>NC_047527.1:117998391-118623391 GCF_012275295.1 Melopsittacus undulatus
GCTATGTCAATCTTTAAATGTCAAGAAGCCATGATTTATCAAAGAATGAAGTCCTCCACTCAAGCCAGAGTTCAGTAATCAACTGCCTCTTGTACCACAGACTACTCCAGTTACTGCATGGATACATCCTTAAGCTCACAGACATACTGTTGCAGTCAGCAATTCTCTACTGAGATCTCTGCCTACACTCTTTCAATAGCATATTAAACCAACACATAAAATGAGCAATGGCTTTATTCCTCTTCCACAGATAGGTGACATTCCCATCTTTAATATCTTCTGACTTCATCCACTTCTGCTGTCTCTTCACAAGATCAGTACTAATCCAAACCAGAGTAATAGCACGCCTGTCTATAGTGAGTGCCTTTCGCCGATTTTCTGCTCTCATCCATGTACCTTGAGAACCTCAAGCAAAGAGAACTCATTTGTGGAAACCTTTTATCCTCTCTGCCAGAAACACAGCAAATTTTATTTGTATTGTTATTATAATCTATATTTCAGGGTAAATGTATGCTCAGATAATTTTCCAATTATTTGCAAGCCTTTCCTACTTCCTGTTCTGCAAACCACTTGTTTGATTTCCTATTTTCAAGTTGACCCGTAATACAGACACAAAAATTGAACTCTTACTGCAGCTATGCCCTCCTCTTAGTGTTTCTGCATTTGTTTAAGCCTTCCTTTCTAACACTAACCCATTAGGATTCAATGCTCTAGTTTGTCTTTCTGCTTATTTCCCTTTTCTCTCTCGCAATTTCCCTCTTCTTTCCTTTGTTCTTCAACCACTCAATCCTCAGTTTCAAGAGTTTCCAAATCAATATAGCTGAACTATTCATTAAACTTTCCACAGATGTCTCATCCTCTCTTGAGACATTCTGAGCTGGAACAAGCATATCTCATTATTTACATCCTACCTTTCTTCTTTCATCCCTCACTTTCTGTACCATTGTTACACTATGTGTACCACCATGTACCTTTTTAAGTAATAAAGTGATACAGAAATATCAGTCCCTTTTATTAGCTCATGGAATTAATCAGGAGTTGTAAGCGAACTATATTAAAGTCAGTCGTCTTCCTCCTGTGCAAATCCACTCCTTTGAAGTTCAGTGATGTTAGCTGTGTTACAAAGAGCATTAATAAATAAGACATAGAGATAAATGATACTTTGCAATCAAGAAGCTTTATCTCTTAAATACCAACACCAATAACTCAAATATTAACAAAAGCAGAAACAGTGTGTATGCACTCTTAAGCATCCTAACAGTAATAGCCATGCAGCAAATTTCCTACCCACCCAAACCTGCCCTTCAGGGAAGAAGAGTTACTCTACAAAAGTGGCACCCAGACTGTTCTTTTTTAGCAGTGGATACCACAATGTGTAACTACTGACAGCAGAGCATGGCAGAAGCCTCTACTCCAAAGAGCTAGGATTTATTTTTGGGTATCTGTGGCTCAATGACCTTTCTGCTCAGAAGGTTGACTTGGAACTGAGTCAAGGTCTGCAACCCTGCAGCAGGGCTTGCATGGCTCAAAAGGCCAGCAGATGTTCAGATAGGAAAACAGGGCTGTATCTGGAACTCTGTAAAATCATGCTACCCTTGAAAATAACATCAGGTACAAAATCAAACATCTTTCACAGAATACTTAAAGGTGCTTATTCCTCTAACATACCAGTATAACAGACTGACCAAACAGTTTACAGAAAGTACAGGGACGAAATCTGTCATTAACAGGCATAGGAGAATATTCTGAAAACATTACGGTATTTCAAATTTAAGAGTTCCTTTAAGCTCAGTTCTAACCACCATCTGCTGCTTAGATCAAAACCATAGCTCAAAAAAGTCTGCCATGCCCCATAACTGCATTTGTTGCAACCTACTGGCTTTTTCATAGGTGTAGGTCCTACCTACATCTACCTGTCAGAGAGCTCAAGAGCAGGTTCGCTTGTACATACATAAAATAACAAACAATAAAATTGCATAATTTACACAATAAAAATTAAATTTATGTGCATATGCACAAAGGTCAGGATCAAATCACCAAACAGGTAAAACTGTCAGGGTCAAATTCCAGAGCTTCAGGGAGATGGAGATCATCTCCATTTGTTGGGATTTAAACTAAGTGATACTTTGAGCAGGTATCTCATTCTGTAAGGTGCCTTTGTATTTCACTGTGTGGTATCTCAGCTTTTCAAAACATTAGCAGACTAAAATAAAAGTCACATTTATGTTCTGAAAAATTCTCATTACTTGCTTTAAACATTCTGAGTGCAATAGGTATACTATTTTTTTTTTCTCATTTAAAATACTGGTCACAAAATTATTTTTATACTTTCTAAAGAAATTATGCCTTCTATCACTTATTAGTGTATAACCTTTATACTGTATTGTTAAAGATGAAGTGATTAAATACACACACAAACCCCCCAGCAAGAAAACCAAAGGGAAAGAGATGAGCAACAGTTGCATAAAACTATCTTCATCTTTTATAGAACTATGAGTTTCTTCTGTTTGTCTCAGATATCCAGTCACAACCATAAATTACTATTAGAATATGGTTAATTCAAAATCAAGTCAGAATCCTTAAAAATAACTTTTGCAGTTTTATTTATTTTTGAAGATCCAAAACATTAGATAAAATAGAAGCAATCCCAAAAGCTACTGTGGTTTGGATGCTGCATCTATGTCTTCATACAGCACACAGTTCCAAACATGTAAATTGCCATTCTTGCACTGCAATTTTCAAATCTGTTAGTAGTTTGTACATTTCACACATGCAGCCACACGTTTAGTTGAGGTTTAGTGAAACAACTGAAGGTCATTAATGTCTGCAACATAGGGCTATGCCATGATATATGAACTCTGTATCAATTATACAATTAAAATTATTACCAAAATTTACTATTTTCATGACAACATACATCTGTTTCATTTTGTATGCAAACTGGTAGTGAAGGTATAGAGAGGGAGAGGGGTTTTATTTATTTTATTCTTTGTGATTATTCTACAGTGCAAAACTATACGTAAGAGTCAGTACCTTGATATTCTCCCACATAATCACATGGAGACAACTGTAGCTACAAACATATGACATTTCTATCACCAGGAAGACACACTGTGTATGGGAGCAGTTTATCCTTCAATACCTAAGTTGCAGGATACAAACACCGATCAACCAACTATGTTTATATACAACCATAGTCTGCTCCATGAACACACATAAATTTCTTAGTAATCTGAAACTTAACACATTTTCATAGCTATTAATCACTAAGCAGTGAGAGGGAAGGGCAGGTATCTGTACCCTGACATCTGGCAGTGATATCCTTTAGTCCCAAACAAGACAAGGCTGCACTGTAGTGAAGGTAATGCAGTTATGGGCAGCACAGTAGGGAAAGATCTAGGACTCAACAAGGTCACTGAAGAAGCCCTAAAGCCATCTCCTGAGCAGTTGCCAGCACATTCAGGCTTCTACATGGAACTAGAGTTTGATAATATTCTGTTTGTTTGGTAAAGCAGGCTGTGCACTGTCAGTGTTGTATAATCATACATGATGGGAGTTAGCAAAGGTCACCGTTACTTACTCCGGAATTATATTTCATGGCTTACTTTATTCCCCAACAGGGAATCCTAGTTTCTGACAGAAATATAATGTATAAGAACAAAGTAACAATGCATTTTCTTAGTAAAAAAGAAGAAAGTCAACATAAAAGACACTGAACATGGACTCCCTCATCCCACTGTGTATTACACCTTATTACTACATACTGAAATAATCCTAGGACTTGAAACATAATGTTTAAAGATGTGGATCATACAGCACATAAGAATACAGTCATAAATCATTGAAATATACAATAATAGAAATTTAAATATAATTAAAATCATTAATCCCCTCCAAATCTTTAAGCCCTACTCTTAAGGCCTTGATCCTGTACCCTGAAAGCCATGCCAATTTTGCAGTCGATTAAGAAGTATGTAGCACAAACCCTTTACTAGCATAGATGAAAAGTAAGTTGAAAAAAACAAGTAAGTTGAAAATCTGTAATTCTAAAATTTCCAAATATACTTCCTAAAACATATGGGTGTTCTGATCAGTATATTTTTTATTTTTCTTAATTCTGATGAATAATTTAATTAATTATATTTCATCACTTATAATTTTTCATCTACCTTACACATCAGTCTTTATGAGCTTATACTTCTACATATATATATAGGGAGAGAAGCATATTTATATATATATATATGAAAATACGCATATTTATAGAAGCTTTGTTCAACTTTTTGTACTTACCCAGGACACATTTTTAGCCTTGGGTGTTTTAAGCATGGCAACATGCAAGGCTGAGACGAGCAGCAACAGTCCCACCAGCATGGAAAGTCAGATGGAGGGGTAATCCAGGTGCCTCTGTTACCCCAGGGTGCACAGTCCCTTAGCCTGGCTGACACAGGCACACTCAGCATGTGGTCAGGTAACAATAAAAAAAGTCATTTTTCTTCCTGATCTACAATCCAGTCAAAGAGAGACAAATGTTTGTGAAATACCTGTCTTCAGCAGCAGCTGGCTGTATTTCCATATATCCATGAAATCCAAGGTCGGATCTTCTCTTGGGAAAGTTAAAACCTGAAGTCAAAAGGACCCATTCTCATAGACATTTCACCTGCCACCAGGAAAATGCACAGCCCAGTTACCCCCCAAGCTTTCTATCCAAGAATTAGGCTTGTAGGACAATGAAGCCCAACACTGGAAGCCACTTGCCTTCAGAGGATGTCGAAGAGATGCTCGCTTGCTGGCTGCTCTGTTTAACTGCTGCTGTGCCTGAATATTTCACAACCCCATGATCTTCCAAGTAGCAAAGAAAATTAGGATCTCAGTGTCCATAAATTATGCACATCACAGGTTGCATGGGTACCTGTTGTGCTGTGTGTGCCTGTGGCATGGCAGCTGCTGCTGCAACCTGGTGGAGGGGATCAGTTGTCCCGGCACCCCACCAGCACAGACACGAGTCCCAGAAGAGGAATAAAAAGCAGAAAATCACTGTCCGTGCTCGTTTCTCTTTGTTCCTCTGCCCTTCTGTCCCTTTACTTTTACCCCCTGTCAATCTAGATTACCAGAACATATCCAGGCTAAATTTTGCAGCTATCAGTAGTGATTAGAGTGAGTTGATTGAAATCGGATTATACAGGAAGACCTCTGCTTCCTCAGTCAGCACGCAGACCAGTACCATTTGCAAAATACTTATGCTTCACTGCACAGTATGAGAGCGTTTGGAGCAGTCAATTTTAAGTGAAACAGTGCAGTAAAAACAAGCCAGACCATGCTGCCTTTACAAAGAGAAAAGGGAATTAGGGATCCTGGTTTTAATAGCTGCATGAGTTTACAGGGGAATGTTTCAAACCTTTTCTACATGAGAAGAAGAGTTTGCTGGAGTCTCATGGATTCACTAGAAAGCATGGTATACCGAAGAGTGACATTATGAACCTAGAGCACTCTGTGTACCTGATTGCTGCTGCTCAAATATGGATCCAGTACAGGCATAACTGAGTGGCAGCTGAGTGCTGAATGTGTGAAAAGCATCATCCTTCCCTAAGGTAACACTTACAAATTCTACCACCAGTATCTATGCAAACAATCTAATTCAAATGTGCTTGTTCCAAAGCATATCATTAAATGTATGAGAAAGTAATCTGCCTGAACCATAGTCAAATATATATATTCATTTATTCAAATACAAATATGAGCTATCAAGTAAAAAGGCAGGATGTATCATATATTCTATGATCATAAATTTATAGTGCAAACAGAAAACTGTGACACTGAGTCTTGAAAATAAGAAAAATTAAAATACAAAAGGAGACTGGTGGGACAGAACAAGTAAGGAAGTGAGATGATAAAAACTACAACAATAAAATATGTACACAATTCAGTTAATTCCAGCTGACGAGACACTGTGAATTTGACACACAGATGCAGTCTGAATTACCATGTTTCTAGAACTTCATAAATAATAACTTAATATCATTCATTACCTACTCATGATACAGACCTAGCTTATGCTCCAAACATCATCTGTCACTGTACACACATTATTTAATGTATTTGAATAAATGCAATGAGATCATCATTCCAGAAATTCAATTTGCGGATGATCTGTAATTTCTTTGTAGGTATTAAAGCAATACTAAGATCTTTCCCAAGGTGACAGCATGAATGTTTTATTTTGTGGAAAGAAACTCTAGAAACTGTTTACCCTGATTGGGACAGACAGAAAAGCGAAATCCATGTATTTTCAAGTGAAAATAACAATCCCATTTCAAAATAATTGCAGTCTTCTGCAGGTTTGTAGTCTACCCTATAGGTAACTAGACAAAGTTTGGAACACACCGCTTTGAATATGCTAGAATGAAGGCTTATATGAACAGAGTTTTTTAGTAGAGCACCCTATTTTTAGTAAATCCAACCAGTCTCACAGAGCTGAAGCACTATCCATCACTGGCATATCGGCTGCTTTAACCAGAATAATCTGTAGACCTTGATTTGTCAGGAAGTCAGCAGCTGATGAACTCTAGAAGCTGATGAAGTAGAACCATCTATTTGACACAGTATGATTTACCAGATAGTTTAACAGTAGGGTTTTTTTTGTTTAACAGATAAACCATTATTCTACATTTGATGGTCCAATATAATCCAGTAGGCAGAAATCCTGTCAGAGTTAAGGAAGCTGTAATTTGCTTCTGAAAAAAATAAAACCAAAACAAAAAATATTACAAGGAATGCAACTATTAAGTATCTATATTTGGGAAAAATAAAAGGTTTCTAGCATTTAAAAAACTAACGCTATATAGAATACCTTGACTATTACAGAACAAAATTCTGAAATACTGTACTACTGTATGTTGGCAGCTTTACACGAGGACTTGGTTAGTATAAATCACAGGTCAGTACACATTCTAGGGTAGACAATGTTAGAAAACAGTGGATTGAACTTACTTCCTTCAGTGAAGCTCAAAGTCAGCTATGTATTTGTATCCCTAAATCGTACTTGTTCTTTTCACACCATCCTTTAAACAAGGAGACCATCCATGAAATACATATATTTTGAAAGTTTCAGAAAAAAAACTACAAATATCAATGTTAAAATACAAGGTCATGTATGTCCTTCTTTCTATTAATTGCATAACCCAGCCAGGAAAGAAAATTGGAAGATACATATACTGGTACATGCACACCTGTCTCTATCTTGCTAAACTATGCAGCACTACTTCTTGATTGCAGAGACTTTCCAAAAACTTGCAACTTTTCTCATATGGTATATGGAGTAACTTTATTCAGTCTCTGAACAGCTCTGCAACTGATTTTCATCAGTGAGGCACACTCTTCTTGGATTCATCTTTACATGAATAGAATCACAGAATCATAGAATAGTTAGGGTTGGAAAGGACCTTAAGATCATCAAGTTCCAACCCCCCTGCCATGGGCAGATATACCTCACACTAAATCAGAATCATCATATATCAAGACTCCTATTATCCCTTTGTCAATCATGCTGACCACAGTATCACTTGCCAGAAAGCCATTAGCCAGTCACTCCTAATATACCAGGTAAAGAGATGCATAGTGGCAAACAGAACCCCACATTTTATGCAGTTCCCATGTCATGATTCTCCCTTGTCTGGAGAAGCTGTTGCATCACCAGGAGAAAGTTCATTCAAATATCTGATACATCAACAAGTCTGAAATATCTGAAATGAATCAGAAAAAATAGCTCTGGTTCACTCTTAATCACAGAAATACTTCATACTGATAATTTTGATCTTTTCATACATAAAAGATAAATATTCCTTGTCCTGAGAAAGAAATTATATATTTTAAAACAGTGGCCAAATAAAGCCAACCCCCATAAAAAAAGGGAAAAAAAATAGAAAAAGAAAAAGCATAAGCCACAGATGGCAATGCACAACCAACAGTTTCCAAGGCATAAAATGCCATAAAACAAAGCCTGTGAGCTAAAATTGTCTGGAGACAATAAACTATAAGCCAGTCTTGAGCACTTTAGCAGTGCGTACTGATTGGAGCTGCCTTCCATTCACCAGTGACGCATAATCAGGAAAAAGCTTTTTAGGTCATGCTTTGTTCCTGTTAGAGGCATATACTTAAATGCATGGGATTCAACTTCAGTACCAATGAAGGCTCTGGTATTTTTATCCATTCATTTCTATTGAAATCTAATTTGTATTCTAATCTAATCTGTGCTCCTCACCAAAGACAAAAGAGTGTGTATGTTATGAATAACTATGTGCTATAGACCTCCGTACTTTTCTCTTAACATCACTGGAATAGAACTCTGATAAAATATAAATTACTTGTGTGAGATGAATAAACTGTTTCATCTCATATATGGGTTTTGTTAGCAGTAAAAAACCACCAAGACATTATTTTCTTACAGTGACAAAATCTCTCTTATGTACAATATTTATAGTATAAAAATGAGAAGTAAATGCAAAGGAGGTATCAGTGTAATCCTGCAATAAGCTAGTTCTTACCAACAAAAAAATAACGTCAGAAGCTAACTTGCTTTCCAGTGGTTGAGAACCAAGCAGACACATTGAACAGTCAACACTTGTTTGATATTACTACTTCCCAGTTGAATTTTCACATTATATACATTTTTAATGTATCATACATATATCCCTCATGAAACAGTTAAGAGTTAGTGAATCCATTTATATGCCAACTTACAAATGTAACATGACTCATCATCAGCTCAGCAGAAAGCCAACATATCTTTTCTGAAAAGCCCAAATGCAAAGCACAAACAAACACTGTCCATACATATTTACGGACAGTCAGTTCAATAAGCTGCGCAGTAAGTGTCCATCCCCACACACACCATATACCAGGCTCTTGTCTAGGTCCTACAGCACGAGGACAACAGTGTCCGCTGGAATAACTCTGAAAAGCTACACTCAATTTTTAAATGATCTGGAATCAGAGAAAACTGTGGATGGTTGCCTCCAATAAGTGCAAATTCCAGTATTTGTAAAGGTGAAATAAAAGGGTGTATGACTGGATAGACATCCCTACAGCAGTGTGGCAACCTTCTGCAGTGAAACTCTTAGAAATACATGAAAGATTCTCCATGAGATGTTAAGCAGTTATTAAAAACAGTTCTGTTTCAAATATACCATGTCTAGACATATTAAAGAAAAGAAAATATTTCACTGAGAAATTAATGACTTTATTCCATTCTGAAAATACAGGTTACAAGTATAGTTTGTTACGTGACAACCTAATGCAAAGTTATCCTATAGTACTGTCACTGGTGTAGAACAGATTAGATCAGATCTGATCCTATATACTGTGCTAATAAACATAAACTTGGTCCCATACAAACAAGCCAGAAAACAGCTGTCATTTGAGTTTTGACTTTCTTCTTAATATTAACTAAATGCACAGAATTTTAGAGCAGCAGCTGCTGATGCCTTGCCAGACATGTGCTCAAGTAAAATGAACTAAATTTATTACTTCACGCAGAAAGATTCAGAAATACTGAATTGTACTTAAAGTAGCTGATTTAGTGCCAGTGGGATACATTTAAAAAAAACCTACTGTAAAAAAATAAATTAAAAGACAATAAAGGCTGAAACTTTAGATGATAACAAGCCTCGGGAGTCCAGAAATTCACCGTTATAAGTAGGACCTATGGTATAATCTTTAATTCCAGAGGATGCAAATCTCATTGTAGGAAACAGAAGATACTCATCAGATGAACAATAAACCTAAAATGACAGACATTCTGCATGTGTTCATCATGTACTATTTCCTTTCTGAGGTTGCATTTCTTGTACAGTCACTGCAACATGCAATAGCCTTCCTGTCTCTAATGAGCATATTTTCAGAAGATGCTTGTGAGGGAAGATGCTACTATTATTCTCAATTTGATAGCTGGAATATCAATTCCAGATGAGTCCACTAGTTAATGAGGGCTCTCGCCTGAGAGAGTTCTGGTCTGATCCTTCCAAGAATTTAACATTCTGTGTTTTCTGTATTTAGAGTGCACTTGAGGACTTCTGCTGTGTTGCATACTCAGCAGTTCTGCAAATAAATCTTGATCACTTCCATTTTGAGATCACAGAGTTGTTTTAAGCCCGGTATGCCCAAACAGTGATACACAGGACACTTAGAAAATGTTCTGAATCTCTGATCTAAGGAAAATGTCTAGGCCAAAAGCCAAATCAGCATGAAATCCATTTCCACCCTATTCATATCTCTCTTCTACGTACCGAGATCCTACTTCAGCAACAAAGTGATGCCTCACAGCAAGAAAATTGAATTAATTCTTTTTTTTTTTTTTCCAGAGTACCAGCCATCCAGAAATTAATGTAACTGCGATCATGGGAAAGAGAGAATGTGGTTCTTGGTCTTGAAATGCCACATTGCAGAGTATACACAAAATT
This sequence comes from Melopsittacus undulatus, assembly GCF_012275295.1. Classification (NCBI taxonomy): domain Eukaryota; kingdom Metazoa; phylum Chordata; class Aves; order Psittaciformes; family Psittaculidae; genus Melopsittacus; species Melopsittacus undulatus. Next base: position 118,008,849 of record NC_047527.1, read on the forward strand.
CCAGGGTGTTTCAGCTTTCAAGTAACTGACTTCCAAAACTCAACACTTTATAACACAGATATTTTTCATTTTCAATTCTTTTATGGATTTTATAGGTTTTTGATGGGTTTTGATTCACAACCAGAAAAGAAACCATATAAATGCATGGAATGATTTTGATCACAAGCAGCTTCACAGTACTGCCTACAAATGTCCTCAGTTCAGAGCTGTGGCTGAGATAGATGCATGTTGCCAGAGTCATTTCAGTTTGGCTACTCAAGCTAAGCAGAGACTGGAACTAACATTGCTGCTTTTTGGACATAAAACAGAAATAACAACATAACCTTGCAAAGAAACCCTGTAAATTTGCTCATTAAAGTTTGTGAAGCAGTTAGAGGAACATTACAGAAGACTTCACTCCTTAATGAAGATCGTTGAAGAAAAGTTTTCATACACTTAACACAGGAATCCATGACATGACAGGGCTGCCAAAACATAATTTTTATTCTTCACATAAGTCAGGCCCCCCAGATGGATGAGGCACGTGGTCTTCTGCTTACTGATACCAGAAAGATACTGAAACTCTGACAGCGGTCCCTCTTACTGTCCCTGACAGCTCTGCATTTTGATGGCCATCTCTTCACTGCCACCAGATGACTTGTGACTGCGCAGCTCTGCCCCTGGCCTCCCTTCCATCCTCCTCTGACTCCCAACCTCACTGTCCCTCCAGTCAGTCCCAGCCACCAGCAGTGTCACCACCCTGCTTGGACAGCTGGACACAGGAGAGTGGCAGATCGACCTCTTGCCCTAGGCAGATCTCCACATCCTATTCTGCATCATGCTTGTAACAACCGATCCTTTGAGAAACCTCTTCTGGAATAGACACCATGGTTGTAGAAAACCATGTTGCATAACTTCAGAGTCAATGTGTACAGGATGACAGGAGGAGTGGGGTAAGAAGTCTGCCATCATGGCAGTGCAGCCCAGCAGGCAGGGAAACAAATGGCATGGATTTGCAAAGAGCTAGAAAACCCCTAACTACAAAGACAGGAAGCTAACCAGAATTCAGATTACTCAAAGTTTGATTAAAAATAATTCTTCAGCAGTTGTCATAAGGTTACAACCATCATGCACATTTTCAAAATACGTTATCCAAGATACTGCAGCTGACTCAGAGATTATGTTTCTCAGAACAGGAAGAAATTCTACAGATATTAATAACACACAGAATCTGCTTCCAGTAGTTATTAAGGTAAGTAGGACAACAGGCTTCTTTCCTACTCAGCAGTATAAAGAACAAACATTTTATAATAATGCAAAAAAGTGTAAAAAAAAAAAAGGCGCTTAATTGAAAACCGGAAAATATCTGTGATTTTTACAAGCTTCTGCATGATGCTATAGAGGTTTCTGAAAAGTTCACATTGGATATTTATAAGTAGAAAATTAATGACATGCTTACAGCAAAGGAAAGCTCAAAAAGCATGTAAATGTAGTATTTCGGTTGTATTTTGGTTCATTGCTTGTAAGTAATAATGGAAGTACTAAAAACATTCAGAGAACTGAGATTTAATACTTGGTGTCACATACTAAATTGTATTCAAAAACACAAAGAAAAGTAATCAAAAGCATCAATCTATAATCAATGGTAAGCCAAATCAAGCCTTTGGCAAAATAGGAAAATGTGCTATGTGTTAAGAAAGGTGTCATTTACTGAGGTAATGTATTAACTCTAAGAATAGTTAACAAAAAAATCCCTCAAGCCTTGGTGAGCAACAGGAATTCTGGAGGCAAGGACTTTTGCAAAAGTGATTTTTTCTACATGCCTGAAAAGTTCTGTAATTTTTGTGGAAGGAAATCAAAAGTACAATAAGTACACTATGAAACCTACAGCTACAGCACTTTTGTATGCATCTCTTAAGCCAAATATATTTACATTAAATCAATGCTTTTCACTGCATTTATTTGAATAGCTGGGCAATATCCTTTACTATGACTTAACTGACATAATGACATTTTTCCTTTTTGTTCTTCTGTTCTTCATCTTATCACTACCGTTACAATTCTTTCAGAACACACACACAGAGAAAAGCTGACTCATTTGCAATATTTTATGCAACATAACAACCAGAATATTGTACACACACATACACACAAGCAAAGCCATGAATGAGTATAAAGGTGCTTGGGAAAACAAAAATTTACTTTAACTTTTTCTTTACTTCTAACAGTAATTAAGTACACCATCAAATGAAACTATTTTCCTATGGCAGTCCAGGACAGATCAAGGGAAAATACCTGGCTCTGGCTTACTGTACCTTTGTAGTTAAAGTCACTGAGAGACTCTGAGGAGAAAAAGCAGAAATGGGGGACAAACAAAAGGTAATTAAATAAGGTTCAGCTTCTCCAGGTAATATTTACGTATTATATACACATATTATCTTACTGGGCTGCCCAAAACTATCCAATATAACCAAGAGTCCTGTACTGGAAAAATGCCACAAATAACATCATCCTTCATGCACCAAATTAAATGTTGCAGCAGCAGAGCAAACTCAGAAGCATGTCTCGGGCACCGATGGATGAAAGTGATGGGGACTAGCACATGGCAGAATGACATTCTGCAGTTTATGAAGCCTGTTAAGACAAGTGTTGGGTTGTACATGGTGTCAGTAAGCAGCATCCTGAGCTGAGAGAAGAGCCAGTGGGACAGACCACCTCTGCAAAGCAAAAGGGTTTAGGTGACGAAAAAATTGAGAAGTTTCTTACAAAGTCCATAAACTAACATAAACATCTCTGCTTCAACATGATTCACAGTATGCAGTACTGGGGCTGCAATCACATTTAGGCTTAAGTTTAGGCTGGCAAGGAGACAGCATCACTCCAGCTTCCTCCTCCTCCCGCACAGGGACAGCTGTTTTCCACCTCCGCCCTGCCAGGCCACAGCCCTGGACAGGCAGGAGGGAGTCAGCAACCACAACGGCAATGGCCTCTGGTGGGGTCTCTCTTCTGTCCTCCTTCACAGCCACAGCCACTGACAGTCTCAAAACATCATTTTGAAGGAAAAATGTGAACCTGATATTCATATTGATCTCAAGACTTTTGAGTGACATGCATTTGGAGATGGGTTTACCCTTGCACAGCAGGGGACTGCAGGTTCCTACATACTTCTTTACTGAAGTCCCTGCTGCTGGGCTGGCACGCATGTCCTGCCCCAACAAGCTGAAACCGAATCAGGAGAACCAAGCCTGGTGGCTGAAAACAATCCTGGTTCTACAGCTTGCTGGAGTCTGGATCTAGCTTTGGCAAGCAACACTCCATTACAATTCCATCATATAGGCTTTAAATTCCTCAAATTCGCTTGACTTCGGCAAGAGACTAGATCCTCCTGATACGTGAGTAACTGTCACATTTTACTTTTTCATCCCAGTTCTTATCTGGAAATGTAAATTATTCTCCAGTCTAAAAAGAAAAAAATTCTTAGAATTAGGTTTTTCTGGGTTCTAATATTCACTGTCCCTGGCCAACCCTCCTGACTGGCCAAGCTGGTCAGGACAACCTAGTAACAACGATTCTGCACTTGTTACTTTAGTATTACTATGCGGTAACATAGATTCTATACAATGGATAATAATCCACCTCCACATTTCCTTTTTCTCACAAGAGAGAGGACAGCATCAATCAACAGATAACAATCCTAAAGCAATTTTATGACTAAGCCTTTCATTCCTTAGCTGCTGAGGACCAAGACCAGCATCTTATATTTATTTACTGGTGCTGCTTTTGTGTAGGACCACGCTATTTCTGTACACTTCTAATATTTTGGGAGAAAAAGAGAGCTAAACCCCAGGAGATTAAAAGTACTACACCATTTTTTCCCTTTCTTCTCATTCGGACAACATTTTACCATGTTTGATTCTGATTACACAGATAATTAACCAAATGAGTTTATTTTCTGACTCTTTGGCCTGCAGTGGGCCAAGTCTTCCACACAACTGCTGCTCTTAGAAATAGTAAAATATCCAGTTTCAGTAAAATCTGTGGCCCACAGATTAATTCAACTGAAACAACATGTAATGCATTTAGCTCACATTCGCAACTAGGAAGACAAGAGTTAAATTGACCCACTTACTTCCAGTCAGGTAAAACCAGAAACCTTAAAGTTGTATATGCAACTTACTGAAAAAAAAAGCCCACATAATCACAAAATATGGGAAAAACATTATTAAAGAACAAGAAAGCTATTTAAACTGGGATAGTTTCTGGGAATAAAAAAAAAAAAAAAGTAAATAGAGAAGCAATAAATGAAGCAAGATATTTCTGCTGGAAACAGAGGTATCAATGCCTGGTATAGTAGATCAAGTTCTGTGCACAAACCCATAAACAGAAAAGATTATAAAATGTGAAGATGATGAAGATGAAGATGATATAAAAATGAGTCTGGTTATACGATCTGAAATAGACATATGGAGATGAGGGACAAGATGAAGCATCTGACTGCATTTGTCCAGGTGTAAAATAAGTAGGTCACTATTCCCATAAAGATAATAATTTTCACTACTGCATAACAGATTAAAGTTTGCAAACACTACCTTCAAACTCCTTATTTCCAGAGGCAACACAAAACCCAAGACCATTCCTTCTTTTGCATCTAATGCCACACAGTATACTTTCTCCTAGCCACGCTGTGAGTAATTCAGCATAGATGCAGAATTACAAGTTCATGCAGCAGTGGTTTCTTAAACTGTTAAACGAATAGTATTTCATCCAACTGAAGCAGCAGAGTGGTTCCATCTAGAGGAAGAGTGTGTAAAAACTACTCATCCCTGACGACTAGCTGTTTTAAAATAAAGAACAGGCATAAACCATTAATACAGCATGCTCAGTATAAACGGCCTGATACCTGGTGTCATAACTCCACGAATAATTGTTTCTTACAACAGTGCATTCTTGGTTGAACTGTACAGAAAAGATAATGTTGTAACGATCAGTTAGTAACATCTTCATCCTGGACAGTCCTGGCAATGTCTACACCCATGAATAACGTTGAAGTAGCTGTGACTAGGAATGACATATAAAAAAGCTCTACAAGTGAACTTGTTCACCAAGGTGTATACTGTATTTTCAAACCACTGCAAACTGAAACACTTCCATGACTTTCAGCCCTACCTTTGTCTTCCCTTGATTAGGCAAACTTTGTAAGTTTAAAAACCTAAAACTTTTTCCACTACACATAAAAGTCATATTAACTCATTACTTAAAGAAAATGAGTTATTTCAGCTCTTTTAAGTTAAAGCAAAGAACTGACCTTCTTTCAGCAATCTTGTTTGGCCTTTTTATCTGGATCTTGACCCCCTCTCTTTCTTCTTTCATTCACTAAGCAACAATTCCCTTTCCATAAAATCATAGAATGGTTTGGGTTGGAAGGGACGTTAAAGATCATCTAGTTCCAATCTGCTACCATGGGAAGAGACAGCTTTTACCAGACCAGGTTGCTCAAAGCCACATCCAACCTGGCCTTGAACACTTACAGGGATGGAGCATCCACAATTTCTCTGGGCAACCAGTTCCAGTGTCTCACAACCCTCACTCTCAGGTTTCTCCCTTCTCATATATAATCTAAATTTACTCTTTTTCAGGTTAAAGCCATTCCCCTTTGTCCTATCTCTATGTGCCTTTGTAAAACATCCCTCTTCAGCTTTCTTGTGGGTCCTCATTAGGTATTGGAAGGCCTCTATAGGCTGTCCCTGGAGACTTTACTTCTGGTCCTCCTCTGGACTCGCTTTAACAGGTCCATATCTTTCTTACATTGAGAGCCCCAGAACTGTACACAATACTGAAGATAGGGTCTCATTAGAGCAGAATAGAGGGGAATAACCACCTCCCTCAACCTGCTTCTCACACTCCTACTTTGAGCCTAAGATATGGATGGCTTTCTGGGCTGCAAATGTACATTGCTGGTAATGGTGAGCTTCTCATTAACCAATACCCACAGTTCTTTTTCCTCAGGGCTGCTCTTGATCCATTTTTCACCCAGCCTGTATTTGTGATGGGAATTGCCCTGACCTAGGTGCAGAGTCTTGGCACTTAGCCTTGCTGAACTTCATGAGGTTGGCACTGGCCCACCTCTTGAGTGTGTAAGGCCCCTCTGGATGGCATTCCTTCTCTCCAGCATATCAACCAAACCACACAGCTTGGTGTTTATGAGCAAACTTGCTGAGGGTGCACTCAATGCCACTGTCCATGTCACTGACAAAGATGTTAAACAGTGCTGGTCCTAACACCAACCCCTGAGGGACACCACTTGCCCTTGGTTTCCACCTGGACATAAAGCTGTTGTCCACAACTCTTTGAGACTGACCAGCCAGCCAATTCCTTATCCACTGAGTGGCCCATCCATCAAAATCCATGGTTCTCTAGCTTAGAGACAAGAATGGTGTGCAAGACAGTGGCAAATGCTTTGCACAAGTCCAGGCAGACAATGTCAGTTGTTCTTCCCATATCTACCAATGCTGTAACCCTACCGTAGAAAGCCACCAAATTTTTCAGGCATGATTTTCACTTAGTAAAACCATGCTGGCTGTCACCAAGCACCTCCTTACTTTTCATGTGCCTTAGCACGGTTTCCAGAAGGATCTGCTCCAAGATGTTGCCAGGCACTGAGGTGAGACTAAGTGGTCTGTAGTTCCCTGGGTCTTCCTTTTTTCCCTTTAAAAAAAAATGGGGTTGTATTTCCCCTTTTTCCAGTGAGTAGGAACTTCATCAGACTGCCGCAACTCCTCAAATATGACAAGTACAGGCTTAGCCACTTAATCTATCAGTTCCCTTAGGAACTTTTCATCAGGTCCCATTGACTTGTGTATCTTCAGCTTCCTTAGGTGGTTTGAACTTCATCTTCTACAGCATTTGGTTCTGCATTCTCCCAGTCCCTGCCTTCACAGTGACTTGGGCACTGTGAGTGGAATACTTGTTGGTGAAGCCTAAGGCAAAAAAGTTATTGACAACCTCAGCCTTCTCCGTATCTCCAGGATTCCAGTTTCCCTCTAGAGAGGGCCCATATTTTCCTTAGTCTTCCTTTTATAACCAACATACCTATAGAAGATTTTCTTGTTGCCCTTGACATCCCTGGCTGGATTTAATTCTACCAGGGCTTTAGCTTTCCTAACCTGATCCCTGTCTGCTTGCCCAATTTCTCCGTATTCCTTCAACATTCCTGCCAGAAGGGGATATTTAATCACACCAGAACCATTGCAAGACTTTTCCCAGAAGAGTTTCTCTTCACTGAATCACTCATGCTATGTTCAGCACTTCATCAAATCAATCTTTTCAAATCAAATCTAAAAGTATTTTTTATGTTCCTCTCATTTCCCTTTTAGTAAGTTATTAATTTTGCCACTCTGGTTCAGTACAAAGATAGTAGGGAAGACATTAAATATGGCAATCTTCCTCAGAGAAGTCCGGAGACTCCATTAGTATTTTAAGACAGACAGTTAATTTATCATGACTTCACAGACTCATAAAATTGTTATAGAATGCCAGCTCATCAGAAAATGTATTAAAATTGACGAGAATACTCATTTTTTTCCTCCACCACTGAAGCCAGTAAGCATTGTACCCAGTGGCCTTACACCCAAAAAGAACAGAATGAAAAAGTAAAATTTGAAGGGAAAAGTATCATAAGGAAAGAAGATAAACCTCAAACCAACAGAAGACTAAGAAGAAAGGAGAAAAACTTTTTTACCAAGTGAGGACAGCAAAGCTCACTGTATAAGAAGTGGTGGAAATGCAGAGGGTAAAAGACTATGAGCCAAAAAGAAATGAAGGATGAAAATCGGTTATATTTTACTTCTAATAATTTCTTAAGGTAGTTTTATGTGTTTGTTTGTAACAAATACTCTTTTTCAGGTTTCGTAGAGGATAGAGGTAAATAACTAAAATAGGGTTCTCTTTATTTTAGCATACTTAAAATTTTGATATGGCTGATGACTTGAAATTTTAATTATTTTAGATCTGTTATTCAAGCAGTTACATTACATAAAAGCATATACAAAAAGAAATAGCAGGCCCTTATTGAATATATGGTCACAATATTTTATCCACCAGACATATTGTTACATAATTTTGCTTCAGAATGCACAATGTGCTATAAATGTTCCACGTAATTCTCCTAAATGTAAGTAAGTTTTTCAAAAAAGACCCGTTTGCTAGTTAATTAACTTCAAAGGTTGTACCTAGAGAATGCAGCAAGAGGAAAGAATTTAAAGGGGGACAAGAGAAGTTATTCTTGTTTCTTCAAATAATGGCTTTGTCTTCCAAACTACATTCTAGTACAGCTAAATGCAGTCAATTAAATGCAGCCACAGAAGTCAAATCTAAGAAATTACGTCCACCTAATATATAAAAAGGAAAAAGCAAAACAAATGGAGCAAATGTGTGAAGTTTCACTCAGAAGGACTTGATCTGCAATGGAAACAGTTCAGCTTTAGTAATACTCCGCAGTGTAATGGATATAGGGTGTTAAACAATTGTAGCAGAGCAAATGCTGATAAAGGGGATTTATTTCTCTTTAATACAGGCAGTGCCAAGTTTGCCCTGGTTTGGCTGGTATACAACTGACAAGCGTCTTGATTCAGGACACTTTCCCTTTAAACACTGCCACACCAGTTTATTCCATTTTATTCACTTACTGTTTTCTTCCACTGTTTTACTATCAAAGCAAAATATTGGAAAAGCAGGGTACAGGAAAGAAATTAAAAAGAGCTTCCAACAGATATTTCAAATGCAGAAAGTATCCCCCAAATACAGATATCATGAGTTGCCCGTGAACAATTTTATGTCAGCCATACCCAACCAGAACTGAAGACAGTCAGGTCACTTAAAGGACTAATTTGCTAATACAACTAATTCCTTCAGGTGTCAATATACCATGTTTATGATAAGACAAGTCATTTAATTCTCAACATCAGAAATCCACAACTTCTTTATACTTTCTTTCCTCCTTCCAAGCATGTTGTTTTTCTGCCTACAATACATAAAGAGGAAAATCACAGAGGTAAGTCCTCATAATAACAATGATTCATCAACAGCTTCCTGGGCCCACTTGTGAACAGCTCAAACTTCCACTAAACCTGACAAGAGCAGCAATGGAGAAAAGGGGTAGATGCAAGGCTAGGATTGATTGCACAGAAGTATTAAGTGTCACAGAAATAGAACTGGTTGGTGCAGTCTTGGGAAGGGAAAATACAAGTCAGGAACTAATGTCAACAGAAGGAAAAGAAGTCTGAAAATGTGAAGCAAGACTTTTGTACATCAAAATGAGAGAAGCATGGTGCAGAACAGGAAAAAAAAGTAGCTGTATCTGAAAGAAAAAAAAAGTAACCCTATAAATCTGTAATGAAGAAGATAGGGAGATAGTAAAAAAAAGGAACAAGGAAAAAGGGCAGCATCTGCTAGGATGAAGAATGATCTTGTGAGAAACATGATTAAGTGATAGATGGAAAAGATTCCAGTCTCAAAAAGAACAGACAAAAAAGAAAACTAATCCAAATCTAACAACACCAAAAAGAGAACATTCCCTCAGGAGGTCTGCGATATCCCCCAGACACAAGCACAGAAAGCCTGCTGCCTGGATCCTGCTTGCTGCTGCAGGCAGAAAGCTCTCCAGTTACAGTCCCCATCATTAGAAAAGAAGCATCTTGAAATAAAATCTTACCAAGGTCCTTAATTGCATTAAACTAAAATACACAGTGCAAGCCATACCATCAATTTCAATACTAATCTTTAAATAAAGTTTATATTGTCTTGGAATGCATTTTTTTTAAGTGAAGGGGCTTATATCAAATTGCAGTAGTCATTTCTTAAGGAGCAGAGTCAGAGTAATGAATATTTGCCTTCAAGACATCATTGTTATCAAATTAGAAATATGTTTGAGAAAAAAACCCAGACATTGGCTCAGCTTTATTCTGAAAAGCAAAGCAAAAGGAACGCAAAGCAAATCAGTCATTTGATAATTCTAAAAAAAAAAACCCGACCAAAAAAATGCAAACAGTCCAAAAGTCAGTAAGATGAGTTAACAAACTACTAAATAAGTTAAGTATTGAATACAGTGTTGGGAAATCCAGACAACTATAGATTTGAAGCTGCTATTAAAACAGATTTCAGCTTATGGCTTGCCTACCCAGATTATCATGTGTTGCTCCTCCCTGGCTACTTTCACCTACTCCTCGTGTAGCTGTATGAGTAGCAATAAAAATGTACTTTGTAAACACTCCTGCACCCTGAGAAGCCGGGATGCCCTGAGTTATGTATGCTTTGCCGTACACTAATGTGCTCAATCTGTTTGGATCTTCCTGTCTGATATGCTCTGATAGGTGACTTCCAATGCTTGGATTTGCCTGTCTGGTATGCTCTGGTAGGTAACTTACAGCTATACATTACGTCACTCCCACGTTCATCATCTTGAAGAGTCTTTCAAGAAACTGCAAGGACTCTCCTCGTTCACCTGTGATTGCTTTCACTTGCCATGGACAGTCAACCCCTGCTATGTTGCCATATACACAATTTTTCTAGTTTGGCAGGTATGCTGCACCACTGCAAATGAGACCACTCACAGCAGTAACAGGAAACAGTACATACCATCTGTCAACATGGTTGGCATCTAATTGCTTTGTTAAGAGATATGGAGGCTCTGGAAAGATCTTGAACTCTGTTCAACCATCCTTCATTTCAGGATGCTTCGAGGTATAACAGACAGGAGAGGGAGGAAGAGACTGCAAGATTTCTGAGTGACTTCCATCAGACTGCAACTCCTACTGAAGGCTGGACAACAGGTGGGATAGACTGGACTGAAGTCTTAAAGCTGAAATATCCTGCTCAGTCTTCAAGCTCCGATGCTTTTAGATATACAGTGGCATGCTGGCTGTAATTGCTGTGAAAGCATTTTGGGGCAACACGAAATAAGTACTGATGTTTCAGACTCCATATTCCAGAAAGAAGTAAGATTGTCCACTGGAAGAACTACACAGAGCTGCTCTTCCATACTACCACAAATTATGCCATTTCAAAAATGGCATGAGCACATGTCACAGATACAATTAAAGAAATAACAAGAATATGGTTTTAGAATTATCTACAGCTTCTGCCATGAAAATGTCCAACATAAGGGTCTTTATTTCTGGAAGTGAGTATTAGTATGCAGTTGTAACAGCCATCTGACACACCCTGTATCATGGTTTAAGCGCAGCCAGTAACTCAGAACCACACAGCCGCTCACTCACTTTCCCTCCGTTCTTCCCCCCCTCTCCTACATCAAAAGAATGTAACTCCCACAGGTTTTGATAAGAACAGTCCAGTAACTAAGGTGTAACATAAACCACTGCTGCTGCCACCAATAATAACAATGAGAAGGGAAATAAAAAATATAAAACTAAAAGGGGAAAAGGAAACAATGAAACACAAGTGATGCACAATACAATTGCTCACCACACACCAACCGATATCCAGCCTGACCCAAGCAGTGACCTGGACCTTCATGGTGACTCCCTCAGTTTATATACTGGGCATGATGTGCTGTGGTATGGAATATCCCTTTGGCTAGTTTGGGTCAGGTGTCCTGTCTCTGCTCCCTCCTGGCTTCTTGTGCCCCTCTTGTGCAGAGCATGAGACTGAAAAGTCCTTGTACAAGGTAAGCATTACTGAGCAACAACTAAAACATCGGTGTGTCATCAGCGTTGTTCTCAGGCTAAAACCAAAAACACAACTCAGCACCAGCTTCTAAGAATGAGAAAAATAACTGTTACAGCTGAACCCAGGACACCCTGCCATTAGAATCTGCAGATTATGCCACAGCATTTATTAAATACACTGCATTAAATGTCCTCTCTCCCTTCCCCGTCCCTGCCCTGATTAGGAAGATGAAGAGAGAGTGGAACCTTAGTGGATGCAAGCAGAACATGGTACCACCTAAAAGAAGAGTCAATGATCAGGAAAGCCCAGGGAGAATGCTGAGCCAAATACAGTCTTGTTAACATTGTGTGGTCTGCACATCTCTCAACAGCAACACAACCTGGAGAGAAGGTAAACATGAATACAATCTATCCAGGCCCTCAATTTTAGCCCTGCACACAGATGCAGGACTTATCTCTGTGAATGGGTCTAACATGCGGGAGACAACAGAAGGGAGTAACTTCAGAATACAACCATCTTCTTCAACAGTAACATTGCTCCTCCAAAGAAACAATGTGACCCTACATAACTTACTGTAATGGTTTGCCTATTCCTGACCCAAAAGACCATAAAAAGGATTAATTATGCCTCAGATCTGCACAGTTTTTAGGATCTGGACTAGAAAGAGCTGTACTGGTTGCAAAACAACAGTCAGTTACACTTGGTCATATTTTTTGTGGTAATAAAGTACAATATCTTAAAATCCCCCTGCAAAAACAAACCCAAACCCAACAACTTCTAAGTTGGATCATTCACCACTATGGTCCACAAAGAACTTCACTGTAAACTTCTAAAACAGAATAAAAGTCTGATGTTTTTCCCCAGTGAGGCAGATGTTAATAAATAGGGTCATATCTTGGCTTACTTTAATTTCAGTGCTTTCATCCCAAAAGAATCACACAGTACAACCTCAATTAGCCCAATGCCGTGGGGAGCACCAAAAAAAATTCAATAATAAAAGGTTTAGATAATCAAGGATTCAAACAACAGAGAGAATTTTCACTGTAATTAAGTTATTCAAGAACACGGTCATCTTTCACGTAATGGGGTTCAGATCAAAAAGATCAAGGGCAAACTCTGTTTCACTTATTCTAAGATGGAGCAGCCTTCATTTTAGTAAACAAGTCTAGTGAGGTACCCAGAATACCATGAAGCCCAGCAGCATTACACAAAACCCTTTACACAGCAAGTATCACAAAATAAGGTACAAATCTTAAGACTTCATAACACATTAACTAAGCATCTTTCTCTCCATTATCACAAACATTCAAAAGATGATGGAATTTACAGAGTCTAGCATGTTTAGTCTGAGACTAAACCTGAGTATATGTCATGTTGGTTCATGAAGGAATATTCTAACGCTTTCAGGTTGTGAAACAAACTTTGCAAACAGGTAAACATTTTATTCTGTCTAGATAATGTTATTCCTAGCAGATCGTGCTACTGTTAATAACAAGGAGAAAAGAAACAGTGGGTAATGCATCTCAAGAGGTCATTATTTTCATATCCCCTATGCTCCACTGGCATGAGAATGCTAAAAAATAAGTGCTTTCAACGCATCATATTTCAGTTCCTGCCTAACAGTGGGAATAGCTATATATCAAACAAGTATCTGCATAACAGCTGTCCAAGTTTTGTTTTTATATTGAATTGATAATTCAAATGAACTACACATTGGTTTTAGCATAATTGATGCAAAATACTGTACTGTTTCATATCTAACCTTAAGCAAAGATCTTATCTGAATCTCCATGCTTCTGCCTGCTTCTCTACAGAGCAGTATCAACTGTTGCACCAGTGAGAACAAAACACATCCCAAGTCAAATTATACATGCAAAACTACAAACACACACACACATTTCAGATTGGTTACATCTCTAACACATTCTGAAGAGGCTTGTTTTCTCTTTAATAATTCTACTGTCTCGACCAATTCCCTATACAAACTGATTTCGATCACACCTATTTACAACCCTGCTTGCTCTGTGATCATTTTTTAACCATTGTGTAGAAGAGCTTTCTGTGACAGAGAGAAAAACACAGCCTTCCTGACAATAGAACTATTTTTCCCGATATATTTGCTTTTTCTTGTGCAACAAGCTACAAGCTGCTTGTTGCAAACACTCAGCAATTTCAATTTTCAGCTTAGCCAGATCGTTTCAATCTCCTGTTTTTTATCACATCTATCTGACAACTGAACAGCAGAACAGAAAAGGAATTTTAACATATAAATTAATTACTTAGGAAATTGACATGTCAGCTGAGTATAGTTCAAACATATTTCACCAAATAGCCAACCTTTTTGATTGCTAATACTTAGGTTTTGGAGCTGGCCTTCCTTTTGGCATTTATTAGAGACAGCCATTTTGCAATACAGAACAGTCTTATCATTCCAGAGTATTGAAACACCCTGTTTTGGAAAGCAGACAAATCATGCAAACCATCAGGCCATACTTCTGCCACCATGTTACTGCTCTTTTTCAAAAGAATTACCTCATAAGATGATTTTTATGTCCCTCAGTGTCTTCCAAATAATTTTTGTGACAGTCCATAATTGCTTATAACTTTAATTATTTCCAGTTATCATATATGGGTAAACAGAAATATCCTTTTCTAATTACTCCATTTACTCAGGGCTACTAGAAAGAAAAAATATAATTTAATAAAGAAACCAGAAGGGTTCAACTTCCAGTCTCTTAACACTTTGAAATAAGATATATTCTTGATATGAACAAGTTCGGAAAAATAAAGATGAGAAGAAACTCATACCTGTTATCCTTGCATCTCTGTCCTGTAAAAACTTATTTCACAGATTCTTAGTACTCTGGTTGGTCACTGAGATCATACATTAAAATACCTGCCTAAGACATACCATACCAACTAATATATTAGGAGTTGAATATACAAGTGAGCATCATTCTAGTACAAACAAAAACTTACATAGGAAACCTGTACTCGCCGTCGGTGCACCAGCCCACAGCACTGCATGAAGAGGACAGCAGACAACAGTGTTATGCTTTCACCAAGCTTCGATCATTCCTGTCTCCTCTGAGACACTGTCCATCTCTCCTCACTTTTCAGCCACAGGTACAAGGAAACAGGTAGAAAAACAGTCCATCTCCATCTCCCACGCTGTCCTTTTAAATTATCTTGAAGACAGATGAAACTTACTTTCTCTGAGTAAATCAATCTCTTCTGATTCAGATGATTAAAAAAAAAAAAAGGCAGGAAAAAATCCCAACAAAAACCCAGAGCCACGTCTTTATTTCCTCAGCATCCAGTTATTACAAAGCAAATTCCATATTCATATACACCTTTTACAACACGTGGTGTAAGGTTTGTATCAACCATTCTGAACTTAGGAAAAACAGAGATGTAACAGGATCTTTATATCTCAGACAACTGCAACACTCTGCTTTCCGAAGGTCTCTCGCTGCTGCTGCTGCCGCTGCTGCTGTTGTTATTGCTGCTGCTGCTATTACAGCTTTCTTCCCAGTGCACAAACCAGCAAGAGCATCCTTGGTTCAGCATTACCTCTGTTCTATCTTGGGCATATTTGATTTGTTATTTAACCCTCCCCAACAGCCTGAAAAAAATGATGGAGGCTAGACCTTAATTCACTCTGGATTCTCAGGACTACAGAACCACCCTCCAAATAGTCAGATGCTTTGTCTGGCGATATGCGTTTCATATGAATTGTAGGCAGGACTGCTGAGTGGCCTTACTACCTGACTCGCATCAGAGGCACAGACTCCTCTGCTGTTACTGTGTATAAAAAGGACTTGAGAGAACATCAAAACTCAGAAGACACACCTGGACTTTAGGATAAACCCTTTTTTGTTTAATATAAAACACTGACAGAGCAAATTCAATACTTGGACAATTGAGACTTACAGATAACTGAAAAGATAAATATAATGAAAAATTATTATCCCTAACAAAGTAAGGGGACTCTTCTGAAATCAGGCCAGATTAAATTAACCTGTTTATGATCACAGTTCATCACTCTTCTGGGAGATCCTGAATATCCCGATATTGAAAAGGCTTAATAGCTATATTATATCTTAAAATTAAATCCTCTAGTACTGTATGGCAGTGGTCTAAGAGTGTCAAATGTCTCCAGTACTGTACATCTCTAGTCATATGAATACATGATTCACTTAGTTTTTTAACACTGAGGCACACTTAACTCTTTCATCACCAGCATTTTGTTAAAAAATAGGATACACAGTATACTTAAAATTGTAAAATAAGAGGCCAGACCAATGTATCGCTTTTAAAAGTTAAAGATACTTTTTATTATTACTAAAATCTGAAATTTAAAAAAAAATCAAAGACTATACAATACATTTCTACCCTGCCTTTGTGTAGGCTGTGTGACAATGGCTAATAAAAAGGTTAAATCTTCTCACAAGGGTAAAGAAAGTGATGGTCCTCCTCAGACATTAATTTGGCTTCCGAACTTGAAAGAGGGGACTCCGAAGAAGGCAGTATCTATGTGCAATGGCATCACATACACAAACTGACTGACTGATCAACTCACACAAACTGGTCAGGAGAGAGTTTTATTCCAGTGGAAAATAATGATAGTTTGCCTATCGATGGGGGAAGACCTCTGACTCATGTGCTGAAATCATGTAACTAAGAGAATTAATATTTACAAGCTCAAAGTCTGGCAACTAAAACTCAATTTAGGCACCAAAATGCATATTTAGCCATTCAAATACCACTAGCCTGACTGGTTTGGGGTTTGGGGCTGGTTGGTTTGGGGTTATTTTAGTAGTTTCATTTCCAGACCATCTAGCAACTAGCAGTTCATATGAACACTGATGGGTTGACTGGTATGTCTAAATCAAATGTACTTTTGGAGTAAAGCCATGATTGTTAGTGAAGATGCATCGCTGATAACTCATCTCAGATAGATCTGCAGATGCTCTCAGCAACTTAAAAAAATATAACAAGACTAATATAACTAAACCCAGGAAATTGTGGATGGTAAGGAGCCAATCTATACACCCAAATCTAAATTGTGTTTATTTTACCTCTTACGAAAGAGTAAGATATGTAAAGATTTATCTTTAGCAGAAGAAAAAAAACTTCACAATGTTGGTATTTCACGACACACAAGGAAGTGTCCCTGTAACAACCTCACAGTCCAACAGCCAAGAAATAATACAGAGAATTCACCTCTTCAGATCAGGACTGTATGGAGTTACTCTAACAAAACCATTAATAAACATAGCAATAATGATAACTAGCAGGAAGAAAACAGCATTTGGAGGTCATACTGAACATTACCATAAAAAAAAAAAGACTCACTTGCTCAAAACAGCTAATCAAACACACCTAGAAAGTATAATAGCGCAGTTGCCTACATAAATACATAACAATCAGTTCTCTATATTCTCTCTTTATAATGACTGCTTTTTACTCTTGGGGAAGATCTATACATAAACTAATACCAGTATAAAAGCCATGCTTCAGCTATATAGCATATACTTAACTTCCTAAAAATATTTGTGAAATTTAATTGGAAAGAAACAATATTGGCTTTGCGTGTTTCTTGCACTGTTAAGGCAAACAATATGAAAAGGCAGCAATTAATTTTAGAAGCTTCAATTGCTTGTGAAGCAGATTAAATGCATCTGTATTTTTAACTCTTTCTAAAACTCATTAAGACAACCGATAGCAACCATGAGCATCCCTTACAAAACTAAGGGCACAAGAATCTCCAAGACAAACTCATCTGTAATTGAAATCCAACAAAATTTTATGATTGGCAAATACGACTTTGTGTACAGTCCCCAAAGGACAATGCAGTGAATACAGAATAAGACTATTCACATCTTTGGTTAGATTTTCTTCAGCACACAGACTGGATTTTACTTTATTTTTTCTTTCTCATTACCACATTTGTGATGACTAGAAGCGTTTACTGTGTTTAAAGAAATAATGATGACTATTCAGGTAACAAATTTTATCACAATCTTTCCTGTATTTTCTGGCTGAGCTTAGTCTTCAGGCAAACTGCAACCATCCCATCTAATGACTCTTGGCAAACCTGCAACCAAACTCTCGCTTAACATTGTCACTCTAATACAAAAATTCTCCATACTAACTTAAATTGAAGGTGTAACAAAGCACCTAATAAACCAACTAAAAATCAGAAGATCTCATTAAAGGACATAGTATTAGCAAGACAGTGAAAGATAAATTTTCCATGCTCTAACACTGAAAAAAAAATAGCTCTGTGAACACAGTGATTCTTCTAATTTTGTATTTCTTGTGACAGTTTTTTTAAATGAATTTTTAGTTAGGCATTATCATTAAGACAATACCAATATTAATGTTCTTAGTGAATAATTTTATTTTTGCACAAAGGGCAAAATGAAGCCCCTTTTTTGAAGGTTCTATATCAGGCACATATAAAACAATATTGAAAAGAATTGTTACAGGCAAGTTGGGAGCAGGAAGAAACACTGATGCAGCTGTGACAAATATACCAGCAGGTAAAATATATTAAGAGAAACTTCAGAGGTGTTTTAAAGTAATCAGTGAGGTTGATCTTCAAATATTTAGAGACATCTTCTCCAATATTGAAACAGCATGGAAGAAAGGACAAATGTTTTTATCTGAAATTAAATGAATGGGCTGGCATGAAATATTGAGTAGAAATGAACCCTTAGAGGGTAAATGAACAATACAGCTATTTGTGTTCTCCTTAAGTACTTCATTTCACAGGTTATATAAACTGAAAGGTGGGAAAAGAAAAAGAGGCTGCCAGAAAATTGTTATCATTTACTTTGATTGGTTTCTTCAGCTAACCACCACTATTTGGGTAAAGCCTCTGCCAGCTCACAGTCACCCAAAGCTCGTGGCCAGACATTCCATAATCCAATCAAGTGACTGCTCAGAGCTAATGAGATGGATCTGAAGTGTGCAATGCCAGCAACCTCAAGGCACAGCTGCCCCCACTACCTCAAATGGCATTGCATCCACTCAAAATAAGAGCAATGACAGAGTAAAACCACACTGAAACCATTTGCTGGATTAAAAAAAGAAACCACAAGACACAACTTGTCATAGAAAAATTACTATATATCCTATGCTTCCTTCAGAATCCTTTACAGATAAGATCCATTAAATTAATATTTCAATTTATCCACAGAATCACAGAACAGTTGAGGTAGGAAGGTACCGCTGCAGGAGACTGAGTCCAAGCCCCTGCTCAGAGCAGGCTCAGCTAGAGCTGGTTGCTCACAGCCATACAAGGTGAGTTTCAAGTAAACTCCAAGGCTGAAGACTCCATAACCTCTCTGGGCAACCTGTTAAAGTGCTTAACCATCTCCTTGGAAGGACAACCTTTTTCTTATGTTTAACTCAAATTGCCTGTATTTCATTTTGTGCCCATTGCCTCTTGTCCTGGCATGTGATACCAGTGAGAAGAATCTAGCTCTGTCTTTCTTACTCCTTCCATTCAGGTATTTAAACATATGGAGAAGATCCCCCTGAACTTCTCTTCTCCAGCCGAACAGTCCCAGCAAGACCTCAAAGCTCATCATCGTAAAATGGGCACAAATTAAAATATAGGCAACACGTGCTCCAAGCCCTTAACAAATTAGTAGCTCTTGTCTGGACTCACTCTAGAAAGTCCATGTGTCTCTTGTCCTAGGGAGCCCAGAATTGGACCAAGCACTCCAGATGTTCCTCATCACAGGTGAGCAGAGGGCAAGGATAAACTCCCCTGAGCTTCTGCAAGCATTCTTCATAACAGAGCCCAGGAGGCTATTGGCGTTTGCTCCAAGGACATATTACCAGGTCACGTTCACTTGGAGTCTGCCAGGACCCCAGGGCCTTCTCTCTAAAACTGCTTTCTAGCTGATCAACCCCAGTCTATACAGGTACAAGATTATTTGTTCCCAGGGTACAACTTTGCACTTCCTTTTGTTGAACTTCATGAGATTCCTGTCAGACCATTTATCCAGCCAGTTGGGATCCATCTGGATGGCAGCACAACCCTCTAACGTACCACCCCTCCCAGTTTTGTAACATCCGCAAACTTGTTGAGTGTACACTATGCTCAGTCATCCACACTATCAGTGGAGAGGTTCAACTGCATTGGCTTCAGGAGCAGCCCTGGGGCACAAAACTAGTGACTGGCCTCCAGCTGGGCTGGAATTCATGCTATTGATCATAAACCTTTGAGCTTGGCAGTTCCAGCAGATTTCAGTCCACTTCACCATCCACTTATTTAGTCCATCATTTTGCCTATGAGGATGCCCTGGAAAACAGCTTAGAGAACTTTGCCAGAAGCAAGATAAATGGCACCCACTTTTCTCCCCTTGTCTTCTAAGCAAATCATCTCACCATAAAAGGCTGTCAAGCTCATCAAGTCTGATTTGCCCTTTGTAAATGTATGCTGACTACCAGTCACCAATACAATCACCTACTTTTCCTTCGTATGTTTCACAACGGTTTCCAAAAGGATTTGCTTCATCACTTTTACAGGGATCAAGCTAAGGCTGACAAGCCTGTAGTTCCCCAGATCCTCCTCTTCACACTTCCTGAACACTGTGGTTACATTTGCTTTCTTCCAGCCCTCAAAAACCTTCCACCATGACCAAAGGTTAATAAGATCTATTTTTCTAGGATGTCATCTTAGTGGTATGCCTATTCAGTATAAACCACTGCCCACCATAAAGGCCTCTTCCCTTAAAATCTATATGCACAAGTATTTAGATCTGATTTTCTTAGTTTTAACAACTTCACCCACCTGAACAGATTCCTAAATTTAAGTCAAAAATTTACTTTGCTTTTAACTGTAACCCTTCTAAAGCTTCTCAGGCCTACTTCTGAGTAATTTATCTGAGTCAGCATTTATGAAATAATGTATAATTCTTAGCTAAAGGTTTCTGGCATATTAGTCAGTTGTTAAATAGATTAATTTCCTCAGTACCATTTAACATTTTTTCCATGCAGCACTTCAGAGAAAGTCATTTGAGATATTTTAAGCAACTCGGCTATCTACAAACAAAACATTTTAAGCATCCATACAAAACTGTATGAGTCGTCTATGGTGACAGAGAAAATATGACAAAAATCTCATGCTTTTTGGCAGAATGACCTGTTTCTGAATCACTTGGTTTCGTGAACTTCAGAGAAAATGCTGCAGTCCCTCCCTGTCAAAAATGAAAACCAAAACAAATACTTACTTTGCTTATTAAGTTAGTGGTAAAAAATTACATGAGATTCTCAAAAACAGTCCAACTTCTACAAAGCTTTTGCTATGTATTGTGAAATACATTACACACACAATCACAAATTATGAAAAATCTGGCTTTTAGAAAGTGCTGGAAATAACCTTAGGATATGACTTCTCTCCAGTGGTGTTGTCTTTCTCTTTGTGACATTGTGCTGAACTCAATTGCTGCCAAGGCTTTTTTGAGAACCTACTTTTGTTGATGTCCAACACTTCCACAGCTTGAAAGAGCACAATGACGTTCTCTTCAGTCACCTGATATCTTAGTGTTATTCCAAACGGATACTCTTCTGTATCATCCATGTATGATCTGTATTCCCCAGGAAAAATTTAAGCAACTAAATTTAATATAAAAAAATATGCAGCACAAGCTGAAGACTTCTGCATTCAGTTAACATTTGTAAATAACAGTGTGCTGATTTAATCACTGATAATGAGCTTTTGCCAACTATGGCTCCCACCTTCCTGTCTTCCACCAGAAATGAATGCTGTTGACTTTCTATTAATGTTATAAACGCCCTCTTCTCTGGCAGCCATTCTCTGGAAAAGAATATTAGTGCTAAGGAGCCTTCATTTTTATTAAGAGGACTTCATGTTGGCTGGCATTATTTCAGATGTGTACTCCTCATTTTTTAATTCTCTTTTTCTTGAGAAGCTACTAATGTTGCAGACAACTCAATGTAGACTGAAAGAGCAAAACACTTTTAACCTGAAATCTTTTGACTTAGTGATCTATCAGTATACTATTTTGGCTTGATGGCATGTATTAACTAGCAATACTTTAAACACTCTTGCATACATCACCTAGGCATACACAGTTTCTGAGAAAAATAAGTCACATAATTCAATTATCTTTTAATAAAGCAGCCCCTCATTCTTATCATAGTTGATCCTGAAAAAAAGCAGTATAAGCAAACCTCACTGTGCCTGTTAATCTAGAGAGTTAACATAAACTGCAATTTTTTCAAGCTCACTTTTCAACATGTTAAAAGCTCTCCAAAGACAGATAATAAATACTTTGCCTCAAATGATCACTAATCTTGGTTTGTATGAATCCATCAAGCCAACATTCTAACTACAGCTGGAGTTTTTCTCACACTGATCTACAGCAGAGAACTGCAATCATAGCTTAAATTTTCTAGATCAAATTCAAACAAGTAAAATAAAGTAAAACAAGTAAAATAAAATACTTCCTACAATTATCAGGCATGAAGTTCTGTAATTTGCTGCCACTGGCAGTACCACAGATAGTAATGGGGGAGAGGAGACTGGACAGATTCAAAGAGACCTAATAGATAAACTGATACAAATGCAAATAGTCAGGAATATATCTTCTGACAAAACAAGGAGAACAAGGGCCCTCAAAAGGCCAACAGGCACTCTCATATGCTCTCTAAATAGCATTATTATTAACTACTGTTAGAGACTGACTACTGCTCCAGATGGTTCACCACTCTGCTGCAGGAGAAGATATTGTATGACCTGCTATCCAAGCTATCTAGCTTTCCTTAAAGGGATTTCCACTCACAAAGATGTCTTCTTCATGCCTGCTGAAGTTCATTATGTCCCATCATTCCTTTTGCCTGCAGCTCATTCTGTCTCTCACTACCCAGAAACTTTCTTGTGATCCCCTACTTGTATTTATCATCCTCTGTATTGGCAACCTGCTTTTTAGGTTTTCCTGTGAGACGGATATTTAGACATACCATGTTTCTATGTGGTATCCCCTCTTCTTTTCTCCAGTTTGTCTACAGTCTTACTGGTTTTCCCCACCAAGAACTCTAATTGTTGAGGTATATTCTGCTACCAGTTCAGGTTGCACTATGCTTATACATTTGTTATCAGAAATCTCATTAGCAATGCACATTTGGCAGCTTCTACACCTAGTCACCTTTTTTAATCCTTCAATGTGAAGGTCATCTTGAACGCCATCTCAGATGCTAGCAGCACTTCCCCTTAGTCCTCAGCTCAAAAGCCAAGGACTTGTTTCTTTCTCATTAAAGAAAATCTGTATTACCTCCCCATTTTTTTCTGCTCCTGCATTTACTCACTCCAGTACTTCAAGGATTTATTGAACATATTCCAACAATTAGATAATTTTCTGTATTGAATCTGATAATATGAATACTATGACAACATTAACAAGATGTCAATGTTATTTTTGTTTCTTATTATACACAGAATGCTCTCTAGTCCATATTTTGATCAAGATGTATGACGGTCTTTCCCATTGCTTTTTAGATAAGATTTCTCAGGGAAAAAAGCTTTATGTAATTGTGTGATCCTTCCTTTCATCCAGAAAATCTTTCAATATCTCCTCAGTTTTTGCACCTATTAGTCAATTTAATTCAAATATTGGAAGTTTCAAGGATATTTCATTTCTACAGGCTAAACAAGTACTGTAAGATGGATAAAATAAGAGACACACAAACCCCTTATAACTACAAAATCATACTAAATTATAAACAACAGTCACATGCTCTGCCAAGCCAATTATACTATACAGTATATACTACACTGTGCCTACATGTGTGGGAAATCACCACATAAATAACTTTGAATCAGTCACAACACATGCTGTCACTTGTCTAGAAAGAAATACTGTCACTGGGATATACAAAAGAAAAACTGGACATATAACAAAAGGAAATGTAGCTTCTTCAGCTCTGCTGCTTGGAGAACAGCTACCTCTGTTTTCCTTTGGAACCTAAAGGGATTGAAAGAAGATAACCCATTTCTCATTCTTCTTGATCTGGTTCTGCATCAGAGCTAAGAACAAGTGGAAGAGCAGAAAACAATACTTACACAGAATTTATTACTCCTATTGTGGACTCAGCAGTCTGAAAAGGTGCCTATAAAACATACTAGAAACAAAAAGCAGTGCAGATGCAGGTTTTTTCCTTTCTCTACTTTGCAGGGTCTATATCTGAAGAAGGATGATTTATTTTACACATGCAACAACAAAACTAGAGGAAGAAGTCTGTAGCACGTACAAGCAGAGGTCTGAAATTACACCTATTCATAAGAGATTTTGACAGGGCTTAGAGTTTTTCTTTTGCTTCTATTATGAGAAGATTACTTTCTATAAAACCCCAAAAGTCTAGCAATAAGCTCTCTTATACTTGCAGTCACTTATTTACTAAGCTTTTAAACAACATGAGACAATACTTATTTTCATATACATATTATGAGTGGTTTCAATTGCAGCTGAAAATTATGCCAATTCAGTAAACAGAATATTCAATGCAAGGGAAAAAAACAACCAACCAACCAAAAAAAAAAAAAAAAAAAAAACCACAGCACTACTCTTCTACATCACTGAAAAAAAAAAAAATCAATAAAATGAACCGTTCTGTTTAATTACAGCCGCTAGGTGGCAAAGTTGGCCAAAGAACAATTATCAGCAACAACAATTTGAAACTTTGCATCTTTCTTTTTGATTATAAAATGGCTTATTAAAAATGCCACAGAAAATAAAAAGCATGAAATAATAAAAGTCAATAATCAGAAACTTATATTATGACATTATCTGTAAACACTGAACTGTTTGATCCATCTATTAAAATTATTAAAATACTGAAAGTAAAGTATTTTTAGCAAATATTCCTGAAATTACATGGGGACATTACTGCATTGAGTAACAATAGTACTGAATACATATTTAAAATTTAGAAAAGAATACCTATGAACACATACATTATCTTCTGACTTGACACCAGGCACAGTAATGCTATCTTTTGACTACAAGAGGACACAGTACTCCTTATGTTTCTTGACATAAAAGCTGCTTTACTTCAGTTCAAATCAGCACAGTAAAATCCTCCATATGGTTCAATTCCAGCAAATACTTTAGAAAGGCAGCCAGTCTTTTAACCTTTTCTTGTAGTACTTCCTTCTCCTTAACCTTTTCTTGCTCATTCTTATTTTTAATCTTTATTTCAGCATAGCTGCTTATTGAATAATGCTTCAAGTTAAATTCCAAGCTGCCTACTAATACACTTACACAACCCAATGTATTGGAATTAGTGGTACCTGCAATGAAGGCAACTGACATGAAATAGACTACACATTAGTTGATACACAAACTCTGCAGATAACACTGCAGAGCAAACCCCACTGAAACATGTTGAAGGAAGGAGATTGGAAAAGTTTTCCTGTCCCACAGTCTCCACAGAACTACTGAGCCATCACTTAATAAAAATCTACTGTCATTATTAGCATCTCTCTCTTCCCAAAAAAAAAAAAAAAAAAAGAAAAATTACCAACAAGGAACATGAAGTGCCCAAATAGTACACAAGGGAAAGAGGGATCCTGGCTTGTTTTCGCATGTTGCATGAGACAAATCTGGCTAGCTCCAAGCAGAAGCATGGTGAACTCCATGGTCAAGGGCTTCTGACTTGACTAAACAACCTACCCAGTCAGAAAACTATAAACTTACTGCATTGAGTGGGTGTGCTAATGGTAAGCTCTTGTCATACCCAGCTCAAGCTCTTTAAAAGCTACTGCAGCTACAGCATCACATTATCAAGAGAGGGAGACTGAAGAGAAGGAGTGAGAGCATCAAAGGCAAGCCAACCACTGCAGATACTAAATGCTTGACAGATTTGACCATATTCTTTATGGTAATGTGGGGAAAGCTAATGCTGAGTATCAACACTATTTAGTTTGCATTTTCTTTTAAGTGAAAGTCAACAAGAAACATCCCACTCAGAATGAAGAGGAAAGAAAACAGAACAAACCAGACTGAGAACAAGTCATTCCAAAGCAATGTGCACTAAGTATTTGGAAAGTTACCAGCTACACGCAGTAGATGTGGAATGTATTTTTGCCCAGTAGCATCCACTCCATTCCTAGATGTGTGTCATTTAACATGCCAGTAAACTGCTGATCACAGTGATGCAGCTATAAAATCTATGAGCTGCTGTGTCACAGGAGAGATTAAAATAAACAGCCAGAACCACAGAGTTAAGAGTCCTACCTTGACCCCATCTCAAACTAAGCTTTTAACCAGAACTGCTACAACTTTCTTACCAAAGGATGGAATGTACAGAATGGAGATGGAGGAACAAAAGAAAAGCCACCTGCTAAGCACATCTGAGCATGCAGTTCCTGGAGCACACAAGAGAGAATGGTACTCTCA
The DNA here is from genome assembly GCF_012275295.1 of Melopsittacus undulatus. NCBI lineage: Eukaryota > Metazoa > Chordata > Aves > Psittaciformes > Psittaculidae > Melopsittacus > Melopsittacus undulatus. Next base: position 118,034,948 of record NC_047527.1, read on the forward strand.
CAGCTGGCTACCTTTGATTTTCAGCCCCCAAAATGCAGAAGTCTGCTGACAAGTCACTTGGAAGCAGCTTACAATGGTGTTCAGTGAGGGTCAGACTGAGTCTCTGGCTCTCAAAAGGGCATCCGTAGCACCTGTAAGGGGGGGGAGAGCTCACCACACATTTCCAATAGGATATAATTTTGAAAATCTTATTCACCATAGAAAATCCTCCTTCCCGGAGAAACACAACTTCATTCAAGACAGACACAGACACACTGAAATGAGTCTGGCCATGAAGGTGGTGAAGACATTGGAGCATCTGGCATGAGAGACATAAAGCTGGTCACGTTCAGCCTGGAGAATAGCAGGTTTGAGGAGATCTTATCCATATGTCTAAATACCCAAAAGGAAGTCATAAAGAGCCAGGCAACTCATTGATTCCCAATGGTAGGACAAGAGGCAATGGGCACAAATTGAAATACAGACAATTCCAACTAAATATAAGGAAACTGTTTTTCATAATGAGGGTGGTCAAGCACTGTAACAGGTTGACCAGAAAGTCCATGCAGTCTCCACGCTTGGAGATACTCAAAACCCTACTGGACACAGCCTTGAGCAACCAGCTCTAGCTGAGCCTGCAGTGAGCAGGTGGTTGGACTCAATCCCCAGTGGTGCCTTCGCACTTCCACCATTCTGTGATTCTACAAACACTAAATATGTAAAATTCCATAGAATGTTTCCTAAATTTAACTAGCAATGATCTTACTGCTTATAGAAAGAAATTACAATCTCCATTCCTTATACTACATAATGCTCAGCATTTAGAAAACAACAGTAAAGTAATGCTCTACTACTTATGCATTTTAAATAATAAGCAAGGGTTTAACCAGTTTAATTTTTATTGAAGTCTGTTTCTAAATCTTTCCTTATTAGTAACCAAAGAAGAAATGTATTTAAAAGGTAATTACAAGACGCTTTACAATTGTTTTGTCAAGCTTTTATAGCTATTAAAACAATGCTTGAAAATTTTAAGAATGTGCTGCTATAATAAACATAAATTATAGCATTAAAGAAAAGCAAACAAGCAAAAAAACGCAACCAAACTTTCCTTTTACGGTAGTTTTGGTATCTTCCAAAGCTTTCTTCAAGTATTCCCTCCACGGTTACCCAACTTGTTGCACTTTTGGAAAGCAGCTATGTGATATCTAATATATTTTGACTGAATTGGGCTCTTATTGATAGGCAAACCATAACATAAGGAATGGAGAAGTTCAAATGGAATGCAAAACACATTTCTTAAGAGGTTCAGAGAACTCAGTGAAATTCCCTAATAGTTCTTTCTTATAAAATAGAGCAAATAAACAAAAACCAAAACATTATAGATATATATATATATATATATCCCGCATCTTATTTGAAACAAACTTTTTCTAGGAAAATAAACAGAACTTAGTATGACAAAAGCAGTTGGTGCACTATGAAGTGGATATTCTGCAGGTGATGGGTAATATTTCACTATTTCCAACTAAACAGAAGTAAGCAAGTAACAGCCCTGTAGACTGATTCTCTGATAAAATAAAACTTGTTTCTCCCTTTGTGTGTTGGTCCCATTTGCGAGTTCTGATAGTATTTGACTGAGGGGAAAATCTCACTAAATATTAATTTCCTACAGATTTGCATATTTCTGCAAAAACACAGACAAAAAAGCAGACAAGTAAAAAGAAACCGTAGCTTCCGCAGGAAACACTGAGGGATAAATACAACCTCCGTTACACAGAAGTCACAAAGGACCTCAATTTCGAGACAAAAAGCCTTAGAAATTAAGGCTGAATAGAACTGAATAGATTTGCTAAAAGAGCAAAATAAATCTTGTTTTATTAGTAAAATTTCAGCACACTTCATTAAAGTCATTTAAAACATTCTTCTCCAACCTGACCCAAGACCCCAAAAGGATGTCTGCATTACACAATGCTAAGTGATACAAGCCACATGTTACTAACAGTTTTGTGGCACCCTCTGGGCTTTGCCGTCTCCCTGGGGGTGAAGGTTTACCAACCCCTGGCTCCACGAGCAGTCACCATACCCAAAGAACATAAAAGCCCAGGAGCCCATAAGCTCCAAGGCCAGGACTGTGGGGTAGGAGGTGAAGAGAGACAGGTACATCTCTACCATACATCAGACTCTGCCAAATCAAAGACTCTTCTCAAATCTGCATTTTCCAAAGAAAATCCAGAACCAGTAGGCCCCAAGCTTGCATCCTATCAAACATACACAGCAAAAACCAAGACAGCTACATGGATGTTGTGAAAATGTCACAATGGCTGTGCTGAGTACACTTATCCGGGGTTGGCAATGTTCCCACAAAACCCATGGACCTCACTAGAGCCTCTGGTGGAGAATGACTTGGGGGAACAGAAAAAAAGAGAGGGAGAGAGAAGGATACCCTGCTGCTGGTGACCTATGAGGAATTTTAAGGGAAAACTGGGTGCAGAAGAGAAGGAAAGAAGCAGTGCTTGATGCACAGCAGTAAACAGCAGCAAAGTCTGGCTTCACAGCAGAGCACAAGTAATCTGGGCAACTCAGATGGAAATAGGCTTTTTTCCCTATTATTTATTTATTTTAAACAAATACTTCAAAAATTTCTCCTCATTTTATTTTGGGCACTTCCAAAGCAACTCAAACTGAGCACCTTGGATCTCTTCAGTGTCCAAAAAAGGCTGCAGCATGTGAATGAACAAGAATTTCCAGATGGCACGTCTCATGTACTCGAATAAGACATCCCTGGGGTATTAAGTAATGAAATTTCTACTTCCTCCAACTACTTCTTGCCTGGAAGAATTCAGATGGCACCAAAGTATTCCACTGGAAATAAAACCATTTTAAACCTTACAGTCCTGCTTCACTTGAAACCTGATATGGTGTCAGGAAGCCCTTGTCCCCTGAGACAGACTGCATACATGATAACTTAGGTCTGGCTACTCTTGGCGTATCTGGATTATACAGTGTTTTGATAACACAGCAATTCAAACTGACTGAAATAAGTAGCAGAACAGGGACTGCAGGTTTCATTGCTACATAGCACCCATATGATAAAGAATACAGCACGCTATTGTGAAATGAAGCATGTCACAGCTATACATTTTTTTGCCTAGAGGCTAATTAAGTGAAAAAGTGTCACTACCTGCAAACAGAAGCATAATATAGCAAACAAACTATAGTTCTATGTCCTGCGAAAACCTCTACATTCCCCCTGTAGATGCCAGTTTAAATCCCGCAACAATGATGACACTAGACATGAAATAATTACTAAAATAACAGAAAAACAGCAACTCCACTCAGAGAAGGAATGAGAGCAAATAACTGAAAGATAACAGAAGTCAAAAGATATCCTGCAAGAAAATAATTTTTGGACTGTTACAGATTAAGAAAGTAAATTGGGTTCCAGTGAAAAGAAAAAATCACATTGTTACATAGACATGAACAGTTCAAGAAATACAATATTAAGAACCCAAACCTTTCATTTGATCTTTATTGAAATGCTTGGTTTCTGTATTCTTAAACCACTTTTATTTTCTCCCCAAGGTCAGCCTTGAAAACAAAAACATTGTTTCAAAGCCAGAACTTGAAACTCCTTTTCACCAACTTCAGTAATTTATAATGCAGATTAATATCCTGAAGGGCCCTGCTGGCAGCCAGCCCAATGCTTTTCCACTGCCCACTGCCTCCTCCCCAGGGTAAGGCCAGGAATCAGCATCAGCATCACTCACAGGTGAACAGAGGGCCAGTCCTGCACCCTCCAGAAGCTTCCCTGGATGGGAAGTGGCTGTTGTGGTGACAGGATTGCTGGGAATGGGAGACATCTCCCAGCACAGTCTCAGGCACTGCTTTGCCCCTGTTGAAGTCTGCAGAAAGAGCTCTAGAACTCAGATCTGCTCCTGCTGCAGATGGCCCAATTTACCTCACTTCAAATTATCCCTGGAATAAGGCTAAGGGTGGCCTAAGAATGCCTAATATCAACTTATTCAACACCACCACTGAGTCTGGTCATGAATGGTTAAGAGAGGCCAGCATACCCTTTCACACTACTAGGGTATACACCAGTGCCAGGAATACAGAGCTGGTGTTTCAATCTCAGCTTTATGAAAGTCAAAAGAGAACACATCTCTATGCTAAAAGATGTTCCTGTATCCCTTCCAGTCTCTCACCTACTCTTCACAATGCATAAAATTCTTAACTGCTGCTAATTCAGGAGTGTCTATTGTTACTTGAGTATAATCTCTTCCATAAATGTATGCTATAGCTCTTTTAAAAAGCAAGACAGTATTTCTGCTCCTCTGATCACTGTTTTACCAGGTCACTATAAGCAGTTAAATAAGTCTTGCTTTTTAGGACTTCTCCTCTCACAAGATAGATGATTGTCATTTTTAGTCTTGCCAGAATTTCCTTCAAATATTGGAAAGGGCAAAAATTAGGTATCGCTTAACTGCATGGAATACTTTATATATTTTGGAAATAGGACTAAAAGCAAAACAGGACTATAACACACAAGTAACTTTCCATGTCCATCCTTATACCCTCACTGTTTTTCCACATAGGATCCAAAGCAGTTTATCTCACCTACAAAACAGTTGATTTAGACCACATCTGCATATTGCTTTAGTTATGATAGAGGGAATAATTATATTAACAAAGAGTGCTGCCAGATGCAGATTGATTGCAGATGTGTTTCTGTGTAGCATCAGGTATACTAAGTCTTAACACCTGGTAACAGGCTAAACACCACTGTCATGCACCAAACAATCCTGTCGAGCTACCAACTTGGTCTCATTCACTGAATGAAATTATTCAGAAGGATTTACCCAAATTCTCTTTGTTCATGGTCAAAGACACAGGAAAGTCTATACATCTTATGCTTAGCCAGGCTCTCCAGCTTGTACATAATGTGCCACCAGTACTCGAGAAGTTAGTGAGCCTATTTCTGAGACATCAGACATTATCATGGAAAAGACAGATATTTCTCATCTCAGTCCCACATCTTAGAATAACCAAGAACATTCCTCGCCATCAATGACTCATGGAGATGGGTATCTCTTACACTGTTCACAGATGCCACAATGCTGGCATTGCACTCATCATAAGGACAGCAACATTCCAGCACCGCGACAACTTTCAAACTCACAGACAGGCTTATCTTTTTAGTACCCACCTACTTTGGTCAAAGAATAGAGAGAACAAGCTCACAATTACAATTCTGATCCTGAAGCATTTTTTTCCTTTTCTCCTTTCTCCTTCAGATGGCATGGGGCTTTTTTCCCACCAAAGGAAATAAGAGCTGCAGCAATTAAGCATATTCACAATATAGCAAATCGTTTAATACAGCTGCTGTCACACACACAATAGTCACAGAATGGTTTTGGCACCAAATAAAGGAAGAGGCAGTTTTCTCTGGGATAAAGAAATTAGTTATCAAACACGTTTATGGACTTACTGTTTGAATTTATACTGTGCTCCCACAAATTGTGTAGATTTAATTGTCACCAGGACTCTCAACAGTATACTCATGATTTTTGTTAAAATATGATGATACAAGTTTGTTTCCTGAAAGTTCGGTTTGTTCTGAGTGCTGTGCCTTAGACAAAAAAATTGTAAAAACTGAGCAATAGTAGGGATCTTAAAGTTAGCCCAAAGTGAGCCCTGAATTCTGGAAGAAAACATGTAAGGATATTTTGCATTTTCCTTTTTTTCTTTTTCGTAAGTTATACCTCTATTTTTCCATTACGTTTCCTTAAAAAAAATATAGAGAGATCTATAATCCTAGCTTAATTTTGTCTACTTTTCAGCATCTACAATGTGTGCTTAGGTATTATTTGTAATACCTGATAATTGTCATTGCTGTCAATTGTGTGACATACTTCAAAGAACTCAAACAGAGCAAAGCACATGCTACAAAGAGATTACGTCATTTTTAGAAAAATCATAAAAGGGAAAACAAACAACATGTGATGAAAAAAAGATAGTAAAATCAGTCCTAACTTTATCACTATCAATAGGTAAAACATGTAAGTCAAAAAACCAATAGGAAGTCTGTTTAGTTAATATTACCAGCATGCTGTGCCATGAAAGTCAATTCCATGCTCAGAAAAAAAATTATGGATTTAGATCTACAACCATTTTCAGCAATCATGCAATAAACATGCAATTTCAGGAGCAGCTTCATTCCACTTTGAAGTCTTCAGCTGAGAAATTTCACTTCTAGAAATACAAATAATCACAGTAAGCTGGCCACGTCTGTTTTTCTACTGAAACAAACGTAAAAGGAACCCACCTCCACAGTTAATCATAAAGCACTACTATATCAAGTACCAAATGTATCTTAAAAAGAAGATTACTGCATATTTGTAGCAGTAGCAAAGTTTGTCATTAAAAACTGACCTAAAAACCACAAATGACACAGGCATGGTTTTGTGATTTTGCTCTTTTTTATGAAAAAATCAAAGAAAAAAATGGCTATTTCCATTCTGTCTTGCAATCAGATACTAGACAACTCCCCCAGAAATAGCACTAACAAGCTCTTGCTCCTCTTCTTCCCCTATAGTGACATCTTGCAGTCCTACTCCAACTTCCCGGCAATACTCTCAGGGTTTTTACAAGCAAGTACAGCTCATCACAACTAAAGAAGCCAGGAATGTCTCACTTTTGCTGAAGATGGATTAAGACAGTTAGAAAGCTAGAAATGAAGCAGTCTTCTATTGGGTATAAAAGAAATATCTGTAAGAAGTAGTCTTGTACATAAACTATACTGACTACGCTTTTGACAAAAATTTTAATTAATTTTTTGTGAAAACGTCTACAAACTATAACAAGTCACTTAAGAGCCAAAACAGGACTTATTGTAGTCTTAACCAATAAGAAATAAATGACAAATGCTTCATCTGTAATTAAAGGTTATCCAGTTGCTAAATAACTACAAAAAACTAAAACTATACACAAAATTATCAAGACATGCCTGACATAACAATAACATGCATTCCAATCAATAACTGAAACTTATTTATGCCAACATGGTGCAAATAACATTTCTTGCTCAAGGACACATTAGACATTACTTTGTAATAAAATCTGACTTCTATTGGTTACTATGATTTGTTTTCCTTAGATGTCAGTGATAGTAAGAAAGAAGTCAATATGGACTCTCAGTTACATTTTTTGTGATACACGATAAGCATGGCCTAATTTAAACCTCCTTCCTTAAGAAAGAAGAAAGAAAAACAGAAAAAAGAAACCCAAGACTGTTATGCTCTAACCTTTATAGCCAGCCTTTTGTTTGAAAGGACCAAAATATGGTGCACATGAAAGAAAAACAGATTCTGAGCCTATGTGGTCATGCATACCTACCTTCAATGCCATCCACATGAGCAAACATTTTAAGACAATGACTGATTTTGTAAACAGCCCAAACCATAAACACAGCACAGCAGTCTTAATAGTGTCCTTTAAAATTCAACAACTTAAAATGAAAGAATTAATATATCCTGATGTTTCCAGGTGTCAGATTCTCAGTGCATCTTGACTGACTAGGCACAGCTCTCTAGATTAATGATCTTCCATTTTCAGTAGCTCACATACAACAGTAACAACAAAAAGAATGAATGAATCAGAGCAAAAGCATTCTACCCTCCATTTTAATTTTGACTATTACAGGAACAGCAGCTTCAGACAGCTATAGTGTCTTGGGTGATTTAATTTTCACTTAAGCAGATTATTTAAGCAAGACTTCAATATGAAGAATTATGCTGAAATGTCCACCTACTTTACTGTTAGAGTCTGCCATACAGTATTGTCTCTAACAGCATTTATCCTTGCCTTTCTAAATATTGATAAAGTATTACAACTGTGAAAATCTACATTATTAGAACGTGAGAGGACCCAAACCCATAATCCTTACAGACTGTGACAGAAGACTTCTGCTCTCACTGCAAAGCATGTATATGAAATACAAACCCTGCAAGTTCCATTTGTACACGTGTTAGAAAGTGTGCAATTTAGAAGCCAGTTCCTACATGATAAGCCTATCTCTCGCTCAGAGAATCAAGAATTGCGCTTTGCACCCACACCTATGTGATCAAATGTTTCTTCAAGGTGCAAAAATGTAATTTTTTTTCTAAACAAAGCCATGAGACCCAAAACAGAAGTTTCATTTTAAGATCAGTCACAAGAACAAACAGAAAGAGAAGTGACAAAAAAAAAAGGTGGAAAGTGCAAGTGCCATGACTATCTCCTGATTCAGCTGCTCAGATGGTAGGTAATAGGCATATGTGCTATTCCACTTCAGCACTGCAAATCACGTTAAGAAGAAATCCAATTCACCACATTTAACTCCATATATTTATTATGCAAATGCCTTGAAAAAAAATTAAAACAAGATGAAGTGTGAGGTGTGAGGCAATTAGCTAGGCCAAAGAAGAATTTTGACTTAACTTATACCAAGCTTAGCTCTGAACACTAAACAACAATCAATGGAGCTACACCAACAAATAAATAGTGCATAATACATAAAATGGCAGAAGGAACCAGATGTTTGCAAAGGTTAATCTTGCATTTCCAAAGAGCACACATAATTACCCCAGAACCCCTCCTAAGAGAACAGAGAAATTCTCTTTATTCTTCTTTAGTGGCAGTTAAATAATATTAAAGAGCATTTCACATCTGAAAAGGCACTATCATTAAATTTCCTGCCTCAAAATGCGTTCTGCTTTATGACTCAAAGTCTCTCCCTTGAAGCAACTCTACCAAAGCCATATACAGATGCACCCTGAGAGTAATTTTCCCATCTTAGAGACAGATCTGCAGAGCAAGTGTTTGACAAAGCTTCAGGACATAACTGGAATCATTTAAACACTGCACTATTTATTTCTGAAACATTGCAGGGAAAGGGGAATGAGGATTTTGGAACCTCTCTTGAGTAGCAGAACTTGGGAACAAACAAAATCCCCATGAAGCTGGCTTTACTTGCACAGAATGTGTTTCTGGGGAGTACACCAGCGTTGGTGTGACCAAGGTGATGTGACAGCCCACCACAACGGCACAACCTGGTTCTTGCCCCCAGCACAAAACCCCTGAGGCTGGATAACCCAAGAAGGGAGGCCACCTGAGGCCACCAGGCTCCTGCAGCACAAGACACCTCCTGAAGCCTTAGATGCAGGGCAAGCTTCGTTATTTTTATGCTGCGTGGGCATCCCTATTGTTAAGTGTGATCAAAATAAATCAAGTATAAGATACTACTAAACTAAGTAAGGTGGCAGGCAACTAATTGCTGAACATTTGCCATGGGACGTTGATATCCTCACTAACCTGCTCAGATGAGGCTTTTGTTCTGGATACAACTAGTCTGCATTAAAAATAACCCAACCTTCACCTCAGAATAAGACAAGACCACTGCACCAAGGCTTGGTCCATGCCATCCTTCGAGTATTTCCTGGTAATTTAATTTTTTAATTCTGATATTTTATTCTTTTCTAGGTTCCAAATCCAGCACAGAAAACTGCAGCACAGAAGTGTTACTAGCATTACACACTACCCCAAAGTGGTTTTGTTTCAGGCTGGCAGAAGAATGAAGGTTGGAGGCCAGGACAGCCATGCTCCAGGTTACTCACACTCAGCAGTCCCAGTGGCTGCTGCCTTCAGGAACTGCTACAGCTGCAACTAGCAATTGCAGATTGCAAAACCACCCTCTTGGGCTGGCACAGCAGCAGCACTGGGGCTCCCCTGGAGACCTGAGGTCCCTGCCTTCAGAGGTTGTGGGTGCCTTGCATACACTCATCCTCAGTTACGGATTGTGCTACAGCAAGAAAAACAATCCTGCCTAACAGTGAGTTAACACAGTTATTTTCTTCTAACATGAAGCATTTGAAGAAACCTGTATCTGCAAAATTCATTAAACTAATTTTGCAACTACTTTCTGCCTGTTGCAGCCAACAGTTGGTGGTAGAAAGCATTAATTAATGTGTCACATTACTCTATCCACCATTAGAGAATATTGATTGCAAGTTAACTATTACATCGAGTATCGCAAAAAATCTAAATGACACTTTACACATAGCAGCTCTCTGAACACCATAGCAACAGGAAGAGATTGAAGTAAAATGGTCTGGTTTCTATAGCAACTATCACACAGACCATCTGTAATCAAAAGGAATACTAGAAAGGGAAACGAAATGGGTGATTCTGCATATTGGAAGGCTATTTGTATATTTAAAATTTATTGTTCTTAATGTTCAACTCTAGTGTTAAAATGTTATTTAAGTGTAAGAAATCTATGTAAGCTTCTGAAAAAGCTATTTTATTTAATAGAATATTAAAGTTCACCAGCTCTATCTCCCAACAACAAAAGACACCTTTATAAAAAAAACAATGCTTTTTCAGATACCAAACATATATGACCCTCAAGATCCACAATACATGTGCTCATCGCGTATATGGCTATTATTTTATTCTGAAACTCAAATACTGTAAGAGGTCTACTAGCATAATACTTCTTACCATCTACTATACAGAACTGCTTTAAGATACAGTTTCAGATAAAAACATTTACTCTGCTTCTAAAACAAAAAAGCTTATCCAGCTTCTGAAAAAAAAAAAAAAAAAAACAACCAACCAACCAAATGAGGATACGAAAAACCGTGAACTCCTCTATAACCAGAGAGGAGTCTGTGTCACGCAATTCGTACGCTGAATAGGGCAATATTATATTAAAGCCACATCACACATGAATGTAAGGTAAATTCAGAATTAGCAATGCAAGGCACTCTCTTCTCTACCTTTGAGTATTTTAAACCCTGAGCAAATAAAAGGGACCATTATATCTAAATGCTGAAATACTTTTGCACTAAATGAATTTTTTTGTGAAAATTAACTGGCTATAAATAGGCTTTTAATAAATTACAGAACCAGTAATCAGAGAGTAAAATTTATCATCAACATCAGTCCATTTCTTTTACATGGGATGATGATGATTTGCAGAATATAAGTCACTCACATGCTGAAGGCAGGCATTGCAGTGCCCTGGTTTGTGCAAAGCAGAAAGCAGGTAATCTAGAATAATCAGAAAACCGCTTCTCTTTTCAGGATAGGGAAGGGGCACTAAGGAACTACCGTGGTGATTCTATACTGTCCAATGTTCTTCACTAAAGCTTGCATGACATTTACTTAAAGCCTATCTAGAGGGCTTCCGGTCCAAGTCCATCTTGGTCATTCAGGTGGCACAAAAATCTACTACACAAATGACCAGTGTTCAGTCTTCTCATGCCATGTGAGAAAGAAACATGGCCTAACCCAGACAGAAAGTGTAATAGGAATAAAAGAACTGAACAGTGATATTTTAATCACAGAGATATTTTTATTTCTACAGGAAACCCTATGCATTGGCACTCAAAGCAGACGTTACTTGACTGAGTGTAGTTATAAGAGTTCAAAATGAGTCTTGCAAGAGTCAATCTAGTGTTAAAGAGTGCCTTTCATGTCACAGACTTCCACAATCCATTTTGTAAAGATGTCTTTGTTTGTTTAGATTCAAGAGTAATCTCAGCATTCAAGAAATCTTAACTTAGACCTATAATTATCCTGAAAAATAACCAACAGCTGTAGTCAATGTATACTCTTCTTTCAGAAATTTAGGGAAAACCAAATGGATCTAAAGCGTTGTTTTCATAATTCTGCACACAAACACATTTGGTGAGTTTATCACACTACTGATATCAGTGAACAATTAAACAAATGTTAAGATGGTATACATCCTTCCTGGCAATACATGTGTACGTAACAGCTTTCAAAATTAAATCCTCTGGCTTCACACGTACCCTCTACTACTAACAATCCATTTTCTTTCTTTAGTCAAAGTCAAGGCAATACCACATCTACCAACAGGTCTGCACAGTGTGCAAGAAACTGAAGCTTACAATTAAAAAAACAACCTCTATTTAACTCTGATAGTAGCAAGTTTTACAAAATGTACTATTATTGATACAAGAAAGAAGTGGGGAGACTGTGGAATGCTAAGGAGGAAGACTAGCAATGGGTGATCTAAGGAAGTCATCATCACGCTCAGGAGATTATATTCTTGGCTATGCCTCCATTAACAATTACGAAGCATAACAGAAGTGATTAAGTAGATTGAAGAAACTGGTTCCAAGGCCCCTACAGGCGTCCACTGTGCGCAGAAAGGTTTTTATTTCAGACAAGATTTAGCCTGGTTCCCTGGACAAAATGTTTCCAGCACACATACAGTTCAACCATTGATTTGGAACCTACTGGAATCATAAAGGATTGGAGTACATTTAGGCACACCTTGAGCTTCTGCTTTTCCACACAGCTTCCACTGTAGTTTCCTATTTAAGGAATCTGGTTCTTGCTTATCAAAACAATTCTATAATCAAGAGATTTACTTCCATATCAATTCTTAAAGTATTCTCAGTATATAAAGAAAGAAGACCCTGAAAATCCTGCAGTAAACTAGAGTTCACTTGTGCCTGTTTAATAATACAATGCAAAATTTTTAGCACAAAGCCAAGAAAATTTATGAGTTTTGTTCAGTTTTCATTTTCAGATGTGTTCAAACCTGACAGTGAAAGTAGGAACATGACAGCACATGGATCGTACATGGAGATAATGACAATTCGGAAAAAAAATCCAAATCACAACACCAAGAAACCGCCCCATCAGAAACCCCAAACCCACACACATCAATATTTAAACCAATCTCCTTAAAATTACATTAGATTATTTCATAAATGTTTAGTAATGACATAGTGTTTGATCCAATTTGCTTTTCATTTTCAAAATACATGTCTTAACAAGTTAATGAACTTTAATAATAATTATATCCTCAGATACTCACAGTATAGCAGAACTCCTTCCCTGCAGTTCTGTAACTAACATAGGATTTCTGTTATCTGGGAATTCTATGTTGATTTATCCATTATGAATTAATTGTTTTCATGCTGTATCTATGATCAATATACATGCACTATCAAAGAAATTAATATCTAACAGCATCTTAAAAACAACATGCATGAATTTAAATACGAAATAATGCTGTAATAACAGTGATCTACTTCCAACATAAGATGGTGAAGTATAAAACGGAATCAAAACTATTCTTATTACGAAGTTTGTCTTCATCTCTGACATCTGCAGAACCGCAGGTTGAGATATATTCCATTTTAAATGACACTGCAAAAGGTCAGAACAATTCCCCTAACCTTGTCAAGGCTGGCAAGATTGATACTTGTTTTAGGTAAACTTAGCATCCATGTCATGTGTATTGGACTAAATATAAAATTCAGAGAGCATGGGGAACAAACATATATTTAGAAAGAAAAAATGGAATTTCATTTTCCAGACCAACAAAAGAGCAACAGTTCTGTATCCAAGAATATAATTCTGTAAATATTAACCAGTTCACTGTCATCTGATTGTTCTCACAATGTATCTGGAACTTGCATGCAATTGCACAGAAACTGAGTCAAAATGTGATTAATCTCCTTGCTGGTCTACCCTTTATAACTATAGTAGAATTTCTTAAGAGTTGCTTTTTTTCCTGTAACTCTGAGTTCCCAAACCATCTCAGCAAGTATACAAAACAAATGTTACCATGCTGCTTCTACATAAATATACTAATTAACTATTTAACATTATCTTCTGCATATTAAATCTTTAAGTCAACAAAATTGATGTACACAACATAAATATTTTCAATATTAACAAAATTTCTTGTCTAACTTTTACCTACAAAATTTAGGAGACCAAGAAAACATTTGCACTGTAGTCAAAATAATTTTACTTTCATCAGAGCATCAGTCAATTCAAATGACAAATCATTTTCTATAACCATCCTTGAAACAGTGACTTACTACTCTATATGTACTCACTGCAGCCTAATTCAAACAGAACTAATAGCCATGCTTTTGTTTATTCACTGTTTTGAGAAACTTTATGAAGTTTATGAATATTTTAAACAGTGAAGGGCAAGAATCAGAATTCTGAAAGCATATTTTTAATGTATTTGTGTCCTTAAGCTTGGACATTCCTTAAACTGGCTGCAACACTACAAGCATGAAAAAGTCTAACATTTGGGGTCACTGAAAGAATATACTCTGAATATTACAACTATATGCAGCAAAGGATTTATCTTCAGAGAATCTATGGAAACAAAAAGAGAGGAATCCATCAAGCACACGCACATGCAGCTGGCCAGTACATACAACAGAATACATATTAGGAAAAAAACATCTCAGACTGGCAAGTGCACAGTAACTTTAGTTCTACAACACTTGTCTCTGTGCTACTCTAGTGCAAAAATTACAAAATATAAACATCCATATTCAAAGCAACCAAAGCCTGATTGCCAAGGAAAAAAAATACTTATTTCACAAAGAAACTGCTATTTATAGCTTTCAAATGCTTTGGTTTTATTTAAATTAATAAACATCACCCTGTAGCAATGATGGGCACACTACCTCTGCCATTACATGATACATATATTCTATATCATGCTTTTCTAACAATGATTTCTATTTTAGAACTATAGACATCCACATTTTCTGTTTCCCCGAATACATGTTGCTGAGATACAACAAAAACAAACTACCCAAATTGGACATTAATGTTGTCATCAAAAAAACATTGTAACTTACTCTTAAATAAGGCTATTGTACCTCCACTTTGAATATTATTAGATTCTGAACCTCTTTAACCTTTATTTTTTACTCATAATATATGGTAGGAAACGTTAATGCTATTTTACTCTGTAAAAACTTACAAAGCATGGGCAATAACAATCATGAAGAGCTATCCCTTGTGTGATAAACACGGGGACACACAGCTGTGTTCCAGCAGTGACTGTAAAGAGGGAAACAATTACAGAAACCAGCTCCTGCAGCCTCTCTAAAATATGCTCCCATGCACACTCATCTGAACTGTAGTTTGGATTTACAGTATGCTCTGCTCAGTTATTACTGAAGCGGTGACAACTTCTTATTCTACCTTGCCTGATTCATTCGCCACCATCTTTGATTAATGTAACTAACCTAGCTGATCACATCTGTAGTCACAAGAATAAAAATAATTCAAATTAACCAAAGTGAAGAGAAAAATACTTCAAAAATTCCAAAAATAACACTGAACATTTTCCTTTATTTTTTTTTTACTAATTTATCCTGTGTACAAAGTTTTTAATGCCTGCCTTCCTACCAATTTTCAATAACACTTTTAAGCACTTTCTATCACTTCACCAGGATTTCCAGAAAATGCCAATTGCAGCATGGAGTTCACACTTAGATGCAAAGTATTTCACAAATCAAATATTAATTTAGGGAATTAGTTTGCATTCACAGAACAGCATGTATTAAATTTCATTGTCCATTTTTAAAAGTGCCTTTCTTAGTGCTTGCTCTGTATATGACTACAAGATCTCCTGAAGCAGGCCAAGAGTAGGTCACTGGACCACAGTCTACAATTAAAACTTACAGATTGAAACAATTTGAACTGCAGAAGCAACTGCTGGCAACCACTCTGCAGTTCACCAAGGAGTTGTGTTTTGCCAATAGGCATGGTAATTTATTAATTACATTGAAAAAAATACCCCAGAGATCAGAAATTCAGTCTTTGTTCTTGTAATGCAGGTATACTGCCATCACGACAGCTGTGAAAGCTCCTTTTGAAGGTCTGACATGTTTTAATTCTATCTCCTTGCATGGTAAAGAGATACCCCTCTGAACCACATGAAGAAAGGTTTTCATGAAATTCTTAAGGCAAAACAGGATTCTTGTGGCCTTATTTTGAATGGTCAGTACAAAAAACAACATTAAAGTTAATGCATTAATAAACTAGAAAAATATAAGCTGACTCTCCAACAAATTACTGCTAATAGTAGGCGTAGTAAGAACAGCCTAAAATGTCATGCACGACTTTAACAAACATCAGAGTCTGATTTGTTAGACACCACATAGACATAAATGACACAATGCTGGCCTTCAAAAAAAAAAACAAAAAACTATTCCTGGTATTTCTACAGAGGACATTAAATCTGCATGGGAGCTCACAGCTACCAAGGAAAAGAGAGTAGAAATTAAAAGCATTTGGATATTAGCAGATCACAGAAGGCTGGGGAGAGTAGGACTGACCTAATTTCCATACTGTTATATAAGCAGTCTTCAGAATAAATAAAATACTCCAATGCCTTGCTTTTATAGCGATTCCCTTCATTTTCATAAGTCACATCTACCACACCGCCATCCTCATGAGGTGTTGACACTCAAAGTGAACATTCAAGCTTCATAGTCGAATGCTCCGTGGCTCAGCATCTTAATCTTGTCAAATCCCACCTTTATATAACCATAACAAACCTCCTGTTATGTCAGACTTGAGAGACATTATTAGAACGTTTATTTGAACAGTGCCTGGACACCAGCAAAATATTTATAACAGATAGCTTTGGTGGAGCAAATTCAATGGGTAAATCATTTGAGGAGGACATACAACGTGAGTTAATTTCTATATTTATATCGTAATGCATTATTATTATTCAGAAGCTATTCTTAAAAGAAAAAAAAAGACAACAGAAAGTAACACAGAAAAAGTCAAGTAATCTAGCTTGGTTTCTAATTCTAATCAGAACTTTTTAAAAAACAACTTCTGAAAAGTGCAGTTGAATACCACCTAGTATTTACATCTGTTTCTTCTTTATGTACACAGTTAAAAACTTTCTTGCTAGAGGACTTTTAAGAAAGAAAACATTACTTTGATAAAAAATATCAAATACACAAAGATAAAATTAATAAATGGTTGTTACTTGAACCACTGTCACCAAAAAAATCTAACAAAAAATTAGTATCTTCTCATTGCCATTCTCTTTTTGCATTTTACAGTCTGGTGGCTTTCTATTCAGCAGAGCATGGGGTCTAAAGTGCCCAGCAACAGCATGAAGTGAGCCTGGTTACGTTTCCCCATGGTAAACAACAGCAAGGAAGACTAGATACTACTGCTCTGGCCAGCCATATATAACTATCAGTAGAAATCTATACCTCGCCCTAGTATCACATGAATAACACATTAGCTACCTAACCATGCAGGATTTATCTTCAAAAATAGAGGATAGGTCTCAAACAGCACTCTAATCAGTTTTGTCAATGGTACCTGAAGTGATGCAACACTAGGTTTCTTCTGATCTTTTAAAACATTTGCTTAGTGTTTCTAGATATAACTACCTCCTATTAGAATTTCTTCATTGTGAAAAACAACAACAGTATGGTCATTTGTTTAACCCCCAAAAAAGTAGGTGTTTTTTTCAGATAGATTTGGGTGTTTAGTACTCTGACAAATAAACAACGTACAACAAGAAACCAAAGCACAAGCAATTACATTTCAGTCTAAATATGTAGACCAGACTCCTGACATATCTAATAAGTGAATATAAGAATGGCTAAATGGGATTAGATCAGTTCAGTGGAGGTAATGGCAGCCTAAACCAGCAAAACCTACATTTGCCTGTCTAAGTCCTTACACATTTGCCCATCACAACCATTTCATTACCTCAATGTCCCTGATTCCCTAAGCTTCCTCACGCACCAAAGCCCCTTTCTCAGCAGCACCACAGTACTCCCAGTTTCTACAGATATCCTCTCTTACCTCTGCAAGGGCAAGCTTCAGAAGACAGTGGCTCTCCTGAAGCTACACAGCTTCATGCATCATGATGAGCTGCACATTTACTGACCATCCAACCATTGCCATACTGAGTGGGTAAAGGCCAGATGATTTCACCTGTCTGCCCACTATGAAATCATCCATTTCTGTCTGCTTCACAGCCCCCTCTGTGTTTTTCACTAAGTCAGCGTAAAATTGACATCTTTGAGATGTCCACTGCTCTGCCAAGTTTGGTGAAATAAGCCAACAAGTTTCAAAGAAAAGGGTAATCAAGAAAGTGGACACTTCACCAGTAGGTTGATCTGAAAGCTGTAGGATGCAATAAACAATGATGGAGCTGACTCATATATGTGGAACTTAGCCTGATTAAATTAATTTAAGTCAAAAACCAGACCAATTTACAAAAGGGGACTAGGTAATAGTAGACCACCTAGGAAAGCAGCAATCTAGAAACTATCATGAACTGACTTCACACATAGCCTCTCTGCAGCTGAGAAGCTTCTGTAGCTTAGAAGGTCAACCTGATCACTGAACCTACAAAGAAACATTGAGAGAGAGAGCAGGTAGGTGGTGTTGCAGTATTAGCAAGATTATTCCTGGGATAATATGTGCAGGACAGGCGTCCACACATCTTTTGGGCTGCTGCTGAAAACTGAAATTCTAGAGAAGTGTTTTGGGCATGTTAAAGACTTGAATGATTACTGCAGTGAGAAAGTTAAGCAGTGACTTGAACAAGGATTACATGTAAACTAGAGCAGGAAGGGCTTCTAACAGTGAACAGGTCTGCAATCTACTAGAAAATGTCACAACAAAAGCATAGGATTAGAAACTGAATCTAGGCATATTAGGCGAGAGCAATTGCATTTTGGACAGTCCTTTAGAATAAAAGTAGATGGCACAGATTTTAAAAACCAGGAAAGGCTATTTGAGGGGAGATGAGGAAGCAGGAAGAAAAGTGGCTGAAAAGGGTTTTTTTAGCATTAAACGGAACAGAAAAAACTTGTGATGATCACCACTGACTCCATAAATACTGAAATGTAAAGAAACACCTTTGATGTGATTAAGTAATTCAGATAATGTAAGGCTAACATAAGCTTGTCACCTGAGGGACAATAATAAGCCTGATTCACAATGCTGTGAAAAAAAAAAAAAAAACAAAAAGCTAAAAAAGCTTTTTGTAAACCAAATTCTACCTCATGTTTTCTTCTCCTCCTAAAAACTTGGTATTGACTTATGAAATCTTCTAATTTACATCTAGAATCTGAAATCACACATGTAATATGCACTTATGCTTTGGATCATTTGGTATTTAATGCTGTGTGCCATTTTCCACTCTTGGTTTGCTGAAGTGAGGTTGCTGGGCACTCGGGTACCTGCCCCTCTGAAATTAATCTGCCGTTCTCTGCTTTCACAGGCCCCCTGAGTAACCACTTACATTTGCCTAAGTTATGGCTCCTCATTATGAGCAATGATTCATAATTCTCCAGCTGCTCACCCAGGTTTCACATAGGGCTTGGGCAGACTGATTTCAAAGGGCTTTAGCACTGTCAGGTAAGTCATGTAGTGCACTTGTTTCACCTCTTCCAGCGCCAGCTGACCATTGCCAGGGACAGCAAAACCCACCTCGAAAGAAGCAGCAGTTTCCTGATTCTTCAAATTCAACACAGCTTCAAAGCCAATGGGTTACTTCAGGTTCAGAAACAAAAGTGTCAATAAACTACAGAACAGCTTCAACAAGCAAAATCCACTTCCAGTTTGCTGGCTTGAGATTCATTATGTTGCACATTCTTAAAACAGGACTCACCCAAGACAGGCCAGTGATGTAGGGCAATATCCCATGTCCAAGTGAACCCTGTCACAACCACTTGAAGTAATCGTTAATGCAGATTACAAGAAAAGTTAAAAATCACAACTGCATTCTTACATACAATTATAAGAATTCATGGGAAATTCACACGGCATAAGGCAGTCTGACAAAATGTGTACATGAATCCCCTTAACGGAAGCAAGCCATCATCACGAGCATTGCAAATTCTGACAAATAAGATGCTACTGAGAATAGCAAACAGAAATCAGGCAGCTTCAAGTGCGGGATATCCATCACTACAAATATTCTTTTTTCTTCCTCCAAGGATACTATCAATCTAAATTGCTCTTAAACACAAGCAGGAACAAGAGCTGCACATCCATTCATTCTAATGTACCCTGAACATGTGGAGGTGACACGAGAATGCGCTTCCCGAGGAAGGCATGATGTAACAAATGCTGGGAATGAGCCAATGCTGCAGACTCCAGGTCCTTTTAGGGTTGCTTGCTGTTTGCATCCAAGAAAGCACTGACAGAAGCAACCAGTGGTATGAATGTGTATGCTATATCAAGCAGCAAATATGAGGCAAACTATGGGTTTCTTTGCATGAGATCTATTAGACTAACTTTGAACAATCAATGAAGTTATTCTCATGGACAAAGGGAGTAGCACAAGCAATGCACAAAACAAAGCACAAGCAACAGGAAACCACAATTGGAGGCGTGCAGAATAACACCTTGACAGCAATGCTGAAGCAGTAGCATCCCAATAGAGAACAGTGCCATAGTTGGCCCATTCAAGCAAATCTCCTATTCTTTTTGGATTACTCAGAAACACAAGTATGTGGCTGAATATTTCACTACTTCTTATGTAAGCACACACACACTTTACAGGAAGAAATGCAACTTTTATAGGAAGCAGTCTTCTTCTATGCCCAGTTCAGTTTGGGCTCCCATAACAGTACATGCTCCTGCTGTTATTCCCGCCTGCTTTCTACCACTAAGGACTCTCCATTTCTAGGCTAAGACTAATAAGAAATGGTGGCTTTCTCATTTGTATAATGATCCCAGGCTGGTCACTGATTAACCCGGGTTGATTCTAGAGGTAAGAAATCGGAATTTCCTAACCACTAGACTGGCATTCTTTACAAGCACTACTTTAACTTTAAAGAGAGAATAATAGTGGAATATCTGAATCATTAAAAAATTATGCCAGAAAAGAAGGGGCGGCAGGGAGGCAGGCAGGGAGGGATAAATGGGGAAAGACACTTCAGATCCATAAATCTATTACAAGTCCCTGAATATAAAGGCTGGGGAATGAATGGCATTAGTACTGATGCGTTAGAAAACAAACTGTATTTAGTCTAGGCATCTAATGAAACTGCAGGTTGTAGTTTCTGCTTACTTTCTGTCACCAGGCAGAATCTGCTGTATCTCAAGTTGAAAAGTTCATAAACTAAACATTATTTTTAAAGTTCAAGAACTACACACACATCGTTATATAATGCAAGTACTCAGTTTCCAGAATACACTCAAGAGTTTGACCCTTAACAGTCCTAAGAAGGCAGAAATACTTTTAAAAGCATAGATTGTGCACTTTGTATCATCAGTAACAATAGCATTTTTTAGTTCTTTAAAAATGGCACTTTTATTTATCTCACATCGAAACAATAATGGAAATCACCTCTAAACTTATTTATATCTAGTTCAAAGTATTAAGAAATTCCTAAGAGAGAACATACTTTCTAATGAGCCTTCTTTTTTTTACCTGAATTAAATGCTCATTATTAAATGTTTATCATTAAAGAAATGTTGGGATGTACTTCAGATTAACTTTAAGAACAATACAAAGAGCTTCTGAATATAAGCAAAGAACTCCTGCACATTTGCCAAGATTTTTGCAACTTTATTAACATGATTAATAGTTTTACTTTGAAAGGGGCCATGTACACACAACCCCGTAACACGAGGCCCTGCACACACAGTCAGGAACAGCAAAAAGAACTCAGGAAACTAAACAGCAACAACTGCTCCCAGCTATTAGACAAAGAAAATGGAGGGCTATGCCAAAGCGAGTGCTTTCATGGAGCTGTATTTGTATGTTCTGAAAATGTATGTTCAGCAGTGTCAGAGCAAAGTAATAACCCTTGCCAGGAATAAATCACATGGTTTTGAAAACAGCCCTTGTCCTTTTCTGCCTTGCACACTTGAAGACATGCATTGCAACCGATTTCATGTCAATTGAGCTTTACAAACCAGCCTGAAGAATGTAGGACACATGTAATGGGATCTCATCTACTCATTAATCAAGCACACATTTGCATTTGGCAACGATTAATTTTACCTGGATAGTATATAGAAGATACATTGTTAAGGTGGAACTTGAGGAATTCCCTCACACTTTAACCTTACAGATGAATAATATTCTCAGTTAGTAAACAACCAAAATATTTAACAAATAGGAAAATAAAAGATTTAAGGCTAAGAATTAAAGTGAAATTGGCTCATACTAGGAAATCCTTTTCAGAAGTAGAAAGCCCTTCTTAAGCAGCATTTTATTCAAATTCATCCAAATTTTAGTACCTAAGTTGTTGTATGTTACATTAGGAGGATTACCATCCCACTTTCACCATTCTTCTTGCTACAGCTCAGACAAACCCTCAACAAGAAAAAGAAAAAACCCTCTCAACATCAGAAGTTTGGATTTTTCTGACTGAGTCAAAGGCATTCTGTAAAAAAAAAAAAGTCTTCAGATTCCTGAATTGTTATAATGTCAGACACTTGTTAATTTTCTTGATGTATTATTAAGTATTCTTTCATCCAGAAACAACAGTCATCTTTTAATTTTGACATGGAATTCTTCCTAGCATTTCTTGATTTAGAGTTTTTCTAAAGAACCACACTGTAGAGAAAAGCAGCCAATCTGTCAGTGCAGACATTTTGCAGCAATATGCTATTTTTAACAAAAGCTTCTATGGGACAGACTTCTCAAGTTCAGGATAGGACTTCTGGTGAAAAACTGAATTTAAAGCCCCCAAAACACTCACCACAAACCAAGAATATAAGGAACAGAAAGACACCCATGCAGGATGTACGCAGCCACACTGAGATCTGACTTCTGGTCGACCACGACTACTGGTTTGGAAGAAAAGATAGGACCTGTTAGTCTGCTGGGTAGGACGCTCACCTGGAGCGTAGGAGATGTATGAACTGCCTGCTGCAGTGATGCTGAACAGCTTTCACAAATGGGAAAACTTTGCATGGAAACGTTAGAAGGAGAATTTCTGGCCAAGAACACAGTCCAATGTCTAGGACATGCCTGCTTCCTGCAACACGGAAGAGCAAGGACTTACGCTGTAGCAAAAGATCAGATCACCAGGACTGTTTGTCAAAGCCTGGGTCTCATTCCTGACATCTTTTTATTGCCCTTGTTTGGAATAACACTAAAAAAACATGTAAGGTTCATTCCATTGTATAAAGTTTTTTACATGTGCTCTACTTGAAGATCCCAACATACACGTATCTCCTTGTGCATGGAACACAAGTTTCCACAGGGAAACATTATACCACAAAGAAACCAAAGACTATCACAAAGACAAAAATCATATTTTTAACCTCACTTTGAACATAGACCAGTAATTTCAACTTCTTATTCGCAAAAGTACACCTCATATTAGAATAGTTTCAATTTCTCCACTATGGATACTGCCCAGCATTATACCTAAAGTCAGCTATGTAGGTCAGTTTGTGACAGATACTCTCATCCCACTCAGTCCATCTGATGATGACAGCAGCATACAGAAAAATCTTTTGCCTAGCTAAGGTAAACCTAAACAAAGGTTTGCATGGCATGCACCGAACAGCCTCCCTGGGGCTTCACAGATCCTACCTCTAGAGAAGTAAAGGGCTGAATCTGTAAAACCCAAATAAATCTTCTCAAGCACAACTGAGAAAACTGGTAAGTTTACAATTCTAAAGAACATGCTACTGTAGCCCCAAAAATGCCCCAAACCTTTAACCTATAGTATCCCTTTGTTATACCTTCCCAGTCTTAGGTTTAATGTCCTGTGTTGCTTCAGCAGGAGCAGATGCTTGCGAGTTCTCAGGTTTAAGATCTTGAATTTCTTCCACAGGAGTTGTTTCCAGCTCATCCTTCGGTATAAAACTTAGAGTGTCCTCTCCAAAGTTTGAAATATTTGATTCCTGCAGACTGTCAGGCATAGGGCCCTGTGTCTCATCTCCAAGAACCAATTCCATAGCTCACCCTGATGCAGAGAAAGGAAAAGTGCTCCTTGCAGAAGCAACCTGGTAACGATAGCATCAGCACTAGCAGGGAAAGATTACAGACACCTGAACCTCACTCCCAGCAAGCAAGTAAAACAAGAAACATCTGTTTTAAGGTAGTGAGACATTGGAACTGGTTGTCCAGGGAAGTTAGGGCTGCCCCATCCCTGGCAGCATTCAAGGTCAGGGTGGATGGGGCTTTTAACTATCTGGTATAGTGCAAAGTGTCCACTGCACATGGCTAGGGTGTTGGAACTGGATGATCTTTAGGTCCCTTCCAACCCAAACCATTCTATGATTCTGTGTATTTTGAAATACCACAATACTCTAAGCAATCTTCTTCTCTGCTCATGAGATGTACCTATTACAGATTAGAGTTCATTTTACTTTAAAGAATTATTTTAAAAGTGACTTAATAGGTAAAAAAATAGAAGAGTGGGTCCTATGAGAAGAGAACTCTACACACTGCAGTGGCAAGACAGAGCCAAAACTGATGCAGATGAGTCAGTATTACTGAGCTTCAGCTCATACCTATCCGTGTGCTCCAACGAGTCTTTTTAAAGCTCCTGGTAACCAGGCCTAGAGGTCAATGCAACCCCAAAATGGGACCAGGAACAGAACTGGGAACAAATTTCTTCCAATGTGCAAGTATCCACAAGAACACAGAAGAAAAGGGAAGGAAACTAGATCTTAGACCAGATGTAAGGAAGACATTCTTTTATGATGAGGGTGGTGAAACACTAGAACAGCCTGGCCTTGAACACTTGCAGGATGAGACAGCCACAACTTCTCAGGGCACTCTGTTCCAGAGTGTGGTGAGCCACTGAAGAATTTCTTCCTTGTATCTAGCCTAGACCTCCCCGATTAAGTCTGAAATATATTTGCATACATATTTATTAATTAATAAGAATAATATTTAATGCATAAAATGTTAGATTTTCTTCAATGAACAATGGACACTGCTGTTTTTACCATAGCAGCCAGATCTTAACTCACAGGATAAAAAACAAATACCAATGCCCTAAAACATCATAAAATGGAAATAGGCCTCAAAAGGAAAGATTAACAGTAGAAGGTAATAGTTTGCAAACCACTGCCTCTACATTCTCATCATCCATGCAGAACTGTGACACCATTCTGTGATGTTGCATGGCATCAGATGCGCCGGCTTTAAGGAGGTAAATGCCTTTCCTCAGCAGTGCTCATTTGTGGCTATTAAGTCTGCACTTCATCAAGATCAGGGAAATTCATACTCATAAATACAAAGCTCAGAGCCTTCGCAATCCTTTCCTGTAGTTTTTGTACCAGGGGACTATTTCAGAATCTCTTATATAAATAATTCAAACACACGTGGAAAAAAAGATATAAAGTCATCTGTGCAGGCAGTGAATTGTGTCTTTGAGGCATTTTTTCCCTCCTCAAAATAATCCATTACTTACAGCCCAGATGACAGCTCCAAGAAGGAAAAATGGCTGTAACAAATTGTGCCTCTTTAATCCTTAAATTTGTGGGCAGATAAGGATATTAAATACTGAATGTTCCTGTTGGCTGTTCAAGTACTTCATATTTTTCCCTCCCTCCCTGCTCACTTCACACAATTAACAGGCTCACACATAGAAGAGCCCCCATGCTCCCCACTCACACAGTAGATACCACAGCCTGACACATATGCCTTGCACGTAAGTGGATAGAGGCCATGAGCAGAACACTATTTGCTTTTCAAGCTGAATAAAACATAACGCAGGATACACTTTCTTTGCTTAGAAATCCATCCACAACTTGCTTGTCACAAAGCTGGCCCCAAGTCTGTAGGACACCAAAGAAACATCACAAAAGGCTGCACTTCCCCATGTTTGTGATTCCCACCCCAAATTAACCTTCTCTTTGTCTCTTCATGCTCAAGGATTAGGCTCTCTTCAGCCTCTGTAGAAACAAGGGCTCAAGTGGGATGCAGGAACCACTTGTTTCCTACTCCTGGTGCATACCCTTTCCTCACTCCCTGACTACTCAGGGCTGCTGCTTCCCACCTTCTTCTCACAGGCTGGTCTGGGGGTTGCCTTCCTGG
The DNA here is from genome assembly GCF_012275295.1 of Melopsittacus undulatus. Lineage (NCBI taxonomy): Eukaryota > Metazoa > Chordata > Aves > Psittaciformes > Psittaculidae > Melopsittacus > Melopsittacus undulatus. The sequence continues at coordinate 118,060,779 of NC_047527.1, forward strand.
ATGTGGCTGTGGAAACGCACCCTACAGCCCACTCGTCCTGAAACCCATCCCGGCGCTGAAGCACTTGTCCCTGTACCTTGCCAAATTTTAATCATGTTCTGACTCCCTCTCATTCCTCTCGCAATTTTCCCTGCTCCCAAACATATGGAAGTGCCTATTGCCTCAACCAAAGCTGCTTCAATATCAAAGGATATTTAAATCACATTTTAATCATCTGGGTAATCATACATTACTTTGCTTTTTTTTTTTTAAGGACATGCAAGATATCTGGAGCCAAAGGCGTTTTATAAACCCAGCCTGAAAGTCTTTTCATATCTAAAGAAACAAACCATAGAACCACAGGATGGTTTGTGTTGGAAAAGAACTTAAAAATCATCCAGTTTTAACCCCCTGTCACAGCCCGAAAGACATTCCACTAGACCAGGCTGCTCAAAACCACATCCAACCTGGCCTTGAACACTGCGAGGGATGGGGCACCCACAGCTTCTCTGGGCAACCTGTACCAGTGCCTCAGCACCCTCACAGTAAATTCCAATACTAAAATGTTACTACACAATCATACAGCTTGTAAGTAAAAAACAGGGAAGAAAAAAGTCTGAAAAGATGTATTTTCAAAAAAAAAAATCTGAAAAACTATTCTAATTCACATCAGTATTTCAGAACAGCGAAAATGTGTCCAACACACTCTAGAAAGATTATGTACTCAGTTTTACTGCCCGTAGCAAACAGAGAATGTTACTAATCACAGTTAAAGACACTATTGCAGACTTTTTTTATCAATGAAGTTTGGATACAAACTGTTGTTTCAAACATACATTACAAACATACGTACAGTTATTTATTCTTTCAAGTTTTATTTGATAATTAAGCAAGGTATAGGACGATATTTCTTCGTCTTTTACCATAAAGCTGCTAATATTTGGGACATAACTTTCTGACAAAATCCTCCTGTTTTACTCAGAACTTTCACTAGAATTTATCCAGAGACCAATCCTATGTCTTAAGCTGTGAAAAAAGGATAAAGGTTTAGACAGAAAATCAAAAAGAAAAAAGGTGACTATTTTGGCATTTAATTCCTCCTAGAAGTTAAGAGCCCTGGGCAGACAATGGAGAAAGGTTGCAAAGGAAATATCCAAAGTTGTGTGTGGACTTCACGTATCTAAAAATCTATTAGTTATAAGTAATTATGTCCATACAATTTGCCTGTTGCTCACTTATTTATACTTCTGTATCTTGAACCAAGACATGATAAAACACCATCTGCTAGACTGGATTATATGTAGGTATGCTTTCCACCTTCAACTGGAGATCACAATCCAAAGTTATAGGAATTTAAAGAAGCATTTCTTAAGTTGGAGTTTCTGCCCTTAGTCTTGTACTTGCAATAAACAGAGTCCCTGGAACGCATACAACATTGAACAGAGCATATGTTGCCTACATGAGCTAAAATCACTGCAACTCAGGGAGCAATGCTCTCCAGAAACTGTCAGACAAATTCACACATTAGGAGCCCACCAGACTGCCCAGAACTTTCAGGACAAGAGAACTATTTTTATGTCCTCCAGAGAGAAGAAAATAAAACACGTACACACAGACATACTACGGATAATTTACCAAAGCAAAGCTCTTTACCTGAGCTTGCACATGCACCTCATTGCGCTATCTTCTAACAGCAGAAAACAAATTAAAAAATACAACCAGGGAGTTCGGCTTAAGTTAAGAAGTGCCCATACATTCTACCATAAACCAAATCTTCATCGCTGGTATGTCATTGTAACAACTTGACTACCTCAAAAGTTGTTCCTCCCAGAAGATACACAAATGCTGCAAACTCTAACACACGCCGTGAGATGCATTACAGCAAACACTAAGCCTTTCCTCCAGGTACGGAGACTTCAAGTTCCTGTTTAAAGGTCCTTTCCACCCTAAACGATTCTATGATTCTATGTGGAGGGAGGCTGCCCAAGCCCAAGAAACAGGCTGCTCCTTAGCCTGGCCTAATATTACTGTCTTTGAAGTGAGAGGTTTGAAGCTTGACTATAGTTAAGTGTTTACCAGCAGAAAAGACAAAGCAGAAACAAATAGTCAGTGAAAAAAGAAGATAATCAATCTAGTCCTCAGAATTCAACAAGTAGCTCACTAGTTCTGTTCTGCATTAAAATTCTTGTCTAAATGAGAATAATAAAAACACAGGGAAGAAAGGTTGTCTGAGGTTTTCCATTTGTTTTCTTAGCCTGTATCACTTCATAGTATAGTTAGGGTTGGAAAGGACCTTAAGATGATCCAGTTCCAAACCCCCTGCCATGGGCAGGGACACCTCACACTAAACCATGTCATCCAAGGCTTCATCCAACCTGGCCTTGAACACTGCCAGGGATGGAGCATGCACAACCTCCCTGGGCAACTCATTCCATCACCTCACCACACTAACAGTAAAGAATTTCTTCCTTATATCCAATCTAAACCTCCTCTGTTTAAGTTTGAACTCATTACCCCTTGTCCTGTCACTACAGTCCCTAATGAAGAGTCCCCAGCATCCCTATAGCCCCCTTCAGATAATGGAAGGCTGCTATGAGGTCTCCACGCAGCCTTCTCTTCTCCAGGCTGAACAGCCCCAACTTCCTCAGCCTATCTCTATACAGGAGGTGCTCCAGTCCCCTGATCATCCTCGTGGCCCTCCTCTGGACTTGTTCCAACAATTCCATGTCCTTTTTATGTTGAGGACACCAGAACTGCACACAATACTCCAAGTGAGGTCTCACAAGAGCAGAGTAGAGGGGCAGGATCACCTCCTTCGACCTGCTGGTCACTCTCCTTTTGATGCAGCCCAGAATACGGTTGGCTTTCTGGGCTGCGAGCGCACACTGAAGCCCACTCATGTTCATTTTCTCATCGACCAACACCCCCAAGTCCTTCTCTGCAGGACTGCTCTGAATCTCTTCTCTGCACAACCTGTAGCTGTGCCTGGAATTGCTCCGAAACAGGTGTAGAACCTTACACTTGGCATGGTTAAACTTCATGAGGTTGGCATCAGCCCACCTCACAAGCATGTCAAGGTCCCTCTGGATGGCATTCCTTCCCTCCCACTTATCAATCGAACCACGCAGCTTGGCGTCATCGGCAAACTTGCTGAGGGCGCACTCAATCCCACTGTCCATGTCAGCAACAAAGATGTTGAACAAGACCAGTCCCAAGACCAATCCTGAGGGACACCACTCATTACTGGTCTCCAGCCAGACATTGAGCCATTGACCACAACTCTTTGAGTGCGACCATCCAGCCAGTTCTTTATCCACCGAGTGGTCCACCTATCAAATTGATGTCTCTCCAATTTAGAGACAAGGATGTTGTGTGGGACAGTGTTGAACACTTTGCACAAGTCCAGGTAGATGACATCAACTGCTCCACCCCTGTCCATCAGTTCCGTAGCCCCATCATAGAAAGCCACCAAATTGGTCAGGCAGGATTTCCCCTTAGTGAAGCCATGCTGGCTGTCACCAAGCACCTTTCTGTTTTTCATGTGCCCTAGCATGCCTTCCAGGAGAATCTGCTCCAAGATTTTGCCAGGCACAGAGGTGAGACTGACTGGTCTGTAGTTCCCCCGGTCATCCATTTTCCCCTTCTTGAAAATGGGGGTTATATTTCCCTTTTTCCAGTCATCAGGAACTTCACCTGATTGCCATGATTTTTCAAATATGATGGCCAGTGGCTTAGCATCTTCATTCGCCAGCTCCTTCACAAGCCATGGATGGATTTCATCAGGTCTCAAGGACTTGTGGTCATTCAGGTTCTTAAGATGGTCACAAACCTGATCCTCTCTTACAGTGGGCCTAAGGTCTTCATTCTCACAGTCCCTGCATCTGCCTTCCAAGACTTGAGTGGTGTGGTCAGGGTATTTGCCAGTGAAGACTGAGGCAACGAAGTCATTCAGAACCTCAGCCTTCTCCAAATCCCGGGTAGCGAGTTCTTCTGATAGCTTTCGGAGGGGGCCTACGTTGTCCCTAGTCTGTCTTTTATTCGCTACATACCTATAGAATCCCTTCCTGTGATCCTTAACATCCCTAGCCAAGTTTAATTCTAACTAGGCCTTAGCTTTTCTAACCTGGTCCCTAGCTTCCCGGACAACATCCCTGTATTCTTCTCAGGCTGCCTGTCCTTGCTTCCACCTTTCATAAGCCTCTTTTTTCCTTTAAAGTTTCTTCAGCAGCTCCTTATCCATACAAGGAGGTCTCCTGGCCCTCCTGTTGCACTTTCTTCTAGTTGGGATGCAACACTCCTGAGCTTGTAGCAGGTGATCCTTGAATATTAACCAACAGTCTCGGGTCCCCCTGCCCTTTAGGGCTGTATCCCATGGAACAGCTTCCTGAAGAGGCCAATGTCTGCTCTCTTTGGGTTACCATTACGTAAAATAGGAGCTTTAAAATAGTTTTCAAACCAACCTCTTGCTGAGTCAGGTGGCTGCCACCAATTTCCAGGCTTTATATTGAAAAAGAAAGAAAAATGTCACTGCTCAGAAAAGCATCAAGATTGATGACAATGAGTGGTATGACTAACAGAATTAAACTGCAGCCTTTTAAAGCTCTTAATCCAATGCTCACTGAGGTCTAAGTTCCAAGACATCACTTTCTGGATTCTGCAAAGGAGTCTTTGTATTGTATTTTCATTTGCTAGAAAATTACACCTAGAATTGTTACATGCAAACCATAGTGTTATCAATCAAGTAAAGCTCACCATGCATCACCTGAACAATAGGCTTTTTCACTGTAATGTTTCTCAGGAATTACAGTATTAATGAGATGTGCAAATGTTTTATCAACTCAATCTCCAGAGCAATGAGTCACTCACAAATTCAGAACAGCAATAAAATCGAAAACTGCTTGTGATGCTGTATTCTACAGCCCATAGGTATATACCATATGATTTCAATAAGGTAGAACAGATGCACAAGTTTCATATAAATAAGAAGGCTTCATAGACACAGAAAACTCTAGCAATGTGTGCCAAATCTATGCTCAACAGCTAAAGAGGTGCTAATAATGCTGAACAGCTGCAGAAACATGAACTGAGGAGAGTCTCCTTATACTGAGGTATGAGAAAAAGAGACTATTCAGAGCAACCAACCACACGCAGGTAAATGAGAAAGCCATATCCCTAATGTTCCCTGTACTCAGTGGGATTACAATTACCTTCTTCTGAAGAGTAATTCAGAACAGAACAGTAATTTAGGCAAAACAAGTCAACTTCTGGAAAAGCTGCTCTGTCTCTGTAATATCACCAAGCATGCACAGGAATGCTGCTAGCTCGCGTGATAGCTCAAATGGCACTTTCTGCCTTGGTTGATGCCAACAGCATCCACTGGAGTCATACAAAAAGTGCTAAGCAACAGTGAGGGTTGACTTTGTATCAGGTCCTCCTTTTCTCCTAGAAAAACAAGATAAAGGTAAGTAAAACAGCATTCTAAAATAGAATAGTACAAATTGTACTCTATCTTCTTGTGAAAAAGCAGACAAGTCTGCAAAGTGAGCAATAATTACTAGACACTCTCTTAGATGGTAAGGATGTACCATATAAGGAAGAAGCAAAGTTTATCCAAATGCCTCAAGTCACCCTCATTTCTGGTGCCTAGAGACCTAACAAAAAACAGACTGCTAGCAATCAGATAAATCAGTTCTATTCAGAAATCCCTAGTATACTCTATATAGCAAATAGGCTGCGTAAAATATTTGTAGGCACAGTGGGAAAAATTCTCTTCATTCACCGTGGTATTGTGGGTTTTCTGCTTACAAAGGCTGAGAGATATTTTCTGCACTGATGTATTAACTTCATTTCCATGTCTGTCTGTTTCCAGCCCTATGTCACACTGAGCACCTGCTTACCTCCCAATATACAATGCATTTTATGCCAAAACACTCTTTCAAAACAGGATTTGATCCCCCCTTTTAGTAGCTGAGGACACCCATGCCAACCAGACAGCTGTGCATCTGTGGAAGGAATGCCCTGCAGCCCCCAGGGAGAGAATCACAGATCATAGAAGAGTTACGGTTGGAAAGGACCTTAAGATCATCTAGTTCCAACCCCCCTGCCATGGGCAGGGACACCTCACACTAAACCATGTCACCCAAGGCGCTGTCCAGCCTGGATTAGAACACCGCCAGGAATGGAGCACTCACAACCTCCCTGGGCAACCCATTCCAGTACCTCACCACCCTAACAGGAAAGAATTTCTTCCTTATATTCAATGTAAATTTCCCCTGTTTAAGGTTTAACCCCTTTTCCCTTGTCCCATCACTACAGTCCCTAATGAAGAGTCCATCCCTAGCATCCCTGTAGGCCCCCTTCAGATACTGGAAGGCTGCTATGAGGTCTCCATACAGCCCTCTCTTTTCCAGGCTGAACAGCCCCAACTTTCTCAGCCTGTCTTCATACGGGAGGTGATACAGTGGTGCACCAAGTGGTCCATCTATCAAACTGATTTCTCTCCAATTTAGAGACAAGGATGTCATACAGGAAAATGGTCTGGCCATTGCACAAACTCAGAACCTTCTGGGAACACACAGGAGAATGGGCTTCCATGCAAACCCATTTCCTTCCAGAGAAAACTACAAGGCAGAGGTGAGGCAAAAAACAGTGGTGACCATACACACTTCTGCTTGCCACAGTGCAGGTAGGGTGTGCTGCAAATCCTGGGGTCCCCACAGTTTGGGCAAAACCAGAGGACTATGTCCAGGTCTGGTGGGTTTTGGCACAACAAGCATGTCAATCACACTCCAGCTCTGGACTGTACTGTATGAAGTATACATCCATATCCCTAGTCCTTCAGTCCTCTGAGGATGAGAAGCAGCATGCAGCACTTGACCTGTAACAGCATGCCAGCAATGCACGGCAAACAGGGGCCAGTCAGGAGACCTTCTGGGATACAGCATCCAGACCCTTCCCCTTACAGCAAGCAGGCTGAGTAGCATGTGCAGCCTCACTGTTCCAGCAAGCCAGCACAAGTGCAAAGTCTGATAGCTGCCAGTATTGGTAAACTAATCTCCAGCAGCTTGCTCACTTGTCTGAGGGCTGTCTCCTTGTCCCAGTCACTGGCAAACATCCACCAGCCAAGTGCAAAACACAGAGAAGCACTTTCCTAACCTGGCAGAGGTAGGTTTATGCACATTTCAGATTTTGTAGTGTTATGGTTTGGGGATAACTTACATAATAAAACCAATGACGTATTTTGAGACAGGCCCTGCCTTACTAGAAACATAAGGGCTATTGTATTTCCAGCTCTTGAGTGACCATTAAAAATTGTAATGATGCACAGTTAAAACAGACTTGAAAGGAAGGTCCATTAGTACAAGACCAAGTTAAGATCCTGTTCCATAGCTGGCAGAACCACATTGGTGAGACCTTTCAAAAAGCCTTATAAAGAGCTAAATAGAGAAAAATCCCTGAGTGATACTCGGAGTGAGCAGAGAGGTAAATGTCTGCCAGATTAACTGTAACTTGCAGCTGCTTGACTTCAATTATGTGTTATGAAAAAAATATGAATTATACCAGTCTTATAAATACAGTGAACTTTTCTAACATGAGAAATAAAACCTTATGTGTGCTGCCAAGAAAGATTGCCTAGAAACTTTCAGCTTCAGTTTTGTATAAGGGGTTCCCTCAAGTCCAATGTCTACCAAGTAGTCTGGCAATAAGAGGAAGGCATTAGTGTTCAAACAAAGAACTCTCCTTTTTTAATGTGCAAATTGTTCCAGAATTTTAAGCTGACTGACCACAAAGTTCCCAATGATGTAAAATTAAAACTACCTTGGAAACAGCAGAGTTAATAATTTCATCTGGACAAAGTATGTCTCTTCTTGAAAATGGCCTGCAGACCCAACAGAACTTGTCAAGCCTAAGCAAGTTAGTGTTTTACAGCACAAAAATTGGAAAACATGGAGCAGATAAATGCTACTGTCTGAACAACATGCTTCAGTCTCTAGTAAGGAGCACAGTACAACCAGATTCAGTTCAGAGCAACCCTAACGGAACCATCACATAGGACTGACTCTACCTGATTGTGGCTGGGGGTGGGGGAAGCTGTGCACTTTTGTCCTGCAGAGGTGATAAATGGACAAATGAAGTAAATATCTGCCAGAATTATAATACCTCAGACCCTACCTGTTCCCATGGATGAACCTTCCCTTTTATCTAATGAAGCAAATACTGCAGCAGTGGATTTCATTATTATTTCATCTCTCTGTCTCCCCTGGTGATTACTAACTCTTAGCTAAGCCTAAATCACTCACAAGTGCTTCCCTGGCTCAACATCGAAACATCTATCCTAAAGTTATAGGCAGGAGATAAAGTACCAAACACAGATTTTTTCAGTGGTTTGGGGCTCCATTTACTACTTCTGGAAGTGAGAACTCACAGGACATTCTCTAAAGCACATACAGTTGATGCATGCTGGAAATAAACCCTAGATTTAGCTGACCCTGCTTTGCAAGAAAGTACAAAGTGTAGGATAACACAAAGTACATGACATCATATGTCAAAGGAGAACAAAGCATTATTCTGAGTATTATGTAAGGATTTAGCTCTGGACTGACATGATGAATCCTTTCAACACAAAAAGCCAATTTCTGATAGAAAGAAGAGTATCAAATTAAATGCCATGGTTGTGTTAAAAATGAAGTTGTATTAGAACAGCTTTCACCATGTTGACTTTCAGGAATGTAATAGGGTTCAAATTAAGGAAGTACTGGGCTGCACTCTGCATAGCAAAAATCTGCAGGAAGAATAAAATGTGATATTGCTGTATACTTTAAACTGCCAAGAGTCTGGTTACTAGACAGACAGATATAGATGTATATAAAGTATGTATATTTTTAATACATGTCATAGAATCATAGGATGGTTTGGGTTGGAAGAGACATTAAAGCTCATCCAGTTCCAACCTCCCTGCCATGTGCAGGGGCACCTTCTACCAGACCAGGTTGCTCCAAGCCCTATCCAACCTGGCCTTGAACACTGCCAGAGATGGGGCAGCCACAGCTCCTTTGGACAACCTGTTCCTGTGTCTTACCACCCTCACAGTAAAGAACTTCTTCCTTATATCTAACCCAAATATCACCTCTGTCAACATATATAGTGATAGCAAAAGAAAAACAAAACAACCCTTTCTACTTTAAATGTTCATGACTGAACTGGAAGTATTTGAGATTTCTAGAACTACCAACACTTGCAAATACATGGTCATGGTCTCCAGGTTCTAGGGAGAGAATTCTAAGCGCAAATGTAACCACAGAGTTTTAATCTGTTACAAAGTTTCAAATCTTCTGCTCTGAGATGAATGGAATTAATCTTTTTCACTCTTTTGGAATGAGTGTTTACATTAAAACGCTCTTTGTATCATAAAGTAATTACTTCATGACATCAGTCTTTGAGGTAGGAGTCCTTCAAAAAGCATGGAAATAGACAGGTAGAAATAGGTAGGGTGTATGTACACTATCCCAGTGTGACTATACACACATATTCATCGGTCTGAGATGCTGACAGTCTATAAATGTCTGAAGAAAGTTAACTGCAAAAATAATCTGAAACAGTGATCTAAAAGCTAAGTTGCAGACAACAAAAGGAATTATTTCTATCTTTTCTAAAATTACTACTTCCTTCTAGAAAACTCTGCCAAGTTCCAAGTGGGTAAAAAAGTGATCTGCTAAGGACATGCAAGATTATTATTGGGTAATACAATTCCATTCTTTTTAGAAATAAAGCTTAGACATCGATGAAGTGAAGCATAGCTCATAAAACATTAGACTGACCTGAAGCATTTGCAAGTACTCTGCTTTCAGATGACAAGTCCCTCATGGTGTCCTGAATCTTTTGGTCGGTATCATATCCATGAAGCCCACAAAACTTACCACACACCATGACCATGAGTCCATCAGTTAACACAGGGCATACACATCAAGCAGACTGACAGAAAACTCAGATGTAAATTAAAAACTAAAAAAAAAATTATTTTTATCATTCAAAATCAGACAATGAACAAAGTAATAAATTATTGTAAACCCCTCATCAGAGGCTGATAATAAATGCGCCTGTGGCTCATAAACAGTTAATGGGTATTATTTGCATATAAAGGAAACTGCATGTAAGAGATACAACACAGGCACTGTACAGAAAGAATATGCTTTGCTTCTAAATCCTTTGTTACATTTTTAGGTTGTGGCTTAGATTATTCATTTTCAAGTGCGCCACCAGAGATCCTAGCTATGAGTGGGAATAAAAGAATCCAGCCCCACTGGAAGAAAGATGACATTTCTTGGCTCTTTTTCAGGACAGTGTAACTCACGTAATCTGTCCATAGTGTTTCTGCAGGATTTATGATATTTGAAAAACTGTTCAGGCAGATACATAAAACCATATAGTTGAGCAAAGGATGCAGAAATACAAAAGAGTCTGTTGGGTTGAGATGAGACTCCTGAGCAGGACTGGAAAAATAAAGCCTTTGTCTTGTCAAGGGAAAAAGAAAAAAATAATAAAACAATCTTACTTTGGACTCCTCTAAATGCATCTTCTTCACAAGTTGCCTCCTAACAAGACCTTTGGTTCATGCAGAAGTACTGGAGTTTGTAGACCTGCACCCAAGAGTAATACTTTTCCTTGTAAGTTTGAGGTATCTAATTCCCATGTGCATTAAATTCTAAGTGCAAGGCAGATCCTCTGCATCTCTCAGTGAAAACTGTGTATGCGAGCCCATATGAATCCAGGCTTTGACATGGACCTGGCAATCACACGTTTTCTGGACATGTGGAGTTCCCCTGCACAGTTTCCATTCACTAGCACTGATCCTTCCCCTGCACCCGAGCCCAAGAGAATTAGAATTAGTCACTTGGGTTTAAGAAAGAGCATGTTTTGTGGTGAACAGAAAAATTTCAACACAAAAGTTTTAATACAGCATTAATAAATCATCTAGCTAGTTTAACGAGTGACTTTAGGAAACACATGCAAACAGGGACAGGCATGAGAGCATCATAAAATGGGTATTAGCAGATTTGCCTCAGAGTGGAGGAAGGGAGAAGAACTGCATCTGGAACTGACTGGTTATCTCAAAACCTTGTCACATACACTGTCCATCACAAGTCCACTCTGGCAGAGTGACTGACTTCAACTGCTATAGCCAGCCAGGGCTGCACTGCTGAGAGAATGTCAAAGCATGCAGTCTAAAATTGAAATACAGGTATAAGCAGTGGTTCAAATAAGAACTGCATGCTGCTAATGCATATGGGTGTTCTTGAAGCTTGAACAATACCTATGGAAAGTAGACTCAAAATTTCCTGCAAGTCTGCTGACAGAATATTATAACCTTGAAGCAGATTATCTCTTCAAAGCTTTCAGCAGTATGTTACCTAACAATGCAAATCCAAGGCATTTTAAATTGCATGCAGTCTTTCTGAAATAAATAAATATCACAGGTAGGCTGGACACGGTAGAAAAATTTAAGTACCAGTCTAAGTAACTCATGCTTATGAGCAATTAATCAGATTGTTTCTGATCTTCCAGAGTTAAGTTGCTTCCATTAAAAAATATATAAATAAAAAAAAAAAATAAAAAAAGCAAAAAAAAAAAGCAACAGCATCCTGCCAGTTCTTTCAGATTATCTCCAGTGAATCACTGCTCCTTAGGCCTTAAACTGATGCTGTATCTCTTCCATTTGGCTGCATTATCTCATTTGGAGGCTTCCTCTCAACACCACATTGTATCACCACATTTACTGATTGTGAAAGGTTTTGACTCATTTTCTACATTCAGATTTCAGCACAGTAGCAGCATAGTTGGTCAAACCTATTAATGTGCTTTCATCTTTTTGTCATGTCTGTAACAAAATACTGTTAAATTTTCTCAGGTAGAAACGGGAACTTGAAGATTTTGCAAATCTTACCCTTTGATATCTTCAATCTGCTGATGGAGTTTGAGTAAACAGTATTTCTACCAAGCATGGGAAATTTTATTTTAACATATTATTTTAGTACGGTATTTAACAATACAAGCAGCTTAGGAAAGCATCTTATTTCCATTTCAGTATAAATGGCAGATGATGGATAAATTGTAGCTAATGTTGAAAAGAGATGTGTAACATCAACCAACTACTGATTATTACTAACTATGGCAATTTCCTCCACAATTATTTCAAGGACAAGGCTGAAATGCTCTTTAATCTTTTCGTATTATAAGCAAACACGTCCTTGACACATTACTGTTTTCATAAGAATTCTTAAGAAGTAAGTAAGGTCAAACAAGGTGGACAAAGAATGATTTATTTTTCAGAGAGCTATGCATGAAATAACATGCTTTTAGAGAAACAGTAAGGGGAGATTACTGAATATATACTACAACTGTCATAGTCTGTAGGAAAAATAAACCCAAATAGCCATGCTTCAACTGTTTCTAGAGAAACAACAGCACCTGCCTTCAGCTTAGTTCCTCCAAAAGCAGGATCTGATAAGCAGGCCTTTAAGACCCAACAGATCAACCATGGCTTAAAGCTCTATTTCTAACACAAAAGACATAGCATCTCAAGTTAATTCAGCGTAACAGCAAAACACCCTGTAACAGCCTTCCCAGGCATCAGAAGTATTTTGTGGTTCAAACTACAAAATAATTGAAAACTCAATTATTTTGAAAATGAGGAAAGATATCAAAGGCATATATAGATATATTTCTCCATTTTTCATTTCAGCCATTTTCCCCTCTTTTAGCTCCACACTCATGTGCAGGAACCAGTTCTCTTTCCTACCCAAGACTTGATCATCCTATGAGTAAACAATCTGATGACAGCCATTTCTCATAAAGTATACCACAGGTATATGTGGAGCTTAGAATTAACACTATGCATCTCAACAGGATTATTGATATAATATTCTACAATAACAGATTTTAATGAAGAATAGCGTTCCAGTTTTTCATATACCTAGGACTGCTTCAGGTCCTACTATTTTTCAGGCCAGTCATATTTGGAAACTAAAATATTATGTGACTATCACTGAAAAAAATATACACTAATTGTGCCCACATGGATGTCACTCTGCAATTCAATATCCAGAAAAAAGCTTTACTGTAAATCCCTTAGGAGATTTACAATTTGTTTTAGGAGTAGTGGAGCACTAAGCTTTCCAATGAACCTGATATTCTAGCAAAGAAAAGTCTGAGTGAGATCACATGAAAAAAACAACATTAAAATCTACAGGAACATATAATCTGTGTTGGAGGTACTGTCTAAATACCTAGCCCAAAAGAAGACAGCTTTCTGCTGCAACTGCCCATAAAACTGGCATATTCATGACTAATTGGACTGAAATGGCACGTGTATACGTTCCAACATATCTGCTTAGTGAGGTACAAAACCAAACACTCCTGAGTTGGAGCAGGAATGCACTGGTGGGGTATAATGAAAGACAAAAGAGTCAGTAGATCCCTCTGAATAATTGCAAAGTATCTTTCTTTGCTCCCTGAGCCCTGACAGTGACTAGGAGCAGGTCAGCTCCATGCTGGAGAGAAACTGAAGCAGCTTGCTGCACGTTGGCCAAACAACAGTTATTTTTCCTTGAAACTGCCTGCATTTTGGAGCAGATGACATTTGCTTTACAGAGGACCAGTTTTCCCTTTGTTACGTATTCAAAACCATACAGCGTAAGTGCAAAACCTGCAAATCAATATAAGATTTCAAATTACAAAAGTCACTTCAGGTTTACTTTTCCATAAAAGGAACTAAGTCAGCAGCTATGTTTATGGTGCATTTACATATAATTATAAACTTGAATTTTGCAAGAGACTTAAAACATATTATTTCTAAAAAAAAAAAAAATAAGGCCTTGTTAGAGAAAAAAAATGAATCCAATGAATGACTACTTTAAAAAAAGTATTAAATTAAAAAAAAACACAACCCTATAACGAATTCACAAATCCAAACTAAACAGACCTGTGAGAAAGTTGAGAAAAAAATGCATTTATCTTCATAAATTATTTTTGAGAGTTTTTTGCATTAGCTATAATTAAATATATGCATTGGAACCCTTCTCCCACTGCAAATGCTTGGTATGTCTGTGCTTACTGTAACTAGAAGACATCTATGATAGCATGTAATAAACCTCGCATCTCACCACAATGTTCAGGATTATATTTTCAGTAAGACTGCACATGAGAACTCTCTGCATATGAGAACCAGAAACCGCAGTGAATTTCCTGGGAGAAGCAGGGGACAAAATAAAACAAAACACTGGATTCTCATTCAACCCTATTCCTAATTTTGATCTTAACTGTTTACAACTGTGCAGTTTCTTCTCTTGGATCTCCCACTATACCACACCCAAAAGACTAGCAAATAAAGGCAAAAAAAGTTCTCAGTACAGCTCTAAGGCTTTGAGAGGTTCAGCACACTCTGATTAGCACAAAAACGCAAGATGGAGACTGCCAGAGAGCAATCGGCAGTCCTGAAGATACATGGCCAAAGACAAAGCGTAAACACATGAACAGGTTTAGGCCTTTCTGCTCATCCCCTATGCCATGCACTATGATGGAAGAGTCTCTGACTACATACTTAGCAAAACTGCGAAGATTATGCTTTACTTCAATCTGTTTGCACAACTGCTTAAAAACCCTCACATCTCTGACTGCCTGAGCCACTAAGCCATTGCCTCCCTCCTCTGCAGCCCCATCACCTACAGAAATCCCACGTTGCTCAGGAATGCACGAGTCCTGTCATGCTCTTCAAAGACCCTGCTACAAAGGATGCATCTGATGCTGACAAACTTGAGTGCTAGAAAGCCCCATTTCTCCTCTCCTTGACAGACCCAGAGAAGCACATAACCAGGAGGCACATATTAAACAATGGGAATGCCAAAGAGGAAGACCCAACAGCTGCCAGCAGAGGGAATGCCACCCTCGGGGCTCACATCTCCCCTGCTCCCTCACAGCCAGCCAGATACATCCTCTCAGACACCTCTCAACACCAGCCCATCACCTTAGCAAGCTCAAAAGCAACACTGGCCATCATCTCAGCAGCCACCAGAGATGAGTTCCATCTTTCAAACTGACACTGCTGCTTGGAAAAGGATGTGCTGACTTCAGCTGCACGCAAAGTAACATTAAATATGTATGCCCATTCGCAGCTATAGAAAGGGCTCTTACCCTTCAGTTTTTTAATAAAGTATATTAGTACCATATTTAGTTGTTGCCCCCCCCCCATAATTTTCTCACACCCTGCTACAAGAAGAGTAAAAGGATGTGTAAGAAGAGCTTTATGATGTTTTGCCCATTTGTTTTGGTTAAAGGGTGTGTGGGTTTTTTTTAAACACATGGCAGCATTCTGATTTCTATTCTTAGAAACCATCTGAGGCAAAAAAGAGCCCATGAAAGAACTGAAGTCCGCAAATGAACTTCCTTTCCGCTGGGTTTTTCTCAGCCATCTCCCCTCCAGTTATGCCTGCCAAAATCCCATGCTTTATAGGGGCATCTGTTCTATTCTCTCCAGGCCAAAAAAGGAGACTTTTCAAACCCTTACTACAGCTGAGAAAATCTACAGCTCAATGGGCCTAATGCGATTTTCCCATGTCTACAGAGCCTGAAGTGCAGCTCCACAACTGCCACCACAAGTGAAAGTAAGTCTCTTTCTCCTCCTTACACCTTTCGTTCCTCCAGCCACACACTCCCAATTCAGGCCTCTTCTAAAAGCTGTCCTCCTCCCACCCCCATCTAACTGTTTTTTACGGTGACTGAGGAACTGAGGTGTCAGCCACAAATGAAACTCTACATCAACAGCTGAACTGACATACTCTTCTGAATCCCTTCACTGCTCTAAGTGCTTCACCCACTCTTCTGCTGTGAACTTGGTATACTTCATACAACAAGAAATACGTTAAAAATAGTCACTTTCCCATACTAGAACTGCTCCTAGAGACATTATCTAATTTTGTGTCATAAGAAATGCAGTCTAATTAACATTGCTTGACACAAACAGCACATCACTCTGAAACTACATTGCCTGCCCATGATTTAAGTTTACACATTGGCCATAGCAGCAAAATTCAGTGGCTCCCGCTAATGCCAGAAGAACACAGCAGCACAGACAACACTCTGCATACCAACCTGTGTGAGGTGGCTTTCTCCAAATGAAGTACAGTTCCTTCAAAAATTTATAATTTACAGTGAAAAACATAGGATACCACAATTCAATCAAACTAAAACCCCATGAAATAACAGTTTTAATATGTTTCAAATAAGCAGATGTTCTAGTACATATCACTTGCATAAGGCTTCAATGCAACCACAATAACAAGCACAAGCCGCAAGCATCACTGATGTGGCTTTCAGTGAAATCAGCAGAATCAGACCAGAAAAAAAAAATGAACCTAACAAAATGTGACCAGACATTAGCACCAGAAAGAAAAGATGAGAAAATTAAGCTGAGCAGAATTCATTTTCATGTATTACAGTCAGTGTTTGCACAATACCCCTAAAAATTTCTGAAATACCCCATTTTGTTATGTGTAA
The DNA here is from genome assembly GCF_012275295.1 of Melopsittacus undulatus. Classification (NCBI taxonomy): domain Eukaryota; kingdom Metazoa; phylum Chordata; class Aves; order Psittaciformes; family Psittaculidae; genus Melopsittacus; species Melopsittacus undulatus. Next base: position 118,077,306 of record NC_047527.1, read on the forward strand.
AAACTAAAGGGAAGTCTGAAAAGCTCCTTTTTTCTCTCCAAGCCAAACATGCCTCATAATTAGAGGCACACAAAGAATAAGAATATAATAACTGGCAAATGATCTTTTTTGGGTAATTACTTATTTAGCTTTTCCGGCTAGCCAGTCTTGTTCACACATAGTCTTCAAGAAGCAGGAATAGCCCTAGCAGAGAAAGCATAAACATGTTTTCAGCTTAAGACTGTTAGTACCAGGCATTAAGACAAAAGCTAATATCTGTGCCCACTCTAAACCAGCTCTTAACAGCTCAGCCTGTAAATGCATTGCCTCACTGGCAGGCTGTGGGTATGAGCTGAATACATAAGCTCTTCCTCACATGAAAGGAAAAATATCAAAGCTAAGCTCTATATCTGGGGGGAAAAAAAAAGGCAATTTAAAGAAGAGGAATACATTCTGACTCTGCCCAGTTTTCTGGTGAACTCAAGATTAATAGACATATTTATGAGCAAAACTAAGTCTATATTTTCAAATAATTTTTTAGTGCAAATCTTAGTTTTATCATTCATAAAATTCAATAGGTAATTACACAGCTAGGCAAATGTCCTTAGAGGAAAGTAGAAGAATAATGAATTCCCTACATAATTATTTATAGCTGTGTTTTTCAGTGAACACAGTGTAACAGGCATCAAGCCAACATTTAAAGGCAAAAAAAAAAAAACCCCAGATTTGTAAAACCTTAAACATATCAGTAAGCAAGTCCATAGTCTGCAGTCTATTTCACAATCTAATCTGCCTTTACAGTACATAAAAATCCCAATAACTTAGACTGCCTCTGTGATTAATCATTAGGATTTAAAATAAAACCTCGATAAAGACAGGTCCAGAAGCGCAACCACAAAATATGTAATGCTATCAGAACATGCAATTTGCTGAAAATAATATTGCTGGAAAGTGCCACGGTGTTGTCTGCAAAATATTTTGTCTGATCAGTATTTAAAAAAAACCCTTGGGAACAAAATCATTACCATGCATCAGTCAAAATGGCAGCAAGCAGAGATCAGATCCAGTTCAGTCTTTCATAGCTAACCCTCAGAACAAGCTGCTTATCACTCCAAAGCTCAAGAAAGATGATGAAAACTATGTAACACGATGTTCTTTAGATCCCTAAAGACAACTGATTAAAGTCAGTTAGGAGCCAACTGGTGTGCAATGATGCTTCTGCTTTCCAAATACACTGCTTAATTGCCAATACAACTTCAAAACACAACAGAGGGGAAAAAAATTCTTCTCTCTCCTGCTACTAAAAAGTCAAGCAGTAGCTACTGGCAAGTGAAAGGAAGGAAAAGTTGTTATTTTTTTCAGCTCCAATATCATCAATAATATTTTGGAGACAAAACTAAACAATTTTTTTTTGCAACAAACAAATGGAACATAATCCAAAACATTCTCCTAAAATCATAGGTTTCACAGTGTCACAAGTGAAAAACAAATAAATACCTATATCAGTAGATAAAATTCACAGTACAGACAAGGTTTAACTGGATGGAAAAGAATGTTTTTCAAATTTGTATTTTATACATACATATATATAAATGCTTTTGCTTGGTTTAATGCTTCTACACAGATTGCTCTGCTCTACTCCAGTGCTCTGGAAAACAGATTTAAATGGGAAAGATCATTTTGCACAGGGCTGTGCAGAGAGCATTTCAGTCTCCTTATACAATAGCAGGAATTTTCAAGCAATTTTAATCAAATGTTACTTTGCTCTCTCTTATTCAAATAAAACTAGGTTGGCATTATTTTTACTACTGTAGCATTTGGTATGCATTGCAAGAAACTTGCCAGGTACATATTGGAGCCAGAGGTGTGCAAGTCCTTAAGGAAATAGTAAAATGCAGACACAATAAAGCTTTGTCAATGTAAGTAATAGATACTAATTCCCTCCCTCCCACAGCAACTTTAACATAAATGGCCAGCAGTTCTGTGGATTCAAAAGACTGAATCCTACATCCTTGCTCTTGCACAATACCTCTACTGCCCTCCACATGCATAGCATTTCTTTAGGACTAGACATACTTGCCTTCTTTATACAGCACCAATACACTTCTCTGTTAGGAAATGTCCACTTTCCATCAATGCTTACAAGAAGAACCTATGCACTTCTCACAACCCTCCCAGTCTAAGGACAGGCCAGCTTAATATGACGCAAAAGTACCTTCCAAACATTCTTTCTTCTTTATGAGGAACATACACAGACCTTAGCAATAAACAATCAGGAGAATCCCAGGATTCCTCCTTGAGTACAGAAGTGAGCACTTGTAGAGATGCACATAAAAGTTGCAAGATGTGGTAAGAAGTAAATGCAAAAGGAGATGGGAATTGCTGGGGGGGGGGGGGGAGGGGAGAAAGTTGGAGGAAAAAAAAGGCAGCTATAGGTATCATAAGCATCACCGAAACCAACAGATTTCATGTATCCTATGTCTAAATCAAAGCCACAGCCAAAAAACACACAAACGCCTTTCAAAGCAAAAACTAAATTATGGTTTTAAGATAGCACTAAACTAAAATAACAGCAAACAAAATGTATGTCAATAATTCTACTGGGTTTGGATGCATTTGTCCACTCTGCTTTTCTGCAACTTTCACCCATCTCAGGAGAAACACCAAATTCTTGGAGTAACTTTTTCTCCTGCAAATTAATGGTTAGGGAAAAACAATTATGTCATTTGTACTGTGTAAAATATCCTCAAGAAGACAGAGACAAGCAATATGCAGCAATGAGGTAGCTTCTGGGAAGAGCACAGCTGCTACACGAGCAGAAAGCAACTGCATCTATTATGTTTAATATGTGGGGAACCAGGTACCCTGGTCCTACTGGTGGCAATTCTTCCTTAGTGAAGAAGAAAATCAAGCTGTTCCAGGAGGGGAATCAGAGCAGGAAAGCCTATCAAAGACGCAGCCCAACCTCTGAAATTGTGAATTTGTCTCAGCAAATGTGAAGAAACACTTCTCTCATACATCTGCTGCTACATCTACATACAGACTCTGCCTGTGCATTACTGACTGGAAATGTTTTGTGATGATTTTCTTCTTTTTTAAATTTGTTTTGGACCAAGTCACGTAACATCCCCTCATTACCTTCAGTGACAATACCATTTCAAAATTGAGTCTTGCTTCAGTAATCTATTAAATCTCTAGGTTTTTTTGCAGAAGCCTATTTCCATCATTTATATTATATCACCTAAGTAACTACTAAATTTGGATTTATTTCAGGGAAATACATACATCTCTTCTGTAAAAATCTACATTTTGAGGTAGTCACACTCTATGCTCCCTTTAGAGCCCTGGGAAAGATACAGGAACGATACAGACACTTTCACACTATAGATCAACAACCCTTGTTTATATGTCTGTTCTGAAGATACGATAAATCACACCTTATGGTCTATGGAGATAATCAGATCTCTGCTAACTACAGAGGTCCACCTCAACATCTATGTGTGGTTTGATAATCCACTTCCTTGTGCTATGCTCTCTCTTTGCCCTGCTCCCCCTCATGACAGCAAGAAGAGACTTGAGATCAGCTTCAGACTTCATTTAGGTAAACAAGAAAGGCAACGAACCATGTGCAGCCAGAGTAAAAAAACCACTCATACTCAGCTAAAAATGTTCCAGGCTGAATTCAGCATCCACAAGGAGCTAAGGAAAACAGCAACACAGATTTCCTTACAAAGATTTCTTGGAACTGGAAGATGGTGTTGCTGCTCCCAAACACTACTTAAACTGCTTTTTTTTTCAGAGTATTTTTAAACAGGACAAAACATCATAAATAAATAATTTACTGATCCAGGATTTCCACCTTCATATTGTTTACTGCCACTGAAAGACTCCCATGATCAATTAGTACTTCACACCTATGTCCAACAGACACTGAAATGTAAAAGTACCTGACTTTATCAAATCCACAGCCTATCACAAAACCTGCTAACATGATCACAGTAGGACAAAGTAGAAGAGATTTTCAAACAGACGATGTGTACTGATACAAGCAGTGCAACAGCAGTGGAGCCATTCAATGTTTCGAAATGGCAGAACATGAAAGACAAGATGATAGAGGAAATCTGGTGCCTGCTTATAGCAAACCTGAAAACTGCAATGAAACATCACAGATTCTAGAAGCCCTCCAAAAAAAGATGGCAAAGCCTGCACTTGCAAACCACAGCTTAAAACAGGGCACAAAGAACCATATTTCAAACTACACAGGTGCAATTACTGTGATGCTCTGCATATCCTTCATGTTCTCCAAGGTGTTATCAACTAAGCACACAACAGCCCACTTTCAGTGGCACCGTTCTGGAGCCAGAGATCATGCTGGACTCTGAATGCCCTTCCCTTCATTTCTTGTCACCTCTGTTGGCCAGATTGAGCTTTCCTCTAAGCACCTACATGGGTTAGGATCCCCATGAGACTTGGGTTTCTCCCTTCAAGGCAAAGGCAAACAGGCACAGGTCATGGGAGCCTACATCATCACTCCATTCTTTACAGGCCTTCCAGCATCAGTGCTATGGGGACAAATGCTTCCAGGGATTTCCCCTCCAACCCATGCCTTAAAATAAGACTGGGATGTGGGAGGAAAGCATGTAAGTTAACAGTGCCTCACACAACACTATTTTAAGGAGAAAAATCCTGAGGGCTGGTAGGGTTTTGCTGCTTTCTCCCAAATGTTGCCACTTCAGGCACTCCCATCATATTCTGCCTCCTCCTCCAGCTTTAATCACCTGACAGCATTACAGTAGCAAAAATAATGAAGACTACTATACATGGAAATGAATAAAAAAATGAGAAAGCATTTTTCTGCCAAGATCAAAACAATAGCAACCAAATATTCTTCATTGTGCCAGTAAAGACTTCTGCTGTTTCTCAGGCTGCAGTATCACTCTTCGATTTGACAATTTACCAGAAAAAAAAAGTAATAAAATAAAATTACTTGAACATTAACATCAGCAAGTCATCCAGTCTCTTAAAAGCTGAAAATCACATACCTGACGTACAAAACTGTTAGAGGTAGTGTCAGAAGATGTACTCCCATCAGACCCTTTGAATCGGTTTTTTCTTCTTGCACCTTTACCGTAAGACTGTAAGAGGGAAAAAACAAAAACAAACAAAGAAAAAGATTAGAGGAACAGTGTTAGTCTGTGTTGCACAGAAAGCTTTCAGTAAAAGCATCACCAATGTCTCCTAGGCTAGCACAGATTCAGATAACTGGCTTTGTGTCAATTAATAAGCAGCTCTTCAGTAAGTACCCAACAGACAATGTGCAAAAGTGCTCACTAACACAACTAGGTTTGGCCAACTGAGCCCCAAATGCTTTGTTGGTTTTTTTTCCGCCATTTTCAGGTTTAGAGAAGCATTTACCAACTTCTACAGTTGTAGTATTCTTCATCCAAGTCACAATCATTAAAAAGTCCAGTTTGTTTTGCAGCTAGTTTAAATAAACAACCTAAGTAAGAAGATACTGGAGCAGTCTCCAGTACATTACAGCTATGAGCTATGAGCCAAGTCAGCTGAGGGAACATTAAACAGCAAGAAGTGACCAATAACTTGTTGATTTTGATATCATCTTACAACTAAGGAAGAATTTTTAATTCATTTTTAAGAAAATTTTAGGTAAATAAAATCAGTACAATAATAAAAAAGGACTAAACATGTAACTGGAAAAGAATAATATGCAACTAAAAAGCAAACCATCATTTTTACCTTCAGAAAATCAAAATGATGCCAGAAGAAAGCAATGGTTGTCTGAAGCAAAATTAAACTATACTATACGAACACAGCAAATAGCCCAACCCCCTAAGACAAGCTGTTTGTTCTGTACAATAAATACTGTCCATCAATAAATATCATAAAACAAATATCAAAAAACACAAAAGGGTTTAAAACTATGCTATTTGCATCCACCTACTTTTGTAGCGACTGTAATCCATGCCATGACACCAGCTCAGACCCTTCCCAAAGCTCCCCTCCCTGGTATAGCAAAATCTCACAGATTTATTCTTTACAAATACATTAAGACACAGACCTTCCTACCCAGTCACACTGCTTAAATTCATCTAAACTTACATAAAAATCATGTCTTGACTACTTCAAACATTATGTTCCTTGAGGTTGATAAATGTATTTTTTTTGTCACCCATCACACTTCCTTAAAGGTTATTTTACTAATCCATCTCTCTGGATCATGTCTCCTGTCACAGAATACCTTCCACAGCTACCTGCAATGAACAGGGTCTTTGACTTCACTTTCAAGGTCTGCCTTGGCCTATTCCCAATCTTAGCTCTTATGTTGCATTCAGCACTGAACTCTTGAGTCACCCAATAACTCAGGGGGGAAACAAACAAACACAAAAACCCCAACAAAACCAGAAACAGCAGCACAAAACCAAACACCAGATTCCATCACCTATATGCTGATGTTTCAGAGAGTAATTTCCTATACTCCCTCATACTACCTCACAATCCTTCCCCCAAGAATTTCTTTACAGAAATTGCATTGTTATCCTTAAAATATATGACAAAAAAACCTCTTGATAATAAGGTACTAATGTGCTGATATCTCAACATTATCCATTATTATTAATTAGCATTCCAAGTCCATGCATATGCATCCTGCTGTTGACCTTGGCCATAAGCCACTGTTGGTCCTGGGTTTTGGCATGATGAGAAAATTATAATAAGGTTATTGGAGAACATGGCTGTGCATGCATTACAATGCAGCACTCCTGACAACCCAGCCTTCATACTGCAAATCCTGGGATAAAACTGTGCCTGGGTGCATAAAGCATGTCCTTCCCCAGACCTGGGCAACCTTCAGAGCATCACACTGAGCTTTGGGCCAGAGTCTCACTAGTTCTCGTGGTACAGAAAGCAGGCTACAGCACAGGTTTGGGGGCACACTTAAAATCTCATATTGGCAGATTTTTAAGATCATGACCTCAAAATCAGAGCTGTAGCTCTTTGCAGTAACACATATGATAAATATGATGAAATATTTTGCAATCTAGGCATAACTGAAGAGGACAGCAGATAGCTACTACTAATTTCAGATCATTTGCCAAAATTGACAAATCCAGGTAACTTGATACCACGAGATGCAAGGGAATGATCTCAGCCTGTATCTGGACCATTACGCGTTGATTCAGGGCAAGTTCAGAGCGTTGGTTGAAATCTGATATTATACCAATGTTTTAGAAAGAATGATTCAAGTAACAATAGATCTGTTAGCCTGACATTGATTCTGAGCAAAAATAATTCAGTATCTGTTATGCCACTAAACTAACAAGGACTTAGGGGAAAAGCAACAGTTTTTCCAGAAAATAGATATTTTGGGGAAAAATATTTTGCTAAATATATTATTTTTACAAAACTGTAAATAAGCCATGTAAAAACTTTCTGAAGGGCACATGAATCAACACTACATGTTGGTTTAAGGCAGAACTATATGAATATATATATATATAAAAGTCAGCATGCTACATGTTATGGGGATGAAAACAGGACTTTCTGATGAGTCTAAAGCTGTAATCCAGTAGGTAAGAAAACCTAAACCTAAAATTGAAAGAGGAATGGCTCTACATGGTTGCATTTCTAAAAGGGATCTTTGATAATAGAATTTTTTGATAATAGAAAGGCCTTCATAGATCTGTAAGAAAGGAATGTAGATCAGAACCAATGTTACCAACTAATTACACATTTTCCAGTTACTGTTAGAATAGTTCTATCAGAACCATCTTTTTCCACCCAATATAATATTCCACCTAATACAATATTAAGATACCTAAATACATTAAAAGTATCTTTTACCTCAGTAGTCTGAAATAAAACAACATCCTTATATTAAAGTTTACCTCCTAAAAAATAGTTGTTATTGAGATTACTGGTAGTTAACATGATAGTTACCCATGACCAATGTTCTGGCCCTCTTTTCACCAACTTTTTTTGGAAGAATATGGACATATACTTACAAAAATAAAGAAATCATAACTTTCCCATGGCATCTCAAGAATAGAAAGCATCTACATAAAGTTCACACTATCTAGGCAATTTCATAAATAATGTACAGTATGATACTGTGCAATCCTGAAAGAGATACAGGAAAAAACATGCACATATTCTTCCACAGGGACTTTTTTGTATTTGTTTCCAGTTCCTACAATATTTAATTTACAAAATCAGTATTCCATTTTGTAATGCAAAAAGCTACTACAAAGGCAAATGAGGGACTGCGTCTAGAGCAATGAGGATAAAAACAAACAAGCACAACAAAAACACAATACAAGCACAAAATGCACAACTAAACAACTAAAAGCATTTATTTTGAGCACCATCACACAGCAAATGAAGCTAAGACTGAAACTCACCTTGATTTTTCAGTTTGGGGAATTTTTGTTTATGCACAGCAGCGTGCATGGGTTTGTTATAGTTTTATGAGTGGAAACTATTCAGCAGTACAAGCTAAATACTAACTTTAAACACACAAAAAAACAGCTGACAGAGTGGGAGGCCAAGGCCACACAATGTAGGGAAAGTCAGTTTTACACCTGCTTCTGTGCACAGACTGATTCTGTGGAATCAGAGGAAAGGGGGACAATTTCAGTACATGGGAAAAGTGGGATTTGATGACCCTTCTCTTTATTTTAAAGGATGCTAATCTGGGATTACATTTATCTTCCAGACCTTTCAAGTTTATTCCCACAGTCCGAAATGCCTGAACTTTTCCTCTAAAAATGAGATAAGTCTTACATAAATAATACAGATTTTTACATATTTTAAAAATTATTAACTATCTCTGTCATGTGGAGAAGCACGAATACTCCTTCTGTCATATTCATTATGTTTTGCTTCTTTGAGTGTATTCTTCCCATAAGATCTTAAAGCGAAAACAAGAACTTTGCACACAAAGAAAATAATCTACCAGTTTTTTCCAATTCGGGGGGGAGGGGGGGGGGGAACAACAAACAACATATAAAGAGATTTTTTTAACAATGAACCCAATACGTTACCATGATTTTCATATTAAAATTAGCTGCCTTATCTGTGTTCTGCGCAGCAGTTGGCTGCAATTAGGTAGCTAAAAATAAAAGACTGAATCACAATCTATGGACATTGACCAGTAAAAGCAACAACAATGGGCAGTTGTTCTTAACCTATAAGGTTAAGCTAACAGAACAACCATAGGGGACCAAATGTCTCTGCACCCAGCATACTGTGGTAACAAACTCAGTATCATCATCTACCCCAGCTAATTTTAATAGAACCGACTCCAGTCCTGCCTTGTTTACATAAAAGCCTGCTGAGAGGAACATTCTCATTGGATTTCAGCAGAATAACTTAGACAAATAAAGTTATGTACACATGTGTTTACAAGACCAAAACTGTAGCTTGGTTTATTAGTCAGATGTGCGAAGTTCTCTTTGAATTGGCTGAGTTGCCAAAGACAAGAAACACACACACGCATTTATGTTCTACAGCTTCTTCAAAACCTGTCAAACAATGTGAAACTTAAAAAAAAAAACAAAAACAAAAACCAAAAACTTACCGAAGTAATCTTGTAAAAAAACCCAAACATTTCATCAACAAAGTCTGTTTTCCAACTCTGACATGAAAGTACATTGTGTAACCTTTATTCAACCCACATAATCAAATGAAATATGGGAATCATATGAAGCATTAGAAGCATGCATAGCAGTTTCCTGATAATTAGCAGTTTCATATACAATTACTCATTACTGCAAATGGATGAGATCAATGTTGCCTAATGAAACCCTTTAATTTTAATGAGGTTCTGCCTCAACACATGAAAAGCATGCATCCGTAACATTTAATCTTCTAACACACACAACAAGCAGAAGGCATGGTTTATCCCTGTAGGCAAAATACTGTCATCTGGAAGAGGAAATATAAAACATTTTAAATGACCAACTATATACAACCAGAGAACTTATCATCAGCAAGGGTCTTAAAATGCCCTTCACCAGTAAGCACTCCAATACTCCAATGGTATTTTACATCAAAGCAGAGGTGAGGACTACACATATGGTGAGCCTTAACCTTTACTGATTATAATAGATAAAAATAGCACCAGTCATTGAGACTGATGGTAGGTGGCAAAGATAAACCCTTAAAAAACTAGCCTGCTGATGTCATTCAGAGAAGGAAGGAAAGGGGCAGAAGATTTAGACAGCAGAGTCACTGATGTCAAGTCAGGTCTTGAAACACAGATGCAAGAAAGGAACTGGAGAGCACAAAACCAGAAAATAAAAATTCAGAGCTTACACAATCTCAGATGAGCAAATGACCAATTACAAGGATCAAAAGAATACCTAAAGGTAAAGACAGACCCCCTGAAGGGTTAGTGAATAACTAGAAAAGTCAGAAATGAAAGAGTGCACTGAGCATCCTTCCTTCCCATACAAAAGCTTTGAAAGGGATTTAAAAATTCTCATGCCCTGGACAGCATGCTGGGACAGTGCAGAACACGCACATCCACCTCTTAAAAGAATAAATCATTGCCACTTTAATGAATGCCTCACAACAAGGCAATAGAACGTTCCTTTAGGTCAGACCTACTAATCTTTCTCTGGTCAATGGCCAGGCTTGCCATCTCTCAGAAACAATACCCTTCAACGTGGCGGTGTAGCCTCCACCTTCAGCTGCATAACTGTAAACCCCTACATCCACACTCCAACACCACAAATGGGGCATATTTGGATATAAAAGGTCAGCTACAGAAGGAGACATGCATATTCCTGATCTTTACACCACGAATCACACTGATCTCATAAAGCAGGGGAGGTCAGCCTTCTGACAGTACAGAAAAGGGCTGGAAGATGCACATAGAGAAGCTCCCCAACACTCCACGATGGAAATGGGGGCAAAATGGCAATGTTTGACATAGCAACATATCCTGGCTTGCCTTCCTCTTGGGGCTGGGTTTCAGAACACCCTACATGGTCCACAGCGGTGCAGTCCTGTGACAGGCGGTCACACTTGTGACATACCTGAAGTTGGCTGAGGAGCACACTCATGTGCCCATAGCAAAGAATTTCAAGGTTATGTTTCAAAACCTGAATTCCTTGAAACAAATAGGTGCTATCAGGACACCATTCAGAAAAGACAAGGCTTCCCTTAAGGAACCCTATCAAACTGAGGATCTCCATATACAGTCATCAAGTTCACACAAGCTATAGTGATGAGTCTGCAAAGACCATTCCCCCGGTCCTTGCATAAAAACCTCCGCCTACACCAAAACAAAATCCATGCAAACAAACAACAACAAAAACCCTCCACAAATAATTTATTTATACAAAATTTTCATACACAGTCCAAAAATAAGTATTTGACAGATGCTCCTTTTTTCCCCATATAAAAGAAAATACATTTGTGCTGAGAAATCTGTAACAGGGTTAAATCTTTGATGCTCTTTTCTGCCAGCCTGTGATAAAGGCCTGCCAATACTGCAGCTAGAAATAGCCCAATTCTCACCAGTTCCTACACTTCTAAGCCACAACCCAGTGCTCTCAGCCTGGCCTCAGACCAGGTCACCTGGCAGTTTCCACCCGCTAGACAAGGAGTATGGGACTTGGCCTGCTCTTCTCCTGCCCGGGGGCTTGGAAACCCACCTCAGTGAAAATCTGTTGCACATCTCCCCATAATGCCGGTGATGAAGATGTCTGCTCCCAACTCAGCAAAACAGGAGCACGCAACAGCAGAAGGTGTGGAAGCTCATGCCCAAACCCTGCTGTGCCTCCTGCAGCCTTTTAAGATTGGCAGCTATGGTTGCAGGCCACGTGCCTGCTCCTCCCCACTGCTCTTCGTATATTTCTGTATTTTTCTTACACAATCAAACAGAAAAAGAGATCTGACTCTATGACGGAAAGGTATTTTCAGGGAGCAACAGCCAGCTACAGGAAAGCTTCCCTCTGATAAGGGTCTGCTGCCCTGCTGACAGAGAATAAGGCAAGCCCTTGGAGGACAGGGAGGGTAATTTTGGTTGCTTTGCATTATTCTGAAACTCTTCAGTCCTGCCACAGGAAATGACTGAGTAAAAGAAGAAGAAGTAAGTTTCCAGAGAAGTCAGTCTTGGAAGAGTACAGGAACTTTTCATCCGTAACAGTCTGAAATCATAAACCTAGAAACAAAGCAAGACAGAACCAGAGATCACCTCTAGAAGATGGTTACCAGATATGTAAGTTATGACTGAAACTGACAAATTGTCTCAGATTCTATGCTCTAGGAAAACATACAAAACAATTATTACATCCCATATATGCTGGTGATGTGTAATACCCAAGTGATAAATAAAAGTCTCTGGAAGAGATGCAAGATTACTTACTACTGACAGAGTTCAGGACAATGCAAAGTAAACCCCAAGAGCCAAGGAGAACCATCAGAAAAGTAACAGCTGAAACCTGAGGGGCTTTCCTCAATGAAGGTCTATTAACATTTATTTTTGTCAGTAAGAGGAACAACACTGAAAGGACGTTACCACCATCAGGAGAGAAAAGACTACCTCTTGCTGAGGAACTTGAGAAAGTCCAATGAATGGCACTGGACTTCATCTCTTCTGGGTTTGTTTATACTCCACTGAGCTGCTGCCACACTGGATCTGGCTTCCAGGATGCTGCCAGAAGAGAGTAAAACCTCCCATGCCTCTATAATGAACGGCTATTGCTATTATTTAAGTAAGCAAAGGGATATAAATTTTGTTTGTTTACAGGTTGCAAAGTATTTTTGCAAGTCAGTGCTGGGAAACACACTGCTGCAAAATGTTTATTTGAAGAATAGGTAAACACAGTATGAATGTGATAAATCAACTCAGCTGAAAGAGCAGCAGAGGGCAGCGTGATTAATCTGCTGAGAATAAATCTCTGGTTATTCCTTCCATTCTTTATTACCTCAAGTCAGGCAGTGAAGGGATGGTGCTACACAATTGAAAAGATAGCTGGAAATCCAGGAAGGACAATGGTCAGTGCTAGGGCCAAATAACTAAGCCAATATTCTGGAGGCACCACTTGCACATTACTATAAAAGTCACATTAACATGGATCACAGCCAATACAGAAGGAGAACTGAACAAGTCCATCCCTAACCCCATGCCTGCAGTTCACCTTCAGCTGTGCAACCCAAAGAGCTGGAGCCAAGCACTCCTGGAATGATGAAGCCTTTAGACTTGGAAGGGGGAAGCACTTACAGAGGAAAACTAAATGCAAGTGAAAGACCTAAAGAAAACCATCAAGAGGAGAATTCATTTAAAATGTGTCAGGCTGTTAGGACCTACATTGACAGATGATGCATAAGAAGGCAAGCAAAAGAACAGGAGGAAAATAGTAAAGGGGAATAGGGAAGTATTCATCCAGGATAAGTAAGATTCTTCCTCCCTCCACAAGGTACTCCGCAGTTGCCTGATACAAGGTTTCATTATATTTTTGTTGAAACACCGTCTATAATTTACTGATCTGATGTGCTGTGACTGTTCCTATGACACAACACAGGAAGTTTTACGATGAGAAAATAACAATAGGAATTGAATCTAATGATTTCTGGGCACTGAGGGACTTTGAAGTAAGATCAGAAAAAAATATTGCACAGGAGGAAGGAAAAAGAGAAGCCAAGAGTCACCATGAAAGGCATTAATATGCTATGTTATTTTATAAACAAATCAGCACAGCATCTGGGTTAATTAAAATTATTAAATGGAACCTTCTACTGAGTCAACTTCCCAGAATTAAAGGGTTCTTGAAATAAAGAATTAAAAAGAGGACTGGAGCCGGTCTTTTAAAAAACAGATACTGACCATCAAACCCTGATTCATTTGAACAGTTTGCTTGTTTTATGGTTTCAGACTGAGAATGCTGATTTTATTACATAAAGCCACACCCAGAAGTACCACTTTGCACTGACATATACCTGACCACTGTGAATAACTCCACAGTGCAAATGTTAGCATGTGCTTTGATCTGGATAAAACTGGACATCCGAAACACTATCGCAACCTCATCTGGACTAGGATCACGGTGATGTACCTAAAACTATGTTTCTACAGTAATATGGACCTAAAAGCCACAGAATTTTCAGCGATAAAGAGTAACACACCAATACTTTGTCCCCATTGCAAAAAACTTTCCAGGGAGAGTACAGTATAACTGTCACAGTCAATGCCTATTTTATTTTGTTTGCAGATCTTGTTAGCAAAACACGTCATGAAAGTAAGAAAGAGATTTTACACAGAGGCCATCTAGGAATATTTCACATATTTAACTACCTTTCAAAAATCATTACTTCCAGAGCATTAACTATATTCACCCCTCTGCCAAGTGGTGACAAATTCGGCCAAAATGGATGGCCAGACACAATCCAAGGTAATGGACCATGATGTACACCCAGGTTAAAAGAAATCCTCAGCTTTGCAAAAAATTCTTGGATAAGAGAAATTCTGAGGCTTGTTATAACTCTACAAACACTCTCCAGTTATATTTTGCTAAATCATAATTCCCAGAAGTAGCACTTCTGAGAGCACACTTCTAGGAGTGACATCACTACGTAAGCTTGCATGTCTTTTTCTCTGATGTATTACTTGGCATGAAATGTTTCTAGGATTGATACTCAAGTACTTTAGTGAAAAACATAGTGGTGGGCATAACTGAAGTACCTGTAGGCAATCTACTTGATGATTCACATGTTCTCATTCAGCCTCTCCTTCTCACTGTATGCTCTAAAGCACCAAGCCCTTACAATATTGATTTTTTGGAAATCATGTTAATGGAGCAAAAATTCAAATCAGAATAATTGTCTCTCAGCGCAGTACACACTAAGGAATTAACTAACATTATGATTCAGACAAAGGGCTCTTTTGCATCCGTAACTGTATCTCCCCTACAGCAAAGGTTTACATATGACTAGAATATGTATATAAAGAGAAGGTATGATCCTTGCTTTGCCTAATGGGTTTGGTTCAAAAAACTGAAAAATATTCCCTGAACTAAAAAGCCACATTATTACTATCTTAAAAAGTGGATCTGTTTTGGCTGCAAGTGTCCAGAAACTAGTTCTATTAAAAATAATACTTTACCTGAAACATAAATAGCAAGCTATCCTTCCTCTCTAAACAGAGGTTCTTTATGCCTAGTTAAAAGAAGGGTGAAAATCAATTTCATGATCAGTATTTGACATTTGTCCACAGCAGAGAGGCACCATATGACTAGACAGTTGCGATTCTGTGCTTATGGCTGAAAAGACATAAAAAGGGGGGTGATTTGTAGGTCAGAAATTAGTTCCCTTGCCACTGCTTCTGGAGAAGCTGTCAAAGCATATGGCCCTACTGAGATGTCTGTTCTGCACTTGGAGGCTGCAGTCAAATTCACATCCAAAAAGACACTTTTTTCTTTTTTAGCTTAACCTAGTCTCTGGTTCAGTGCCTGGATTTTGCTCTGCTGTCACTGGTCTCCAGCAAATAAAGATCAATTAGTGAGCCTTTTGACAGACTGACAGCATTTTCCTCTGGCAAAAAGAGCACTTCTGTGATGAAACCAGACCACCTTCTCTAAGAAAACCAAGCATGGAAGACAGTTTTGGGAACAGCAACAAAAACTGCCACCCCAAAAGAAAAAAAAAAAACTCTGTCCTAACACGAACAAGCATGTTTGTAATTTAAAATGCACGCAATCAGATTTTACCACCCTTTTGCTGGGTTTAAAAATAGCACCGTAAATCTTTGTAGCCAACTATTGCAAACTCGAAGATATTATGCAACATTCATACATTACACACGAACCACCTTTCAAAATATAAAGTCTTTACCAAGTGCACAAACATCCATACCCTGCCTCCCTCTCTCTACCTGAGCGCAGTTCCACGGACTCAGTTGTTAAAATTTCAGGAATGACTGTACAACCACCTTCTGCACGAGAATCGAGCAGCTTAAATCTGCAGCGTGCTCAACACCTTCTGCCACCCTAAAATTCCTGCCCAACAACCGCCGTGAACCACCTTCCCCCATCAGCACAGTCTGCCTGTGTCACAGATGAGGAAGGTTTCAGCAGTGCGTGGTTAGCATCAGGTACAGATACAACAGGTTACTGGAGCAGAGAAAACTAGCCGTAACCTGTGAGTAATACGGCTGAGCGCGTTAATAGCAACGTATTCTGATATATTCATCCTCTAGAAAGCTGTAAGGGGATTCTTGACTTGCGAAGCTTCCACGGCATACAGTATCCCACTGTGCGGGCTAACTAATCAGCATTCGGGGGTGCGGACGGGGAACAGGGGGTCGGGCGCCTCAGGAGAGCCGTCAAACTTTTCTGACGGCGGGGAGTTGAAGGGCAGTGAGCTGCGGCAGCCCCGCCGCTCCCCTTCCGCCAGCTGCCTCAGTACGAAGCCCTCCGCGCCCGGCCCGGCCACGCCGCCCCCCGCCCGGTCTCCGCCGCAGCCGGCCGAGCCCTCCGCTCCCGCGGTACCTGCGCTGCCGCGGGCAAGGGGTTGTCCAGCAGCTCCATCTGCACCTCCTGCGCCGGGCTGGGAGGCGATTTGGACATGTTGCTCTGGACCATTGGCGAGCAGAGCGGGCGGCTGGGCGCCGAGCCCCTCTGCGGGGCAGAGCCGTGCCGAGCAGAGCCGAGCCGAGCCGGGGCTGCGGGGCGCCCCTCAGCGCCTGGCCATGCCGGGAGAGGCGGCGGCGGGCGGGCGGACGCGGGCGGCGGCGCGGCCCTGGCTGTTGCCGGTGGGGAGCGCGCGGCGCGGCGCCGGGGGACGGGGCACGGCCGCCGCCGGGCGCGGGGGGAGGGCAGGGGGCGGTGCGAAGGGGGAGAGGGAAAGTGACAACGAGCATCGCCCTCCCGGCAGCTACCGGGCGGCGGGCGCGGGGCGGTGCCTCGCTGCCTCCACGGCGGGCGGGGCGGGATGCGCCGGGAGGGAGAGAAAGTTGGGGATGGGGGCCGGGCCCGGCTGTGCCCAGCTCTGGGCTGGGCCGCGGGAGCGGGGGTCAGCCCCGAAGCGGCCGTGGACGAGGGAAGCGGGGCTCGCTTCTATCTACTGTCTGTCAGTTGTAGGCAAACGGCGCGTCCCGACGCTCGGAGCACTCCGCGGCTTATTTGAGTGCCGACCCTCGGGCGCAGCTGGAGCAGGAGCGGTGGGAGAGGCGCGGCGAGCCCCCTCCCCCTGTCCTGCCCCCCCGCCGGCCAGGTAGGGCGGGGGAGAGGAAGGGCGCGCCCCTCCCTGAGCGCAGCGGTGCTGCCCGATCCCGACCCCACGGCATCCCATCCGTCAGCCCGCATCGATGCCCGAATCTTGCCGTGCCCTTGGTTTTAGTGACCGAACCCACTCTTCCCAAAGAGAAAGTTCCCTGAGTCTGTCGTGTTGACGCGTTTTCTTCCTGTACTTCTTGGAGATGCCTGTGTATGCATCAACACGGGATGAGCAATTCATAACTAGCAGGCAAGATGAAGCCCACTGTCTAATTCTATATAACCTATAATAGAACAGTTTAAATCTCGTTATCAGGTGCCCCACAGGAGGCTTCGAAAGGCCTGTTGAAAGCTTGACCTGGTAAAATCACCCTCCACCCGAGATGCTATCTCATCCATTTCTTGGAAACAAAAAACCAACTGTATGACTGCCCTGACAGAGACCCGTGTAAATCTTCTGACAACATAAGCACACAATGGATTCATACTTGTAGTCAAAGGTTTTAGAGGAACATTTCCTTGTCAACTTTGGATAGCACATAGCCACTCCCTATACTGTGATAAAGAGAAACTTATGTTCTCAGAACCACTTAGTGATTCTAAAATCTGTTACAAGCTGATGATAAACAGTGAAAAATCAGTACAGAAACTCAGAATGGCTTAATGTTGTGTACTTGAAATCACAACCATGACCAACAGCAATATAATAGTCACATAGAGGAAAAGAAGTCAGCAGACCATAACCAGCACAAAAGCCAGTTCAATTTTAAGAAGTACCTTCAAGCTTTCTCCCAACTGTGACTGATTCACCACATTTTTCATTACAGCTAATAAATTTCCTCTCTGGATTAGTTTACCCCTATGATTTTCTCATATGAACAGTGAAAACATCATGCAGGAACTACCCATCTATTGTGAAGGAGCTGGCTTTCTCTGCTAGTGAAAGTGCTCCAAGATTTGAAGAAGCTTGGAACTTTCACTTGTCCAAAAAGTTTCACATTTCATTTTGAAAAGCTGTAGTATTCTTCAAAAATAATTTTCAGAATCTTGTCAAAGTTGTTGTCAGAGCCTTCATTTTTAGTGAGAAGAATGCCTTTACATGCTTAAATTTCATTTAAATTGTTCAATAGAGATGCTGAAAAATCTTGAAACTATAAAGATTCTAGAACATGGACTGTTTCCAAATACTCTCTTAGTGGCTATAACCAAAAAGGTATTTTCTCTTTGCGCATCTGGTGGGAAGAACACATACTTCACCTTCTAATACAGGCCCTGAGTAGTTATTTCTTTGTCATTTGCAAATTAAACTGTATTAATGGAATTACTTTTTGTAACTATCATAATAATTCAGATTTACTAAAGAACCTGAACGCAGCTTTTCCTCTTAATGATTGCTAAGTGGGGCATTATCGAAAGCTGTTGGCTTTGACTTCTTTATAGCTTTGGAACCACTTTATCTTTCTGTTTCAAACCATTCTGTATGAAAGGCAGTTGGTCCGCTGTGATTCAGTACATTTAATTGGTTAATATTCAGGTATCCATCAGAGGTCACCTATTCTCTATCACACAAAGAAGGGAATGGAAGTTACTTAATCCTGTAGCAGTGGTCCTTCATATTGCCCTCTGGATTTTTCGCTTTGAAAAGAGTATATAAATAACATAGGTTGTTTTGTTTTGTTTCTCAAGCACATCATTCTTCTTTAACAGTAGTAGAGATCATTTTGGAAGCATTACAGTTTCTAAAACCATAAATTCTGTATCTGTGTTGAAAGAGTATTTCTACTCCCTCATAAATTAGAGCTTGAATATATCAAATGAAGTTTGTTTTTTATTTGGAGAGTCTTATATCTTTTATGATGACTTTGTCTTCTTTTCTTTCCTTTATAAAAAGATAAAGGGAATGATTTTGCTTCTTTATACACACACATACAAGGGCTGTAGGAAGCAGAGACTCAGGAAATTTTTTAGGGCACAAAATAAACAAAAGGGAACTCACTGACTTTAAAAAAAAAGGGTTAAATATAAACAGTTGTGTTGTACATTTTTCTCTAAAAAAAAACAACAAACAAATCCACACCATCCCCTCATCACCTCCAATGTTCTAGTAAGTTTTTTGTTTGTCTTCCTGAAAGAAAGTACTCCACCTAACTGTTCTTCAGTAGCAATTATCGTTCATTACCTTGATGTAATGAGAGGCTAGAAGATTAGCCCAGAAAAATAAATGTAAGAAAGTGTCTTACTCTGTTTCCCTCCTCTTGTTTAGCAGTTGAATGGAGTTCTCTAACCTTGAAATGTGCAGTGAAAATCCTTGAGCTGACCAGACACATGCAGTCATCCCTCTGCATGCTGTTTTTGGCCACATCTGCTCTAGGACAAGGGTCAATGTGTAAAAACAATATGCAAAGATTCCAAATTGCTCGTTCTTTATAAAGGGAAAAACAACCTGCTATGCAAAATACTTTTCAGCAAAAAAAACCAAAACACTCTGCTGCATTTTTTTATGCTGTTATCTGCAATGGAGAAGTGTTGTGCATGCTTATTTGGATTTTTCTAAGCATGTAAATGTTAGAAGACCAGAAGAAAAGATAAGCTAGATTGCTTGAGCTTTTTAAAACAACTCAAAAACATTAAGCTGACAAGGAACATAACCTGATTTGGGTGCCAAAAAATTGGGGTTTGTTTGTTTTGTGAGAGATTAGGTATTTCTACAGAGCAAGAAACACTGTATTACTTTGCATACTTAATTGTCCTTTAACACAAATATAAGAATGTGGCATCAGCACCATATTATAACCTTTGCACATATGTACTCTGAGTACAGGATTGATTTAGTCTATAACTACCACCTGAATGTGCAAAAAAATAGGCCTAGGATGCTGATACTTGTCTAAAAGCAGCAAAAAGCTAATAACTTAAGTCCAAGGGAGATCATTAAAAACCTGAATAAAATATAGGCTGTTGAGCCTACAATGACTGTAATCAAACTACTATAGTACTTCTAAGTGGACATATTTTTAAAGACCTGATACAGTGAATTTCTTTAGGAATATCAGCTAAAAAGAGGTGCTGGACATTTATTATGCTGTGCCACCTCCTGCTTAAAATGCATTATAGCTGGGAATTCAGTATCATGAAAAAACTCGGTTACCTGGATTTAATATAGTGGAACAGAGATAGTTCATCTTCTTCTCCAGTGATAAACTGGAAGCTGGCTGTCACAAAAGCAAACTAAAGAGATTTCTCTTATTTTTGTACTTTATCTTTCACACAACAGGCCTGGACAAAACCACTCCAGACAGCCTCACTTATGAATCTATTATCAGTCTGTATCAGAGCACAGCACTGCCTGGCTGGATTTAATGAGCTGATCCATTCTTCCAGCCCGTGTTTATTGTGCTTTCTTCTTAAGGATGTAAGTGCCATGCAGCAAAACCTTGACTGATATTGTTACAGTATATTTGGCGAGGACAGGATTGAAGGAGCAAGGTTTCTACGTGATGGAAGATACAAGCAAGATACAAATACTGGCAAAAATGCTCCTAATGCACAGAAAGGCTTACAATATGTGCAGAAGCCACAATACCTACTAAGCACATATTTTAAGCCCTTTGCAATACGTGACCAAAAAAGGCATGCTCCTGTATTCAAGCTCTTCACTTTGCAAGAGGCAATTTTGTTGTCTATGGGTTGTATACAAAGTGCATGTCTGATTAAGCACTTCTGCAGAAGTTGCTGGTTTCAGCTGATGTTTTCTTTCCCTTTTCTTTGCCCTCCTGTCATAACTGAGACCACATATCTCTTTTTGTATCCCCAGTCCTTACCAACTATGGTGTTCCTATTTATAGCGTTATTGCTGTCTTATTATTAAATACTTGAATCACAAGAGCACAAAAAAGGCTTTATAGCACTCTCACCCACAAATATGTTCAGCCCGTGTGAGTTACTGACATAAGAGATGGCTTTTAATAGACCGCGCAGTCTGTACCCAAGGACAGCACTCAAGCTCTTCTTAGCTCCTTGAGGTTGGCCTTTCCACTACCCTTCATTAAGCCCTGTGATCAGCTTGGGTTTTTCTGCTTTAGGGAAGACATTTTTTTTTTTACTGCTAGACAATCACTTATTTGTGGCACTGAAGCAAAACTTCATTCACAATACATGGTGTCAGAAAAGACAATGACAACCTCTAATCTGTATGAGGGTTGCAAAACCATCAACATGGTTGACAGTTAACGCATCATTACCAAGGTTGTTGGCAGATTTAATATGCCTGAGAGTTTACAAATACTTTGCCAATTTATACATGCACAGATCTGAAGTGCAGATCACTGATGGCACAGCTCCATGTTATCAAGTCGATTTCAGCAGCTAGCATTCGCCAGTTTTTTCCCTCCCTTCTTGCCTTAGCTGCGCTAACCCAATCCTCCATTGCACATCACTTGTACTTCTCTGAACATGAAGGACTCCATTCAAGAATTAAAATTAGCAGAAGATTAATTACCTTTCTTTAGGGTTAATTCTCTGCTGCTTTATCTCCATGAGCCATTTTACCATAAAGTCCAAGTACTGCAACTGCCAGGGTGAAAGGGGAAAAGGGTGGACAGCAGAAATACACAGCTTAGAGCAGGGTTGCAGGAATTCCTTCCTGGCTGCACACCAGCCCTTAGAGCAACTTAGCTATAAACATCAAACTGCAACAAGGGTCTGTTCTTAAAACATTACTGCAGAATAACATTGGTTTGGCTTCAGAAAAGTATTTTTTTCTAAGTACTTTGAGTTTTTTATTCAAAAGGAGGGTGAGGAAAGACAAGTCTTCAAGCTTTCTTTGTTCCTCCTTTTTCTCCCTGACTGCTAAGCCTTTTTTACTCAGCTGCTCCCCAATCTTTACCAAGATTGAAGGTCTCATTTTGTAAGAAAGTGATTTTCAACAAAGATTTGTCAGCCTTCAAGTGTTTGAAAAGAAAGATATCAGCAGTCATATTAGTATGGTGATGTAAATGCTATATTAGCCACAGTCAGTTGATTGCCATCTAAACCACTCTATCTCTTTCCACAGTAAATTGTTAAAAGAAGTATTTGTCCACCTGAAATACAAAACAGTGACTATGGCTCCACTAACTTCCCCTCTGATTCTTTGTGACCCAACATTTTGTTAGGACAACTGTCCTTGAATTGTCCTTCAAAAACCTCAGAACCAAGACTGTGCTGAGATGGTAGATTTTTATTGTAACGTCACAATGGTATCCCAATTTCATTTTCTGTAGGAAAAATGCTAGAAGCCTAGTAGCAACATTTTGTTCGTAATTGTGTGCGAAAAAAACCCAGAAAACTCTGGCATACATCAATGAGATTTACTGTACATTTCATAGCTAAATATGTACTTTAATAATATTTTGAAACTATGTGATTTAAATACACTCAAGTACTTTCTATGACATGTTTCTCAAATCTTGATGTTTTCTTCATGTCATTAGAGGGTAAGAAAACTAATTTCCCTTCAGTTTTGCCCTATTCTGTTTTGTATGGAAAATATCTTTAAATAGACAAAAAAACATGGGTTTTTTTTTACATGATGGAATTATACTGATAAAAATAATAGGAAAGGATCAACTTTTAAAACAATGTATCCATTAGAAGCCAACAGGTAATGTGTTGGTGTCCAAGGCTGTGACACCCAGAATTTTAGAGCTCAAACAGTGCTGAACTACCCAGCTGGGTAACACAGGAACTGCCACTCCTGGTGAATGCCATGGTGAAGCGCATCCATGTTCACACTTGGATTAGTTCCCTGAATGGGTATTTCTGAAAAAAGCAGCAAAAAACAATAATGATAAAGCATTATGCTTTCAAGGAGGGAATGTCAGGCCATCTGTGATCTCACAAAGCATCCTGTGAAAAAACAAACCTTTAATTTTCCTTAAAACAATCTCTTAAGAGAGAACAAGACTTGTTTTTCCTTATGGCCTTTATGAAATTCCACAGATATGTTAGCAAGAGACAGTCAACTTCAGTGTGCCATCTGATGTCCGCTCAGGTGAATTCAACAGGCAGAGGAAGCTCCATGGTAACAAATGCTAAAGAAGCAGCCTGTGAGCCAGAGCCCTAATTCTACAATGAAATGTGGATCATGTTGTAGCATAACAGGAAGAAAAATACATTTCAGACAGTGATAATGAGCAAAGCCTTAAAAAAATTCCTCCTCAAGAATGGAAGTGGAACACTTTGGTAATTAGCAATTTTTCTGCACATTGAATGATTGTTCCTGAGAACAAAATAAATTCAGGATGAGATTTTACAGCCTTTGTTTGGGCAATATTCAAATCAATGTCACCCAATTGTTTTTCGTTTGGTTGGTTTTTTATTCAAATAGAGCCAGCATGCATCTGTTTATTCACTCACAGCGCATGAAGTTCTGAACTAGGAGTTACTATAAGAACAGGATGATGAAGCTATTTATCGCAAGACTAGTGTCTGTGGACTGTTTGTGTATAAGGAGTCAATAAGGACAGAAAAATAATTTTTGAGTGTCATATTAATCAAAGCCAACATTAAAAAAGGATCTGTAAAATCAGATACATCTTAATTTCTTTTAAGTGGTTACCTGGATTATGCTACCACAAGAATAAATATCTTCTAAATCTGTTGTTGCAGCTTTCACAGTAACATACACGAGTCTGTATTTTCCCATGACCGAGTCACTGTAGAGGCCACAAAAACAAACTCCAAAGTCTCTTATTTTCTTCTAACAATGTGCTTTTAGTGATATTAATATATTTCTGACCCCCAAAATAGCTAGTCAGAGACAATTTTAAAGCATAGCTTGCTTCAGAGACACTTGACATTGATATTGTGGTAAATTAACTTAGAGTGTCATAAAGATGCATGTGTAGGTTGCTGAAGTCCACCTTCTCAATAAGTCTTCAGCATTGTTGGCTTCCTAGCTAAGAAAATCACCTGTTTATTTGCTGACATCCAAATCTGTCTAGAGAAACTGAGGGGAAATGTGGTAATATTTTAGTGGTAAGAAGAGCAAATCTGGATACAACCCTGCAGCCCAGACCTTGCTATTAGTGCTACTGACTGCAGTGCCATTTTTGATGAACACATAAAGACAGAAGCATCAAAAAGACCCCCCAAAAAATGAACAATTTATATTCATCTATTACTTAAGGCCTAGTTTTCCCAGATTTGTGAATGAGCTGTATATAAAGATACCAAAGGAATCCTAAGAATCATTCACATTAAGTAGCTTCGTTTGTCGTTGCATAGAACCCTTAATGAGTTAAAGAAGTGATCTACACCAGTTTTTGACTGGATGCCAGAATCTCAAACAATAAGTTTTCTTTTGCATTGGATTTATTTCAGTATGGCTTGTAAATACTAACGCAATTCTTACTTCATGCAAGTATTCCAAAGCACTTTTTATAAACTAATTCAGTATTTACTGCAGTAAATATTTTGATATCTTCCAAATGCTTGTCTACTATTCAACACATAGCAAAGCCCATGTTTTTGTTCCTACAGGCTGACACAAAACATTCCGAATAGATCAAACACACATGAAAAAAACCAACAGTGTCTGTTAGAGTAAGTCTTTTAACAACAGAAAAGTACATTGCTGAATGGCTATTTTCATAAGTTATATGGCCAATGTCATAAGTATTGTCATAAGTATACAAGTGTGACTCTCATGATTAACTGCTTGGGGATTTGGTTTTGGTTCAGTTTGGTTCACTGTGAGGTTGTTTTCTTTGAGAAAATTCTGTATTGCATGCTTTTACCAAAACCAATACTGTTTTATTCAGTTTTGCTATATATGTTGCCCAGCATAAAGGAACAATGGCAGTAAACACAAGGAGATAGTCAGGACCAAAACTTTAGCCATTTGCAGCCAAACCATTGTTCATGAATCAACTCCTGAACTCCTGCTGTTTCAAATCCAGGATGCTAATTTAAAACAAGATTAATTTGTGGTTCTCACTCATAAGTTGAGTGCAATATTTCTCCAACCAGTAAAGTAGCCATGTGGCCGTCTTCTTTGCTGAGGCAGCAATGTCCTAAAGCATCAAAGTGGCCAGCTGAGGGTGGTCACCCGTTCAGCAAATCCAACTCCATTTGCTGTGTAGTTTCTTCTGGAAGAAGCATTAGTTCGACTGCAGTGTTTTCTCAGCCACTAGTGTAAAATAAAAGGGCTTCTACTAGGAACTTTTGACAGTGTTAATATACCAGAAAATCTTTCCTTTTCTTTTTCTTCTTCTTATTTTTTCTTTATCCTAAATAAACAAGGTTAAAGCTGTTACAAGGGCTTTTACGTGCCTTTCTTATCAATTGGCCCTGCAGAGTGCACACTGAAGTATCAGGCAGAACATGAAGATCATGTAGACACAAAAAACCTTAGATCATTCCTGCTGTGAGACTTCAGAAACTGAAGATTAGGTGCTGCTCCAGAGTTCCCCTCCTAAAGTGCTGCTGTCAAAACACATGCTACTCCACAGTGCACCCTCAGCTCACTACCTAGCTGAGTCCCTGCTCTGTTTTTCTTGGATTGCACTGACACTGTTGTGCAATAACAGTCTATAAACTCTATTTAATTAGCATTCATCTTGCTGTTTGCTACTGCATTAAGAGTTTATTTACTACAATCTAATATATTGTTTATATATAATCTCCTTATTTGTATAGCTGCAGTCTGTGTGTTGTAAGAAAAATTCACAGATCTTCTACATTTGCTACCAGGCTTCAACTAGAAAGGGAAGACCAACTTCAAGATAGGTGTGTTTCATGCACAAGTATGCGTTCCAGTACCTTTAATGCTTTAATTATTCTGAATGTCTGAATTAGTAATTTTGCTAATTGTGTTGCACCATGTAATTTAAATATTTTTTTTTTTTACATTTTGTTATATAATATTGATTACAAATATTAGCATAATAAGCCAGTGAAATTATAACTTACAGATCAGGAAGAAAGAAGTACAGAACAGTTAAATGTTTTCAAGGTGAGACTATTCTGGCTTTTTAACCAAAATAAGTGCTGGATAAATTAAAATGTCCTTTTAGAACAGAAATCAAATTTCAGTGTATTCCCGTCTTATTGGAATATTCAATATTAACTAGATTAAAACCTGATATTTAATTCCCTCTCCCTTCCTAGTCCCAAGAAACCTTGTTTCCAGAATATGCTGTTTATGCTGGTTACAGAAACCTCCTGACAAATAAATAATGTAGATCTAAGCATGCTCATAGGTGTTTATTAGGGAAAAAGTTACCTGGTCTTTCTCACAGCTGCAACTCAAAATAGAAATATGATGGCCGTTGAGCTGAGTGCCCTTGAGATCACTTGGCACCCAGCAGGGCTTTTCAGGTTTGCGGTTTACTACTGCAGAACCTCAGTTCAGATCACATTTTATGAGAGTAATCCTATTTGTAGATCAAAGCTTACATTTTAGAAGTAGCTTAAATTTCAGAGATACTACACAACGTCTTTTAGAGGAAATCCAATCTGATTGTCAAGTCAAACAAAAAATCCCAAATCCAACTAGAAAAACATGACAAAAAGTGTTGAAAACATAAGTGGTAAACAAAACTGATATTACACACACAAAAAATGTGCTTTTGTGGTCTTGGGGTAATGAAGCAGATATCAGATTATAAACCAAAGTACCTCTATAAACAGGAACCGAACCTCTTTCACCACAGTTACTATACATTTGGTTGCTTTATGCACATACATATTTTTCATGATGAGCAACATAAATATTAAAAAGGTAGAATGCTTGTAAACATAACAGACAAGTACAAAACATAGAAATACTACAAAGCAAAATGTTTTAAAAATAATTCATTAAAAAACAAATCTTTAAAAAATGTTTTTATGTCCAGGAGGTACAATGATGTGTTGCAATCCATCAGTGCACAGGAAGGTACAGCATTCACTAACGTTTGCTATTAGTGAATCTTTCTTACTAAACTTATGCTTTGGTAAGGAAAGTGCTTATGAATAAACTTAGGTAGCAGGTACAATCTTATGAAAAGGTAGTTTGATTATCTTTCCAGAGCTCAGACAGTTAGAAGTAGCACTGTGTTACATTAAAAGAATGGTCAGATTGAGAGCCATATGCAAGAGGTGTAGAGGACCAGTTTACTACAAAAACAAACATACCCTACCCCCCAGCCAAAACTAAATCTTTCAAGGTTTAGTATTGTTTGCTGCCTAATCACTGTCATCACCCAAATCAGTGGAATCAAACATCTTTAGAATAAATTGATGCAATTACTTGATAATTCTCTAACTTCTGTAGAATATAAAATCTTTTCCAAACAGTTTTAGTTTTACTTAGCCATCCAGACCAGCAGTAGGAAAATCATGTTGTTAACATGGACAGGTTGTAGCCTTTGCCAGGTTGTTTCATTTCACTAATATCAGAGCAGTACTGTAAATCCTCAGAAAGTGTGAAGCCCTGAGGCTGTGCTGCCACAGAAGTACTATCAGAGCCCTTCACTGTTTGTCAGGTCTTTCTTACAGGCAACACATGGTCTTTGAATCTTTCTCTATCTTCCTCAGTAACAAATTATAAATCTCCTTGTGATCTGTGATTTAGAAG
This sequence comes from Melopsittacus undulatus, assembly GCF_012275295.1. Classification (NCBI taxonomy): domain Eukaryota; kingdom Metazoa; phylum Chordata; class Aves; order Psittaciformes; family Psittaculidae; genus Melopsittacus; species Melopsittacus undulatus. The sequence goes on from NC_047527.1 coordinate 118,105,122, forward strand.
CAACAGCCTTGTCAAGAGGCATTTTCATAATCTCTGTATCAATTTATATTGCTCTCAATAAAATACTCCAAGATGGTGTTAATACTGTAGATAATTACATCTGCAGATAGATTGCATCTTTGTTATTTCCAGCAAGAAGCATATGAGTTGTTAAATATTTGTCAGCCAGTGGCTTTGCTGAGAGAAAATTGCTCCAAATTGGAAATCCAAATTATTTCATCACCTTCTCCCATGCTTCAAAATGATTTTGAAATACCACTGCTGATCCACAAAGACTTACAGAGCCAAGGGTAAATGAAAGCCTGCTGTGGAACAACTGGCCTGTGACAGCATGGTTTAGCAAGGTGTGTAAAGATGTCTTGCGGTACATCCCCCGGCAGCCAGAAGCCTGTATGGCAAATGACCAAAGTGAGCAAGCATGGATAACATGAAAGCAATGAGGTTCAGCACTGGCTGTGAACTCAGCTTGAGCAAGCTGGTAGTACTCAGGTGTCTGGCACATACTGCGCTCTGTCCTGCTGCAAGCATGCTTTCTGTGCAGGCCAGCTATCGTAAAATGAGCTCTGATTCATAGCTGCAGCCTTTGTGATCCTTGGCTATGGTGGGATACATGCTGAAATTCACAGGTAAGCTAAGTGCAGGGCTCCCAGAGCACCTCTAATGTTGCTGGTGTTTATTTTCCTTATTGTTTTAGAGGGAAGATGGTTTAACTGAGGATTGCTCCATGTGGTTATGACTACATGCATGGAAACTATGAAGCCAAAATGCCCCAAGATAAACACAGCAGGATTTCACGAATGGGAAGTGGTGCTTGGTTATTCTCTGGATACTGTGAGCAACTCTCACATGCAACTTCTGTTAGCACTAATCCCCATGCATTGAGAGCAAAGACAGATCAGAATTCTGTGGTGGTACTTTCCAGAATGCACTATGACCAAGAGAAACAATACAGACTTCTCATATTTCCTGTAGCTTAAAAAGGTGCGCAGTAAAACTGATTCATGCAAAAACGCAGGTAACTGCAGCCCTTGAAGCCCTCCAGGAAATAATGTACAGTGCCAAAAAGGCAAGTATCACATGTACCACAAAGCAAGGACAGCAGGACTGACTGGACCAATGATAAAGTTCCTGGAACATCTGATGATTAATCTTATTTTGGAAGGATTTAAAAATGTTGGCTTATATGACTAATTCCCTTTCACTCTAGTAAGTATGTATATGCCAAGAGACCTTTGCTTCTGCACATCCTCAGTTGCTTTTCATGAAGTTTAAAAGAAAAACATGCTCAGAGCCGTACATCCCACTTAGAGAAGGGTCAAAATGTCAAAAAGCTACACTCTGCTGAGAGGTACCACAGAAAAAGTTTTAGCTGTAAGGTGATCACAATCAAAACTCAAGGTTCATTGACATAGATTAAGTATGATTATTTCAGAGCTTGAAATTTATCTGATAGCTACTTATATGTACCTACCAGGTTGGCATACGGAGTAGCAACCAATCAAATATCTGTCATTTTGCAACACTGATCCAATAGCTACTGAAGCCATTATACAGAGTGAAAATACAGTTTGTTGCCTAATAAATCTGATCAATCTTTTTGAGGCTAAAACTCCAGCCTGCTCTCTGATGGAACCTACCTTTTCATCAAAGCAGTAGTTGCTTTATTGCTTGATGCCATTCTATGTTATTCTATATTATTCCATGTTGTTCCATGCCCTTGTACTCTGGTATTTATTCTGATTTTAATTTGTGTTATCAATGCACTTCTACCTGGGGATTTTACTACTAGAGACTTACAGAACTTGCATCCTGGTTATTTTAAGCATATAGGGTTGCAGCAGTCATGGAAGCCTCTCAGATTAACAATGATGCTGTGAACACACTTCTAACAGAGATAGTCTCATGTGCAAGAATGCCACTGGTAAAAACGCTATGTATGATAACATTTCCAAAAGTAACATTTCACCAGTGTTACTTGTGAGCAGTAAAACTCTCCTGAGGAACACGTAGACGTCACACCCATGTTAATGGTGTGACAGGCAGACAATCACATCATACTGCATCAGCTCTAGGCAGCAGTTTTTGAAAAGGCAGTATTTTAGTTCAGCTCCATAAATGTAAATTCAGTTTAATAAAGTATATTTTATCAAGCAGGCTAGTATGAAAGTAGTAATAATTAAAAAAGAAATCCTTTCTGTAATATTAGCTGTTCTTGAGTGACACCACATTTACCAGTAAGCCAGCAGAAGCATATCCATTTGGTTTAACTTATTTGTTATTTTGATTCATAAACTCCTATAGAAGAGTTCTGAATTGAGGCAGAGATCATGCAAGCTCTAGCTACTGTAATAATAATTTAAAACAATCAATTACTTTTGATGAAACTCATTTTATATGGATGCACTATTTTGCAGTTATCATAACTCTTTAAGAGAAAAGGAAAACATTAACAATATAAACATCCACTCTTATTTATAAACAGTCATCTCCTTTACAGGCCATAGGGAATGTTTCAAGCTACTACAGAATTCTTGCTTTAAATCTATGTTAGTATGACAATTGTCTTTAAAATGATGAGTCATTTGGATTTCAGCTAAGACAGCTCAGCTTGCAGAGCTGCCTGGTGGAGTAATGAGATAGGATACATATACAAGCCACCCTTTGCCCCTGAGATTTTATCAGGGATAGTTTTTAAGTGCTCTTGTCACATTTCATATTAGCATGAGTGCAAGAAGGGTTGCTGAAATTAGGTCAGGTTCTCTGAGCACTGCCAGATAAGTCACTCCAGAGGGGAGATCAAATTTTTCTAGTTTGATTGTTCCAGTGCTCTGGGCTTCTAGCAAGTATTAAACCTGCCATGGGATGAAACTGGTTTATTGCAGTTCTTCAAATTTGCTAGAACTATTGCTCTTCAGAGAATTTATACCACTGACAGCTCTTAGATAGACCTGTTTGCACAGCAGCCTGAAAAACAGGTTGGAATTTTAAGAGTACACCTCTTCACTATATGGATGCAATAATGTCATACTGTAATACTAAAGAATCAAAGTTTGGCTCATAATCTACAAACCTGAGTGACACACTTATCTAATTCCCATCCTGACACAAGTCCTCTGTACAATCACAGCTGCTGGAAATTTGAAACCTGGGAAAGTAACAATGCAGTGCACTACCTAGCCCTGAGCTGGGCATTCGAAGCAAATCCAGCTCTCCCACTCATATTCTCTTACCCTACAGCCTGGTGAAAAAAGTAGGTAATGCCTTAGCTACATTTACTGCCATCTTTTCAGTAGCAGCTTCATGTGAGTGCAATTTAGCTACTTTGATTGTGATCCTCTTTCATAAATAAATAAACTAATGTTTATTAGATTTTTATCAAGATTTTGTACCAGCTACTGTTCAGAATACCCAAGCCCTTAGGATGACATCTATTCAGATAGATATCATTATTTCCTTGCAAAAAAATATCCTCACTGAATAGACCTGAAATATCTACCTAAGCTAAGCTTTGGGTAGTAAACAAGTTTATGAGATGATAACCTGTTTTCCACAGCATTTTCTAGATTTTCTCTTCCATTATGTTAAAAGCCTCAGACAATTTGATCTTTCTAGGAATTCCCAAATGAGAAGCACAATTGCAGTTAGAAGAAAGCAATGCTTTAAAATGAGAAGAGCTAAGTATTACTTCAACATTTTTGAAGGTTTAAAGCCATTTTCTCATTCAGTCTTGGCACAGTGCTTTATATAAAACAACAAATGTAAATATTTATTTCAAAGCCTGGTTTTGTATATCCAAAAATTTTAAGGATGACAGCCAAACGTCCTGTCAATTCACTGGAAGAGCCCAAACAGAAACAACCCTTCTCTGTTGTGATATCTACTGCATAATAATGGAGCAAGCTCTCCTGCCAGAAAATAGCTATTAATTTTCTTTTCTACTATCATGGATCTGCCCCACACATAAATAAGTGATTAGTATGAAGTATACAGTATTCCTAAGAATGCATTTACTGCCACTTTCATTATCTCCAGATATTCTTCAGACCATAAATGTGTTCTGAGGGCAAACATGCAATATACAGGTAGGGGTCATGACTAAAAATGTTGGTATTTTCATATGATTTATGATATGAACTGTTATTTACTATGATTTTATAAGCAGTATGTAGCTGACTCAGAAAGAATTGCAGCATTTAGAAAATAGAAACTACTTTCTCTAAAAAGGCCATATAATCAGCTTCTGGTTTATAGTGCTTATAACTTAAAGATGTCAAGGAACAATATCTAAAAAAATCCGACTGAAAATCAGTCTGGATTACAAACCAAAGAGCATATAATGATAAACCTACTAACCTGTGTCATTCAAAGGGTAGGAATTATATTTATTAACAAAATGATAATAATATAAATAATAAATAAATAAATAAGAAATTATCAAGGAAATCTTTAAAGATTATCATGTTAAACAAATCGCTTACTTTGAATTAAATATTATTGAAGCATAACATTCCTTGGGTGAATTGGTATTGTTCACAATTCTATAGCTGTTTAAAGCACAAAAAGAGATTATCTTTCCTTTTACTACATTAAAATACTATTTTTAAGGCGAATAAAAGAGCTGTTCATGGAGCAACTGAACGTAGAACATTTTCAAAAAAGAGTGAACAAGAGCAAGTATCGATGCAATAAGCTCACTGAATATCCCCCAATTTACCCTGCAGCACCTTTGTGAAGTGCTAACTATTTGTAGCCACCTGATGAGAAAAACAACACTTTGAGAGGGCATGTGATCTTGAAACAGCACATAAGTGTGTGTTTGGAAACTTCCAAAGGACTTGTTCAATTGTTAAAGAAATAATCCAAATTTATTTTTCTACAGAGGAAATATTAATCAAATAACTACATTTACAACTATAAACTATGATAATTTTTTGATAGCAAGAAATGAGCAATTCCATTTTTTTGGGTGGATGAATACATATTGACTGACTGCTACACTTAGAGGCAACGTCTTCTCCATATCTTTTAAAATTATGTTACCATTTCATTACTCTCATCATTTTCTAGACCAAAGTGAAACACCTTTTTCTTTTCCTGCCTGTATAAATATGAGGCTAACTAGAGACATACAGCTCACCTGAGAAGATGGGAGACATCACTTTATAAAGCAAAAGCAATCCAAACTTAATTTTTTATTTGAATTTTGAGAGTTGGATGTTGTTTTGGATATTGTCATGTTTGAATAGCATTGTAGAATCTTCATGTGCCTTTAAACAAACTTTCCTGAGTATGAAATTTCCTAGAGTTCCCTGTTGAAACTGAAAATGCTGTTAAAGCCTGGACCATCAGAGTGAACTACATCCCACAGTGGTGATTTTTTTAGCTTATTTTTCAGGGGAATGTAAAAGCTGTATGATCAAATAACCAGTCTGTCCCCTGCTTTCTCTCAGATAAATTTGCCAGAGTTGGGGGTGAGTAAGTTGTAACATAGCTTTTGAAAAGACTAGTCTAGATGGAGGAGCACTACCTCAGTGTTTGCCTTCACAGAGAACAGCAAGCCAAACTCAGCTGCTAGAATATGAGCTGAAGAAGTCAGTGGGTCAAAACCTGATGACATTTTTCTCTCTCAGCTTGCAGAGGTGAGAGTCATAATGTATTCAGGAGGGAAAGAAGCTGCTGCTTGTGGGACAACCATTTTCTGATGTATGGACTGTCTCATCTAACATCTTCTGATCTTCCCATGTCCCCTATTTTACCTAATTGCTGTTTGTTCCCTGTTCTGTTGAAATACTGAATAACACAAAAATTCTGCTTTCATTCTACCACAGATGCCTGGTCTCCTGAAGGAATCACAGTTCTGCATATTATCCATGTGTATTATACCAATTCTCTCAGATGGGTATCGTTTTTTCTTCTTATATTTGGACACCAGAGGAGCCCTGAAGTTTGTCAGCTGGTATTTTTGTTAAAACAACCCCTTGGAGTCCCTGTGGGGGTGCAAAACTGTTTTGTGCCAATGAATTTCAATTACTTCAAGGAGAAGTCAGGCCCAAAACTGCCATAGAAATTAAGAAGGGGCTTTGAAAAATGTTCTTATCAAAGGGTCTGTTATTTATAAAATTTGTCTTAAATTAAATTATACATTTAAAATGCATTGCAATCACCTTTGAGATACATCTGATTCATTGTTATAGTTCACTCCTGTTTATCTTTAATTTCTTCCTGGTTTCTCTCAAGGCAATCTCTGAAATGTAAGGCACTATTACTTTAACTAAGGATGTATTCACTCAGATAAAGAGACATCTTAGTAATTTGGCATTTTTAAGCCAATGTTCCAGAGTTATGAGCAACTTTGGAAAGACAAGAATTGCTATCCAAATAGAAAATTTTATCTGATGGGCACATTTTAGGATTAACAAAAATGTGGAAAGCTTATGCTACAGTCAGAACTGTGCAGTACAGGAACAGAGTAAGTTTATAGATAGCAATTAAACTGTTCACTTATGAAAAGAAGTTGTTATTCTTTGAATTTCAGATTTCCAAGCAAGCTCCTTAACAAAATTGTATTTGTATACTTCATGTATTCATATAGCTTTGGCAGAAATGGAGATGGCTGGAGATGATAGATAGTAAGTAGAGTTTGAAAGTTTTATACTTATTTTCTCAAAAATGCTTACGTATTTTAACTTCTAGACATAAAATCTGTAGCTTTAATACTCTTTGTACGGTATAAACTGTACTAATTTTCAGGGATGTGGACTGGCTAGGGATGATAGGATAAAATAACTATGCAATATCTGTCTCTAATTCTCCTCCCTTCTCTGGAGTCTGCACCAGTAGTTTAAAGTGGATATTGTACAATGTTGGGGCTTTATAGGGCTGGATGGAAAGGAAAATCAGGCTAAAGTTGCTACATTTCATGTGTTTCAGACCAGAAGCTTGTGACATTTGCTTTCCCGCATTAAATCCTTCTGGACTATGAAGATGTCTGGAGAAGAAGTTAAGCAGAAGTTAATCACCCAGTTTAAAAGTTGCAATCCTGGAACATCCACTTATTTGATGCATAACTTTTAGAGGTACATAAGCACATTGAGTAACTCCCATTTGATTTGTAAGCTCCCTAAAATTCAGTTTCTGTCACAGTCTGAGCAAATCAGAATGTATCTCAAGGATTCAGGATCTAGAAATAAGCATTTTCTAGGGCCCTGTGAAGACATTCTTTAAAATTGCCCAATGTAGCCTGAACTGGACTTTGAAAAAAAGTATTGTCACTGTTTCTCCAGAGATGGTTGGGAGAGAAGCACAGATCCTTATACTTACATAAGATATCTAATGCATAGAGCACTTTACTGGGGATACTGGCTTGTTGCTTTTATCAGGAGAACATTGAAATCCCTGTCTCCTATTCCCCAGAGGACTATGCTTACATTACACTTACTGATCATTCTGAGGAAAGACACTCCTCTATTCTCATTAGCACTCTATAAGAATTAATTTAAGTTAGTATGTCAGAGAGAAAGCAAAAACGGAATATAATTTGCAGGTCATACAAAACTGGGAGGAGTAGCTGATGCACCAAAGGGTTGTGCTGCCAATAAGAGGGATCTCATCTCAGCAGACTGGAGAAATAGGCAAACAGAAATGACTTGAAGGTCAACAAATCATAGAATCATAGAATAGTTAGGATTAGAAAGGACCTCAAGATCATCTAGTTCCAACCCCCCTGCCATGGACAGGGACACCCCACACTAAACCATATCACCCAAGGCTTCATCCAACCTGGTCTTGAACACTGCCAGGGATGGAGCATTCACTACCTCCCTGGGCAACCCATTCCAGTACCTCACCACACTTACAGTAAAGAATTTCTTCCTTATATCCAGTCTAAACCTCTGCTGTTTAAGTTTCAACCCGTTACCTCTTGTCCTGTCACTACAGTCCCTAATGAATAGTCCCTCACCAGCATCCCTATAGGCCCCCTTCAGATACTGGCAGGCTGCTATGAGGTCTCCACGCAGCCTTCTCTTCTCCAGGCTGAACAGCCCCAACTATCTCAGCCTGTCTTCATATGGGAGGTGCTCCAGTCCCCTGGTCATCCTCGTGGCCCTCCTCTGGACTTGTTTTAACAGTTCCGTGTCCTTTTTATGTTGAGGGCACCAGAACTGCACACAGTACTCCAAGTGAGGTCTCACGAGAGCAGAATAGAGGGGCAGGATCATCTCCTTCGACCTGCTGGTCACGCTCCTCTTGATGCAGCCCAGGATACGGTTGGCATGCCAAGTTATACCTCTGGGGAAGAATAACCCCATGCACCAGTACAGGCTGGGATCAGCTAGAAAGCAGCTTTGTAGAAAATGCTTTGCGGATATGAGCCAGCAATGTGTCTTTGCAGCACCTCAGGTCAAAAGACTCCTGGGCTTAAACTAGGCAGAGCATTGCCAGCAGGATGAAGGAGGTGACTTCTCTCTACTCAGTCCTGGTGAGCCATGTCTGGAGTGCTAGGTCCAGTGCTGGGCTCCCCAGGAGAAGAGGCACAAAGACATACAAGGTCAGCAAAGATCCACAAAGATGGTAAGGGGCTTGAAGTGTTTGCTGCATCAGGACTCTTCAGCATGGAGAAGAGAAGGCTTAGGGGCAGCATATCCATGAGCATGGATACCTGAAGTAAAACAGTAAAGAAGATAGAGCCAGACGTTCAGTGGTATCTAGTGATAGGACAAAAGGTGATGTGCGCAGACTGAAATACAAGAAATTCTACTTAAACATAAAAGAAAAAAAGATTTTTACTGTGAGGGTGACTGGGCAGTGGCACAGGTTGTCCAGAGAGGTTGTGAAGTCTCCATGCTCGTAGGTTCAGAAAACCTAGCTGGGCATGGCTGAGGGCAACCTTCTCTAGCTGAGCCTGCTACAGGCATTTTGCTACCTTTTGCGCTAGCTATCTCTAGAAATGGGTGGTTTCTGTACAGGATATTTTTGGCTTTCCACTAACAACTTTATTCTACTGCCCTCATGCTCTCTTCTGAAGTCTAATGCAAAGATAAAACCATGCACCTAAGGAAGAAGCTTTTGTTGTACCTAACTACTGATAGACAAATTGGCAAATTTACCAAGCCCTAGGGGTTACCTGAAGTACCCACAGGTGCCTTTTTAAACTTTAGGGAAAACCCTGTGATCTGATTTTTCTACTGAATGCTTGTGGAAGTCTTTCCAATTTTCTTACCAGTCTGCAGGCTCAGCCAATGGGGTAATGTGATGGACAAGCATGGAAAAATCTCATTTGGGAAGGGATTCTCTTCTTCATTAGATCTTTCCTGAGAGAGCTGGTTGAATTATTTTCTGATTTAAATAGGTAATGTGAAACACTGTATAATTAGAGTGAAAATAGCAGATGTAGCCAACAGGCAGAGTTGAAAAGAAGCAAGGTACTGCCAAAACTGTTACACTGTCATCGCTGATTATTATCTGTCAGTCACAGAGTATCAAACACTGCTTCTTCCCTGTCACTGCATGGGGGCTTGCACTGTCCTACTTGTCTTCTTAGAGCTAAAAATTGCACTGTATTCACACTGTAAAGTGCAGAGCCATATCATTTAGAAGTTTGCTTTCAACTCTTTTTTTTTTTCCTTTCCTCCCCTTGAAGCAGATTAATTATGGTAGAAGTATTTGCAGCAGCCTATCTGTCACCAGAAAACAATAATGTAAGGCAGCCAGAGCCATAGTGGTAGACTTTACTGGAAAGGTATTGCGTGATCAGGTTAAACTTAACAAACTGAATTTGCTTCCATTTTGTTAAGAATCAGTTCCACAATGAATTAGCTTACAAAATGTCATTGCGGTGACTGAAGGATGTAAACCAGATATAGGTTTGTTGAGTATGTCTGTAGAAGAGATGTTTATATCTCACATTTTAAATAGACATAGGGGATAAATGAACACGCAGTATGTTTTTCATCAAACATACTGCTTAGGAACTTTCAGTACTTGAGAAACAGTACTAGTTGCCAGCTGTATTTCAGATGATTTCCTTATCATGTAATCTCAGCAACAGAGGCACTGTGCAGACTTGGGGTTTTGCTACAAAGAATGCAAAAGCCCATGTTTTCTTTTGTTTCAAATAGTATAAAGCAGAAATTACTGCTTTTGGTAAACTTTCAGTGATATAGAACTAACCTGAGAATTCAGAAGGTTTATGCATTTACTTGCTGTGAACTAAGTCTCACTGATTATAAGAGCATTAGAGAGTGAAGTCTGGCATCTGCCACTATTTTGTAACCATGAATATAGTGAACATGAATGTCTCTTCTGCCAAGACTGTTTCTTACCACGTGAACCACCAACTGTGCTGGGAAACAATGCTGACAATTCTTTGTCAAAAATGGCCATTTCTGAAATAAGTAGGACAAGAGTGCAGAAAAGAGAGGAAAAGTCCTTTTTGCTATTCAAATGGCCAGTCTGAACATACAAAGTGTAATCCTTGAGAAAGCTAGAGACCTGAAGGTTTGTTCTTTGTCCTGAATCTGAGACACCTTCTGTGTTGTCAATTCTGGAAGAAGAGGGGAAGGCATGAAATATCTCATTTGACATAGATACGAGAGATTCAAAAGCAACTCTCGTTAATGCTGTGGTTTACATTCAGACCAGTAGTGTAAACTGCAGGAGCATATTGCAAATTCATTAGTATCTACTGCAAGTCATCAGGAATTTTCAGTTTATATTGCCTATATCAAATAGCTCTCCATTATTAGAAACTGTTTTCTAGTCTTTGTCTGTAATACTAGTAGGCTGTAAAAGTGAAAGTGGTTAGCCGTATTTTACCAAGAATTTGCAGAAGATCAGGCACATGCCCAGTGTCAGCTAATATGTCTCAGCTGGGAAGCAGTAACTTCAAAAAAGAGTTATTGAAGAAGTGAGGAGATCTGATCGCTTGCAGCCTGGTACAAAACAAACTGTGTACCAGTGAATACCAGTGTTAATATTTACACCATGCCAGTTAAATATTTTGGGTTGGGTTTTGGTTGTTTGGGTTTGTTGTTGTTTTTTCCCCTTTAAAGCTAGAGTATGCTTTCTGATACCAACAAAAAGTGGGTAGGAATTGCTCTTGCTCTATTTATGCTTTCTTAGAATTCACACCATCCTTTCTCAGGTCCCTTTTTACTCTAATCCAACAGACACCATAATTATAAAACATCTGGAAAAAAATCTTCTGAAAAATCAGTTTTTCTCCCCCAATACTGAAACTTAACACATAGCAGAAATTGTACTGGGGGAGAAATGAAATGCAAGGAAGGGAATAAAACAAAAAGTCTCACTTCACTGAAGAAGTACATAATAATTACTTCTAAGAAACAGCTCCATGCAAGGTCAGAAATGAAGGGTTAATTGAGTGCAATCCAACCTAAGAATTTTGATGGTGTATTACAATATTACATACTAGAAAAGAATTTACAACAAATACTCATGTGCTTTCTTAGTCCTAATAATGCCAGAAATGCCAGATAGTCAGCTACTCTGTTGTCTAGACAAATGGCATATTCTTGCTAATTGCAAGTACAAAAAAGTCGAATTAAAAAGTAGGGTTTATGGTAGTAGGAAATAGTAGAAAATGGACTGTGCTCTCACAAGCTTTTTTCCTTCTCATTACTTGAGATAGAATTGAAATCCTGTGCCTGAAATTATACTGATTTTATCAACTATGAATATGTATTTTCCAAAATATATGGCTATGAACATATGGATCATATTTTCAATGCATGTCTCAAGTTTAAGAGTTATTAAAAGTCATCTGTTTCGTAATATTTAAACTATTTCCAATGTTAAAGCTTGACTTCTCAGATGCAATATTTTCCAGGAACATTTGCAGAGAACTGTGTGGGTTTTGTGTTTACCAAATGAGAACAAACTACAATGAGAAGGGGGTAATAGTTTTTACATATTTGTTGTTTGTTTTGACATTTGCACAGTCATCAACTAGAACTTTCTCCTGGAGACTTCCTTGTTCTGGCTTTCCTGTTATGCATCTGTTTTGCCCTGTTTGTCTCAAAGTGAATGGGTAGATGCTTTGCCTTTGTGCAGGGTGACGAATCACTATGCAATTTAGAGTGCATTGCCACTTGTATTAATTTCTTTATCAGATTACAGAAAAGACCTTATTCTCCATTGCATCCTTTCCTTTAAAGCCTTGCTCAAAGTGCACAAAAAAGTTGTAATCACTGAAGTCCTGCAATATGACAAAATGATTCTATACTCATGGGACACCTCCTGTCCCAGTACCTGGGAAAAGCATTTCATTCATAGCTATAGCTCATTTGTGGGTATTATGTTTTCTGACTGCTCCTATGGTGTCCTGGGCATACTAAACCACCAAACGTATATTGTCCACTTACACTCTTCTAAACTTGCTGGTAATTAAGCTACTTGCTACTAAGCTACTGTACCATGTATATAGCTGACTTTTGCAATACCCACCTACTTCTGGATTGGGACAGCAGCCATAAAGTGGGCACACTCTTGCTCTGAAGCTCATGCTAAACCCTCACATAGAAATATGAAGATGGCCTTTGAAATCCTGAAATTAGAACACACTACCAATACACTGATAAAACCAAGACCACCAAGACACCACCAAGACCCTTTGGCATCGAATATGAATGAAAGACTTACTTGTGCTTGTGTTCACTACTCATAGCAGCACCTCTCAAGAAGATTCAAATTGCTGTGTAAAGAATAGTTTCCCCTTTTGTGTTGTTCTCGGTGAAATATCCAGCACTCTGTTGCCCTTTCTGAGCATCAGAAGTCACAAATAGTTGCAACACATTGCTCCAAAAGCATCAGTATGGGTGTTGAGGGAGAACAGGTAAGAGCCCATACCATATGGGTTATGATAATTGCGTAGTGCAGACAAGCAGGTGACAGGACAAACACTAGAAAGTCTTTGCTGGAAAAGCTAAAAAGAGTTTTGTATGAGGTGGTCTGCTGATGGATGCCTTATCTGGTATGACATGACAGGGACACCTGGGATACAGCTGTCAGGCCTGACATATAGCTGCTGCTTGTCCACTATGTAACCTGGCTACGACAGTCTGGGCAGCTACCCAACAGACCAGTGCAGGCATTGTCCTTGTGCCTTCCCTTCACTATGAGAGTCTGTGGAGAGACAGCAGAATTTGGAATGGTCTTAAATTAAGACAGGAATGTGTCATAATAACTTACTAGTCTATTCCCCTAGGCATATTTTTTGTAATCTCTCCGGGATAGGTCAAGTTAGTTAGTTTCTTGCTGGTCCCTGAGAAAAGGATGAGAGAGGGATCCCCAGGCAGCCACAGTGGGCCAAAATGCTGTCACATATAGACACGTCTATAGCATGGGTTAGTGGTTGGTCAGCATTATCTTGGGCCAGTATGTAAATGTTTGCTAGGCAGATTGCCAGTGAATCCTGTGTTTAATACACTCTGGCAGTGTCAGTGCTGAGACCCTGGTGAAGAGGGACTGCCACATCGCTTTCAGTTTGTGTGCTCTGCAGCTGTAATGTGGAGGTGTACCACCCTGACCAAGACTACAGGCATTATCCCATATTAATGACAGTACTGAGGGAGGTTTCTCTGCAGAGAAATGGCATTCCCTCAGGTCACCGTGACTGCTGGGGTCTTGTGGATTATTGCACTGCAGGAGCCTGCACTCACAGGGTTATCAGCCAGATCACTTTCATGACATCCTTCATGTCCAAAGCCAAGACAATGTGAACCGTCTGAGAATTTGCCCTTAAGTGAGCTCCTGCAGGATGATGCAGAGACAGCTATAAAACCTTTGATCCTTCTGCTACAAGTGTTGAAGTGCTGCACTAAAGGAAACCCTCTGGAGTCCCCCTGCCAACTCTGTCTCCAGCCTTCTCTGCAAGAGGAAGCAGCACCATCCCTCTGGGATTCCTGCACCAGGATGCTGTTCGCGCCACTGCCGAGGGGAGCTTGGCAGCAACTTCAATACAACCAGATGTCTATGCAGGGTCTCCCATTGAGCGTGGTCCTGTTATCAGAGACATGAAAGGAAGGAGGCACTTCTTACATTCCCGTTCATGACCCAGAGCAACAGCTCTGCATTTGGATTTTCTGTTCTTTTGTGGAGAAGGGAATGAAGGTGGGCCTAGTAAAATAAATTGCAGGACTTTTTGTTTTGATTAAAGCCATTGTGTAACTACTGCTTGTATTTTCTGTAGTCACATTCCTACAGCTACATTCACAATAGAAGGCAGCTTATTTTAAGCTGAAGTTGAGGGGAAGACTTGACACAAGGTTACAGCAAAGAAAGAAAAACTAACAATATTGATAAAATACATGTTTCTTATAAAATCATCAGCCCTAATCCTTGCAATGCAAATATGCTTTCCAAATCTGACAGCAAGGTTAAAGGAAAAACATCCAAATACATATATCAAAACTAACCATGTTTTCTTATATGAAAAAGATTATTATTTTTTTGTCTCTGAAGAAATGCCACATTCATGCCAAAAGCAAAAATACAGTGAAGAAAAGGGTGGCAGTATTTAAAACATGCAGATGAGCTCCAGAAACTTCTAAGGGCATTAGCATAGCTGGCTGCAAAGGAGGTACTATTTATCTTAGGAGTCACTGGGTAATGTGTAACATATACAGAAAAGAGAGGTACAAGGTCAGCTCTCATATGCTTAGGAGCCCTGGTAGTTTGGAATTGGAAGTATTTTTAATGAGGCTGTCTGCCACTTAACTTCCAGGAAAAAATATTGTAGCAAACAAAATCTTTTAACCTTTTCTTTCTCACTTTCTGTACAGGGAAGTAAAATATTTTCTGGTTTTTTTTCATCCCAAGAGGGTCTGAAAACTAAGAACAGATGAAAGAGAAATACTAACCATCTTCTTCCAGAAAAAAATATCTTATCTATAGATTCGTATATTTTAGGGTTTCAAAGGAACATTATGATTATCTAGTCAGAACTGCCTGACAGGCTGTAAAACCTCACCAAGTAATCTCTCCATCAAGCACATAACATCTGCTTGAGTAATTGCATACCTCTTAGAGAGATACCTAGTCATGATTTAAGGGCTGCAAGTGATGAAGTTCTGCAGTCCTTACTCAGGATTCGACTCAGTGAAAACATTGGCATATTATGCTCTCTGTCTGTTAGGTTTGGAGGAACAGAAAGAAATACCTGGCTTTAAATAGAGTCTTGTTTGAAATCTGTATGAATAAACTCTACAGAATTTAAAACAAACAAAAAGAAAATGCATCCTAGGAATACTTGTGCACCACCTTTTCTTTTGTAAGGACACAAACCCACATTCTTCTTTCCTTTTTTCTTGGGATTTTCAGAAAACATTGACAAAAAAGTTAAATCCCGCAGGTGGATCTCTAGGTTTAAGCTGACTTACACTTCTAATTCAGTTACCTATAGGAACAGTTTCCAGCCTTCTATGATGCATTTTTCCTAATATACAATCTAGTCTTTCTTTACATGTGGTAATACTCCACCTTCAGTATCTTTTTAAAGATGCTAATTTCAAGTAAATTACATCAGAGGCATAAGTAGTTCACAATGCCATAGGAATTCAAATCTCTGTATGCTAACTAGACATCAGGTGTTCAGACTTGACACTAGGGCAAAATGGTGACTGAACTGCTCACTTACTAACAGTTACCACAAAAGCTATGAGCTCTGTGGCAGAAATGAGGACTAACCGACATTCCGATCAACATATTTGTGCATGTGGTGGAAACTGTAAAAATATTCCTTGGTCGTGAAATGTGATCAAGAAACCTGATAAATCTGTACAGCCAAAAGATGGCATTTTCTGAACAGATGCATACATTATGTTCACAGATCATGTCATGATGTGAACCTGTGCATGTATGAAGCTTTAAAGCACACACTACCAGAAATCACTTACCCTCAGATCCATTATAGTAGATTAATATTTCAGATTACAACATCGTCAAAACACAATCATATTGGTAACTTTGTTTTCTGTGCTAGTGAATATTATGAATACATACACATTCAAACCACAGTAGCTCTTCTCTTTGAAATAACAAATGTTTCCAATATTCATTTGCACCATCAGATAGAAGAATAGATTTTGCTTACGTCCAGTGGTGTCCTGCTATTGCTTGAATTGACTGTCACAGCTGAAGGTCATGGAGTGACTCGGTGCCCATAAAAACAGATAAAACACTGGGAAACCACTTAAAAAATAAAAAGCAAGCACAAACTCCTGAAAAATGTAAACTTTGACAAGAAAAGCATCAGTCATAGCTTCTCAGCTAATCTTTCAGAGTTAAATCTACAGAAAAAGCAGTCATAATATTTCCACACCTAAATAAAACAAGCTAGGAATTTCCTTTGGAGCTTAAAGCAGTTCAGATGGTTTCCCTAGTCAGATAGAGACTTCATGTATGACCTTAGATAAATTGTTTGGGACAAGATTTCTTAAGGTACATATATACCTAGATGTACATTTAGATGTGTATTGGGGTATTCTCATAACTAGCAGGCACTTTACATGAGTGTCTATCTACTTTTAAAATGATCTTTCAGTGTTTTTCCCAAGGGTCTGTGGGTGACAAAGGAGTTCACAAGCCCATGAATCTTGGCTATTATAGCTAATGATATTCAGATTTATTTTCACTTTGCATATTGAAATAAGTAGTATGGTGCCTATGAAGCCTTTGAAAACTGTCAGTTCTGACAGTTTGCTCTAGGACAGTAGACTCTATTCCCCTCTGTAATATGAGAATAATTGTACCTTCACTAGGAGCTGCCAAATAAACAGGACACATCGTGAGACAGTCATTGCATCATAATATAGCCATATTTGAAGCTTAAGATAAAGCATGGAAAAGAAAACATCCACTTGCTGCATAAAGAATATACGTTTGTTCTGTAGCTTATTCTTCCTACTTCCACAGTTGGTCAGAGGAGGGAGAAAGAATACATCTCAGGTCTCATACAAAAATACAAATCAGGTAGGGGGGAGCTCTTGCACAAAAAGCTGATAGCATGTAAGTAGCAGAAATTGCAGAGCTGAGTGTTGCTCACTACCTCCTGGAGGCTGCTCAGCACCTCAGTATCAGGGCAGAACTTGCATATTTATTTTAGGCTTGATTCTGCAATACTAAATTAAATGAGTCATATCATGCAGAATTCACCTGAAATCAAGAGGGCTAAATGAACAAAAATCACTCAGGATAGAAGGAGTTGCCATGAGGCCCTTAGAGAGCACAGCTACAGGCACTTTAGACAATTGAAAATGCTTTTTCCACAAATGCACTTCGCATCTGTATGAATAAGCTAATTGCTGACGGGAAGGCACTGGTGGTGTTTATTAAACATGATGGCTCAGAACCAACATCTGGCTCAAGCAATCCCTTGTTTTGAGAAGCCTGGTAGCAATATCAGGGAGAAACAATTTAAACGTATTTCTTGTTAACATATTTCTTCAGAAGCATTTGCTATGAGCAATCATCAGAGCTGGGATAATGCAGAAGGTGGTTACTCTGATAGTTGCTATAGCCCAATGCTTTACTGTCACAGATTCATCACACATATGAGAAGATATATATGAGTCAAAAAAGGTCATTGTCAGATTTCTAGATCATAAACTTCAATACTTACTCTTGTCACTTTTTACCTGCCACAGTGGACCAGTAATATATGACTACTGAGGATCTTTATGTTGACAAAGTAGATAGAGCAGATGCTGTATGCCATTTAACAATTTAGTTTTGAAATACTTTTTAGTTTTATAGAAACACATTTATTTTTGTACTAAGAGGCAGAAAACATTTCTGCTTCAAATTATTCAGCTATGGTTAGTCCACTTTAATTACTGTATATAAAAACATTTTATTCTTAAATCAGACTGGTAGAGATCACTTAGAGCATTCAACTAGAATAGTCTCAATAAAAACTAATTAAAAGCTCCTGTGAGTTTGAGCATGGTATCTGGTAGACTCAGTAACAAATAAAACGTAATTCTAAACATTCATTTTTACAAAAAAAAAAACAAACCCAAAACCAAAAACCAAAATTTGAACAATAAGTTAATAAAGTGAAATAGTTATCTATTTTCAGATATAAAATCCCAGCAACTCAATTTATATATCACTATAGCAGACATGACACAATTGTGAATAATGCTATCCACTGTCATAAGTGGTACTTCAAGGTTTCCAGCAGAAAACTTATATTTTAATTTTCTGTTCATATAGAGCCAAAAGTAAGAGGCAAAGCCAGCCTAATAGTAATCCAAGGTTCTGTAGGAGAAACATCAACCAGGGTCGCCGTGTTTGAATATGAGTCATTTCAGGAAGCTAAAAAAAGAATAAGAACCAGAATGAGAGCCAGATATATTCATCTCTGGGAAAAAAATTCTTATGGGAAAACAAGACAAACTTCATTAAAAAAACCCTTTCAAAATGCTGTTTCTGAAATACAGTTATTAAGCTGTAGCATTTTCTGTACATTGCAACAACAATGATCTTGACAGTGACATATTTAAATTAAACAAATTCTACCTGCTTTGATTCTTTTATCAGCACCAACAACAATTATAAATGAGATTGCAAAATTTGCTAACTTCTAAATAGCTTTTAAAAATCTTATACAGCTGTCTGTAAGGAAATGCTTACTTAGTAAATTCACTGATTCCCTTTTGAGGGAATAAACTAATTTGAGTTTTTTTGTTTCAGTACTATATATAAGGTCAATCCTACTCTTACTGAAATAATTGGCAACCCTTTTGTTTGCTTGGGCTTTACTAAGGATACAAGTAGGAAACAGGATTTTTAAAATATGCTTGAAAAAAATTATGCTTAATATTTTTTTCTGGGCGTTTTAAATCAATTAAAGGAACAGCAGCTATTCAGAATCACATTAAAAGCTACTTACATTGATCTTCCACTCTACATGGTGTCTTTCATCAAGGTTGTAAGTAAAATATATATCTCAACAGACCCTGTGAAAATGATGCTGCAGGCTCAGACGCTCAGTATTTATGCTCTATGTATTACAGGCATCAGGGGAGGCACTAATGACTGCTGATACTTTCACATCAATTTTTAGAAATAAATGTAGAGCAATGGCCTGGTACTGACCTTTGGGTTTGATTTGGGCTTTTTTGCTTTCTTTCTTTATTTGTTGTGAACTTCAAAGGAAGAGCGAGTGGTCCTGGCACTCTCCCATCCTCCCTTCCTGCTCCACTCCCAGCCTGTGCTTGAATGAAGCTCCTTATTTCCTCCGCTGTTTAGAGCCTTCTCAGAGGAGCTGTATCAGCATCAGCCGCTGGGAGACAGTGCAGCAGTGCTGACCAAGGAAGCTAACAGGGTGTGTTTGCACCTATTTGCTATGCTTGTCCTTCCCTCTGTCAGAGGGGGGTCTCCAGCTCTGCTTCTCCTGCACTCTTCCTTCTCTGGAAGTTGGCGTGGGCCCAGAAGAAAACTGGAGTGAAAAATCTGCCTCTGCTTTAAGGTTTTGCATAAAAATAACAGGCAAACCCAAATGTCCCAGCTCTTCATAACAGCTAGCAGTAGTTTAAATTATGGTACAAATTTACAATTTAAAAACTTACATAGTTATATTTAATTTGTATTTAAGGCTCATCAGAAACTTTCAATCTAAAGTAATGTAAATACCTCAAAGTTCTGATGTAAAGCAAAATCTCAATCTCAACTGACAGCTTGTAAGTGTTTGGAGCATGTGGGTTTTGTTGTGTATATAGTAAAAACTGTTAAGGCCTAGGCCTGAATTCATGGTTTCCAGTGTAGACCTTTGGTATTTCTTATTTATCCTGTTAATTGGTCTATTGTGTCCTCTTTCCCAGCTCCTGAGTGAATAAATTCTCTAAATAGGAAACTTTTCCTCCTCTCACTGCAAAAGCCAGTTATTTTTTTATCCCTGTCAATGCAATTTCTGAGTTACATACATGCACAGAAGGCTCCTAAGAATGTTTTCAAAAAGAAGGCTCAGCAGGTAATGCCCTTCCTATATCCAATGCAGATGTCTGCTCCCTCCACCTAACCTATGTGCATATTATCAAGCACATAGATCATTTCTACAACCTTACGTAGTGTGACATCCCTGCTTATGTCTGAAAGCACGCCACAGTATCAACTATGGTTCCCCAGCTCTCTCTGGACACAAATGTGTGTGCTCCGGCAGAGAAAAGCTTGTTTAGGAAGCATAAGCCTGTTCAACTGGCAGATGCAAACCACTTCACAAATTCAGGGAAGATAGCAGAACATACAAGCTGTTAAATGCCATTGCAGTTGCTAATGCTTAAAGTCTGTTGGAGGCAAAATAGTTACTGTTAATCAAGGGACTACTCTATTAATACTGCAGCTCATTATCATGAGCACACAAAAGATACAAAGAACTAGGAAGCAGCATGCCAAAGGCAGGCTGAGGCAGGCTGTTGAGGGACTCAACCATGTGCTGGCTAAACAGGAGTTCTACCAATCTGGGGTATATATGATATTACTGCTGTGATCTCCAAAATTCAAAGATTCTTAAAGTTAGTCAGAGAAAAAGTCAGTTAAGTTACCTCAAGGAGTGGTTGGCTAGCTTCTATTTCTTAATATCCTTATTTTCTTTCTGGCTGCTATCTCCCTTCCTTCAAATTAGACAGCAAATCTTTCTGGTCAGGAACCATATAAACCCCTATGATCTGTAAAATCACTCAGAAATGACATCCAGTCTTTGGGGTTTAATACAATACATTTGATTTCATAAACATTCATCTGTAATGATTGCTTCATAGAGACACATTTAAGAGGCTGATACAGAATTTTCAGGTTTGTTTCCCAAGAGGAAAAGGGCATATATTTTGTCAAAAAACCCATTTCCTCAGAAGTGACTTGGTCTTCTCCATTCCATATATTAGTGTCTCAAGTTTCAGTTCGGATTAAAAGTATGTTAAAGAAATGGTATGTTATTAATGAAAAGATCTTTGGAAACAGCGCAAAGTTATGATTATACTTATACTTGACATCTAAACAGACACCAAGGGCAAAAAAATCTCACTTTACTGCTCATAAAAAGCTGTTTTTCAGGGAACTTAATTATGGTTAAATGACAACTAAACCCACAAAATTACAGGTGTTTACAAACATGCCTACCTTGAAGCAACAAACAATTTATATTGCAATGTTTCACCTGTGCAAACACATTTGCAAGACAAAATACTCCTCCCTTCCACCTTCCCCAGTTACTGGGAAGATGTAGTTTTGCAGAATTCCTTTGTGGAAAATGGTGAATGTTGTGCATAATTTTATCTTTTGTCCTTTTCCTCAGATTTCTATAATTCTTAGTCTACCCCCACTTGTTAATGGAGCTAGAATGACATTTGTAGAAATGAAAAGCCTTTAATTAACCACAGAAGTAGTTTTGTGCGCCCTTGGCTGCAGCAGCAGTCTCACAGTGCTGTCCTGTCAATGAACCTCCACTCATACTCCTCAACGTTCCTCAGTGCAGAAACCTGTGAGGCTGTTCGGTTTTATTTAACTACTGCTCTGACAAGTACATGAATAACTGAAAGCCCATAAAACAAATACTGAAAATTACAGCTAAGCTTTGTGCACCATGAAGTACACTATTGGCAGTGACACTGATGACTGCTGTTTGCCAATGAGAATGCAGCAGAGAATAAAAATGATTTCTGAACAGAAAGTTGAAAAATACATAAAGAATGGCTAATTTTCTTTTGAGATGTACTATACAAACACACAAAATTTTTCAGACCTATAGATTCCTGCAGTGCCATGGGAACAGTTTTTAAACTAAAATAACCCCAGTGGTATTAACACCTGCACCTCTGACAAGCACAGGTGAGGAACCCAATGGCAATTCTTTTGTCAAAATGCAGAGAAAAGCTGATTGGAACCATATTAATAAAAGTGAGATGAGAGAAATAAGATCCTCTCCCTCCTCCTTTCTCCTCTTTATGTCAAGAAGAAGATTATGTTGACAAGCTGAGAACAAGGGAAAATATGTCCCAGTCTCAGTCTGGAACTGTGTCATCTCTTGGGTTTTACAGCTGTCACATTGCTTTGCAGACTCAGGGGAAAACATGGTGTTCTAGAAGCCTGTGGATCCCTGATGGATGCTGAACCTGCACTGAAGGAAAAACATGCCTAAATCATTCTTAGCCACATTAGTAAACCCGTGCCTATTCAGTAGGTAGGCAGCCTCATTTCTATGTTTCTCTGTGCCAGAACAAGATGCAACTTGGTACACAGTGTTCTTGTCTATTGTTTACCATCTTAGTCAGGACTGTTGACACATCCACAATCCTTAGGCAGTTCCCACACAAGTTCTTAGGACTAGTTTATGTTATTTTACTTTTGTTAAGGTAGGAAAAATAGACTAAAATATACCCAAAGCGAAGGTCAATTATTACAAGTAGATTTTTGAAGCTGGCATGGCACATCATGTTTAAAGTATTATGCTTGAACCTGGTGAATGATTTTGAAGGTATGAAGTGGGAAGTGGTAATGAGCACAACAGACAGTCAGGCTTGGGAAAAATCTAGTAATAATTTAGCAAGAGACAGACCTCTTTTTTACCTCTTGATTAATCATTCTAAGCATTCTATCTTTGTTCAGAAGCATACAAACAACTTTACATAAACACATATTAGTTAAAAAGCCATGTGTCAAAGCTGGCAAGGTAATTAAGTTCTGCACTGTTACAAGTGTAACAGCTAGCAGCCTCTTCAGTAAATGATGTGGCCTGAGGCATGAGTTATGATTCCACCACATTATTCTACAGTCCTTAGACCTTCTTCCTACTATATGTCTTCACACTTTGTTTTTCTATAGTCAGATCACTGCTATTGAACTGGGAGTATGAAAAATGTTGGCCAAATATGGAAAAGTTGAGGCAATCTGATGGATTTGTAACTGCCTAGGAGCTCATCCAAACCTCTCTGAGACAGAAAAGCTGACCAGGAAGAGCATAGGATAAGCATCTTGGATTTTAGCTCAGAAACATCAAATTCATGTTGAAACAATGGATGAAAAATATATAAAGAAAAGGGCAGTGAAGAGAAAAAAAGTAACCAGCTTCAGGAATTAAAAAAAACCCCTGAATGTTCAAATGTTTCTTTATGTTGACTAAGTAACTCTATCAGACCAAAAAACTATACTGTTCACCTTTTCCCCTTTAAAATTCCCTTATGTCTTTCTCATATATTATCCTCCTAATTGCCTTCATCTTTTTATTGCTGTCATGGCAGTGACATGGAACAGAAGCAGACTGTTGTTCTAAGCACTGTACAAACACAAGGCAGGCAACATGCTCTTCCCAAGAAGCCTATGAACATTTTTTCTCTCCAAGTTTATCCACCTGCATTTGTCTGACACTCATCTGTGATATGGCTATGTTAAAAGAAAAATGTAACGATAGACTGAAGTTCTCACCATTTCTGCTAAAGATAAATACAAGAACATTCCGGCTGTAACAGTAAAAATCCAGTTTTGAATGCATGGTTCAGCTGATACAGAAAGGCCAATATAAAGTCCTAAGAATGCTGTTAGTGCACTTATGAAATTCATCATAATTGCAATCTTTGTGGGGATCCCTGTACTTAGCAGCACAGCAAAGTCACCTGCATAGAGAAAAAAAGACAGAAAATTTATTATTTAGGTGATAAATGTATTTGTAAGGCTCTTTGTAATAAAAAATGAAGGAAAATAATTAAGATATGCATGGGGCATGATGGAGGACTGCCCTTAGATTTCTGTAGAATTAATTATAAACTCATCCTGTGTGAAAAACCCCAAACCCCCATATTGACTTGTATTTGTTTAGCTGTTCCTAAAGATAGCAGACAGTATACAGGAGTGGCTTTCTGTTAGCTCTTGATGTTCTGTGACATTTCCAACTTGGATCCATGTAAAAGCGAAGTCACATGCTTTCCCAGTGTTTCTAAATCCTTCTCAACTGGCAACTTGCCGATACAATTCATGTAAGTATATCTGCAGTATGGTCTGTGAGTCTTTTACAGGTGCTGCAAGTTAGAAAAACCTGTGCCAGTATGATTCCTGTTTAATTCCACTGGTTTCAGACCTGTTTAGCTTTGGCAAATCGTACATCAGAATAGATTTTTCTCCTAACATAAACAATCCTGCAACAGGCCCATGGTAAAAGATTTTGCAAGTAAATTCTTCCCTGTGAATGTAGAAATGCCACCTTAACACCAGACCACTATTGTCGCAAGATTAAGGTCTGTCTTTAGAGTTGATTGTTCAGTATTCTGGTAATTTCTTTGATATGCAAATAGGAGTTTCAAGTTTTACAGCAATTGTCCACCCCACATTTTTATTTGGGGTAATTTTCTATGTACACAGGGCATGAAATCTCCATTAATTTAAGAACAGAAATGGGAACCTGCAGTTCTCCCCTCAGATTTGCCAGGTTATATATGTCTATCAATGCAACATCAGAAAAAACTTCAGCCATACTGAAACATTTACCACAAAGAGATGATTGAAGGCAATGTCCAATAGAATGATCTGCTTGTCCTGTCCACTAATAAAATGGCTCATATATCTTCCTTTATTATCTTTTTATACTTAATTAGCAGGAGAAATGAGGGTAGCATGAAGAATGTATTGTTAAATGGCTCTACTGCATATTAACACTCTTAGATAGCCCAGTGTCAGGCATACCTATTATGCATCTATTATGCTCTTGCTCACAGTTTCACTATATTTGAGAAAAACAGGTCACTCTTGATCTGATGGCATTCACATTTGGAGAAGGCAAGATGGGGTGGCATCCAATAATTAGGGCAGAAGCCTCCCTTCTTTTTTATGTAGTAGTTAGTGAACACAGCCTCTATATATCCATCTCACACACTAATCTTAGAGTTCATGAGTTCAGTGAACTGAACACTGAATTCTTAGAGTTCAAGGAGAATTCCCACTAATGTCATACAAGAAAGAATTATTTGGAAAACCTGGAACTATAAAGACAATAATGAGAAATACAAATTATATTTCTTACCCATTTCGTGAGGAATTTCATGGCATAAAATAGCAATTGTTGTTGTCACACCTGCTTCTGTTGAGGATGAGAATGCTGCTCCTATTACCAAGCCATCAGCAAAATTGTGAAGACTATCACCCACCAGAACCATTATTGCTAACAAGCTAATTTTCTTACCTAAGAAAAACAAAAAACAAAAAAGCCCAGCATTTTTAACACAGATACTGTAATTTTTGCTATGTTACAAATTATTTGGGTTTTTGGTCACTTCACATATAACATTATGAAAAGTCATAACAATCAGAGAAAAATAGTTTATCCTGTTTGTTCTTCTTATTGTTTCCCTTGGTATATTTGAAACAAAAAGTAGGTGTAGAATACGTCAGAGGTACAAATACCAAGAAGTAGCTTCCTTGTTTTTACTAGGTAAACTACTAGACAAAAAATAAGAACATGTTTTAAGCCCAGCCTCATTACATATCCTAAGTTTTACTGGTAATCTTTCTTTGGTTGCTGAAATTCATGTTTTCTTATGTTGTTTTTTTTTGTTGTTGTTGTTGTTTTTCTTTGAAAGATGTGAATTTTCCCAATATTGCTTGTAGAAATATATAGCTATACTGAAGACAAATGTTTGGTCTCATGCAGCTGATCATTTTAATACTGTAAAGCATGCTGCTACTGAGTATTATTTTCAGTCCTTTTTTATGAGATTGTATTGCAGTGAAAAATAGATATGAAAGGCAACAAGCCTCAGTGCATCCCTATTACAGCACTAAAGCATTCTCACTTCCAACTTTTGTTACAATCAATTAGTGGCTGTTATGCTTATAGTACTCCTACCTGCAGCGCCATTCATGGATGCAGTGGCTGTTTTTATCCATACTGTTCTGTGACCTTGCTTTAGTTTGGAACAGTACATTTTATGTTCATCATTGGGCATCAGACATGAGTGGACAGGTGCTAGTAGTGATACTGATAACAAGCTAGGGAATTATGGAGCATCTCTCTGTCCACCCTGTAACACAGACAGCTGGGTAAGATGCTGAATGATTCGTGGGGTGGGATTTTATCTCCTCAGGTAGCAAGGAGGCTCCATTTACTGGCTCACTATCTAGGCTTAGCAACATATAGTTGGCTCCACTAGTTTATACATTGTTCCAATCATTTTATTCATAATCTTACATGCAGGAACTCCTAATGTGTCTGAGATAACTCATCCAGCTTCCCTCTGCATAGTATGGACAGAACACTTCGCAAATGATTCCTTTTACACCTGAAAAAACAGGGTCGTGATTTAAATCCTAAACATGTAATTTCTTGACTTTTGATGGTCCCACAGAGACATGACAGTCTAAGGAGCTAATGTGAAGCTGCACAGAACTGTCTGAATATAGTTATTACAAGTTTTCACTTCAGCAATGTTTTTGCAAAGATGACCGGTTTATGGTGATGGGGGAGACTTTTTTCTTACAGAAACTGGCTAGAACTGAAGTCTTCAGACTATTATAAAAAAAACACATAGCACATAAAAGCCTAACAACTGTATTCAGAAAATCCTCCCTAGTTGCCTGGGAGCTCTGCGGGTTCAGAAAAATTGGCAGGCTTGTTAGATTTTCCTGCCAGCTTACAGAGCTGGAAGTGGATGTCCCCAGTTTACACAGTTATTTCTAAACACTACGGGCAGTTTATAATCAATAGTGCAGAGCATGAATTACATAGAAATAATAGATTGCTGCGTTAGATTAAGCTTGTGATTTGTAATAAACACCAGCAAGGACAAAATTGTGGCCTGCCCTAAGATATTATTAGTCTGTTTTATTCAAGTATTTGAATGTTGAAGAAGATATACCATGGTTACTGGAACTCACTCCAGTGTGTTGTTTATAATGTAACATAGGGATCAGGTTAACATTATGGAGCAATTGCGAATGTAAGCTTTGTGAACTTACTTGACTGAAAGTTAAGATGATGCATATATAAACAAAATTGAATGTTTATCTTAATTTAGTTTGAGCCTATTTTAAAGCAACTTTGTTATTAGCAGTTATCACATGGCATTATACTGCTGCAACAGTGACTATTAACTATGAACTTACTACCCTATTTCTACAAAGACGCCTCTTCTTAAACAATTCTGCATTACTTTTTGATCATTTTCTCAAATTGGTGATCAGAACTCATAGCAAATTCTGCTTCATAATTTTCATAAAGCTGATGGGTACAACACCCCCACCATAGATTAAGCCTTTTAAATGTTGAATAAGAGTTTAAAGCAAATATTTATCAATAAATAGGTCCTTTTCTTAATGTTTTCATTCCTTATAGAGCAAAATCAGTTCTAGTTAATGTAAAGGCTCACTGAGTATACCAAGCATATAATGCTAATGTTTGATCTTTTCAGATATTGGTAGAACAAGGAGAAGGCCACTAAGACAACTTTTTCTTGGAGTAGCTTCTTGCTTTCTGAATTACTCACTGGCTATCTAAGGTGACGACTTGTCTTGCAGTTCTACTTGACATGCATTTATTTACAGAGAAGTCTGCACTTTTGGAGATGTCAGGCTCTGTCTTAGAGCTGTAGATTCCATTCCATTTTGGGGAAAAAACCCACCTAAAAGTTTAACTCAGTACCAAAGTAGCTAGACATGTTTATACATTTTGCTATCCATAAGATCTTTAAAAATAAAAACTTTTGAAAACATGTAGTCTCAAAAAATGCTCTTAAAAAAAATGCCTCCTTCCTAATATGCTCCCTCTCACTGATTTCTAATATAGAAGTAAAACTGGGGTATGAGATAAAAATGGAACCAAACAAAGAACATTGTTACTGAGAAACTATCTCAAATTTAGTTTTACAATAAATTTAGTTGTTTGAAACAAATAATGCTGAGAACACCAGAAATTTGTTTGTGCTTAGCAGGTAGTGATGATTGAACAAAAGGAAAACATCTAGAGGTGGACTAGATACACCTGAAACTGGCACTGGACTGTGTACTGCTGGATAGGTGAGACTGAAGCAATGGAAATCCCAATTTCAAAAGCCTCAGAAATGGAAATGGAGTGCACCAGAGCAAAGAATATTAAAAACTTAGAAGATAATGACATTTTCAAATAAATCAAACTGATGACTTGAAATACAAGATCATAAAAAAAGGGGGAGTTGATTATAGCAAAAAAATTTATTTCAATTAAAATGAATAACTACAACTATATGAAATTTACCAAGGTCACACAAGTACAGTCGAAGGCAGAGTTTGTTTTATTCTCTGTTTTCTTGGTTTTTGGAAGAGGCATCCGCAAGACAGAGAAGAACTACTTTGAAGCTCTCTGGAGAAAACAGATTATCCTAAAATTGAGAGCCATCACGAGCCCATACTTCCATACATGTGACAAATAATTATTGGTTTTAAAAGGCTATTGCTTTACCATGTATGAAAAGAAGGAAGCAGAATTGTGTTAGTACAGCAAGCCAACAAACCCATCATTTCACTACTTTCAGAAATAAAAGCCCTAGCAAAGTTTATGATTATAAAAATCTGGTTTGCATTAGATTTTGAATATTTTCCTTAAAGCAAAGGCTGTAGAAAAATAGTTTGCAACAGTGAGTAAACAAACACTAAAGCATGGACATTATAAGATTAATTAAATTCACAACTACAGGGTTGGCAGCTGAAAAGATCTTCAGGCAGAGATTAAATTACGTAGCCAAGCACCATCAGAGGTGGTGATGTAGTGCATAGCAAAGGCAGAGCTAAGCCAGCTTCACACTTTCAATTCCATCTTAGGTCTGAAGATTTTTCCTGTAACTTCTCTAGTCTTTTTTGTTGATACTAACTTTTTTTGCTGATGGCCTTACTCTGTGGAGGATCTTCAGCAGACTCAGAATCTTCTGGGCTTCTCTAGTTAAAAGCAAAGATAATAGATCAGTGTTAAGGGGCTCTTCCAGCTGCTGCTATAAATACACGAAAATATCAAATAAGTTCAAGCTTTTTGAATTAAAGATAGTAGGTGTTATTTGGATAGATATCATTAGAATAATTTATTGAGCACTGGCAGCGTGATTGGTACTTCAGAAACACACAAAAAAGAAATCTTCCTTGCCCAGAGGAGATTACAGTCTAATTCAGGTAGGAAGACAGATATTCATAAGCACTGTTTTAACCCAAGAAAATCATGCTTCTGCTTGCATACACAAAAATCTGAGCCAAACACAGAGCTAAAAAGGACATTATAATTCAAATTGTATCTTTTGATTTTGTTATGACCAGATAATTGTAGTTTCCTGATGGATAGGGTGTCTAAAGGATTTCCAAGGAAAAACGGGTAAACACTGGTGTCTGTTTGGAGTTCACCTACTTCAGAGTTACTCTGTGAAAACACAAGACTAAAAAAGATGATCATAAGTAGGTCTCACACCCTGTTAAAATATAGATTTTTTTTTTTTATTCAGGGTGATAAAGCCTCCAGTGCCTTGCCTTGTGGCCTTTAGTTAGGGCTTTGTCTTGGTTAGCATCAGGCATCACTGGTTGGGTATAGAAGCCCATAAGTACACTCCCCTGCAGTGGGTGAGTGAAGAGAGAGAAAGTATCTTTGCCCTAATCCTAGAGAGTTAATTTGATGCATCAGCCCTAGTATTTACTTAGCAGAAACTGCTGCTGTGGGGAGAGAAGAGAGAACATGAGGAACCTCTCTCCCCATACCTCCTGGGGCTTTTCCTTTTGGTGAGACAAATTATCAGAAATTTGTACAAGGGTGAGATAAACCAGAAAACCTTATTTGCCAGAAATCAGAAAGAAAATGAACTTATAATCACTATCTTTTCTTTTATTGGCCAAAAAAGCATATTAAAACTGTTATGATAGCCAGCGAAGAGTCAACATCAGCCTGAAAGAGTGCTTTGTCAGGGACTGCAGCCACCACTCCACAAACTGTAGCAGAGCTGTGTACTGGTGGCAAAACAGAATACGTTTCTCTGCTTGTATTAGCTTGGTTGTGATGTGGGGTATGTGCTGTAGCAGCATAAGGAGGGAAGAGAAAGGATTTGGCTTTTAAAGTCTACATTTTAAAGGAAAAATTAAAGTCTTTCATTCCCATGACTGCAGCCAGTCATATGAATTCCAGTAATTGTTTCATTCCTCTTATAATATTTATTCACATGCCACTTCTTTGAACTCTGAGTCCAAACTGCAAGACTAATCACTGACCTGAAGGATTTATAAGCTTTTCTTAGTCAGCCAGTGTTTGTCTTACTATTACTCACATGATTCTGAAAAATTGGCCACTCTTGTACAAACTAGCTAGGCAAGGCTAGTTCATGTGATCTGCACAGAATATTACGGCGATCTTGCAGCTGAGAGGAATGACAAGGTTGTTCTTTATCGTAAGCAGGAAACTATGATGTGGTTCACAAATTAGTAAACATCCTTCAATGGTCTGCTGCACTGCATTTAATTGAGGGTTCCCCAACTGTATTTGAAAAATTAGCAGTGCCTCATGAGGTTCTTGTCCATCACAACTGTGTTAAGTAAAATGGAGGTCACATTATAGTAGATCTCTGGCAATCCTGATTTAAATAACCAGGAACGTACGTATCTAGATTCTACACATAAAATGAAGAGATTTGTTGAGAGAAAAAAACAAAACAAAAGCCAAACCCAGGTTAAAAGGTATGAGGCAATTTAGTTTGCAAAGATATATCTGGCTGGATACTCTCCACCAATAGAAAATTATGTAATTTCTTATAGGTAAACACTACTCCCACATTTGCAGCTTGTTTTTGTTACTCTTCAAAACTGTGGAAATTGCCCAAAAAATTCCAGGATAATCTGCTCACTAACTGTGCATTTACTTCTTACTAAAGAAAATCCTGAAGTTTTTCCCATGAGAGAATCTGCCCTTACATGTGATAATTTTTTTTAAAAGAAAGAAGAAAAATTTTCCAAAATTTAATCAGCAAGTGGTAGAACAGAAAGTGTATTATTACAACAATACGATACACACTTAAGAAAAGTTATTGTAAGAATTCACTTTTAAAAATCACTGTAAAAGCTCATTATAAACTTCAAAACCTAGAGGTTCCTGACAATCACATCATGTAATAAAGGAAAAATTAATAAAGACTGAAAAATAATACTGATTTATGACATTAACTTGGTTCATTTTTTTGAGGAACAGAAAAAGAAGGATATAAAATCAGGGAAATATGTCATATTTGCAACCTACCAACTGTATGGTTGAAGTAGATTTGCCTCTGCCTGTATGTTCATTTAATTCAGATTCCACTGGAAGATCATGGGAATGTCCCCAGTGCCCATTAACTAAAGAAAAGCCCTGCTGAATGAAGATGCTTTGCAATTAGTTCTGAAACCCAATGAACAGAGGTATAGTCTTTTTCAGGCTTTTGTGAAACCTTACAATTATAAGAATTAGTTATAACAAAACAAACCCTATAGAAAAAGAAAGATTGTTGTCTGGCATCAACATTTCCTAATGCTTTTTTTGGTTAAAAAAAAAAGCCTGAAAAGGGAATCAGATAAATCAGTGACATTTGTAATAGTCTGATAAAACTTATTTTGTATTAAAATTGAAGATTAACATTTGAGCCTGAGAAGGATATAAAAATTAATTTTGAGAATTCATATAGCTCTCAGTAGAACAAGTTTAAAAATTTGTGGAATGATTATAAAGCCCTTCTTTCCAAATAAGTAGCAAAAAGGACTATTTTTTACCAAACAAGCAAAATATCACCATCATCAAAATATTCTCATTCTATTAATCTCATGTGATATTCTTATAGCTGACTCAAAGATAGTGAAGGGACTCATTGCTACGTATCTAAATCAGGCCAGTCATTAGACAGTCTTGGTAATACAGAGGAAGCAAAGGTTTAGCCTTTTTTTTTAGCCTCCCATGCTGATAAACTTAATGAGCCATCACACTTTGTGTTATATTATATCCTTGTGTGTAATCGTATTTTCAGGCACCAGCCACACTGAAATACAGTAATAGAATTACCATAAACGAGGCAATGAGCAAGGAGATATTATCTTAATGTAAGATTAGGTTCCACTGACAGCAACATACATAGTGGATTTTCAGGTAAATTAGGATAGGGGTCAAAAACACTTCGGAAATTTTACGACATCATTCTTGAAATTATTTTGTGCTTATTTCTATGTTTTCCTCCTCTTCGAACAAAGCCTAGGGTAAACAACTGTCATTGCTATTTCATATAGATACATACTCTTCACCTGCTCCAGTGCTAGTCATGAAAGCATTCTTAAGGAACACGCACAAATAACTGTTCCCTTCTTGAGTCAAAGACATACAGAACACATTAATGTTGGATACAAAATCCATAGAGCTAAGCAAAAAAAGAAATCAAATGTCAAGCTGGTAGGAAGACTTTGGAAAGCAGTTTTTAGAACTTCACTTAACTCACACAAATTATAATTATTTTCTCCAATCATTTTTACATTGTTTGCACTATAAAATCTCAAAATAAAAGAGATTTTTAATGGATGAACTGTAAAAGCTTTACCTGGTCATGGGGTGTTACCAGAAGAAAGAAACTCTTTTCTATCAGAAAAAATCCATGAATTCCTCCAATCATTCCCAAAAGTTTCCAAATATATTCTTTCCCCTCATAGAAATGTTCTACCTCTTGTGCTTCATGTTTATGTAAACCAAGAGTCTAAAGAAAAAGGGATAAAGTAAAAAAAATTAAAATGACAATCCTTTAATTTTTGATAATCCATAGTGTCTTAATTCAATTTACTATCAACATTTTCTTCTGCCTTCTCTTTCAAATTTAGATTTTGTTTTGAGTTAATCAGCTGAACAGTAGATGGATGAAATGAATTATTACGAGCCTCTGCTAAATTGCTAAATCTTACAGTGATGAAAGTGATTTTAGAGACAATTTAACGAAATTGCCCTTTACATACATATAGATATATATTTAGTAAATTTTGTTTAGAGTGCATTGATCCTTTAAGTCTAAAAAGTTACTTTCATCATCTTCAGATGTAAAACTCATATTGAAAAGAATCCAGAAAGCTTTCTGCTGGTGGGTGTGCTTCCATTTTTACTCCAGGGGCACAGGATGGTGGCCCTTCTTTTGCTCTGTATGTGGGCCTTTTAAAGGCTACTGACTTCGTCACTTAAAACTGATGAAGGAGAATACTTTCACACTCAAAATGTGTTCTAAATGACAGTCTTTTCTCTGATATTTACTGAGAATTGCCTTTCTTAAAACACTCTCCCAGTTCTGTTTCCAGAGATGGTGTATTGAGTACAAAGAACATTTTGACCAGAATCTCAAGTGAAGGTGTGAAGGTCTCTCAACAACCACTTGAAGCTTACTCATAACAGTTGCATTTTATCAGATGAGACTCAGTCCAAGATAAATGAATATACCATGGAAAATTTGGGTTCTGTTTTACACATTGTTTTATTCTTAACATTTATTTAATTAATTTAGGAAAATATCATAGAACTCATTTTATTACAGTTCTAGGCAGCAAGATTAATTAGGTTAATAGCCCTGGTTCTCTGGAACAATATGTAGAGGGGACTGTGGATGCCTCATACAATCTTTGAGCAATTTCTCCTAAGATGCATTGCAGAATCTGCCTCATAAGAGTTTAATATATCTTGAAACATAACTTGCACAGGACTTGTGGGGTTTCTGGATTTTTTTTTGTGAAAATAGGAACTTGGTTTTCCCTGAATTCATTACTCATTGGTTTCTGCTTCTTGCTACTGCGAATCTGTCTCTGAACTACAAAGTGCAAATGTATTTGAAATGCTGGATAGCTGGTACACAGATTTCATGGAAAGCTTTATTTTTAAACAGATGAATATTAGCCAGCTTTAAACTAAACTTTTCTCTGAGTATGTGTTGTGTGTGTGCATGTATATGTCATGTATATTTAAAAGCACAGAAGTGTGTGTTACCTACCTGAGGAATAAGGTGTAGCAATGCATCTCCAGAAAGAGTCCCAACAGCCAAACCGACAAACAGCTGTAAAATGAGTGTATAGATTTCTTGGCAGGAGTTAAATAAAATGAGGGTTGTACCAAACATAGATCCAATAGTAATAAGTAAAACAGCAAGAGTGCTGTAACCATATTCTGTAGGAAAAAACAAATGAAACAAAACAAGGGCACCTTTTAATCGTTCAGTATTTCTATTTGTGTCTGAGTATTTGGTTTTGTATTTGTTTTTGAGGCTGTGTTTTGTTACCTTTGTGTACAAGCACACAGATTTATCTAGTCGTTTGTTATAGAGATTACAGGATTGGAAGCTTACAAAACACTCATTTTTTTCATGCTTTACAGGAAATACAGTCTAATGTTTCCAAATTTTAGACCTCAAAGAGCTAAATAGACTGTGCAGATTACAGACACTCAGAGCAGCACAGTGAATGCTGGCCTGCATTTGTTTCCTCTCTTAACAGACTTATTGCTTGTTATTCCATGTCCTCATATGCCACACCTGTGTATCTTTACTGTCAACACCTCTTACCCAAATCATGTTCAGTAAGCAAACCGGGGCCTAAAACCTCAGAGGAATGCAGGCATCTAATTTAGGTTCTAAGCATAAACATTTTTGTCAAAATTATGTTTACATATTTGTTGTGGACATGCACTCCTTTATTTACTACATCAGGACCTATTTTTCCCACATTACTGGGACTTTTGGTAGTTATAATTCTTCAGAGTTGCACACTGCTCTCATTACCAACCTTTTGCATGACATGAATCCTGTTTAATAAGTATGGAAGTCTTATGATGGAGGTAAGACACCGATGAGAAACAGACATAAAGAAACTAATGCCAAAATATTAAAAAGCGTCCCTTAATGTTTCACACTTCAGTAGTACTGAAAGTGCTCAACACCTCATAAAATCAGACCATAAATTTCACAGACTGCACATCCAAATACAAGAGTATGGTAGACATTTATGAAAGGTCAGATCTTTGTGACTTATCTAAAACAGCACAGTCTGTCAGTAAGATAGAACTGAGAATAAAATTAATGAGCCTATGCTCAGGTCACTAGGTCACACATAGGTCAAACATGAAGTTCTTTGTCTCTCTAAAGCCAGCAGAAGTGTTCCGGTGGTCATAGAAACCCTCCTGTGCAAAAAAAAAACACAGGGAAAGGGCTGCAGAAAGGTCTCGTATTAATTCAATTCTGTGTTTGTATAGTTCGGCTTTTCTTGTCTACACATATCTCTCACCTTTATGAGATCACTAAAATGTCATCAACGGTCTGATGGCCTTAGACTTGGAAGAATCTCACTCAACTGTGAATTTGCTGCGGACCTTGTATATGATCTAAATAAGTTATTTCTTTTCTTTGTCCTTTGATTCCTCATCTGAAAAATGGGCATATCTGTGTAGTATAGAAAAGATAAAAGTGGTAAAGACTGGAAGGTGTTCAGGTAATGAGAAGAAAGATAACATAAAAAGGACTGCTGCCTCCTGCAGAGGCAATCATGATTCTTCCTATTCTGCATATTTTTTTCTGCTCTAACAATATTTGGGATATCCACAAATGTCCTTCCATGCCCTTATCTTTTTTTTTTTAATTCATACTCATAGTTCAATATTCTGTACATCATGGAATGTTAGCTCAGCTCATTCTGATGAGCTGCTTAACATATGTAGCTTAAACTATAGGTAGAATTTAGAAATGGAAAGTGCTGTTCATAAGGATCTTTGGCCAGCAGGATGTGGAGAAAACTTACTAGCTCCTAAAATATCTAGTTATCTAGAATGGGTCATGTACATGTTAGGATAAAGGTACTGAAGGCATTAATTTGTAGCCTGAAAGTGCTGTTCTAGATGCAGGTGATTATGGTTAGATGCCCATTCCTTTTCGCTCAATCCCAGCTCCTCAGTCACCCACAAGAAATTAATGCCCCCTGTAATACACCAACATCTCTAGGTTTGTAACCACTTGCCAGATATAGTTGATTTAAAGTGAAAACAAAACTAGGAAACACATTAACAAGCCTTTAGGTCAGATCAAATTCGTATTGATTCTCAGTAATGTGGACTAGAGATTGGTTACAGGAGAAGTTGAAACAGCAGAACAGATGAGGCAGAAATCCCTGAAGCAGTAACATGTGAGGACTACCACAGCAACTGGAAACAATCTGATCATACTCTTCTTGTTCCAACTCTGTCACACAAGCACATGTGACTGGTTTTCTGGTTGTTTTTCTCCCCACAGTAGTATCCTCAAAACTTAACTGCTGTAAAATAATCACAACATGGAAAAATAGCAACATGCACACAGAACTTATCTATATGAAGTATTTGCCACATCATGGTATAAAACGCCAGCTAACATGACCTTGAAACTATATGTAAGAGCAATGTAATGATCCCACTGTAAGCCTGGTGGAAATTTCACAAAATAGGTTGTTACTGCACAGCAATCCACTGATATGGACCTGTCATGGCTCCCCTCAAGCAGTCCTCTAAGAAATGAAGAAAATAAAGCCATTGAAGTAGAATTCTGTCCACTATAAAATTGAGGCCATTCCCTCACTTCTCAATATAGTACTATTATCTGACACGTATGCTATGAAATTACAGAGTTCACAAGTTAGAGAGTGAATAGATCTCATCATGCTTCGGTTTAAGTTTGTTAATGAATGAAATGCCTCCGATACTTAAGTCCCTGCATCCCTTTATCCAAGTTTTCACAGTAGTTTACTGGTGAGAACAAAACTCACTTTCCAGAGTTGTTGGTGGAAGCTTTGTCTTCTCGGAGTCAGGAAGCTGACATGAACAACTTAACAGTTGCTGAATGATAGCTGGACTGATTTGCTTGAAGTGGTCCTTAGAAATGGAGGAAGAACTGTTTCTTAAAAATATCTTCACCAGTTCATTGGCAGAGAAACAAACCTATGCAGGAAAGTATATACAGTTACTGAATATGTTGCATATACCTGCATCTGGTGATGAGATTAAACATGGACTCTTATAATAACAGTTATATAGTCTAGAAATATATGCTATATAACACTGTTTTATATGTATATATATTCCATATACCCATTTCTGGTTATATTAGTTTAATTACTACAAAAACTTCTAATTATTTTTTGGTTTTCCCATTAAAACTTGATACTACTATATTCCAGAAAGACCAGAATCTTTGGGATGAAGTAGCAAATTTTCTCTTGAAGCCTGTTAATATCATGAGGATCTGACACAACAATATCTCTAAAAATTTTATTGTCATATATGCTAACAAAGACCTATTAATGCTAACACAAATCATAGTCTTAGCTTTTAATATATGACTGCAATAGCAATAATATTATGGAAGCAATAATTAATAGAAGATACTGCCTTGAATTTTGCCTTGTGCTGCATGCTTAGTGAGATATGAAATTAAGGTGCTTTTTAAAATTCTTTAACAATAGCATCTCGCTTTAAGGTCAGCAAATTAGATGTTACATAGTCTAAATTGGGTCTGAATATTGCTTAACAATTGTATTATTAGAGGTACTCAAGAATTTCGATTACTTTTTGTTTTTGCTAGAAAGGTCTCTTTGCCAAAAAGAAAATAAACTTTTTTTTTAGGAACATCTATATTTTCATGAAAAGTCTCCAGGATGAAGCTTCTTGTAAAAAACATATGCAGTTAGCATTAGAACAGTTCCAGTGGCAATCTCTATACAAAGTTTTAAAAAGAAGTCCAGATCAAATATGCTATTATATTTAAAGGAATAATTGTCACTTCTTAATCTTATCTGATCTGTTGTGATTCAATTGAATAAGTATCCATCTGAGAATCAAAGGATTCCTAAATATTCTTTTTCTAATCACTGAAGCTTAGGTTTCTTTTGAAAGAAAATTACTATTTAAATGAAAGAGTTGTAATTATCATTACTTTTAAATAACCCAATTAAGCCCCAACACCTTCCTGCCTTTGTTCATCGATTATTAAAGTAAAATATGCCTTGTAGCTCACTAAGCAACTGAATGAATTAAGCACTGATACATATATTGTGAATGCCAGACTGAAGTCTTCAGGATAACAGTTGATCTCATCACCTGGATCTAGACTTTTCTGCCTCCAAGGAAAAAGAAATAATTAAGACAATTCAGGGGCTACCATATTGGAAAAAACCTCCAGTTTGCGTTTTCTGGGCAGTGGTGGCCTAGAAGTAGGGTACACCAACAAGTGGTATCAAGTTGGATGTCTAGCTTGGGGCTGGTTAAGAGCAGCATCTCTCACTGTACAGAAACTGTTATTATTTAATGCCTTCACCAATGATCTGAGTCATGGAACAGAGTCTACCATATCACATTCACAGAAAAAATCCAACTGGGACATGTAGTCAATATGCTGATGGGCATGGCTGCTATTTAGAGGGATCCTGACAAGCCAAAGAAATCGGCTGACAAGACCTTCATGAATATCAGCAAATTTATTGTGCTTCCAACACCCATGCACCAATAAAGGGTGTGAAAAACTGTAAAGTAGCTTTACAGAAAAGCACTTGAGGTCCTAATAGACAATAGAACATGAGTCACCAGTGTGCCCTTGTGTCAGTGAAGGCTAACTGCATACTGGGCTGCATTGGCAAGAGTGTAGCCAACAGGCAGTGAAAAAATATTATTGCCCTCCACTCAGGACATAATGAGTCCACATCTGGACTATATCCACTTTAGTAACTAGCTGTGTAAAAAAGACATTGGCAAACTGGGGGAAGTCCAATGGAAGGCCACCAGGATGGTTAGGGAACTGCAGCACATCATGTGCAGGGGAGAGGCTGAAGGATCTGGGTTTATTCAGTTTGAAGAAGGGTTGTGGAATATTTTAAGTCTTCAACTATCTAATGAGGTTATAAGGAAAATACAGCAAGAACCTCTCCTGAAGTGTACAGGAAAAAGATGAGGGCAATAGCTATTAGCTGCAACAGGGAAAATTCCACTTTGTAATAACAATAATATCAAAACAAGGGTAATAAAGCAGTGTTACAGTTTTCCCAGAAAGACTATGGAATCTCCCTCTTTGGAGACAATCAGAATTCAACTGGACATGACCCTGTGAAATTTAATCTGACTTTGATGTTGGCCCAGTGTTGAGAAGTAAGGTAAAGATGAGGTCCAGGACTACTAATGAGCTGGAAATTTAATGTGATTTTATTACCAGAAAATTTAAATAAAAAACAAGATCTCATCTGGAAAATAAATTGTCCAACTGCACATAAAAAAAAAAAAGTCTTATTTTGTAAAATGTTTCTTTAAGACTTGAGGAATGAGGACCTGTACCTTTTCCAGTTTCAAGCCCTACTCTTGTAAGCTTTTTAGCAAAGGAAAGCAGAGTACTCAGTCTCCATTAATACAGCAACTATGTGTATAGTCCTAAAGGATGATACTAAAGACACAAGTGAATCAAATTTACATACTTTTATATGAAAAACTGGTTGCATGTATGGATGATTTTGGTTCCCAAAATTAATGTTTCATTAATGAGGTATAATAAATGAATACATAGACCTTGTTACATAATAAAATGGAACTTCTTTCAAATATAATTCCGATATGAAAATTTAATTTCAGATCTTCAGGTAGCTAGCAAATACAAGCTATAAGCAAGTCAATGCCTCATATGTAGCAGCATCTGTTACTAACGGAGCATCATGGCTGCCATAGATAAGTGCAGAAAGCAGGAGGCAAAATTAGCAGCACAACAGTGAAACGCAAAGGTTTCTGACAGAATGATATGTCAAAACAGACATAGCTTGAAAGAATCAGAATGAAACAGAAGAAAGTAGGAACTAATACAGAAGAGAAATTATTTTCTCTCCAGTTGTTTCTTTGTGATTTTTTCATCTATACAGAATATTTGCCTCTCAGTTTGACTCCCAAGCCTCAGATAAAAAAAAAAAAGACAAGTGTGCAGGGGAGTTGTTACGAACAGTCTCAGAAGTTCAAGAAATCAAAAACTGTGTTTTATAAATTATTCTATTGTTGGAGGACAATTTTATTTCTTGAACAGATACTATCACTGCTTATTACCATCCTTCGTAACTTAAAATTAATATGAAACACATTAAAAATGAGCTTTATTTAAAATTATTTTGAGACCCCACTAAATGCCCCATCATGCTGATCAGCATTATTTTCTTTTGTTGGAGCTGGAAAGAAATAAACATATCGACAGAGTATGTATTCCAAATGTAATAAAATTACACAGATAAATATCTATCAGAATGGCATTTACCCAGATGCTGTTTGTCTTAGTTCCACATCATAAAACAATCACACAGCAAAAGTAAATTGCACATTGCTTATTCTCCTGAATTGAGAAGAAACAATGACTTAAAGTTAACTTAAATTGTAAAGAACTGGAAATAATAGAAACACATTGTTTGAAGTACACATTTCAAATGTATACATCAAACTATATACAAAATACATACTTTGAAATCTCTTTTTTTTTAATAAAGAGTTATTTCCAGTCTAATGGATGCCACCTTAATCACTGTTATAAGCAAAATTTGTTTATTTCCAAATACTTAGGATAAGAATAAAATCACCTGCAATGAGCTCTTCAAAGCCCTCAAAGAGGATACTGGGTAGTAGCTAAATTTCTGTCTTACAGACTCTATACTTTCTAAAGGAGCTTCTGGACTCCATGTCTATTAAAAGTTTTTGGAAATGCCCAATCTTTAGTTTACAGAAGCCTTTTAGAAGTAACTTATGCAGAAACCTTAATGTACTCTCAGTACAAAACAACCCTTCTTTCTACAAGAGCACAGGGGGCCCTAGAAGCTCTGTGACATAAGAGCAAAACAAATCTGATGAATTTGTGGAGACATTGAAGCCATGGTACTAGTCCTCTGTGTCCTGAAGAAACACCTGATTCTGCCTAACACTAACCATTACATTAGACATTCTCAGCTACTTTAATCACACATTCAACATCCATGAAGTTCTTAACCCAATTAATATTTAAACAAATATATGTATATAAAAATATATTTTCAGCATTATCAACGTGACTTTGAAACTAGTAAATTTTAGCTCAGAAATAAGGTAGTGTTTCCAAACCAATGTGAACTTTCATCACTGAAATTCTGTGATCAGTACTATAATAACATAAAAATAAATTGACCTGGTCCCAATCTGTGCTCCTTTCACGATCTTCAGAATAGCCTTTCAGATACTCTCTTTTCGTATGATTTCCTTTGACTGGAATATTTCTGACTCCAATATCTCTGATTGCTGTACTATAACGTCTTCTTTTGTGACTGTGAAATTGTCCATTCACAGTGCAGGTCTTTTTGGCCGCAAGCACATTTAATAGTTGTTCCAGTTCTAGTAATTCATTAAAAAACAGATATGTTACCATGGGAAAATATACATTTAAAAAGATAAAATCACAAGTAATTGTTAAAATTTCATTGGTTTCAGCATTAATTCAACTCTTC
Source organism: Melopsittacus undulatus (assembly GCF_012275295.1). NCBI lineage: Eukaryota > Metazoa > Chordata > Aves > Psittaciformes > Psittaculidae > Melopsittacus > Melopsittacus undulatus. Next base: position 118,146,603 of record NC_047527.1, read on the forward strand.
ATTTTAACAATTTTTTACCTCCTCAGTTTGGTACCCTATGTGATTTCTGCTTCACACCTCTAGAATTTCAGCACCTATATACTCAGCCGAACTTTTAAACTTGTTTTAAACCCTACTTAATGTAACATTTTTAAAGTGCTTTGAAAAGCTTGCAAAGTGTTGCTATTAGCAGTTACAACAAAAAAGGAAAAGTAGATGTCTTACAAAAAACCTTTAAATCTGTAATAGGCCCCTGGGTTGATGGCTTAGCTTCTTGAAGTCCTGAACATGCTGAATCTTTTGCAGAACTTGGTAGCAGCTGCTATTAACACCTGTGCTTTCCATTTATTTTTTTAAATTATTATTATTTTTGACCACTTGGAACTCTCCTATTCTTCTATTTATGGTTAAGTGGTATTTCTGATACATCTAGCAATAGAGCTCCTGAAGAAAATAAACTTTGCATATTCCAGACTCACTGGGTACTAAGGTCAGAAAGTGAGTAGGGAAGCACAAACCAGAAAGATGTTTTCAGGTACAGTAACCAGATATCAGAGAGCACATGGTCACAACATAGTGATCTGTAACTATTTCATCTCTTCTGGGGGTACTGCTACATTGAGGTGTGCACGACTGAGGTTTCCAACCTGGCTACTGTACATGAATTATCCTATCTATGCCTAACTGAGTCTTGCAATCTATAAAGATCTGCAAAAAGAAGAAATGTAAGTGGGGCTCCAGTTAACTCTGCTCTCACAGCTAGATCGCCACCCTCAGAGCTCTCTTGGGTAGTTCAGACTGTGCTGAGCAATTAATAACTTATTGTGATGGTACACATTGAATGATCTCAGTAACAATTAGGTTTATACCTCTTGAAGATTTATAAAATTAGAAGTTCTTTATCCAACCTTATTTTTAAATTTAGAGCAAACTACTTAACATCTCTAAAATGAAACATCATTTAAATCTAAAATTGAGTGTAAAAAGTCCTTTAGGCATTTAAAGATGGTTTACATCAAATGTGTGTTGCAAAAGACAAGGAATAAATAGCTTACCTGTCACTTGGAGTTCAGTGGTACTGTTTAGAGAACTGAAAATATATTTTGTAAAGAACTCTGGGGATGGCAAACTTGCTTTCCCCATACAGACTCCTTGGAGAGCCAGAGTAATGATTAAAGCAGCAAGGCGTGGAAGAGTGTTTTCATCAGCACCATCTTTGTCCATTATATCAGCATTTTTCTCCAGAGTACTCACATCAACACACTGAAATAAGGAGAAAACTGCATGAAGAGAGCTCTAGTGACCTTCATTCAAATAGTCAGAGTGGCAGTAGGAGAAAATGGAGAGAATGCTTTCACAGACAGCCAGAGTAGAAAAAATACCAAGATTAAAGTTGTAATTGACAACAAATGAGAAACAGTACATTTTCAGGAGAACAGACATAAACAAAAAATCCTGGAATTTTACTCAGTATATGGGGAAGAAGTATAGTCCTTCATCCAGATTATTTGTGCTGTTGTTTTCATGCTGGTTTTTTTTATTCCTCTGCTCCTCTTCAACTGCATCTAGATCTACTTCCAGAAAGCAGTAGAAAAGGGAGGAATTTTTGTTAAGGTACAATAAATTGGCTCAAATACAGACTTTAATGCTTTATATCAAGAATTCTCCCAATGTTTTTAGTTCCCTATCTATTAAATGGAATCTATAATTTGCTATGTTGCAGCTATCTGGAAAGATACAGTTCTCCAGATAAAGGATGACCTCCTAGCTGGGTGACCAAACGGGAGCAGCAGACACTTGTGTACACTTGTGCATGGACATGTGCAGGTCTGAAGTGAGAAAGCAGCGTACCACCCTCTCAGTTGTCTGGAAGCTCATCCCTGCTTTCTTCCATTTCTGCCCACCTTGTTTATTTTCATCACAAACAGTTGGCCCTTGAGAAAGAAACCAACCAACCAACCAAACAAACAAACTAAAAAAAACCACCCCAAACCCTTAACTTGGCCAACATTATTAATTCATTTCAAACCCATATTATCTAAATTGAAAAGTCAACTAGATAAGCCAGTACATTTTACACATTCTCATCTCTCTTTATATATGCCCTAAACACTGCAGAGAGGAGGCTGGCATTTCTTTTCTTCCCCACCCATTACACATTTAAATTTCCACAACCTAGATTTCATCTCTCATTTCAAATAATATATTAGGTGCTATGACCGAGAAGAAGATATTTTCTGTGAAATCAAAACGTATAAAGAGCCACTAAAAATGCTTTTACTACCCTGCATCATTGGCCCTTACCATAATTCAAACGTTGTGATTCAAAGCTTTGGACTATAATGTTTTGAGTACCTTTCATAAAACCCCCTCTTGCTTCATGCCTGAGCTTAGAGTCTCAGTTACTGAACAGACCTGACAACTGATTATACTGCCAGCATAAACAAGCAGACCACACAGTAAAACACTTTATGGATTGTTACTCTATCTTGACATGCCAAATACCCACTGATGCCTCTTTACAGTTGCCCAGCTACCACTGGAGTTCTTGGAAATCAGCACGTTCACCAAGACTCAGAACCAAAAGTACTGGTCAATGAATAATTTATGATAGGAAATGGTTAGACAAAGAACACAGAAAGAGGAACTGAAGTCCCTCAATATTCTACTGCACAGCCAGGACTCCTAGCCATCTTCTTCTGTGTAGGAAACTTTACTAGAATATGGTGTAAATTATAATCTAATTATATAAAAAAGGAAAGGGCAAATTCAAACCTTGCAATAAACCAAAGTTAAATGTATATTACAAACACATCTCAGGGGTTTCTCAGAGGAGGTCAACCTGTACTTTAAGAGTTATCTAATCTGCCAAAAAAATATTTTATTGCCCATTACAAGGAAACCAGTTTTTCTTTAGATAGTGAACCTTACAATATTATCCTATTATTTTATAGACCCTACTTGAGCTAAGGAATAATAAACAATAGTAAGAAAAATCACTTCATGTTGCCTGACTTAAAAAGGATGTTTTCTTGTTTTTTGTTTTTTTTTTTTTTTGCTGGATATACCCAATATGCATTAAAAAAAAAAAAAGAAAAATTTGAATTTAAGCTTATCTGTATCAGTCGCCATACAAGGCATATTTCTGCTCATAGATAATTAGACACGAAAGTATGTGTCCCAGCTGTAGGAAGCCATATCTTTGGACAGATTCCTTATTCCACCCTGCTTTGGATGGACATGGAAGTGCAGGGGTTGGCAAGGATTTAATCACTGCAAAATGATTCATCAAGCCAGATCAATTTTGGAGCTGTTCTGTATACCATTAGAATACAAGCTAGTATATCTATACTAATAAATACAAGAGGTGAGAAAGTGTTTTCTGCCTTTGAAGTCAAGTGCAGGTCTTGCATCTACACAGCTATACTCTTTTCCATCTGCCTTAAGCAGGGTAACTGTATCTAAATTGCCTTTTGGGAATGGTTCCTAATATGCACTATCTCCTCAACCATGCCTCAGCAGACTCTGGAAGTGTACATGCCAGAAGGAAGTCAAGGAGAAAGATAGTATTAAACAGCGCGTGCAACAAAAGACTAATGTTCAGCCTATGCTCTCCTACTGTTATTTACCAGTTTGTTGAAGGACCATAACACTGACACAATGTCTGAACTAGCTTAAAGGCACTATATCAGTAATAAATATGAAGCTATTTTTATGTTTTCTTTACCTGTGTTTCAGAAGTTTTAAAATGTTGCCTTACTGCAGCCAAAATATCTTCAGTTTCATTGCGTGAAAAATAATAACAGTCTTCATCATGTCTTAAATTAAGCATACTCTGTAGGTAAAATTTATAATCCTTGTTATTCAAGCTGAGTTCTGAAGAGCATGCATCTCTACGATGAAGAATGTAGTAGAGAAGAATAAGAGAAATTCTCTCAAATACTTCTTCACTGAGATAGTCTTCTAAATTTCCACCAGCTATTAGTAATACAGCATCTGGTTCAAGGCACTGTGAAAAAATAAAAATAAATGGAAATTCAACTCAAGCAACACATTGCAAGTCATCTGTTAATACAGTGAGAGAGGAAACAGGAGAATTCAACTCTCATATTTAAGGAACTGAACCTAAGACTACACAGCAGCAGGCTGATGGAATGCCAGGAGGAGGGGGCAAGTAACTCACAGCAGTTCTATAGAGGCAAGATCACATGGTTTTTTTCCAGATCCCCTTGAGTTTTAAAGAAATGTCAAATATCAAAGGGATTTAAGATTTACTACAAACCAGGATTAGCTGATCAATCATTGTAGCAAACTAAAAGCCTTCAACTGGCTTCAACAGTTTATATTTGTGGTTGTAAATATATTAGATAAGCACTAGGGCTATTAACATTTTCAATTGTGCATTCTATGTTCATTTATAAGACAACTACTGTATCTGGGCTATAGATAATTTATGGTATGTAAACAGAAGTTATATCATATTCAATGCACTGTTAAGAGGCTTAGTTGACCCTGCAATTATTCAGTTATTTTTATTTTTTCTCAATGATTTCTGTTAACTGGAAACATTTGGTCCTGTGCAGAGAGCCTGCACAAAGTCTCAACACCATTTAGTTCTCCAGATGCATTTCAAGAGGGGCTGAAATCATATTCTTACGTTGTGCAGGCTTTCTGTCTGAGCACAGATTTTTTAATACCTATATTATTAAATATGCATATAAGCCTTGCAATTTTTCTTGATACAGACGCTTTCCAGAAACTTTTGCCAGCTCAAGCAAAAGTTAGTCTTTAAAATTAGACCAGAAGATGAATAGAGCTCTGTGTCATACTATGGGAAGTAAGATGCTGAATCCCAGAATAAAGAACCTTTCTTGAAGAGATCCTGCAACTATTTTGATTCATTGTGTAGCTGTTTTATTCCAACTGGCTCATTTCCCAGCATGTTATAGGCGTGCAAGCTAATCTCAACTACTATTGTAGAACAGCCAGACTGTACATTTGAGAGAGCAAAGTACAACTCATGATGGTACCATGGGATGATCAAAGCTGTGCTTTAATAAAATCATGAATCCAGACAGAATCTAGTTTGTCAGACTAAATTGTTTGTGCCTGGAAGCATGATGTGCTGGTTGGTGTGTCTCACTTTGTATGTTAATTCATTTTCTTATACAGAACCTGAGTAGAATCAAATGCATCGTCTTGTTCAGAAACCAATGTACCCTGGAGGAATTGGGGAAACTGCTACTTTTCAATAGAAACAATTCTAATAAAAATTCTCACAAACACTCAATCTAAACAGATCTGTAATTCTTTTCCGAATGCATGTCTCCGAGCATCAGTATTTGGCCTAGAAGGAATATCGCTATCCTGTTTTCTGTCCCCAAAGCCCTCAAGTTAGTCAACTAGTCTTTTCAAAAACTCAGTAATACTAAAGTAAACATATTGCATGTAGTGGAAGATTTTCAAAGACTTCTATAACATTTGAAAACCCAGTAAGGATGAATTGTAATCACTGAGGCTGTTGTTTGCTCTTGCAAGGAAAATGACTGGAAAGGATATTGCCAGTTGGAAGTAAGCAAGTTCATTGCAAAAGATGCAGCTATTGCATAGGATATTGGTAGCACTTAGAGGATAAACCTTAGGGAGATATCAAGAATACAAATTTCTTCATCACTGGTTATTTTGCTGTTACTAGTATTTTACAGCCATAACCATGTGCATGGCCTTGCTTTAGAAATACTTATTTGCTGGGCAATGAACCTGAGTTTCTCTCAGTTAGAAGACAAGTTAGAAAACAACATCTTACCACTGCAAGAAATACATGAATTGTGTTCTCAGGAGATAAAAAAAAAAGACTCAAATGCCATTCAATAGCTTCCAGCTCCTGTCCAAATAGTCTTGGGGCCAATATATAACTACAACCAAAAAACTAGTCTATATAAGTGTTAAACTTCACTGCTTTTAAATACCTGTCGTGGTTTAAAACCAAACCGGCACAGCTCGTTCATTCACTCCCCCCCTTGTTCCCCCAGCTCCCGGAGAGTTAGGAAGAAGAATCCAAAGAATGTAGCCCCACGGGTTGAGATAAGCACAGTTTAATAGCTAAGGTATAACATAAATGACTACTGCTACTACTACTACAAATAATAATGATAAAGCCAATAACAAGTGGAGAGAATACAACACCTCACCAGCCACCAACCCATAACTCACCCCACCCTGCCTGACCGAGCACCGAGCGATACCTCCTCCATCCCCCCAGAGCTCCAGCCCTTCCAGGTTTCTCCTGGTTACATCCTGGGCATGATGTGCTATGGTATGGAATACCTCTTTGGCTAGCCTGGGTCAAGTGTCCTGTCTCTCCTTCCTCCCGGCCTCCCCTCCTCCCTGCAGAGCATGAGCTCAGAAAAGGCCTTGGACAAACCAAACACCCGAGCAGTAACTCAAAACATACTTGCTATCAGCAACCGTTCTCAGCCCGAAAGACAAAACACAGCACTGCACCAGCTACCAAGAAGGAGAAAAATGACTGCTACTGCTCAAACCAGGACAATACCCATTGGAGATATCATTAACAAAAATCAATTTGAAAACAGTCATGTACTATGACCAGAATTCTAGATTTACAAGGGAAAGTTGAGCCTGAAATCAATTAGTAATTTCCAACAAATATGGGAAAATAATGCCAAGCTAGGGTGTGGCATTCTTTTTCAAATGTTTATGATTTTGAACGATAGTGCCTCTTGCACAGTTTTTGCTATCTTGGTTTACCAAATCATCTTGGAAGATTTCATCTCTGTGGTATGTGGGCTGCACGTGACTGAAGATACTATCTTTCATGGATTTTCCATAGAGAATTGTGATCTTGTGGCACTGTCAGTGCAGAATATGAGAAGTCCTACTGACACAGCTGACACTGAGAAGTACTGAAAATGGTGAAAAACCTCAAATTCTTCCTCCAGCAAATTACCAAGATGAAGCCTACACTGAGTGGAAGTCCTGACCAAAGTAAGATAGCTTCCAAGGACACAGAGTGCATGCTCTCCACAAATAGAGGAAAAAAATACAACAATCAAGAGAAGTGAAACTGAGAGGGGGAACAAGAAGGTCTAGACCCCTGCTTTGTGAAGTTTAGGAAGACTCTATACCCATTACTTTTTAACATGTTATCACCTTTTGATCTGAGTCTGTATCTGGTACACATCCATTGCCTGGATGTGCAAAGAGAAAAACTGCATGATCTCTTTCATGAAAATTGCCCAGTTAAGGAACAACAGACACTTGCCTTATTTACGTATGAAATTCACATTGGGGTTAATACAACAAGCAGGAGCATTTGCAGAAAGGGCCAGGTAAGCAAGTAGACTTCTACTGCAAGGGAGGAAAAGTTCTCCGTTACATTGGCTTGACAGATTGCCATGAATAGTATATTGTGAAATTGTTCACTTTTTTGACCATCCTAATAATTCTGATAGAAAATGACACTCTGCTAATAATAAGTCACTGAACAATGTCAGAGTTAGAGTAACATTAATCAAAGCTAAGGCCGACCAAACCATTTGTAGTCCCTTTAGCTAAGCTGCTCACTCACCACTGTCTCCATCCTACCAGGAGCTATGATCTTATTAGACTTGTTCCTTTCTTTGTCAAATGGGGGATCAGTTCTGAAAACATTCTAAACTCAACTACACAACCAAACCTCTGTGAAGTTGTACCCAGGACTTTTTGCAGTTTCAGTTTGGATTTGTAGATTCCTTGTTCTGCCTTTCATTTTCCTTGACCTGAACGGCTTACCAAAACCCTCCCTTAAATTTTGACTATTTCAGTGGGGTGGCCCATAAATCTAAGACAACCCAGTCTGGGTTTCATTTTTTATGATCTAAAATACAGGAAAAATAAAACAAAAATAAAACAAAACCAAAAACAAACAAAGTGGCAGAAGTGGTCAGCAGTTTTTATATATGTATTTCCACAGTGGAAATCCTCTGTGTCCCAAACTCAAGCTTTCATAGTTAGATCGAGCTAAAGGAGAAAGATCTTTATTGGAAAATAAACACTTGCTGACTTTCAAAGGAAAATTATTGGTGTTATGCAACTGAAACACAACATTTTAAAGGAATGCCTGTCATGTTTGGAATACTTCTTCATAAGCTCAAAAAATAAATAATAATGCCGAATGAAATGATTAAAGCAGGGACAACTTCCTGTTGCAACAACAAGCCCTTTACATGTCTAGGTTTTATATTCAGGAGAATATCACTCTAATAAATAATTTTCAAACTCACTGATGATCCTGTAAATATATCCCTCATTAATTGAAGCACTAACCAGATTACAATCCTCTTGCATGCCATAAATCCGCTGTGGGCACTCAGTTCTCTCCAGTAATATTCTGACCAGTTCTTGCGAATGGTTCACGTGGAGCTCAGTGTTGTCAGCTGAAAGAACGCGTAAAACTTCCATCAGATAGCCTCGGCTGGAAGCATAGCTGCCATTCTGACCATGCTCTTCCCCAAGCTGTCCTTCAGCAATGAGCACGCTGAATATGAAAGCGGAACATACCATCCCAAGAGCTGGGTGCTTGGTCAGAAAACGCATCTCCTTTTCCTGCAGTGCGTGATCTGCACTGAATGTTGGATTGTTGTTTGCACTTCACAGCTTAAACTCGAAACCTGAGAAATCTGAATGGTAAAAGGGAAAAAAAAACAAAACAACCAACCCTTTAATTAGTGTGAATGCAATATGTTTGCAAGGATTTATTAATTGGTCAGCTAAGCTGATTTGCAGTGACAAGCTGTTTTTGAACAACAGGGAGCCTGTAAGGGCTTTACAGCTCAGAACAGCAGGAAACTAAGACAACCATGGCCTTAAAACTTCTGTAGAATTACCAACAAGAGGTTGACTCAAAGAGCCCTTCTCTCCTCTTAAAAGTAAAGTGTATGGTTGTCATTTCAGTGCTATGCTATTGCATTCACTAACAATCCTCTTCAGTAAGAACAGGAAAATACTACAGCTTTCGCTTTCTTTCCATTATGAAACAGGGTTTTAGTAGCAAAAATAGCTTTAAGTAAAGATTACTAGTCTAATTCTGATATGAATGTGCAGTAATTATGTTACACGAAAATGATATAGAGCAGGTTTTATTTTCAATACACTTTACCAATGTTACCAAACTCTAACTATACAACACAAAACAGGAACAAACAGGGTGTATGTAAAAATTAGTGATATTTTATGATCAGATGAAAGAGATACAAAACTGAGGTCACCGTTTCATTCACAGAACTTGGTAAATAAACAAGACAAATGCACCAGAAAGAGCAAGTTTAACTTGTTAATTCTAGATGTAAAAGACATTTTGTACTGTAAATCTGTCTTGTCACTATCTTTCCTAATATACCATCACCTCTGCTTTAGCAATAATCTAAGTCAATATCAAAGAGCAAGAGACATGAAAGAGTTTCACTTCTGTTTTCCACAAAAAAAGTTTTGATTTTATTCATGGGCAGATGCTGGCAGTGACCTACATTTTTGGATGGTAATGCACATGTTAAACAGCTACATGCAAGTTCAGATTCTTTTAACTACAACATGATATGTGTGTCTTGTTTTAAAGACAACTCTGCTAACCAAGTGTTGACAATGAAAAAAGAACTGCTAAATTCAAGTTGGCATTCACTCAGATAAAGATTAATATGTTTTCAAAAGCTAGGAAATCTTTTGGTATTTAAATATATTTCACTGTTAGAGGTTAGGAATATGCATCTTTGTTACGAGGAAGCACTTTTTTCTAAACATTATTTTCTTACCTTCTGAAGGGAAAAAGAATGCTTGTGTATCTAGCTTTGTGGCCTTCTGAATCCTTAGAGGTATTTTAGCTGCTGGAAGTCCAATGTTTTTAAAATTCCTTGATGGTGCTCTGGAAGCTGGAGAGGATTAGTTTATTGCTGCCTTGAAAAGTTTTCAGTTGCTATGGAGAGAGTTGCTCTTAAGGTAGCAATGGAGGTGGATGGGAATTAGAATATGTTCTTGGCAAGTTCTAAGCATCGTGTTATTGAATGGATTTCACATATTTTAGTAGTTATCATTTTATGTAAACAGCCTATTTTAGCGGTGCATGATGTACAAAATCTACTGAAGAATGTATTTCATTGTGACGGATATTACATGAAAACACTCTGTTTTCTACATTACTACATTAGCTGATCAATTCTGTGACAAACCTGACTTTTTTTTTCCCAAACAAGTTATTAATTCTTTTTGCAAATAGGAGAACAGAAGAGAAACAGAAACCTTTTCAAGCACAGAAAAACGGTACTTTTCTTTGTGAAACACTGTCCATAGAGAACAGGGTCTTTCATTCCTATTTATTCTGTGCCACATTTGCAGTCATTAAAAATGTTGGGATAGCTCAGACTGCAGTGAAAAAAATTTCTTCCACCCACTCAGATTTTCCAGAGGGATGCCTTTACAAAGTCGACATTTATGACACCATGCCATTACAAGGGTATTGCACAGGCAGTTGGCTAAAACTGTCACTTCTGACAGTTTTCCACAGCAACAGGTATGTCAGTCACAGCCCTCTCCCACTTTCTAAACCTTCAGTGCAGTAAATGAAGAATTAGTATCTCAGTTGGCTCAACAGTGGAGACGTCATAATAGAAACGTCATAATTTCCTTTAAAGCTAGAACTGACAAAAAAATCCCAGGTTCTAAAATGCCAGTAATATTTCTTACAAGGTGATGAGCTTAAAGGGAACAGCCTTGTTTTAGTAAGGCTGAGAACTGGCAACTGATACTCCCTAAAAAGAAAAAAAAAATTAAACTGTCAACACCAGTTTGAGGGTAATAAAAAAGTAAACAAATATTCCCAAAGATTCATGGAAGTATGTGCAAACTCTTGTGTGACCAAGACTCAGCATTTTAAAAACCAGTCCTACTAATAGATAGTCAAGTACAAAAGCCGCCTCGTATTTGTACCAAAGTATTTTTCATTCTACTTAATAAGTTACAAAAGATATATATCGAATTTTGCCAAATATGCAATTTCATGCAAAAAAAGAATTACAGAAATTTTCATCTCCGGTATTTATTTTTATATAAATGACTGAAAAGCAGAAACACATGATAATATGCATCTCCACTAGCTTTTATATAATTTGCTCTGTGAAACAAAGCTAACTATGTCCAGATTTGTTCCACTAATAAAAATAATTCTTCAGATAATGAGGGAATAGTTTCCAGCATTTAATTCCAGGGATTGCTCAATCTGCAAACAAACATAGAATAGGTTTATCTACGTAATTGGTGTTTTGTATATAATTACAGATTGAAATGGAGAACTCATTCTATCCAATTAAAGTGTACAAAAAGAGGGTGAATTGTTTCAATTTATTGAGAGAAGCTAACATTTAAAAACATATTTGATGATTTATAACTACTGAAAGCTGCTGAGATTTATATAATAATACTGTCTATATCTTACATTAACATTTATATAACAGAGTGATGGTAAAAAAAAAAGGGGAAGCGATCAGTGTATTAAAATGATAATTACTGATACAGGGTACTATGGCTGATTTCAAAGGAGAATTCACTTCCCTTTTCAAGTGTTGCAAACCTCATCTAGCTTGTAAATGAGTTTCTTGCTGGTGGCAAAACCACTGACAGTGACTCAAGCCTCAACCTCTGCTTTTACCCCTGACATGAGAGCACTACCCATGCTTTTCTATCACTGTCAAAGAATTTTTCTGTCTACACAGCATTTGGATTGCTACTTTTGAAGTAATTACTAGCATCAATTGCTATGTCCTTTTCTCAAACCCTTCACTAGTATTAGCATTTTTCCCCTACTACCTATCTATCCTGATGTGGCAGCTGATAAAATGGAGCAGAGGTAATAACAGAGCTGGGCAATTAGATGACTATTAGAAGTTCACGAAGATACACAGGCAGAAAGAAATCACTAGTACAGGTTAATGTCTTAAAACCTCCCGAAGCACCTATGGCTTTATGGCTTTTAGTATTATATACTATTACATAGTATTATCCTAATCTGCATGCTAGTGGACAGGAGTGAAGGCAATTTCCAACTGGCATAACCAGACACAGAACATGACAAGCACATGCAGCAAGCCCTCTTTGATTATAGGATTTTCACTTATTTGCTTTTAATTTTAAGTGAACCAGTAAGATTTACTGCAGCTTGTTACTCACACCTACACACTTGCTGCAAGAGCAAAAGCAAGTTGCACATTCACAAATGCCATGAATAACCGTACTTTGCAATTAACCGTTTTTCAACAGATTGGTGAATGGACTACATAGGAATAGAAAAACTTTAGAAAACTCACTTTGAGATGACAAGGACATTTCTGAGAGTTTCACCAACCTGACAAATGCCTTAATTGTATTTATACAGAAGAATGGGAGAGGATGCAGGCATCATTTTAGTAAGACCCCTGCTGAACTTCACAGATTACTGAGAAACACAGGTACATAACTCTTATTTTTAGATACTGTATAACTTGTTTTGATAGACTATGCAATTGTATTCTTTGCCCTTTTACTAATCACAGCAATCATGGCAAATAGAAAAGAATCCTGTGGTACTGTAGATTTCCTCCATGTTATTAATATATGTGCACGTTACTATAATTACAGCTGTAGGCAGCATATTGACACATGAAAAGGCTACATTTTACATGTAATTTGTCTAGATTTTCAATATGTAAAGCATGCTTGCCAATGAATTAATGCCAAACTGCTACAATAAAAAATGCCAATGCTTTAAAATTACCACAGTCTATTCAGCTTCATTGGCCTCATATGTCAATCCTAACAATATCACATATATTAAGATTGCCAATGCATTTAAATAAATGAATGCTATTGAAATTATCTGAGTTAAATATATTAGCAAAGTTACATATATTAATAAATATCTGTCATGGTTTAAGCCCAGCTGACAACCCAGAACCACGCAGCTGCTCACTCACTCTCCCTACTCCCCCCTCCCAAAAGGACTGGGAGGAGAATCAAACGAATGTAACTCCCACGGGTTGAGATAAGAACAGTCCAGTAACTAAAGTATAACACGAACCGCTGCTGCTACCATCAATAATAGTAATGATAAGGGAAATAACAAGGGAAGAGAATACAACCACTCACCACCCACTGACTGATACCCAGCCCAACCCAAGCAGTGATCTAACCCTTCCGGGTAACTGGCCCCAGTTTATATAACGGACATGACACGCTGTGGTATGGAATACCTTTTTGGCTAGTTTGAGTCGGGTGTCCTCTCTCTACTTCCTTCCAGTTTCCCCTCCTCCCTGGCAGAGCATGAGATTCAGAAAGTCCTTGGTCAGAGCAGCAACTAAAAACATTGTTGTTATCAGTACTTGTTCCCAGGCTGAAGGTCAAAACCACAGCACTGAACCAGCTACCAAGAAGGAGAAAATGACTGCTACTGCTTAACTAAGGACAATGTCTCTGGAACAAGCCTTGTATTAGTGTAGGATTGCAATATTCACCTATTAGCTGAAAGTTTCCTAAGACCTGTAAATCTAGTTACATTAAAAAAAGCTTATATGGGTTAACAGAATGAAAGTGTTCATTGATATGGAAAGAGTGATCTAAAATCTTATTAATTGCCCCCATCTTACTACAGACTTCTTTCTCACACAACTTCGCCATTGATGACTATCTGGCTGTGTTTAAAAAAAAACAAACAAAAAAAAAATCCCCAAAAACCCAAAACCAAAACCCCAAAAGCCATCAATACGATTCAAAGGTAACTTTAATTATAATAAGAACATAGTCACAGTAGGGGATGTAAGTATCTTGGGCAAGAAAAAGAGGGAGCTTCAGAAGGAAGTATATGATGCTGAGCATTTTGAAGTTAAAAAATATATGGGGAAAAAATGCTCTTGTGTTCATCCCTCAGAAATTAAGCAGCCTAGCTTTGCTAAAGGTACCTAGACATTAAACAACACTGCCTGTTGTTTGGTTATGTCCTGGAGCATAATCAGATTCTATTATATCTATTTTTTGATTCTGCTTCTTTGGGTTTCCAAAGACACAAGGCAAAAACCCCACAAGCTGATTTTACTAACAATGTTTCATACAGTACAAAGCATTTACAGTCCAACTAAATAACTAAAACTATAAATTTAAATATACCAAATGAAATATTATGTGGTATTATTTTGTAGAACACCAAGTAATATTTCAAAGGAAAAAAAAAAAGTTTTAAAATTGAAAAATAACCTTTCAACAGTTGTGCTATTTGCCTTATAGGAAACTTATGTATCTTACATTGTTGCTTCAGCCACTAACTTCTAACCCCAACATACTGGAATGTTCCTTTCTTGTTGGATAGTCATCTTATGCTCAAAAACCATTCAAAATTCTCTTTATGTATTTTTCCTATTTCATACAATATTTTATATATAATCTTTACTATTATAGAAATTAAGAAGTGTTTACTCACATGACTTTTGATTTTCAAACTATGACTCAGTGTTTAGTTGCTCTAAAGAAATTCTCCTCACAACAGGGAGGAGTCATTGCAAGCAAACACCATGGTAACTGTTGCACGAAAAAAGACTGATGTTCCTCAAGGCCTTCAAGACTACCTAAAACCAAAGGAAAAAGAAGTTTCTGGGTCATGAATAAAAGCCAGGGTGAGGGGAGGGAAGAAACCTTCTTTTCCACCTTTGTTTAAATTCAGGAAGTTTGTAGGTGGCACCAAGACTAAGAATAGCTTGCAGAATAGTTGAGTGACTAGATAAGCTTCAAGTAACAGTTACTGAAAAAATAAAGGTGGAAAGAAAAAATGAAAATCTGAGAATAGAAGGACCCTGAAAAAAAAAACAGTATTGATAAGAAACAAATAAATTTAACCAAATACAAACTTCTTCATATCACAATGAACCAAGTTTCCGCCTTTATTAAAACTACTGAGCAACTAATATCTTTCCCATGTAACCCAGTATTATACCCACTGTCTGAAGGGTTGGTAAGAAGAGAAGTGAGAAGGGAGTTTTTTATCATAAGAAATGCTCATACTTCATGAAAGATTTTAAAGTTGTTTATCTGTATATAACCACAGATAACTTAAATACCCATATTCACAATGAATGCATACATGCAGCAAATACAAAATCAACTTCGCAAATACCGTTTGAGTTAACATAGCATTGTTCTATCCAATTTAGGAACAATCCCTATTTTATCATCAAGAGGACACATTGTTCATTCTGCTCAGTGTTGGCTACAGAATTCTTTGTATAGAATCATAGAATAGTTAGGGTTGGAAAGGACCTTAAGGTCATCTGGTTCCAACACCCTTGCCATGGGCAGGGACACCTAACACTAAACCATGTCACCCAAGGCTCTGTCCAACCCAGCCTTGAACACCACCAGGGATGGAGCATTCACAACTTCCTTGGGCAACCCATTCCAGTGCCTTACCACTCTTACAGTCTTCCTTATGTCCAATCTAAACCTCCCCCTGTTTAAGTTTGAGCCCATTACCCCTTGTTCTACCACTACCGTCCCTAATGAAGAGTGCCATCCTCCTCAGATACTGGAAGGTAGCTTTGAGGTCTCCACGCGGCCTTTTCTTCTCCAGGCTGAACAGCCCCAACTTTCTCAGCCTGTCTTCATAAGGCTATCATTATTATCTCTAGTTCCTGGAACAGAATTGCTGTATTTTAATAATTCTTCAGTGAATTTAGCATCTTTTTGCCATTAATTGTTTCCTTAGTTGTAGAAGAAAACAATTGTGGGTTCAGAGTTTATTATACTAAAAAGCACCAGAATAACTCATTGTACTGATGTGAGATATTGGTATTCTTATTCTTTTCCTGCACTGTAAATGAATATTCAAAGCAGCTTATGAAATATATTGGCGATCTCATGGCAGGCAACAGGAGTCCTCATCTATGTAAGTATTTAATTTTTTCTGCATATTCTCTGTACACAAATGTATATACAGGCAGTATGACACAAATCAAAATAATATGAAAGAACAATAAAAATCCCTATATCTGATTCAATAAGATTATTCTATTTCTTATATAAACACAACAAGGTTTTCTTTCCACTTACTGAATTCATCTGATAAGTATGTGTGATAATAACCATAATTATTCCCAATGAAGTATCTTTACAATAATATGAGATATTTTCCATCTTTTCTTTGGTTATGAGCATGCAAAGATTACATTTGCCTCTTTTATTATTACACAGCCTGCATACCTCGTAACTCCTGTGGACAAGTGATACATGCAGGTCTTAATCCTCCATTATTTCCCGTCCTAGAAATTCTTGCTATAACCCTGTAAAAAATGCTTATTATGTAGTGTTATTTTTCACTGCATGCCTAAAGCTCCATGCATCTAATTCTTTCTGCATGAAAATGAGTATCCTCTGTAGCCAGTGTCATCAGCAAAATTTAATAAAAAAAAAAAATTTAAGAAAGTATAAGAAAAGTCTAGAGACTTGAATCTTGGAAGATCTCTCTAGCAATCTAATGCCAAGTCAATCAACCCCTTTCCCAAAGTAACTTATAACCTTCTATATTTTTACCCAACCTCAATTTTTCCATGTCTTCAGTTTAATAAGTAATTTCCTAGTTGGTACCATACCACATAGTTATACATAATTGTTATAGTGACATCCTGTAGATTAACTGCATCTGCATTATCCTGGATAAAAACCAGTAATTTAAAAACAAACAAAAAAATTGACATTCCTAGTAGTTCATTAATTAATTCTTCTTTACTAACTTCTGAATAGAAGTGATGGCTTATTTTTAGCAATAACCATTTCTTTTTTTGTAAAAGTAAAGTCACAAAATACAGAATTAGATCTTTCTAGTAGTATAAATGCATTAAATAAATTAAAATTTTGAAAATATGAAATACTCAATATTAAAAATATTGAACATATTGAAAATAAAACCAATGTAGGTGTAGATTACAAAAAAAGCTTAAACATAACATGCAATTATACTGCATCAAAATGGTAGGCAGTAGAAACACTTTTTTAATCCTTTTTATTGTACTCAGACTGTTTGTAGGTAAGTAAACATTTGTGTTTGTTCTGGAAGTTACTAAAAACATATATACATGATCAGCCAAGCTGAAATGCAAGTTTGCTCCAATCCAAACCAAACGAATGTGGTAGTATGATAGCTTTAAAGACAGTGACTCTATTCCCACTAAACTTCTGTATCTGAAGAAATAAAAACCAATTAATGAAATGCAGTTCAACTTTTGAAGGTAGTAGCACTGGCATAACCTAGGATCCATCCCGTTCTCAGATTGCCTTTTTGGTTTCTACTTGTTTTATCTATGTTACATACAACACTTATTGACCATACTTACAAATTATACAGATGGTACCAGTTAATATCAATGGAAACACACAGAATCATAGAATCACAGAATAGTTAGGGTTGGAAAGGAACTTAAGATCATCCAGTTCTAACCCCCCTGCCATGGGCAGGAACACCTCACACTAAAGCATGCCATGCAAGGCTCTACCCAACCCGGTCTTGAACACTGCCAGGGATGGAGCATTCACAGCCTCCCTGGGCAACCCATTCCAGTGCCTCAACACCTTTACAGTAAAGAATTTCTTCCTTATATCCAATCTAAACCTCTGCTGTTTAAGTTTTAACCTGTTACCTCTTGTCCTATCACTACAGTCCCTAATGAATAGTCCCTCACCAGCATCCCTGTAGGCCCCCTTCAGATACTGGAAGGCTGCTATGAGGTCTCCACGCAGCCTTCTCTTCTCCAGGCTGAACAGCCCAAACTTTCTCAGCCTGTCTTCATATGGGAGGTGCTCCAGTCCCCTGATCATCCTTGTGGCCCTCCTCTGGACTTGTTCCAACAGTTCCATGTCCTTTTGATGTTGAGGACACCAGAACTGCACACAATACTCCAAGTGAGGTCTCACGAGAGCAGAGTAGAGGGGCAGGATCACCTCCTTCGACCTGCTGGTCACGCTCCTCTTGATGCAGCCCAGGATACAGTTGGCTTTCTGGGCTCCAAGAGCACACTGCTGGCTCATGTTCATTTTCTCATTGACCAACACCCCCAAGTTCTTCTCTGCAGGGCTGCTCTCAATCTCTTCTTTGCCCATAGAGGCCTGTGAGCTGGAAAACAGATTTCAAACATGGACCTTGGGCTCCTCCTTTGTTAATCATCTCAATAACATCAGCTCATTGCCTAAACACATTTCACCATCTCCAGAAAGTGAATGAAGCTATAGTACGCCTTTTGTGCAATAAGGCTATTCTTATATCACAAACAATAATGGGGAGCTCACTTCACTTACTAATGAAGACACATGTGAGGATCCTAGCCATGCTGACAGTGAGCAGGAATAAACAAATAAATAGTGGTAACACAGTTACATTTCAGAACTAATACAGGATACTCAGTTTCAGGGCTGAAGCCCTTCTCTGTCAGGTACCAGAAGAGAACTTATTCTAAAGCAGCTGGTAGTAGTGTATGTATCACACCAGTGGGCCCTAAATTTCATCAAGCATAGAAAGCCTTATAATACTCAGCTGCAAATGTTCACGCAGAAGTCTTTGTAACAACATCACTCATTGTGATGTTGGTTGGTATTTTAAGCCTTAATTACTGATTTTGAACTGTTACCACCCAGACAATCTAGGACTAATCAGTACCTGTAATCTCCCACACACTGTTCCAAGAACTGCTTGCCTGCATTTTCTATTTAGTTCTAATTAATACTGTCTTATATAGGAAACACGAACAGCCTGTATTATGGTTGTCTTTTCATCAAGATAATAATTGAATATTTAAAGAAAATAACTCTTATTTTGAATGTTTGTGCCCAGAAACCACTTGCTTATCTCAAAGATTCTCCATACTGTATAAATTCCACTGTCCACTCACTGAGAACATGTTTTACTGAAATTATTCCTTTCAGAAAATTAAAGGTAAACTAGAAATTTCTTATAAGAAATTATAGTACCAATAAGAAATTTCTTTCTTCTTAGTTTTGCATATATCATTTCTATTCAATTATGTGGAAGAATTTCAACCTATGTCTTCCAATTCACACTTTTAAGGACAGAGGAGATAATTTAGGATCATTACACAGTCTGGCATTAAAGCAGGACAAAAAAAAATATACCCAGGAATTTCTGAAACAAACCCATTCTGGGTTTGCATTCTAAGCCATATTTATGTACAAAATTCAGCCCTTATCAAAATCTTCATTTGAGGATCTAAACCATCAACAGGGAAGCTTTATTACTCCCACATTTAAAATGTATGCATCATAGTTCCAGTGTGGATTTGTTTAGCTTCAGGTACTTCACCTAAACTTCAGCACAATTAAATATCCAATACAGTAAAAAAACTGTTACAAACATCAGCAGATGCTGATCATTATCATTATGTGTCATCCTTTCTTTCTTTTAAATATTGAGAGAAATGTTAAATAGCATTTGATCAAAAGAACCCTCCTGGAAGCATATTCTGATATTTAACAACTTGCCATTTACAATCCATTTAATTAAATTAATATTGTTTTATGGCATCCCACAAGGTAATTTTTACTAAAATTTCAGTCATTCAGGAATCAGGTGAAAGCTTCATAGAAGCCTAGGCTTCTGCACTGTTACCTCTGTCAGAGAAGATTATTGTCTTATGAAATACATATCACATTTTTTTTGTCCTGATCATTTCCCATATAATCATATTGGTTAGTATTAACTATGTTACTCTCTTTTAACTCTTCACTAACTGCATTCTACAGTGCTTTTCTCTGCTTGATGTCTGGTGAAATGGTCCTATAGACACCCAGTCACCCTGTTTACCCTTATTGAAATACTGAAACAACTTAAGCTTTTCTTCCATTCTGCGAAACTTCATCATGCTCCAAGACATGTTCTTTTAAAAAACCAAACAATAATGGGCTAGAATGCTCTGTAACCAATGCTAAGTATATGCTATTGTGTCTGGCTAATGTAAAAAAAAATAACTGAAATAATTATTTGGTTATGACAGAGTAGAAAGTATATTTATATCAAAGTCAGGCACTACACAAACTATTTCTTTCCAAAGCTAGCATACTAATACACATATTTTTACTTCAGTGGTCAATCCTTCTCTATCAGTGACAGTGGCCTTTAATTTAGAGCTAGGCTACATAGATTTTGACAAGTGTGTTAATTGTAATTTTAGAAAGTTCTGAAATGCTAATTTCAAAGCACTGTGCTAAGGAAAATATGTTCAGCTTAAAGATTAAAAAATATATATATTCAAATTATGTTTATAAGGCAAATTCTTATTAGCTCCCATACCAGTAAACTATTTAGGTAATCTTGGATTGCAGTCCATGCTAAGTCTCTTCTGAGCAAGTGCTTGTACTTTGATTTCACAGCTGGGGATTTATACTGAAGTGCTCAATGTGAGTAGCTTGGAAACACCAGAGGCAGAAACTTTCCTGGAACTGAGGGTCTGCTACAAGCAAATTGTCTGCTTGGTATGATACTAACCAAGCTTCCTGGAGTTCTGCTCTTGTTTCCCTGCTCCCTTCTACACACTTGGAAATAGATTATGAAATATGCAAGAACAACATTTAACTTAACTTCCCGTTTCCCCACTGCCCTTTTTAAACATAAACACACAGACAAATTTGAAAAATCAGAAATGTAAAGTGTAATCTTAGTTTTCACAAGTTACTTGGATAAACCTGAGGTATTTATTAACAATAAGATACACTTGCTTACACTTAACATACAATCTGCAGCTCAGTGTAAGGTCCAAAATAGCCAAGTAGAACAAGTCAATGGCTGGCACTCATAAGCTAGAAAAAGAAAGCCTAAGTGGATTAGTATGCAGATCATTAGCACACTGGGTACTTCTAAAAATTAACTCTCTGCAAGGAGGTTTGTGAGGGTTTAACCAGAATTTTATTTCACAAATGCCGGTTCCTCTCTCCTGACCCCCCAAAAGAAGTCCTGAATAAAACCAAAGCAGAAGCTGAGGCAATTTTATAGAATAGGAAGAAAATTAAGATTCTTAAACCAGTGGCAAAGTGAAAAAATGGAAGTGTGAGTGTGTATATACCTTCAGATGGAAGTCTGGAGAATGGATACACCCAACGCCAATGTACCAGATTTCCTCCCCACCTCTGAGTGATGACTCTCATTGCATTGTTTCTATACCTCTTTTTGAGCAATATGGAACTTCTACAAGCAAATCTTGCTAACTAAAGGCAATAACACAGGCACATTGACTGCACACTGTGTTAACTGCGTATGTACTAATTCCTGTTTGCTCTCTTACTGCAGAAAAAAAATTCTCATATACACCTTCCAAGACTATCTTTTTTGTCATCTTGAAAGAGGGAAGTATATGCAAATGAGAGATGGAAAAATACACCCTGCTCTCTTTTGACATGTTGCTTTGTATTGTCTCTTCTTTAAGACATCTACAAAGCTGAACTGAATCTTTCAGAATGCAGTTGTGCAGCTGTATGTTGATTATAAATCAATTATTTTTAAAATTACAAAGTTTACAGTAAAGCTGACACCCTTAACCTGCCAACAACTATTTGGTTTTGATCTGAATGTTTTCCATAAAAGCAAATACACAGAAGCTTTTTAGCATCTACATGAAGCCCACTAATTCCTATATCTGTGCAAGTCACCCTATGCTCCCTTGTATAGTCATTGGAGAGAAGAGCATGTGAAGAGGCAGATTGTCTGGCCTATTCTAGAATAAAATTTTGGATGACATGAATTGTGGTCTAGCCTCTGTGATTATGATGACTTCCTTCACAGTGAAGAGAACTTGGAGACATTTTCGTGTAGTTGACATCCATACTATCAATCAGCTGCAGTTCCCCAATTAAATTCTTCCCTGTTTCTGTATGAATTCTCCCACTTCTTCCTCCCAAATCTGTAACAATTTTGCCACTTTCAAATATATTTGACAGAGGAACAAAAATCTCAAAGGTATGTAATTCCTGTAAAACAAGGGCTAGAAGAAGCATTGTACTAGTATGTACACGCAGGAAAGCTGTAGACATAAGCCTCAGCTATATACATGAAAGAAACTAAGATAAAATTTACAAATGCCATAAACCATCTTACTCAAAATGAAGAATCCAGAAAAAGATGCAAAACCATTGGACACAAACAGTTTTCATTACATCTGCTACTTGTTTAATTTATAAATGCTTTCCAATATTTTTTATACTCATGAAAAGGAATGCACTGATGGAGAGGCAGTATAACAGAGTATTGACCACTAGAATGTAATGAAGCAATCCCTAATAAAATGCACCAGTGGAATTAGCAATTTACAATCTCAGGAAAAAAGATATCCAATCACTAATTCAGAACCGGATTTAATTTCATTTGTTCAAAGAAAAACCACAAAGTTAATAGGGTAGGCGCTTCAGTGACCTTTCTATGAAGTGAAAGCCACAATAATTCTGGTCCCAAATTTGGAAACTACATGTGAGAATAATTTTCTTATTATTGAAAAGAAATACTGGAACAAACATTATCAAGAAAAGTGAAATAAAAGATTTAACCCTAGGTTTAATTTTTTTACTTTTTACTGTTTGAGCTACATTACATTAAAGATAATGAAGGTAGACATACAGTAATGACCTATTTGACACGCCATTTTACCACTGCTGCCCTCTGCTGTATGGAGAACTTTCCAAGTGATTGTATACTGTACTAAACTGGTGAATTATTAGTTTTAGAGATGGATATTCAAACGCATATGCCAGATTGCTCTTGTTTATTCCTTTAACTTCCAATGAAGTTTATGTGCAGCAGAAGAATGTGGGTTTTTTAGTATGGCTTAAAGTTATCAACATAAACAAATAATTATAAAAGATAATATGTGACATATTAAAAATATATTCTCAAATTTGATTTGTAAAGTAGAATGACTTTCTTCAAGAGATATTTTGCCTCAGTTAAACATGTTGCAATACCCATTACATTAATGTTAACGTCTTGTTAAATGTCATCTCTCAATGAACATTACAAATGAGGAGGCAGTAAGAACAGAAGAAAATCCAACATGAACAGCTGATGAATGTATCCATCTCTCAGAACAGTTTGTCTCCAAAATTTATCTTTTTTCTTTAAAAAAAACCCAAACAATCTATCTCAGGAGAAAGTGTTATTCTTACATGCTATATACTCCCTACAGTCATAAACCTATTACCTGGGAAAATGTAACTTGCACTGCAGGCTAGCCTAGTTTCATTAGTGTGAGGTAATATACATTTGTGATACTCTCAAACAGACAGATATATGTCAAACTACCCATGCATTTAGCTAATGAAAAGCATAGACAGCAATGTGATGCTTGTCAGAGACCTAACAATGCCAAAAAAAAAAAAAAAGAGACACATTTTGGTTTTCCAGCACAAACCACAGCTTAGGCTCATCAGTAATTTAGCAATAATTCATAAATGAGGCAGGGGTTTTTTTCTTCCCATGCATTTTATGAAGGATTTGTGGTTTTGTTGAAAATCCTTCAAAAGGCCATGGCTTTTGTTAATTTTATTCTGTTTTACGAAGCTCAACATTTTTGATTACTTTTTGACTGGAATAAGCATCAAACTGCAAGGCAAACCTTATGAAGAGAAGGATGGTAAGCAAAATTAAAGGAATAACACAAAACACCCAGTGCGAAACACCATAAGGGCTAGAAATGCACTGGCTTTAAGCAGTGTTTTACCCAGTTTAGCATTCTATCACAACAGAAAATGCTGTTTCAACGGTGCATATATCCCTGACACTGCCTGTGGTCTGCTCCTCCCACATACCCAGTACAAGTAGTCATTACAGTTAGCTGTTAGAGGGTACATCCATGACTGTTGCCTTCAGCATATACTTATAAATCTGTTTTCCCACATATTTATCAAATGCCCACTTTGCACTGTCTGCCTTCAGAAGATCCTGTGCTAAAAAAATTCAGAAATTCAGTACACGCTATGTAAAATACTATTTTTTTAATCCCTTTTAAATAGATCTATTATTTTCAATTAATGTACTGTAAAATTTTATCAGTAACAGCTCTGTATCCATTTTATCCACAATATTTGTGATTTTATAACCACAACTAATATCTCTATCACCTTTCTCCAGTCCAGATGTATTTCCTTTCTAGCTTCTCTAAGACCTTTGTCTATCAGTAAATTTTACTTGTTTTTGTACCCATTCAAACCCCATGTATTTCCCACTTCAAACAATGCTCAAGGTGTGGATAGTTCACTACGCTCTTGGATAGCCAAAACTGAATGTACCCAAGTGGTTTCTTTTTCTTTTTGTGGATTTTGGTGCTTTGTTTTTGTTTTGTTTTCAGTTTTTTAATGAAACTAGCAGAACCATTTCTTTTCCTTTTACATTTCTGGGCAACTGCTTGTAGCAGGCATTTGATTTACTTAGATACCTGAGTGGGGTATTTCTTTATACTTAAGTGGTAAATAAATATAGTATGACACACTAAAACATATGGCTAGTGAAGCTGAGGGCAGGAGAAAACATATCTTTATTTACAGAAGTCCTATCCCACAGCATATTAATTGCAATCAGAAGTTAAAGGGAGGTGTCTCTTGCTGCTGACTTGAGAGTAAGCTCTAAATATGGATTCACGTGGTAGCTAGTTAAGCTTTTTAAAGGAATTTATTCAAATCACAAATAAATGTTGTTTGGATTTACCACAGTTGCTGATGAACAATGCATCCTGTGCTCCTGAAGAAAATCCCATTTCTAACTATTTTCTTGGTGTCTTGGGGAGCATTCTCTGTGAGCCGTTATTTAGTTCAGGCAGCACTCAGCTCAGGAAATCAGTGTTGGTATTGCTTTCTGTTGAGTATGCCTTGGGAAAATTATCAGACCACTTTTGTAAAACTAATTATTTATGATCCAGATTTTTTTTGAGAATTTAATGAATTTTAACAAACTGAAATATGACCTGAGGCTAAGTGTGAACAGATTTATTTCCAACAGATAACAGAGTTGATGACTGACAAATTTTACTTGACTTTCTCCAGTTTTCCTAAGGAACAGATGCTTGTTTGAATGACTTCTCTCTCTTTCTCTCTCTCTGTAGCACTTAATTCTCCCCTCCCTTCCTGAAGTTCCTATTGTTCCAGATGTTCCTTGTTAATATGTATCCAACCCATTAAGCGTAATCCTTCGTGCACTTAAGAAAAATACCATGTCCCCAAACTAGAACTGTTAAATTGCTTACTTTCAAGCTGTTTACAGAGAAGCAATTTTCTTTTTAAGTTGCTGTGTTTCAGGCTTAAGCTAGCTCCATATAAACACTGCATACAGTCTGCTTTTGTTTTCTTCTGACTTTTTTAGCAATATAGCACATTTTCAACATACAAGCCATTGAAAACACCATTAGTCTAAAAGTAAGAGAAATTAAGAAAGTATATGTCATGACTGATGGGAAACATGAGCATATTGTCTATATTTTTTGTAGTGACTGCTTCCAGCTGCTGTTAACACACCAATAATAACACAGGAGTTATGTAGTGAGAGTGTTTATACTTAAGACAGCAACAAAGGACATCATGCTGACAAAGAGTTGAGAAATGCTTCACAAATAAAGGAGTCACTGCCCAACATAGTTTAGAGCTGTTACTCATTGCTTCAGGACCCCACTAAAGCTGCTTTAGGTACGACTAGTCTTACACTCTCCAAGATCAAGATCATACAATTGTAGAAAGGTTTGGCTTGGTAAATCTTGGTAAAAGATTATCTAGTTCCAAACCCTTGTAGGGCAGAGACACCTTCCACTAGACCAGGTTACTCAAAGCCTCATCCAACCTGGCCTTGAACACTTCCAGGGATTGGGCAGCATCCAGAACTTCTCTGGGCAACCTGTTACAGTATATCACCACCCTCTCATTAAAGAATTTAATCCTAATATCTAATCTAAATCTCCATTCTGTCAGTTTAAAGCCATTTCCCCTTGTCCTATCACTATCTGCCCTTGTAAAAAGGACCTCTCTATCTTCCTTGTAGTCCCCTTTTAGGTGTTGAAGGCTACTCTCAGGTCTCCCTGGAACCTTCCCTTCTCCAGGCTGAACAACCCCAACTCACTCAGCCTGACTGCATAGGTGAGGTGCTCTAGCCTTCAGATCATCTTTGTGAGCTTTTACCTAAACAGAACTGCCTAAACTAGGAAACACTGGACATATGTATAGACACACACTATCTTACCAATGTCTGCTGACTCTGTTGCCTAGGGCTGTAATATATCCAATACATTACTTCCACTATTAACATATTTCAGGAAAGAGCTGCTCTGGAGTGAGCCAGTGTGAGAGAAGACTAGCTAAATATACTAACCCCTTTGGTAGACTCAAGTTACATTTTCTTTGTCAGCATGAACTCAGCTGCTCTTTACTAGATGTGGGATAGCTGAACTGACAGGCACCAAGACATTCACAGTCACAGTGAGCGCTGTGAGCCTCTGAATCAGTGTCACACATGAGAGCAGATGTGCCTTGCCATGGGGATTTGTAAAGTGTGACAGTAAACACTGTACTACATGCTAGAACAGAGGAAATGCTAGCAGTACTGGATAACACCTAGCTTCTTGAGGGTGATAAATCTGAGACTATACATCAATGCAGCCAGCTTTTGTTCTCTCAGCCTGCTTAAATCAGTCTTTTTCTAGTCATGAATGCTCCATCCCTGGGGGTGTTCAAGGCCAGGTTGGATAGAGCCTTCGATGACATGGTTTAGTGTGAGATGTCCCTGCCCATGGCAGGGGGGTTGGAACTGGATGATCTTAAGGTCCTTTCCAACCCTAACTATTCTATGATTCTATGAAGAGATAGGCTCTTAGTTTCCTTTACCGTACCCCCTCATGCTCCCCGTCATCTGGAAGATGATGCACAAAATCCCAGAAGCTCAAAGAGGAATCTGCCTTTATCCACAGGCAGGAAACTGGAGAGAACAGTAGGACACCTGTACACTTGTCCCATGATGTCTTCTTTAAATGTTAATATGAAGTAAAGATCTTTGAAATTCAGTTTCAAGCCTTGGCTATAATTCAGATTGGGAACTCATCCAGGATATTACCAAAGACTAAGAATCTTAAACTGATATATAGAACACCTTCATAAGTAGCTATCTTAATAACAAAGCTATTTAATTTGAAAAGAATGGAGCTCTTACATCATGTGTTACAGAGGACCATATATAAAACATTAAGGATGACAATAGAATAATAAAAAATATTATCAAGACAAAGAATTCATTTAAAGTTTGATTATACACTATTGTAAAAAACATGAGACAGCTGTATCACTATCACTAAAATCTACTGAGCTTTCATTTTTAATTTGCTAATTGAGGAAATGAATATTCATTATCCCAAACTTGTAGCAATTCTGCAGTTCATTTGCCTGCTATGTGATTTGCAGCACTACCATAAAAATCCAGCAGAAAATGTCAAAGAAAACTAGTGGACCATGCAAATTTCCCTTTACACATTGCCTCTTACTCCCTACGCCATAACACAACTCTATACTGAAGACCCAGCTCAGACTTAAATTCATGTCCTGTTTTTTGAACATGGAAAGCAGCTGCCCACAAGGGATGTTTATCATTTAGAGCTCTATATTAATTGTACCTTTCTCTGGTTCACCACAGTTGAATGAAGTGGCTTTACATATTTTTTGCTTAGAAAGATGGCACTTGCAATTGCCCACTATTTTTCTACTATAAACATAAAATGAAAATAGAACAGTAAAATTACTGAACATACTAAGTGCTGCAATGGTAGTTTTGTGCAATGATTGCTTAAGGTTGGTAATAATTCTAGATTACTTGCTCAGTGGTATAATAGAAAGCGTTGGATTAAAATCTAATATTAAAAAACAAAAAGCTGCACAACTAAACAATGACTGCTTTAAACTTTAATTTGAAAAGATTTCTTTGTTAATAACTCATCCATCTGTCAAAATGCTATAGTTTTTTGTTACCCCCGCTTTTTAACCATGTTTGTTTTGTTTAATAATACATTGTGGGACTAATGTCTAAAAGACAGAAACACTGAAAGCTCTACTGATTTTGTAAGATTATGATGAATTTCACTGACAAAAGTGTTTATATAAGTGTAATTTATGCCATTGCAAAACCAATTTAAATACAGAAAAGAACTCACTGGTTAGGACTGACATTTGCCGTGAAAAATCCGTCACAACAGATGTCTCAATTCCCTGAGACATTTTCTCAAGGAAAGACAGATAAAGTACACCAGCTAGATATTCACAAGTTATTGGACTTGAATTCATCAATACATTTCACCTATCATGTCTGTATAAGGCTCCAGTTCTGCCACTCACTGTGAGATGTGCAGCACAGAACATCTGACTAGACTGAGTAGAGCCTACACAGGAGCACAAATATACCCAGCTTACATTAGGCAAGCCCCCATCTTTAGCAGCAGTGAATTTCAAATAAATTTCTCAGAGAGCAGCTGTACATGGTTACAGGCTTGTTTACATGTAGATTTCTTAGTTTTGAATGTGATATTCAAACTGTTTTTGCTAAACTTGAAAAAAAAAAGTTTAGAGTATCATTTATTGTGATACAAAGAAACTCCACTTTTTTAATTTTAAATTGATTAAAAGTCAAGCTACATTTCAATGAATATGAGGGAACCAATGCAGTAAACTGAACCAAGGTAATGACTGATTCAACTTTGTGTACAAACAAGGATAAAACCTCTCTATGACCAGAAATAGTCAGTGTTCCTCAACTTTTTCAGTCTTCAGGAAAGAAAAATGTAGTGATCAAAGAGCAAGGCTGAATATTACTTACAGGGATTTTTGTTTGGTCCAACAAGACACTTTCTTTTCCATTTACAAACACATCCACTCCTGTCCCCTCCCCCCCCAAAAAATACCCCAAAATAAATAAAACCCCAAACCAACACCCACCCCACCCATCACCCAAAAAACTTACCCACAAGGCATGTTGAAAGCAAACAGAATTCTGAAATCCTATCCTGTGCTTTACTAGTACACTCATGTATAGACATAATTTTCTTCAGCAATTTATTAAGTGGGCTTGACTGCATTTTAAACTGCATCATGGCTTGGGCTTTACAGCTGTGCAGTCACTAGCACATCAAGAAAACAGCAATTCTGGAGTTTGTCCTTCAGCTCTCTCTATACTCCTCTTGTTCTTAACCTTCTCTATCTTCCTGCAAAATCCTTTCTCTAGCTACAGTAATTATCTCCACAAGTCCAGCTGCTATTTTTTTCTCCTTCACTTTATCTACTTGCTTCATATCTGAAGACTGTCACATATCAAAGTGCTATACAATACAGCCAACATTAAACATTTTGGACAACTTAACTACCCAAAAAATGAAAAATCCTGAAGCTATTCCCCTATAACATGCATAATCCCATCAACACAACAAATCCCTAATTCTATCTATCCTGACTACAAGCCCTTCCTCTCCCTATTTTTCCTTAAATACATCTAATTTCTTTTGGTGGCCACTCCCCAAGACACTAAATTTACTTAATCTGGGCTCTAGTCTGCCCTGATACTCAGCTGCTACAAATCTTCTGCATCTCTTACTTCACAAATCATCCATTTTCCCTAGATTTGGGGATTGCTCAGTCTTTTGTAGTTTCCCTACACTTCCCCTTAGTTTAATGTAAACAACTATAGATAAGCAAATGGAGGGATTGATTTTCACAGAGACAAGTGTATCTGTTACATATTCAGCAAGCATATCATAAGATATGATCCTTCTTTGTAGTTAGGAAAAAAAGAAACATGAAACAAGGAGTGTAAGCTTCTACATTAATTTAAAAGTTCCTATTATTACAACAAGACTTTCGTTCTGCCTGCCTTGATGCATGCAATCTTTTAGAATATTGCCCAGCTGAGAATTTTCTAGGTCCTGATCATTTCAGAAAAAAAGACCTCAATCTTGGACAAGATTCAACCAGAGGTTAAATTTCAGCAGGTTTATAGCTTCTCTGAAATAGAAGGATTAGAAAATCTTGGAAAGGGTAAAAAAAAAAACCCAACCTTTTGAAGTCAGTTTCTCCTCTCTGAAGATTTTTGCCTATTATTGTTAGAATGAACACCGAGAGGATTGCCTGGATTGAAGAGCTATTGCATAGTACTGGATTCAGAACAAGAGGTCATACATTCTTAGGATACAAACAACACTGGAAATCATTCTTCTCTGCTTTTTTGAATTTGAAATAACTTTCCCTGTGTAGATTTCTTATCTCAAGTTTTCCTTTTATAACAGATTTTTTAATTTCCAAGTGTTCAACACAAAGGAGAAGAAATTTTCTTTAGAAAACTCAAAATACCATGAAATGATGCAGAGCTTGCCACGGATGTACAGGAAAGCTTTATTCTGATTCTAAAAAAAAGTAATTCAGCTATATCTTAAAATTGAAAATTGTTCCTGAAAGCAAGTGTACTAGACATTCCATTATGCAGTTGAAAATAAAGTGGTTATTTCTTTACATAATCTTTTGATAACTCAACATGAAAGATATGATAAGGTATGATATAAGATATGATCCTTCTTTGTAGTTAGGAAAAAAAGAAACATGAAACTAGGAGTGTAAGCTTCTACATTAATTTAAAAATTCCTATTATTACAACAAGACAGTCTTTGATTTAATAAGAATTGCAGGGTTTCCCACTCATTTCAAATTATTTGAATAGAATAACAAGTACCCGGTATCTAAAGCAAAAAGTAACAGGTGAAGTACTAATGAGATAAATAAAAGGAAAATATAGTCTACTTCTCATAGATTATTCACAGCAAAATTCCTATTTTTGTCTTGAATGTTTTACCTGTGATGAAGTTAGTTTTGTTAATATTTATCCATTCAGTAAGCATGCTTGAGTCAAATGAAGGGATAGCACCTTTTGCAGAATTTGTTTAAAGAACCTTTTTTGTTCATGAAAAACATTAATTTCAGTATGACTCCAGAATGCCCAGTAATTTCTTCACTGTAATTATTTAAGCTACTTTCACCAGTCTTTTTGTATTCGTTTTCCTTTAATTTTCTCCTACACAACACGTGTTGAAGCTTTTCAGGAGCTTTTTCAGAGGAGTTGAAT
The DNA here is from genome assembly GCF_012275295.1 of Melopsittacus undulatus. Lineage (NCBI taxonomy): Eukaryota > Metazoa > Chordata > Aves > Psittaciformes > Psittaculidae > Melopsittacus > Melopsittacus undulatus. The sequence continues at coordinate 118,177,756 of NC_047527.1, forward strand.
TATACAGTGGTTATACTTGCCTATCAGTTCTGAGATATCAACAATCTTGACAGGATTATATCTAAATGTTTCAGGAGATCAATACAAGTTTCAGCTGGATGAAGTATAAACTATATAAGAATTTCATTATTTTCTTTACAACAGCACATAGAAGATATAAAGTATTGATTGGAGAGGCAAAGCTTAATCTACAAAAAGGCTTCTCAGCTCTTTGAATTGATTTACAGTATATGTACATGTATGCACATGTGCTTCCATAGAAGCTGTAGAATGGCTGTGAACCCTTTTAGACAGATTCCTTAGTGTTCAGTTTGGCTTGGAATCATTTCCAGCCACTTGTTCCTCATTCCTATATGGTACAATTCAGTATCTAAGAATTTCTGAATGTAAAGGTGCGATTGTACAGATAAAAGTTGAGTAGAAGAACATTTTTCAAACCAAGGCTTTCTTAGGACAGTTAAAATCATGTTGAACTCCATGAACCTTTTTCAGTGGTGATCACTGGCAAGGTGGACCAGAATTGCTTGGAAAGCCTTTCTGATACTCCATTGTCTATCCAGTGAAATAGCTGTATGGTCATGTTAAAATATGAGATGTTTTTCCTAATATATGCTTTGGAGGACAAAACCCACAAACATTTTTGGGAGCAATGAGAAGATGAAATACTTTGAAATAGTGGGTTTGTTCCAATTTCACTAGAACCTTTAGATGAAATATTATACTTTCCACTTCCTATTATTCAGAAATACTAGGAAATTATTTCTTCATCTGCTCACTGCTCTGTAACTGGAATTATGGGGAAAAACCAGAAGTGCTGATGGCAACTGATGTTTCTGATGATACAAAGAGCTTTTAGATATCTCTCATTTCCACAACAGTTGAAGCACAGCATTTGCACATAGCCAAATATAGAATGCACTGTTTATTTCAGGAGGCTGTAAGTTCATCAGTTAAAATAAAGCTGAGGTTGATTTCCTTCTGAAAAGTCTGTTGATTTATCAGGACAGCTGGTTTCCTCCTGCAAAGCCTGAGAAATGATAGACATGACAGAATAGCAGAAAAGTGAGGGGTGGGGGTGAGAAAATCTAAAATATCAGTGCACTGCCTAATCAGAAGACATGCATTCTGAATAAGCAATAAGGTGGTTGATGGATGGTGGTTAGAAGGCTTCTGAAAAGCATTATTAGTTGCCCTGTCCTAGTTCTTTATAGCTTAAGCAATCAGCATCCTAAGTATCCTTAGATCTGAAGGACAAATTAGCCTGTTCTGTATTTCCACCATAGTGCAGAGGTAAAGACAGTGCCAAAGGTTCATTATTTAGTCCCAAAGACAAAGATTAAAGGGTGTTTTTAAGGTGAAAAGCAATAAAAGGCCCAGAAAGGAAATCTTGCAGGAAACAAGACAGTGTATTTTTGAAACAAAGCTGACACTACAAGAAACAAAGCTGGTGGACTGTTTAATGTTTGTTTCAGTTGTTGATGGTAGTGGGAAAACATGTAATCTCTTTACAAAATAACCAAGAGATATGGTGCAAGAATAGCTTGACAAGAATTGATTCAGATAAGTCTTACAAACTCTGGTCTCTGATTAAAGCAGGTAATTACCATGCCGTTTCCTGGCTTTGTAATGTATGAATCACTAGTGCTATATAAATATTTATTTAATACAAGCAATTTGGCATAGCCCTACATACTTGCTAAGCACCCAAGTCAATAGAAAAACAATGTCGCAAAGTATATTAAAGTCAAACACTCAACATTTTTCAGAACACTGAACATAAGGATTTTACTCATGTCCTGAGCTCCCATTAAAGCACTACTGTGGAAGTCCCCAAAATAATCTTTTACTAAGCAGAGACAGAAGCCACTCCTGATGGAGTATATTCCTGACTTTTAAAGTTATAGAAAGTGTCTTCTGTTTGGTCACTAAAATCTGTCTCCACAAATGATTCCATACAAATAAATGGACCATATTTCAGGTTTGTACTTCAAATGCTGGAAAACTGCAAAGTACGCAAGTATGGAACTTGAGTGCATATTTTCTTCAGCAGAATATACATGGCAACGTCTTATGAAAAGCTAAATTTTCTTTCCCAAAATAAGATTGCTACAAACTGTCAGAATTCCTGAATAGCAGACAAAGAAAAGTTAGCTGAGTTTATTACTTTAAACAGTAAAAGAAACACTTTGGAGAAATCACACCAGTGGACACATGCAAGTGAGAGAAGTCAATTTTTTGGCTCTCTGAGATACACAGTGTAAGGTATTTAATCTGTTCATGTCTCTGAATGGACACTACACCTGCTTTTGGGAGAGCGGTGATAAAGCAAACAAATAGTCCATTGCTCAAACAATATTTACAAAACCAACAGACTACATATGCAACAGCTGAGAGTTATATACCTTTTAGAAACATTCCAGGCATTTGACAGGTTGATTTAAAAGACATGCCACAGAGCCATACTCAAGAAACTCAAGAACTTAAAGCTTGTTCTTTAGCTGAGTGAAGCTCACTTCTTTTTAACTGTGTCACTAATAACAACAAGAATTAGTAGAACAAGTAGTACTACAGTGCCTCAGAACAGAGGCTCACCTAGTAAATTCTCTTGTCTTTAACAGTCTAATAATGGGCACTTTTAGGAGTGTACAAATAAGCATATACTTCCTTGCTACATCATCCTGTTTTCTTTGAATTAACAGTTTAGGAACCTTCTGAGATGGAGGTTACACTTGGATGATTGTATTCAACAGCCCTTGTGGGCCTCCTCAGAAACATGACAGATTCATTTTTGACAATATGCCATCCTATGGTAACTAAAAAGCTCACGATTTTACAGGCTTCCATAATATTTACCCTCAATCACTTAGTCTAATACCTGAAAGTTCTTAGTGCATTTAAACCTTGTTGAGTCCAGTAACCCCATGAAAACTTGATAATTTTGTTAACTGCCTATCACTGTGCGTGTATTTTTGGGGTTAATTTTCCCAAATACATTACCTTGACCTTCATAGCACTAAATTTAGTTTCCATTTTATTATCTCATATCTCAGCAGTGGACAAACCTGCAGGTGTTCGCAGTCCAGCTCCAATTTTGACAACCATGAATAATTATGAGTTATCGGTAAACACCATCAGTAGCTCTTCCCTCCAGATGACTCAGGAGATTACAAATAGCACATGACCTATATTCTCCACATTTATTGCATCTTTCAGGAGAGTTGTTAGGCCTAATTTCCCAATATAAAAACCACACTTAACCTTCTTTAAGCTATCGTAGATATTTCCTAATTCTTTCCTTATTAGTGTTTTTACCAGTCTACCTGGGAGAAAATTAGATTAGCTGTTTTATAGTGCTCAGGAAAGATAAGGATTGTTTTACAGACTGATGTGTTATTTGTGACTTGCTGTTCCCTTGGCACTGGAGCTGTTTTCAAGAACAGGTTATGTACAAACAATTTGGAGCTCTTTTAGAACAACTCCTAGGATACTATCAAATTTGAGATGAATGTGATCAGTATTACAGTAACCTTTCCCAAGCACATCATGAACAAGGCCTTGTGTTCCTGGTATGGATTAACCTTCTGTTGTGAGTTTTCACTCCACACAGCAGTGATATATGTGTACATGTATGTGTGGTGTTTGCATGACAGAACTTATGATAAGTAAAAGTCTATGTACAGGTGACTGAAGTCTACCATTATTACTGCTTTCTTTGTTTGCAGCCTTTCAGTCTGTTGCAGTCGATACCATCTTAGCGAGCAGCTGAAAAGATGAAAACAGGAGAAAATTAGTACTGTTAGCAAGTGCAGTGATGCTTTCTGATGTGTCAAAGTCATATTGCTTCTAAGTGCAATTCCATTTCACTTCTTGAAAAACCTGTAGAGAACTAAATGTAGCTCATTAAAGTCTGGAAAAACATAAAACTAAGAAAATGGACATTTACAGAAAGACTAGTGATGTGGTGAGATGTCTTCATCCTGACAGTAAGACAAAAAAGTTGGAAATAAAAGTGGCCATATTTATATCCCCAAGAGGGGTGAGTCTGGTGTGTAAACAAGTTTCTGAAAGTGAGCCAGGAGAATTCCTGTTAGTTGTGCCACTAACGATAATAAGCTAATGCTCTTTGCATTTTTTCAGACTTTTCAGTTTTAAGATTTAAAAGCAATTAACTGATCTTGAGAATGCTTCTGTAGGACAAACACCTATTATTATCCCTTCATTAGTGAGGGAGAGAGAGGCACACAGGGTGAGTCACCCACATCTTCTGCTGCTAATATAGTGCAAACTGACCCTAATAGTGTAGATGATGACAAATGTCTACCTGGAACATTAAAGCGATGACCCTGTAAGACTTGTGACGAGGAGGAAAAAAAAAAAAGGAAAAAATTGTACACACATTAGAATAGACATTAGACTAGAAAAGGAGACAACTCTGTCTGGAGAGAGAAGACCAGGATTATCTTATTCATCATCCCAAAAATGAATCATGGAATCTGAATCACTTTCTTCTCATCTCCACTGTAGTTCATTTGTTTGCTTCCAGGTTCTGCCTCCCAGCCTGTTTTGTTTCACCCAAACCCTGCACCCTTCGGGCTGGCAGTCCCTCAGCGCAGCGGCAGCTGCCTTTCTCTGGAGATTTCCTTTCATCCCGGAAAACTACAGCCATTCACATGGCACCGCGTTGCCCTGCAGAAAAAACCCGATCTCCTGTCATAGCACAGATGCCGGTTTAGGCTCCAGAGCTTCTGCCAGCGTTTACTGCCCTGAAAACAACACTAAAGCCGACCGCGGCCTGGGCCCGCTGCTCGCCCGCTAGATGGCGCCGCCGGCTTCTGCGGAGTAAAGCGCCCCTGGAGCGCCGGCCGCACCGCGCCGTCGGTTTTACCGCGGCTCTGCTCTCCCCGCACTCATCTGCTCCCCAGCCCACAGCCGTGAAACAAGGGAAACCCCAACCCAGTGAGCCTGACGGGCTCCCATGGAAACGGAAGGGTAGGCTTCCCCGCTCCCTGCCTGTGCGTGGAGGGCTGCGGGGACGGTAGTGCAGCCCCGGGGTCCCTTTGCTGGCGGTGCGGGTGTGGAGGGAACGAGAGCCAGAGATGGGTGGAAAGGAGGGAGGGAGGGATGCGCTCCGTGCAGCCTCCGGGCTGGGGAGCAGGGCGCAGTGCTCCCAAGAACTAGGGAGAACTCGCGGGTTCGAGCCCATAGCTGCACGTTGACGAGGTGTAGGGCAACATGTGGCTGTGTGCGATGGAGTGTGGGGTAAAAGAAGGAATTGGGAAGTCTTCGTTCATTCTGGGGCACTGTTACGTTGTGGGGCCTGGCTCGCCATATCAGAAGATGCTTGAATGGCTGCCCATTTGCTGCTAGAATGGCTGCAGTAGGGAGGATAGCTTGAGTCACGGAGCCGCTGCAGGGTTGAGGGTGGAAGGGAAATCACCTGGTCCATCCCCTGGCACTGAGCAGGGCTGCAAATGTCTCCAAGCCTGGAAACTCCACAACATATCTGGGCACCCTGTCCCAATCTTCAGTGTAATCATTACTCTGAAATCTGGGCTCTTTTATTGTGCGGAAGATAGGCTCTCCAATGGTGATTCCTCAATCCCCTGGCCAGAGTCATCAGGGACACCTAGAAAGTGGCCCAGGATGGGGAGGACCCTTACCCAAGGCATTCATTTGCTTTGTAGTTCCAGTAGAAATAAAAGTTTACTTATGAGCTGTGGATGGTCTGTGATGCAGCCCTGTCCCCAGTCCCAGGCTCATGTAGTACTTGGATGCCAGTGAAGGCTTGTCATCTCAGTGTCTGTGTGATTTTGTAGCAAAGGCATTTATTTCTCCATTTTGCAGCTTCTGCAAACCTACCTAGAACTTGACGCAGCCAAAGTTCAGAGTAATTTAAATCATGCAAGTTCTGTTTCTATTAAAGAAGTGATCAAATCAGGAAGTCGAACAATGTCCTCTGGATTTACAGCACTTATGAACAAAGAATTCTAAAGTTAAAACATCTGGGAACTGCTGAAATCCAAAGGAGAAACTGATGTTCAGTTAGGAAGAAAAAATCTTGTCTCATTGTACTGGAGTGCTAATGAACATAAAACTTGTATAATTTCTTTTAGTTCAAATAATCTTTCTCAACCATAAAAGTTTGCAAAAATTTCTTAAGTATTTTATAGAACTGCTGAAATAATTACATTGAGAACTTACATTTAAAGACTTTCCAATATGTCTCTTTCAAACCTGTATGTGGTACATAGGTAGTCTTGGGAAACACAGTGAATTTTCTCCAGGATATCCTACATATATATAACCAATTAGGTAACTGTAGCAACCAGTCCACTCCCACTGGCATCATCTCTTCATACAGTATTCACTGAAAAACTGTGATGTAGTGCTTTGATCTCCTTCTAACATTGGAACTTAATATGAAAAGAATACAAAGCAGAGAAAGAAAATGAGAGGGAGAAGAGACTAAAAATCTCCAATATGGGGCAGGGATAAAAGGCAAAATAAAAGCTAAAGATTCAGGGGTACAAAATCATAGAACAGGAGAAAAGGGAGAAGAATGTAGTTAGGATCAATGATTTGTGCTTTCATAGGAATGTCTATCAATGTTCTTAACATTTACTGAAGAGAAGGTATCTGCTCAATTTCCATTCTGAATTAGTATGAAAAATAAAATCAACAGAATTTTTTTAATTTAACAGAAATTTTGTTTCCCAAAGTAATGGTTTTGAAGCTGGGGGAAAAAAAAAAAAAAGAAAAAAGATTTACTGGGTCTGCTTTTCATAACTGCTCTCTGAAATAGCCTGGAGCTATTGACGATAAATGTAATCAACAAAAAAACGATTAGTGTGTGCTGTGCCAGATTGCATAAGATACCAATTAAGAATTGGATCCTGCAGAACTCAGTTACTGGGAGATAATTGATTTGGGCTTTCTGTCTGTTAGTGGGAGTCTAGAGGTTCTCATCAGTCTCTATGTTAGATCAAGTAATTGCGCCCTAATGTATCCATTTCTCTGTGCTGACCACAGAGAGGACCTTGGGTGAGTAGTTTTGCTAGATATGCCTGCATTTTAGATAGCTACATTATGTGAGATTAATTCCATCCCCTTTAGATGTCTTAGATAGCTGAGCCTATAAATGAGATGATGGTGTTATTATAAATTATTATGATGAAAAATAGGGAAAATATTATGTGAAAATGTGTCCACAATTCTTCTTCCTGTATCTGTTGAAACCACCCTGAGACCATTTCCACAAAATTTATCTTCTTCTTCTGAAGACACAGTAGGGTTATTTGCAGAAATGTGAAGATTATTGTAATAAGCAATTTACACCAAGGTTCAGTCTTTATACTTTGTTCAAGTGCAGAGTTTTAAAATATGTAATGAATGAAAAAAAAACCTGAAAGTATGCAGGGTACACTTCTGTTTTCCTAAATGTTTAAAGTACTTAAAATACTGAAAAGACTAAAAATTATTTTTATAATTGTAATGAATGAATTTGCATGTTACAGATTTTATATAATTCATACAGGGAATGTATAAATCCCATGGCCCATATCTGGTCCAGCCTGTTACATACAGCAGTTTATAAAGGTCAGCAAAGAGAAAAGGAGGTCCAAATTGAATGTAACCAGGTAAAACTGACTACAGGCAGCAGTGCCAGTCCTGTTGTCTATTCTAGAATTTTCCATTCTGGCAGCAGTTCAGTCCGTTGTGCAGCAGTAGTATGAGGTACAAAGTGTTCTAACAGATGCAAAAAAAAACTAGCACAGAAAGCTGAAAAGATTAATTCTTGGAGAGCTGACTTTGTAACTGTGAGACATCAAATTAGTTGTAATCCCATACATCCCCCTGTTTTAACTCTGGTATTTCAAACACAGTATCATACCAACTCTTCTTTGGCCATAGTTGAAAAATAAAACTTTTTCTTTGGCTACAGGAAGACTAAAGATTCTATATTTTCATTATTGAATTACATTTTCCTGTCACAAATTTACCACAGTCTAGTTGCAGAGGAGGTGGTGTGTCTTCAGAAACTGGTGAGGAAAATCAGGCAGGAAAAATCCTACATGAATACATGTACGTGCATCAGTATAAACACTTATATTTGAAAACAGTGCTGGGGTGTTTTCTCCACTCTGCAGATAATTTACACAGAGTCATTAAACAGTGTTTTTCTTATCTCAAACACTGAACTGACAGTGCATTTCAATACACAGGACTTTTTGAAGAGAAGAGAGAAACAAGCAAATAACTCACTTGTGCAGAAACACTGGGGCTTGCCATTGAATTGAATTGCATTGAGCATTGAATGGGGTAGGAGTCTTCTCTGCCCAGTACAGATTAACCAAGTGCAACCCAGCCCTCTTCTGCATCTGCATGAGGTGTGTGGCTAATGTCTTAGTCATATCCAGTATCAACTCCAAAAGACAGATACAGAGGCATCAGAGGGTTCAGATGCATTGTTCTCTGCCCCTGTGGTGGTTCAGTAGACTCAGTAGATTGAATGACCCAACCCTGCTATGGCAATACTGTTCTGTGCTGCAAGCAGTGGTTAACAATCGCAGTGCCTACCTGATGTGAGCAGGTCTGGTCAGGGCTGTAGCCCTCTTCTCAACTCTTTCCCCAGCTACAAGTACCACTGCCCCAGCTCACTCTGCCCTGGCCTATTGTCACTGCTGTTCTCACCACAGCACTCTGTTGTTCTGTAAGAGGTGCTTCAGATCAACCTTTGCGGCATCCCAGTATCTTGCAGAAGGATCAGCAGCATACCTTAGGCCTAGCATGTGATCCTGTCCATTTCTTGTTCAGTCATGATGTTGTTCAGTCTAGCTACAAAATAGCTTTACCTAAAATAGTATGTGTACCAAAAGATTTTCATATGATAACACAGATAGCTAGCATGCAGGGTAGCCTGACTATTGAGCTCCTCCATGCTTCCTGGATAGTGTTGATACCAGCCCAGCTTTTCCTGTGTAGGCTTCTCTGGAGGCTCTAGGCTTTAAGTTAGTCACAAGAATACCTCTGTTATGAGCTCCTAGTTTTTACAGTTAACTTGCAGACAAACAAAATTTAGTCTCTTCTGTTGTATGTTTGCATTTTTCTTTTGGGAAAGGTAATTGTAATTTATCAGATTCACTAAGCAAGGCATATATGATAGGATGCAGCAGCCTGTACTCTTTGTAAGCATATAACAGGAAAAGCACTTTCAATATTTACTTGTCCAAAATGCAAGCATAACTATATATTCCCTGATATCTGTAGCACATACCAGGAAACAATTTTATCTCTAGTCATCTCCATGGAAAGCAGGTGGTGTTTTTCTCATTTGCAGAGTTTTCTGCAAAGTTCTCTCAGCTATTTCCTGTTTCTTCCTGAAAATAGCAGTGAGCGTTTCTTTATCACAGGAGTTGGTATTACAGGGCTTATTATAGTAATTTCAGGAATTTCTTGTTATCTCAGGGCTTTTATCTCTGGGGTTTAAGAAGTGTTCAAAGGACATTAATTGTAAAGTTTACTTTTGGTTTACTTAATTTTAACTCTATTTTAAATAACCTGTAGGGTTTTTGTTTATTTGTTTTACCAGGTCTCTTGGTTAAGTAATGTCATACATACAAACCAGAAAGTGAAGAGCAATACAATCTTTAGACATCTTTCTGTATCTGTGATTACTGAAACTTCTTTACAAACTTAGCCAAAGGTGTGTCAATCCAGCAAAGAAGTGCAGTGGTAAAAACTGAAAGCTCAGATGAAACATGTTGGCAGGGGTGCCCCATATTTTAAGATAGCCCTTGGTAAAACTGAAGTCAGTATTCCTAAAGGAAGGGATTACTTCCATTCTAAGTACCTATCTATAGCATTTCTACTTAGGAGATGTTATTGTTTACTGAATATCTAGAAAAATGGTAAATAATAGTAGTAACACAAATATCCTCAAGCCGCTCAGCCATAGGCACAGGTGTAGCTAATAGACAGTACTATTATTCTAGATACTGTCTTCTGTTCAGCATGACATCATTTTTTTTGACACTCAGAGATGCAGGCATTGTAACAGGTTTTAAATGAATATTGAAAATCTGAAGTGAGCCATGTTCCCATCATAGCCTAGATAACACTGAAGTAATACAGCAGGAAAAACATATTCAAAGAATTGAATATAATGATTTCCATTGTGTACAAAAAAGAGATTTCCTGCATTGAGTTAAATAAAATAATTTCACATAGTAAATTTTTGTCAGAGTTTTCCTGTAACGCCTCTAGAGCCAGCTTTTCAGCCATGTTCATTTATGTGAAAAATATGTGTACTACCCAAAGTAAACAAAAGAAATTCCTTTGGAGGGGATTTTGGAGGGAGTATATGTGTGTATTTATAGAAATCCACTAACTGTGTTTGTGAAGAGAGGAGACTGTGTCTGAGTAGGAAAATGCAAAGCTGACATAAGACTTTTGTGAGTTGGAATATACAGGTATTTTGTCACTCTACACCTTGGTATGTGCATCTCCTTGGATATCCATAGCTGCTTCTAGTCCACTCATTCTGGTCAAATTTTGTAGTAGGTTTTTTCTGTTCCTCAAGCAGAAACAAATTATAATTCCAGCTCCAATTATGAAAAGGCTAGAAGAATGAACAGCCAGATGATGCTGGTGGGAAGTACTGTCTCCATTTTCCCTTCTGTAAGTGGATAAAATGAAATCAACACCTTTGATTTTAAGTGATTTCAGAATCCAGTAGTAAATGGGATTGCTTTAACCAAAAATCAGACAAATACAACATGCATGTGAAATTTCTGTTCAACACTTATTTAATGTGTTTTTTTAGCTATTCAAACAAACAAACAAATATTAAGTCTGGTCAAAACCAGATTTACTTCAGAATAATCTGTATTTCCTACATCTAGATACAGATTAAGTTTATAGACTTTATTTTAAAAAATTTAAAATTTCTGTTTTAAATACCCTCAAAATGAATACCTAGAAATTATGTAATTATATTCTTCATATATTTTTGTATTTAATTATAATTCTACTTAAAAGGAAGTATGCTTATCTATAGCTTCTCTTGACATCTCTGTGTTTTCAGGAGCTTTTGGAAGAAAAAGAAAATGTTTATTTTGAATGCTTCAATTAAAAACAAAAACAAAATAATATAAACTTTCTAAGTCCAGATGTTCCTAAAAATTCCCCCTAAATACACTTAACTGGTGACAACTACTCTCACAGGGATGTGGAGCTATGTATGTGTAAACCTCTCATAGGATGACTGTCTCTTTTATTATAAGAATATCTGACCTCCTCAGTTGAGATACCATGCAAGACAGGAAATTAAGAGTCAGAACTCTGTTCTTTCTAAGAGTGTTTTCAAATATTCTCATTTCTGAGAAACTGCCCACAGGATCCTTAATCCTTTTAAGGTGTTTTCTGAAACATGAAACATTTATTGAATGGATGTCTGGAGTGTTAGAGGTGTATCATGAGCATTTTACTTGAGCTGAAAAGGATTTTCTGTAAGTTTAGCCCCTTCTGTCAAGAGACAACCATTTGTGTGGATGTGTTTCCTGTGGTAATTGCTCTTCCTAAACATAGCAGGTAAGGGAAAAGTGAGCAGGAATACGAAGTTTAACCAAACAAAATGTTCATGCTCTGGACCACTTTCAGTTAATGTTGGTTGGTAATTGAACTCATGCATTTTCTTGCAGATTATCATTTTGTGATCAGGATAGTACCAGCATTTTATTGCATATGCTTCTATCATGCTGTAGATCAAAAGTGCCACAAGAATGTGTCTAATCTTATTCCTCTAATGCACCCACTTAGCAAACAGTAATGAAAGGAATCACCAGTTCCAACATTTCTACAAGAGTTTTCATTGCACTCATCAGAACAAGATACAGCCTTTTTTATAATATATTCAGCTGAAATAATAATAAAAAAAAGTTGTTCTGAGCTTAGTCTGTGTGATATTTGAGGGAAAAACCTACTAAAACCTGAGTTTTTATTAAAAATGAATGGTCTTTGATAGTGCTTTTAGCTAAGCATAGGGGTCTAAAGTATTCATGATGGCTGCATGGGACTGATGTTAATTTTACAGGATTTATAGGAGAGGCAGTCTTCTGAGGATAGTCAGGAGCTGTATGGGGCTTGTCAGTATTTAGGCAGGTGAATCCTGCTATTGGGGTCTATAGATTTTGCACACAAGACTATAATGCTTTACATTTTACATTATATAATGAAAATACAGTAGCAGGTATTATTTACCTTAATTTATTAAATATTACTTAATTTTGGTTTGGTTTTTTTTTTTACAGATATATCCTTTTTTGAATGAACAGGTGTTGGTGTTCCAGAAGCCAGACAGTGTGGCAGGTCGAAGGAGGTGATCCTGCCCCTCTACTCTGCTCTTGTGAGACCTCACTTGGAGCACTGTGTGCAGTTCTGGTGTCCTCAACATAAAAAGGACACGGAACTGTTGGAACAAGTCCAGAGGAGGGCCACGAGGATGATCAGGGGACTGGAGCACCTCCCATATGAAGACAGGCTGAGAAAGTTGGGACTGTTCAGCCTGGAGAAGAGAAGGCTGCGTGGAGACCTCATAGCAGCCTGCCAGTATCTGAAGGGGGCCTACAGGGATGCTGGTGAGGGACTATTCATTAGGGACTGTAGTGATAGGACAAGGGGTAACGGGTTGAAACTTAAACAGCAGAGGTTTAGATTGGATATAAGGAAGAAATTCTTTACTGTAAAGGTGTTGAGGCACTGGAATGGGTTGCCCAGGGAGGTAGTGAATGCTGCATCCCTGGCAGTGTTCAAGGCCAGGTTGGATGAAGCCTTGGGTGACATGGTTTAGTGTGAGGTGTTCCTGCCCATGGCAGGGGTGCTGGAACTGGATGATCTTAAGGTCCTTTCCAACCCTAACTATTCTATGATTCTGTGATTCCCCACAGTCTTCCTGCCTTGTGTTTGAAGATTCTCCCATTTGCCACTTGACAAAATCCATTGCAGATTTGTCTGTCCACGCACTGTTCTAATATTTAAAATGAGCATAAATGTATAAAATACAGGGGTTAGACAGAATAAGTTGTGATGAGGAAAACAAAAATTTCTAACACAAATAGGTCGTTAAACATTTCAGATACATTTCTAAGCATGTGTAAGAATTCTTTGAAATAAACTTTGATATATTTTTCATATGTGTGTATTTTTCCGCTATACAAAGTTGTTGTGGTTTAAACCAAGTTCACACAGCTTGTGCCCTCACTCCCCCAACTTGCTCCCCAAAACTACCGGAGAGTTAGGAAGGAGAATCCAAAGAATATAGCCCCCACGGATTGAGATAAGCACAGTTTAATAGCTAAGGCATAACATAAATCACTACTACTACTACAAATAATAACGATAAAGCCAATAACAAGTGAAGAGAATACAACACCTCACCAGCCACTGACCCATAACTCACCTCACCCTGCCTGACCGAGCACCAAGCGATACCTCCTCCATCCCCCCAGAGCTCCAGCCCTTCCGGGTTTCTCCCGGTTACATCCTGGGTATGACGTGCTATGGTATGGAATACCTCTTTGGCTAGCCTAGGTCAGGTGTCCTGTCTCTCCTTCCTCCCAGCCCCCCTCCTTCCCCTGCAGAGCATGAGCTCAGAAAAAGGCCTTGAACAAACCAAGCATTTGAGCAGTAACTCAAAACATACTTGCTATCAGCAACCGTTCTCAGCCTGAAAGTCAAAACACAGCACTGCACCAGCTACCAAGAAGGAGAAAAATTACTGCTACTGCTGAACCCAGGACAGAAGTTAATTTCTTTATCAGATATCATCATTTTGTATGATATCGTAATGTATAATCAAATATTGAAGATATTACCTCTGTCATTTTTCTTTAGTCCTATCCAAATGTTTGGTGATTTTCCATGGAGAATCTTAATGGTGTCTGCCAGAAAGTTTACTTCAGTATAGTCTCCTACTGATACCAAATTGGCAGCTGAAAAAACATTAATAACACATCACAATGTCACATTTCCTCCCAGCGTAATTCAATAAACACATAAAAGGTACGTAAAAGGATGTAAAAGGCACAGATTCTTGCATGCAGCATTCACTAGTCTCATGGTTACTATATCACTGCATTGTATTTTGAGCATGACTGTGAGCTGTATGGATGCAAGTTGGCACAAGGACATGGATTTTGTTTAGCCTGTGGTATTTAGAAGAAAAATTTATGTCCTTCAGTGCCATTTGGACAAGCCCAAAGACAACACAGAATGTGGTGCAAGTAGGCTGAAAGTGGTACATATGATGTAGTCGGCATCAAGCATGTTACCACTACAGCTCTATCACCCACAGGTGGCTGTGCAGCATTTTTGGCAGTGCTTGAAGCTATGTACTGCAAGGGTAGATAGGATGTGTAAGGAACCCTTACAGACTGCAAATTACATGCATTACACATTACAAATACAAACAGCTGTTAGGATCTGAAGAAAATTATGACCTTCCTGGCATGGCCAGTGCGTAAAATGTAGGCAAAAGTGTAGAATTAGACCAGTCTCCAAATGTGACCTTTCATTCTGGTTACTAGTGTGATATTTACATTCTGTATTAATTTATCTTTCTATAGAACCATTTCAGGAATTCTGCTGTCAACAGCTATAAAGTAAATTATCTTGTAAAGCTACTTTTTCTGTTTACTCAATCATAGGCTCATGTTTTCATACACATGAGGAAACATCCTACACATTAGCACTATATGTTGAGTGATACTTTTAATCATAAGAGAGAATATGAGGATTTCTCGCAGCACTTCCCTATGTGCAGGAAAACAGAATTCTGAAATATATGCTGCATCATGGCATTTATCACTGGACACTCAGGAGAAGTCAGAATGTGGAGTAAAGTGTCTTTTCCTCTCCCCTGGCCCACATACTACTCTTTTCAGCTTGCAGAAGCTGTGTGGCAGGTGGGGCGTGTTTTACTGATTCATGAAAACTGAATGACTCCTACATCTAAGCTGTGGGCCAGCCAGTGTGATCCATTTAATAAACTCTGCCCTGGAACTAGCAAAGGCAACTTTCCTATTTTACATTGTGTGGAGATTTCTGCTTGTTTGGGGAAGAAAAAGAAAATGTATATTCTGAAGTCTGTGTCTTCCTGGAACTGTAAAAGTGTTTATTTCACTACCCAATTACTGAGGTCTATGAAACTAGTAGGAATCTAACATTTTGCGGATATTCATATTTCACCTAGTATTTGAGATACCAGACACCTCTGTCTTTGATAAAGCTTAGTTTCTTTGCGAAAATGCATGCTCAGAAAAGCAAGCTAAAAAACTTTAAGTTTGAAGTTTTAAAGTAATTTAAGATGTGCTTAGAAATATCGTCCATTCTTTCATGTGTTTAAATGACATCTTCAATCTTTCTAAAAAGAAAACCCACTCACCTAGTCAGGCACATTCCTGGTAAGCTTGAGACCAGCTTCTTTTCTTGGAGGCCTCAAAGTAGTAGCAGTGACTATGGAAAGGTGTCTAAGATTTGTGTCATTTTGAGTCAGGGCATTTTCCAGGAAGTTGTGGTGACTCAGTAGGGGCCATTATTGATAAGAGATCAGGTAGCTGGAATCCAGTTATTTTATAAAACTTTTTTATCCCATTATACTAGTAAGACAAAACTAAACAGACAATGTTAGGTTTGTCATTATAGAAGAAATGAAGTATGTTCTAAAATAAGTTTGAGTATGGCTTCGATTTTGATTTTCAGAGATTTTTTTACTTTATATTTATTTGTCAAGGTGTTTGGGAAGATGCACTAGTATACACGAAGTATAGTTTTTCTCCAATAATGATTTCTGTAATTACTCTAGCCAACAAAATATCCAGCTGGTTTTCTGGCGTAAATATCTGCCCGATTAGTTAAAACTGCTGCTTTTAAAATGTCTTCTGATGTTTCCGTCTCTTTTTTTGACAGGATCAAAACCTTATAGCAGAAACAATGATTGTGAATGAAAGTGTTGCTATGACTAAACATGGCTTGAAGGATTTTTTTTTTAAACTGCTTCGTGAATATATTCCATAGTGATTTATATAATAGGAAGATTTTGGATGAGGAGATAAATGCAGATGGAATGAAAATTAAATGTTCTGCCAAATTACATTTTCTTCCTGTGAGTCTTCTACAGTCTATTTCTTTCCCCGTTAAGGAACATTCAGCACTCAAATTAGATTTCCCAAACATTAAAGTGGAAAGAGATATTTTATATCAAGTCTGAGGATTTTTGTCAAATTACATCATCTTAGACTCTATTTTGGCATGCAATTTTAAATTTTCTAACTATTCAAAATCTTCCATAATGTTGAGAAAAACAAGAATATAGCTAAATTGTTAAATCATATTTATACTTATTTCCATAGAAAGAGGATAAGTTTGTGCTTAGAAAGCTCCTCAAGGGGTTATTTACTTCATCCCTGTACTCACAAATGACATGAAGTTGATATATAATTATGTAATTCCCAGCAGATGTTCATCCTGTCTATTCTTAGCCAGCTGTAGTGATGGAGGTTCCCTGACTTACCCAAAGTACTTATTAAAGGCTTCTGTACTGATAAAACGAGAAGGTTTTCCTTGGCATATTTAGGTCTGATACTCCTTTTCAACTGATAGCAGACATAGGGGGAGAATTTAATTCCATTCCTTAGGGCTCAATTTTCATATTCAAAATTCATAACCTAGATCCTCCATAGTCTTTTGTTTCTTACTCTTTCTTAAGAATTGTAAGAATTTGTGCAACACCAATTATAATATTACCTTTAAATTCTTGTTTCCTGGTCATCTGAAAAGCCTATCTGACTGAGAGCTTTTCAAACTTTGGTGTCCCAAACTGGATACAGAATTTCATGACGTCTAATCAAAACAAGTCTCATAGCAGGTGAATGACTTTTCCTATTAGAATGAATAATTAAGAAATTAATGAGTATTCAGTCCTTTGTTTCTTGGGCTTTTGGCAATTATAAACTGATTTATTTCTGGGAATAATTCATGTCAGTATGTAGAGCTAGTTAGTTAGCTACTCATGTCTTCCTTTATACTAGTGTTTAAACCAAGTATTTTTCTAGTGGCTTCTTATATTTGTCACAGTTGGTAAATCTACACATCCTCTACTTAAAACGTTTATATATAATTGCTTACCATCTGATTTTTTACAGACAGAAAAGAGTTTTTCCTTTCAGGAAGCTGTCTTCCAGGTACCATCAGTGTCTAGGCAGATACATGCTAATGTCTGACCCTCAGTTTTACTGATCCTTTAAAAAAAAATCATGTTAAATAAAAAAGTTATTTTAATCCTTGTGATATAAATTTCAAGATTAGCAATACAGAACTCCCTGCTATTCTGGCATATACCTCTGAGTTTAGTACACTCTTCATTGTTCCATTTTCATGTGTCATCAGCATGACCTCTAAGGAAAAGGATATGAGTACATTGATACTAGAAGTTATAAAACAAAGTACTATAGTCCCCTGGGTAGTTTCCCTGTTTTTTTTTGAATCACAATATTGTCGGTTTGTATTACAACTCCAGAAACACCTTCCTTTTATCCTTTTCTCTCTGTTCTGGCCTCCTCTGTGGTGGCCAGTTCCCCTTTGGTGCTGTCTTGTAAATCTTTGTTAACTTCAGCTCAGCCTGCTTGTTTGTTTGGTTATTTTCAAGGAGATATACTTGAAAGGCACTATCATTTTCAAGAACTCTCTGTCATATCTTCTGTCAGCAAGTTCTTTTGTATAGGAATGAAATAAACTGAGGTAATGCTTTGTATTTGGCTTGAAAAACTGACTTTAAATTGTAGTTACTATTGACACAATCATCTAAATGGTGATTCTTGACATAGTTATCATTACCTCTAGTTCTTAACGATTTCCCTTTCAACTACTCCAAGTCAGGGTACCTGAGTGCTGAGGAAGTTGGAACTTTGTCAAAACCTGCAACAGACTACTAAGTTGCCATGCAGGAATTTTAGGAACATCTGTTTCAGAGGTTCTTGCCTCTAGTTTCTCAAGCTTGAGTAACTTTCTGATGGTTTTTTCACTCCTTTGAAAAGGATCTTCTGAAGGAGATATCTGCTAGTAACTTGAAGGTGAAAAAGAAAATTAGAATGTACTTTTGTACTCCCCCCCCCTCCCCCCCCCCCCCCCCCCCGTTGGTATTTCCTGGGAATGTTATTAGAGGAGCAGTAGAGCTATGTATTATACTATACCCTATCTTCCTTCCTGCATGCCCTGGCCAGTGGCTGGATGGGCAAGAGCAGAATGAATTGGCTCAGATGCAGATTAAGCTGGTTGTCTAGAAGCAGGATTTCTGGATTTTTCTAGAGGTGTGGATATCAAAATGAAGGGAGGATGGACATAGAGAGGAATTACATAGTGTGAAGGGCAAGTTCTGAAACCATGATATGGAAATAAATGGAAGAAAGGCAATGTGGGTGTTCAAATCAGTCTATATAGATCTGAATATGCAGAATGCTATTTGCAGCATTCTGAGGTTTAATTTCAGGACTAGCAGTGGAAAGAATTCGATTGGTTTAGAAAGCAGTTGACATCTACGAGCCCTTAGCCATTCAATTATGATTTTAAATAGAGAAGTAGAAAAGAATCAAAATATTTTTCCTGCATCCTCTCCTCTTCATTTTCATGAGTTAACTTGTTGAATATGAAAATATTCCCAATGGGTGCTAACTTCTAAAATCTGAATGTTATATTTATGTTCTTTGCAAAATGAACAGCAAATCACTATGAAACCCAAAATTTGATTCTATCTATCTAATATTTAATGCCATTTTGTGTTTTGAGATAGCTAGAATACTCAAACATTGAAAGTTTTTATTGCAGTTGCTAGTGTAAAGGTAGATTAATAACCTGGGGAGAAGGTTGAACCAACATCTGTATCAAAGTGAACTGTGATGTGAAGTAACATTGCTCAGATTTAACTTGATGTTAAACACTAAGCAGTATTTACCTGCTGCATTTTGTGGCCATCTTTTGGATGTAAAGTATCAAACAAAACATGTTCTACAGGTTTGCGCGGAATCTGAACCCCAATTTGTATAGGGGATAGCACTTCCATCATTCCAAAAGAAGTTGAGTTCTCTGAGAATATCATTCAAACCAATCCAGGGGTCACTCGAAAAATTCTTCAAATGATATGTGAGAAAAGCTGGAAAAAAAACCCAGTAGAAAAGCAGATAAACACATAATCAGACAAGATATCAGCTCATAAACAAATCCTTAACTATTTTGATCATTAAAGACTTGTATATATATTATATATATATATATATAATTATATATATATTAATTAGCATTTGATCGGAAATTTCACCAAGTTTATTATTTCAAGGTTATGCTAAGCCTTTGTGAAAAGTCTCAAGGAGTTAAAGTATTTGGAACTATGAATCAGGTTTGGAAAGAGGAAAGATAAAAAAATATGCCTGTTACCTAATGTAACACCATGTTACCTAATGAGTTCACTTATTTCAATACTCGGGATGAGCTGATTGACTAATGGAAATATGTAGCCATATACAGCTGCAGATGGATGACTGGACACACAGGGAAGATGGAAATGTGTTTTCTTGTGACATTCTACTATTGAATTAAGTTTCAGAATGTAACAGTCATTTCAGAGTGGTATAGTAATATGTCTCTTTCTATTTTTGGCAGAAACAGACCATGGATTCCTTTTCTTTCTCTGTATCTAAAATTACAAATGCCAGGTCTCAATTTGTTATTTTATGATAATTCATACCTTATAAACAATGTAAAGCATTGTTTGTGTGAAGCATGAGGAAGCAATCCTTTTTATCACTAGAATACCCTAGACAGACGGCTCCAGTTCTTCTGAAAACGTTTCATGCCATGGCCATATAACCCACATGGAGTACACATATTGTGAAATACATACATTTACATACTGCCTCTTTTTGCCATTTTCTTTGCAGGAAGTGACCATTATATACATAGTAAATGCTATCTGTCTGTTACATGAAGGGCTGTTGCACTATACCTTGTGCTTGTTCATTATGTATGCTTGTCGGGTTTCCTCCATGGTACAGATAAATTCTTCTTGCATTATACCAATGATCATAGAAAGAGTCAAAAAATTTGTAACACTGAGGAAAACTGACAATAGACCGCTACTGAGTGACAACAAAAGGAATTTAGGTTTGAATTACACTAGTTTTAGTAGAAATTAGCCTAGCTCAGGCCCCAAAAAAATAGTTTTCCAAAGTTAACAGGGACTCAGCTCTGGAACCAGGTCAAAAGCATTAATAAATTTAAAATTTATTCTGTGTCTTTCTGTTAAGGAACTGAGAAAGTTGCAACAAAGCTCCAACAACCATTTACAAACCACAGCAGGAGTCTGATGAAATTCTAACACAGGAACAAACCCAGAGATTTTTGAGAAGCCATACTTCATTATTAGTAAAAGACAAAAAAGTGCTGGCTCTGCAAGAACAGCCAGCTGAGGGTTTTACATGGAATCATATGAACTTTCTGAAAAATGTTTCTGATCTGTGGTCACTGTGCTTTCTTGGGTACATTGAGTCTTTTTCATTTTACAGCTCTTTAGTTAATGGAAGATATGATTCATAGTTATTAAAAAGTTTTGAATTGGGTTTGATAATTATCAGTCTGCCTAGGGTGCCCTCTCCACTTTCCAGCTCACTCTCTGCTCTGTGGCATGGCAGGAACACTGTCAAAGACTTATCTTGCGTAGCTGGTGGGAAATAACAACTCTGCAACTGTAACAAAAATGAAAAAAACCTGTACTGGCATAAACACCACTGGTGTGAATTTCTATGGCTGTTTTCATAACAATACTGTATATATTAGAAAAAAAGAACTGTCAATAAATACGTCAGGTTTGTCCCTTTTGGGAAGAAACATGCAATTTACATTGAAATCTGTTTGGAAAAATGTGGCCTTGTTTCTGATTTGTTCCAGCTGAGATTACTGATTTTACTCTAGCTGGTACTTGCAGTTGAATTCAGTTCAATTTTTTTTGTGTGTGAAATTTAGCATTTTTTTTTCAATTTATCTCAGATGACCACTTCTCAGGAAAACAGAAATCTGTAAAACCTACATTTTGCAAGCATTAGACAACTGGTTCAATTTTTATTGCAGCTTTGGATCACTGCTGTCAGTTCATAACTGAGACACAAATGGTCTCTTGCATTTTTCCAAGGACTAATATCATTGTGCTTAGTGGATGTTACCATATCTAATTTTTAAATAAAAGCCAATCCTCAGGACGTCCTCCAGGATGTGAAGGTACCACTGAAGGAAGTGTTGCATTTATAAAACTTATGAGCCTCTGGCAGATATAACCGCTCGAAAAAGCACAACTGACATCATTCCACAAGCCTGAAATCAATCTAAATATGGATATTAAGACACTGATTATGACTGAAATTTGTGGGAAGTGAACTGACTTCTATGCTTGTAGGTTCAAAAGCAATCTGCCTAGGAATGTCAGAAAGCACAGTTCTGCTTAACTCTCTCCCATCATCACTGCTTACAGGAGGACTTTGATGGGTGGCCACTTGAGAGGGCTGATATGGCAACTCTGTTACCTCTGAGTAGAACCCACCCAAACAGATTTGTTGCACATGAAACAAATGCAAGTGTAAAGTAACGTTTCATCAGTGAAAACGCTATAAAATGCAAAACTCCATGTATGTTCTATTCCTTTGCTAACTGTTCTTTAAGTATTTTTGGAAGACCAATTTGCTGTTGATTTGAATAGAACATTTTGTGCAGCTGAAAAATCGGTGATGCTATAGTCCCTCCATTCCCCATTAAAATCGATTTCTTATATTCCACTTTCATGCCTAATATTGTCCCTGAAAAAAGTCTCAGATGTAATGACTTCATTATGTGTATTTTCCCAGATTGCTGGGAAAGAATGGATTAAAATTGGCAAGATATTCTTAGCAAATGGGGTAAGAACAGTACCCATAAAAATGTTTTTAAAGAAGTCATGTAACTCACCATCCTCTTTATTTAAGAGCACAGTTTTCTTGATCTTTGTCAAATTTGGGCTCACCCAGTGCCCAAGCTGCACAGTGCACCACACTTCCATCCATCCAACTGAAAAAACCCAGCAACAAAACAGTAGCAGTTGCTCAATGTTCATGGAAAAGTTCAGTAATATCTACCTTAACACGATAAAAGTATTTTTTAAAAAATCACAGCTGAGTCTGTCAGTTGAGTTTCCATTAGTAATAGAAGCCCTTAGACAATTAAATCCTTGCATGTTACATCAAAGAACAAAAATTCCTTTATTTTTAACATTACCTAAGTATTCATAGCATGTATATTCCCTATAAAAAAATGTAAAACTGTTTTCACAATGTAGTTGAACCAAGGGAGAGCACTCATTTCAACATGCAATACAAGTCTCAGAACTTGCAGTGGTCCCTCCAGAAGGAATTCTGGCAGTACAAAACATTTACAACCACTTTCTGTGAATCTTGATACAGCTTGTTTACCTACCTAAACTGTCAATGAGCATTCTGAATTAATCCAATTTACCATTTTTTAGGATCTAAACAACCAAACAAAAAGTACATTTAATTAGTGCTTTCTAATATTTAGTAGTTATCTAATATGAAAAAATGTAACTTTTGTGTTATGGAAGCAAATAGAATAATACACATTGTATAATGGTCATGTGTCGTCACCAGAGTGCACCCTTGTTGAAGTAAATACCATACAACACTTTTTTTTGCTTTATCATCTTTAGTGCTGCTTTCCCAGTTTTGGCTGCATTACTGGTATGCTTTCAAAAGCTTTCAAAGTTGTTCTCAACTGAAGAAGAAATAAAGAAGATCTGAGACAAAAAAATAGTATACATTTTTTGGTACTTAAGCAACTATGCAATTCATATGCTTCAAGCTGTCTGTTGTTTTCCTCCTTTCATATCCTTTCCCATATAATAAAAGCAAGCATCTAATACCATGACACAGAAAGGAGATTACATGGCTGCTTTGCTATTAGTAAACCTGACAGGATTATGGCATTGGTTTGAGGTGATAACCATGCTATTAAACTGTTAGCTTGCCCCCGTCATGGCTTTAGCATGTGCCCAACAGAACAATCTCAGGCAATCTATAGGCAGTGCCCTTGAAACACATGAATGGTATTGATGTGTACTGCAGGAAAACCAATTCATGCGGGTCCTAGTTAATCAGTCCCTGGCCTGGATCAGGCTAAATCTTTCTTCAAATATATAGTTGTTTTGTCCACCAATATGGCATGGTCTACGAACACCAGAGATATGCTGCCAGTAGCCTCACACCTACATGTTAGCATGTATTCTAGACTATGATATTCAGATAAGAAATAACCACCCTCTCAAAAAGACAGTTTTCTCAGTGTGCAACCAATCTGCCTGTTCATTGTTCCTTACATATATTTGGCCATGGGCACAACTGTCTTTACCCTAGAATAAGAGTATACCTGCCCTAGTAAATGGTAAATTATTTTGTACTTATTTTCCTAGGAAGGAGCTCTATTCTGTGGATTTTTTTTTTTAATTAAACCTTTACATCTGCTATTAATAAAGTGTTTTAATATTATGCAACAAACATGTTCTCCTGCATTTCACAATCACATGCAGCGGGGTGTACGGGCAATATATTGTAGGAGATAGCCAAATTTCCTCTTACACTTTTCCACAAAAATTTTCTTTCACTATTATTTCCAATAGTAGCAAGATCTCTGTGACTGTTTTTGCAGAATGTTCTGGCTTTCTCCATAGAGGTCTTTTCTGTGCTGAAAAAATATTCTTTGTTTCCTTTTCTAATCCAGCCATCTCCTGTGCCTTCATATACTGAAACGCAGAAGAGGAATCTGTGTATTCTTCACAATTCTGACACAAAGTTGATGTCACTACATGATACCACACTTCAGTAAGAGAAACAGAAGCTTATCAGCAGGAGGGTCCAGAGTCTCTTTTTTCAAGGGTAATGGAATGGGAAAAAAAATGAAAGTGTAATAAGTTTACCAAATATTAAACCAGTGTAAGTGTTCAATTAGTGGAAATTATCTTAATGCCTATACATTTTTCATATCTTAAATATTCAATGCAGAATATATATATATGTATATATACTATCTTTGGTGCATAGAAAAAATGGATGTTCAGCGTATAAGAGATGCATTACAGGCCTACATCTCTGTCTCGGTAGATTTTTTTGTAAGTGCATCTTGCACATCCAGAGTGTTGCCTAAATTAGATGAGAGAAATTAGTCTGAATGAGTACTTGTTTCTGAAAGAAAACTGGAGGGTAAAAACACTTTACCTCAGTATTACTATACTTTGCACAATAATAAGAGATTCTTCATGGACATTGTCTTGTATCTGGACAGAAAATTCAAATACCAAGTATTTTTTTTTTCTTTGAAGTACTTAAAATTTTATTAGTATTTATTTACTTGTGAAACTTTTGGCTGTTTTGTTCTTTTGTTTCGGTTGTTAATTGTTTTTTTTTTTCTATGAAGCCACTTTGTTAAGAATTATATTTGACTGAATTTCCATCAGTTTTTGAGAAAAAATTGGAATGAAAAATTTCCACATCACTCAGAGAGAGATACTGGAGCAATGTTTCTTCAAACATGCGAGGCCAACATGTATGAAAATATAAAACAAATGTCACCTTTTTAACTTTTTTTTCCACGGAATTATTTGTAATGTTTGTGTTGCTGCATGTGCCATCATATTAAATAAAGTAAGTGTATAACACACCTGCTTGGGTAAAAAAAACAAAGTCATGTCACCTTTTAAAAATAGTCTCTGGTATGGTTCATTAAAAGACTTAAAAGAAAAAGTGCATTTTTGTTCTGGAAGTACAAGTATTATGACTATTTCAACATCTTTCAGTATGATATTATGCACTGCTGACTAATGATGGTAATTTCTTCAGGCTGTAATTTCTGTAATTTACATACTACTAATAATTAACAGTATACAACTACTGACACATTTGCTAATGATTTTTAGTTTAGTGCTGATCATGAAGGTGAGGTCTTACAAAAGAAGTTACCAGGAAAGGTATCTTCACATTTCTCTGAGATAGATGTCCATGACTATTACTTTTGAAGCATGAGAAGCAAGGACAATATGTTTTTGGTTAAAATCAGATTATTCTGAATAATTCATTAGCACAGAAATAATGTTACTTAGAAAAATATTACTTTAAACATTAACCCTTACTGCTTATGTTAAGGAGCACAGGGAGCCATCAAAGTAACCTTACTTCCTAAGTCTTGGAAGTAAAATGTGTAACTCAATACAAAGCTGCAATCGATTTCTCTCTTATTTTGCTGAGTATATTTCTCAACAGCTGCTATATTTCAAACACCCATCCTCCCCCTCCCAGTAGTGTAAACATAGAAGTTTTTGTTACTAGTATGAGGTAAGATAATAGTCAGGCTCACAGCTTCAAGTATATAAATTCTGAAGTTTGGATTATTGTCTTTTCATTTCAGCAAGCCTGTTGTTGTAAGAGTCTCTTTCTAGTATACTGGTAGTCTTTAGATTAGAGTAGGTGACTAGTGTGTCCTTGTGTAGCATTCTAGCTACACCTGGGTGGGGAAGTGAAGTTTCTTTTCACAAAGAATACAGAAATTTAAAGTGATTTTTTTTTCCTTCCAAATTGCAATTTTCTCTTTCCCTCTCTGCCCCCTCAACCCCCAAATTGGGAATTCCCTACAAGTAAAAGTTCCAAGAAACATATATTTTCATGTCAGTCAAAGCATCTGTTTTGGCAAAAAGCTGTTTTTGTGCTGAGCAGTGGATTTTACCAGATAAGACCTTGAGGTTGCTTTTACCTTATTTTCTATAATTTTATAATTATATAAGCAAGTATATTTTTTAGCAAAGCTTATCATATAATATACTCTTTTAAAACAAAACAAAAAAAACAAACCAAAGTTTATCAGAACAGTTGAAATCTTCTATTCTGAAAGTATTTATATGTTTGGACCCATTTTTCCTTAAACAAAATTCCCATCCAATCTACCAGTATGCAACTTGGAGAAATTCCAGTTTTGATAGAATTGGATTAATCTAAAATTTCTTCCTAATGTGAGTTTAGAGTAAAAAGTATCCTACCTTTATTTTACAAATCCAGTTACAACAGGGCACCATAATCCAGGACATGGAAGACACTTCCCTGATTGCCCCACAGTATTCAAATGCAATATTGTCAATATAAGCATTCTTCTTATAATCTGCCTAAAGAAGAAATACAGCTTTGTTTTTCATTCTTTTCATATAGGGAAAAAGTTGTACTCTGGAAGGAAAGAGAAGTAGAACTGAAGTCTCAAACCACTCTTTCCTCTTATGGCTGTGCAGTCTATGATGTGGGCTAAAGCAATACAGTTACTCCACAAGAAAAAAGAAATGCTCTGTGTTTATGCAGCTTTTTACAGGCTCTAGCAGTCCCATGGAAACTTGAATCAAATGAGGTTATAAATCAATGGCAGGGGAAAAGAATGTGGCAATGTATCACCAGAGACTAATAAAAATCAAGAGAAACATTTCTTGTGTTTGCCTCTTAGATAATCATGTCTGTAGCTGTAACTAGTACTCTATCTAGTATTTTATGCCATCACTGTTGTGATAGTGTAGCCTCAGAGTTTATTCACCTTTTTAAACCAGCATAAAGAATAAGGATCTAGTTACGTAGGTAGACATTTGGGGAATTCTTATATAAATTTCATCCTCTCCCGTCATGAAAACAGCTACAACAGCCAAAGTGAGAACAGAAAGAAAGTGGTGAGATCAAATACTCACCGGTGATCCACCACTCCAGGAAAGCCCAATATCAGAATCCAAACACTGCAAACCTATCCAGAAATGCTGAGATGATGGTGGGGTTTTTTAGAGCATGAAAAAAATGTATCATGGAAGAAGAGGATGTACCTGTTTAGCTCTGATAAATTTTGAAAGTTACGTGGACAATAACTCTCACACTTACTGAAGATAAAATTCAGAGATCTAAAAAATAACAAAATGGGTCAGGTAATTCCCATTGACAAGTAGGTTAAGTTCATGCCTTAAAATCTGCTGCTTTGCAAATGATTGTGCTGAAAATACAGCACATTACTTTTTTTCACTGATGTTGTAATTATAGTGTTCATTTTAGAAATAAAATGCTCAGATTTTCTGAAAGGCACAATTTAATTTCCAAACAGTTCATTGAACAATCTTAGAAATGGGCCTGAAGGAGAAGCATTCAACCAATTTGGTTGTTGGGTTGGTATTCTTTAATTTAAGAGATTTGCAGCTGATGACAAATTTTAGGAACTCCAAAAATGTCTTTAAAAATGGTACACACATGAAACCTATTCTCAATTCTTTTCCTTATGACTATGATGATAAAGAGAGAAAGGTTTTCAGCTAGTTATCACAGGAGCAACACAAACATATTATAATTTAGTCCTATATTAATTTATTGTTGCACAAAAATATAAATTACTAGATATTTTGTTTACTTACATTTTTAAGTTTTCTATCACTGTTTGCTCTTCTTCACTTCTAATGGCAGCCAGGTCTCCTCCTTTTTCTCTGCAAAAATCTTGGGCTTCATGTTTTCTTTTGCTTTTCTTCTCTCACAAAAACTTATAGATATAGGTAGAACACTATGTTTCAGCATGTTAAAGACAAATCTGCTGACTGCCTTATATAAGCAAACTAGGAAAAATTCCATTACAGTTATATCATATGGATTAAAGAGTATGCTAATTGGATAACCTAATGTATCACTGCCAGAGTGATAGCTCTGTATTTGTACATAAGCTTACTATGTTTATGCAACAACATGCCATTCTCTGAAGTTTAGATGCCCCGTTTGGTGCTCTTCTGTCTCATGAGTGGGAGTGTTGGAAAAAATATTACTTACTCTGAAACATGAATTAATGCTATTGCTTGTATCCCAGCCCAAGGGACATTTGGAATCAGAAATGGTTTGGGGAGCAAGAGGAAGAATGATTTTTTTCAGCTAGTTTTTTGCAGAGAAATTTTGCCTTTACTTCACAGTTCTGAATATCCATACTATAGCTGCATTTCCAGTCCTTAGGGCAACACAAGTGGTTTCATTTCCTTTGTGACATATAAAAGAAAATTGAAATGTGTTTTAAAGTGGTTCCCTTGACAGTTTTACAGCTCATGTGATTAATTTACCAAAGATTGTTCAAAATTTTAAGTGTAGTGTCTGCTCAAAGGAAGAGTGTTGTAAAAAGAGGAAACCAGCAAACAGAGTTCTTCATCATCTTCCATCCCCTCTGAAAAGCTTTACAGGCACATGAACAACCCCTTGCCTGCCTCTTTCCTATACCACTCACTGAAAGGATTTGGCAGCTCAGGCTGGAAGGGATTTCATGCTTTCTACTCAGTTTGATTTTACTTTTGCAGCAAAGAGGCAGGAAATAAATACTTTCATGGCACCACAGAAAATCATAGAATCATTTAGGTTGGAAAAGACCTATAAGATCATTCAGTCCAACTGTAAAACTAACATTGCCAAGTCCACCACTAAACCATGTCTCTAAAGCACCACATCTACACACCTCTTAAATACCTCCTATGATGGTGGCTCCACCGCTTCACTGAGCAGCCTGTTTTAGTGCTTGACAACCCTTGCAGTGAAGAAACATTTCCTCATCTCCAGTCTAAACCTCTCCTGGTGCAACGTAAGGTCATTTCCTCTAATCCCATAACTTGTTATGTGGGAGAAGAAACTGACCCACACCTTACTACAACCTCCTTTCAGGTAGTTGCAGAGAGAGATGACGTCTCCCCTGAGCCATCTCTTCTCCAGACTGAACATCCACAGTTCCCTCAGCCTTTCCTCATTAGACCTGTGCTCCAGACCCTTCACCAGCTTCATTGCCCTTCTCTGGACCCCATCAGCACTTCAATGTCTTTCCTGTAGTGAGGGGCCCAAAACTGAACACAGTAGTCAAGGTGTGGCCTCAACAGTGCTGAGTACATGTACCAGTGACACTCCTGTTTCAAAGGCAGAATGTTCGTATGTGTCATCATATGAATATGTTTTAGCAAAGTTGGGTAACAGTTTAGAATTACAATATAGAAGGTTCCTTAGTGGCATAAATTTACTCCAATGACAGAGTACCAGGCATTGCTTTCATTCCAGCTTCTAAGAACAGAAATTCAACTGTGTTAGTATCCAATTAGAAATAGTCCATGGGATCAAAACTTCATGCAAATAAGCAGAAACTACAATAGAAATTCACCCAGATTAAATAACAATGGAGTTTATTTTAAGATCTAATACACAGTCTTCTTTCAAGAAGTTAAAAAATGAGATACCAGCAGGAAATGAGACTCCTCAGCTTTATCAGTAAAAGTCCATTACTGTATCTATAGCTACAATGTGTCTGAGGCAGATAATCAGCCCAAATACTGCAGTAGCTAGAGCTGCTTTACCTTCAAGTGACTTCGTGCAGTGAAAAACATATTAAAAAGAAAACCAACACCACAAATTAAAACAAACAGAAAGAAAAAGGAAATGAAGACAGCACTAATGACTTCTCTTGTGTATTTCTGGTGTTCAGTTGTGGGGGTTTTTAAACCTACATATCTGTGGGCTTCCCTGTAAATATTCATAACACAAAAAAAGGTATTTTTTTTAAACCTGTAATATGTCTAATAATATAATTCTACAACTATACCAATAGATAGAAATCTGTTAGATCAGATAGAAGTATGAAAGAAATCTGTAGAAATACTCAACTGTAGCCAAGTTGAGACAGTATGAAACCATTCTCTTCAGGGTTGTGGATACTGGCCAGATTGACATTGCTCTCATTGCAGGAAATTAGGGCTTCTTTCCAGTCTCTGGGATCAATATGAACCACAAAAGAGTGATCTCTATAGGGCAGCAATCCTTCTGGGCATTTAACAGGCTTTACATCCCCTCAAAATCAACAGATATTTCAAGTTATTAAACTGTGCAAACTGAAGCCTAGGATAATTGCAATTACATCGGAAATCAGGAAAATTAAACATTTATAAATAAATAGTACTTCTCTTAATTCCTTGTACATTTTAGACTTCATTGTTGCACACTGTACTTTTGCAGAAAATACATAAAATTTAAACAAAAGAGGAGAATAATAGCTTTTGGACAGAGGACTATTTTGGAATTCCATGTATAGCGTCTTCACACAATGTACCCCACCCAATTATGTTTTGCATGTTTCATAAAGACATTATTACTGCAGCCCAAATAATTCTCTACACAGAAGGCTTTCCATGCTACATTTCATTAAATAAATCAGAGAAAAGCATAGTAGAAAAGTGGGTTGAAGGATCTTGCTAATTTTGCCATCTTTCTGTTCTCTGGAAATCCCACTGAGTAGGTGATTTGAGCCTATTATTGGTGCCATCGTTCTAAGCCTTCCATGATAAGTCTCAGCGTTCTTGTATTAGAATGCTCCACATGAAGGGTGGAGTCCATGGTACATTTGTAAAGGTGTATGGCTTAGACCAGTGCCTCTGGAATTGTGAATAATAACATGAAATAAAAATGGCTTCTGTGGTTTCCGGGTTCCAACAACATTTACAGTATTTAAACAATTCGGTTAAAGAAAATAACAGTATGCTTTGTGCTGTGCCACTTATTAAAGCAGAACAACAAATGACAATGCTTTTAAAAAAATTATTTTAAATAGCCATGAAATTTAATTTAGGGACATAAATTCTGTCTTTGTCAAAAGGTTTTTATTTGCTTGACATACTTGATGGAATAATGAAGGGACCCAGTGTGGAGTTTTTCGTTTTACAGATATAACCAACTTTCAGCTCACATGCCTGGTTTGCCCATATAGCATCTCTTGGAGGATTTAGTACTGCACAGGTTCTCAGGCTGAGGCTCAGGATTTCCTTCATCGAATAAAAACCAGATTAATTTTATGTAGCACATATTCTATGTCAGCAGCTAAAAGAGCAATTTACTTCCAGCCTTTTCATGTGCCAGTCACAAACTCAGGACTTGCTACAGTTACTTTTCTACTGGAGATAAGAAGTGTAATTTAAAATTACCCATCAAACATTACTTTACAACTTTTGCTTGTTGCATAACACACATTTTCTGCCATATATAATTACAAAAAAAAAATTTAAATGATAAGACATTCCTATAATTTTTGTGGAAACTGTTAGCTCACACTAAAGGAATACCAAACTTTAAGCCTGCACTGATGGAAGGGCTGTAGCAAGTCCTTTAATTGGTCCCCCCTCCCCTCCCTGTTTGATCAGCAGTACCTCACTTCAGGAATACATAGCTCACAACCAGTTGCAGAATAAATTTTGTTGTTGTCCAGTCAGTAGATGCTGGACTGAAGAGCCCAGGATACCTGTTGCTGCTGCAGTTGCAATGCTGTACACAGACTGTGGGAAATCATAGTTTCACAGCTCATGAAACATCTGATTTTAGACACAATTTTTTTCCAGGACCCAATTATACTAATAGGACTAAGTAATGAGCTTAAAACACTCATGTACATTCATAAAATCAGACGGGTAAAGTTTGAGTTAATATTTTGGGGCAGGCACACAGTAAGGTAACACCTTAACATAGTTCATATTGAGACAAGGAATTTTACAGATGTAAAGAGAGAAGAAGGTCCTTCAGAGTAGGAACAATCAGGTGCTAACAATAAACACAAACTTCAAAACCTGAAAATTTGAGTTCTAGCTCTGCATTGTAGAGATAAACCAAGCTTAGTGAATTTATATTATTTGTTGAAAACATGAGACAAAAGCAAAGTGCCACCAATTGGTTAGATATATTGCCTGGCAGTTGAGCAGGGGGTGGTGGGAACCTACATTGGACGAAGCCTGGCAGGGTAAGCCTCCTTTTAGTGGGAGTATGTTAAATAGCTTCTAGTTTCAAGAGCTGTGTTTAGCAGAGCACGAAAATAATAATATTAAATTCCTAAAATAATTTATAAAGCAAATCTTTTGGATGGGACATACCAAATCACATGTGAAAACTTATTTCCTCATTTCCACAATGCCCTTGTTGGGGAGTCTTTCCTTTCTGTATGAGGTTCTGGTCCAGCAGCTTTCAGTGGTATGCTGGAACAAAACAGATCCACTCAAGTCTTTGAGAAAGGATGTTTCTGCATATCCCTTTGGCAGCTTGGCTTCAGATTTTCTCCTTGCTGCGATCAGAGCCCAGTTACATGCACTCACAATTGCTGTCTCTGCTTGCCTCTGCAACCAAGCTGTCCAGAAGGTTCTTCTTGAGCACCCTCCCTGAGGAATGAACAGTGTTTTCCCCTTCTTAGAGAGGTCTGCAGAGTGATAACTTCCTTTTTTTCCCCTTCCTCCAAAAGATACAACTTACAATAATTTTGCAGTAAACTGGAAATGTATAATTAACTCATAATAGCCACCACAAGGGAATACAGGAGCTCCAAGGGTGTGGGCTGTTTGACCTGAGAGCCAGCTGCTCCTCTTCTCTGCAAGGCTTAAGGAATTTAACCAGCTCAGCTGAAGGTAGAAAACCCTCTAGCAGCTCTAGGCTTTCTCTTTGTCTTCCATGCCAGATAAAAACAGGTGGCACCTTTGAGACTTGTGGAAGGCCAAAATATATGTGCATTTATTCACCAAGCAAACATACAGTATTTGCTGCAACTGGTTGTTGCTATGAGAGTCAAGTCACTTTCAAAGATAAACTGCCAATGCTGTGAACTCTGTTTACAGTCTCACTTGAATGCTAAAGAGGAGAGAGTGAAAGAGGGAAAACATAAAAAGTGAAGGAGAAGGCTTTGCAAGGCTGATGCTCACTGACAGCTGAGTCCTTGCAGGATGCGGGATCTGATAACCATCGTGAGAGCTGAAGAGAAACAGAGGTATTAACTGACTTGAAGGCATTTTTAGTATGCTACGTCTCAACTAGGGCTTTTTATTGAGTCTGTTTCTGGTACAAAATGAGTTTATTTAGCTCCTTTGCTTGAAGTTACTTGTGATATAGCCAGTGAAGAAAAGCATCACTCTCAGCTTTTTAAATTCACATATTTTATAAGCTTTCAACTCAATTCCCTCATGTTCATGGGGAATACTACAAGACTGTAATTAATATGCATTCATCATACTGTCAGGAAATATTAATTCAAAAAACTGCTAAGAAAATTATTACTACCTGGTGCCCCTTAGAGCATCTGAAGGGAATACCACCACTACAGTGCCAGCTGCTGTTGAGATTCAGACTGCTCAGCTCAATCCAGAGAGAGGATCTCTTACTGTCAATCAGATCTAGGTAACCAAAAGAGTTGAATACTAATAAAATTTGTTAGGAAATGCTCTGCATTTTCAAAGTTCAGAGGAAGATAATATATGTCTGCTTTCTAAGTTTCAGTACGGATTCCATATTTACTGATAATAAACAGTTTATTCTGCAAATAAAGGGTAGAGAATGACAAAAGACTGTTTAGCATAATAGTTTAACTGAATGTAGGGCTATTCTATAGTTATATGTAAGAAATAAACTTTGAAAACTGAAACACTGAATTGCTATTGATAATATTTTTTACAACTTTGCTTCATTATAATGGAATTAATACAGGGCCTTTATTCTAGTCTTGCATAAATCCAGAAAGCATTTAGATTTTTCAAAGTGTTTTGTATAAAATTTGTACAGTATTTGCAAAAATCTGTCTCATAGATATATGTGAAGAACACTGATTTCTTAAGACGAAAGTCACATAATGACTGCCTCCTATAATATGTTCCTTCTGTAAAGTCTCTTTCTGGTGTTTTCTGACTTTGAGGCAACTTTGGTTAAATAGCTGGAAATACTTAACTTGCTTAAAAAAGAATCCAAATAGCAATTCCACAACTTACAAAAGGTCCACCTATGGAAAGCTTAATTTATTGTGATTGTGCTGTTTTTCTAGCAATACATATACCATTTTATATCAGCTATTCATCATAATATTATTAAAACAATGAAACATTTATAATCAGTCCAAAAACCTCTTTACTACTCTTTTAACTGAGTCTTGCTTATTAATTCACCTTCTAGATACTTTTGTTTGTGTTTCTCTGTGATACTTAATAATTCTGTGTTCTGCTGCTGGCAGCTCTTCCTTGCTTGTTGCCACGTGAGAGGTGACTGGTAGTTTATCTGGTAGTAGGTTCCTGTTAAAGGATCTGTATTCCAAAATCTGTCATTGTCTGTATGAGAAAAAGGAAATTTAGTGTTGCAGTTTGTATAAGCATCTTGCACAAAAATTTATGAGAAAATTTAACTACAAGCTTACTTATGAAATGAGATTCTGGGGCAAATTAGCTCAGACCCTCCAAACCTATACTCTTCTGTTAGCTTGTTCTTTGTTAAGGAAAAAAGAGTTTGCCATGGATTTTAGCAGAGATGGGCCTGTTATCCTTTAATTTCAGTTTCCCTAGTCAATTTGATAATCTCCAGGTGAAAAAATAATAGTGTGAAGAGATCAATAAAGCAAAACTGTACCTTGGTCATTATCTACACTGAAAACCTGTTCAGCAGCTCATGGTGTATGCCTGAATTAACACTTGGCTGAAATACAACTGAATGCAAACATTTCCGATTATAGACAATTTTATTTTCAAACTATGTCATCATTAATTACATTGGCAACAATTCAGGCTTGGGGCAGAGTGGATGGAAAGCTGTCAGAAAAAAAACTGGGGATGCTGATTGATGGCTGCTGATCATGAGCCAGCTTGTGCCCAGGCAGTCAAGAAGGCCAACATCATCCTGGCCTGTATCAAAAAACGTGTGGCCAGCAGGACAAGGGTCATCACCATGTACTCAGCACTGAAGAGGCTGTTCCTCGAAGACCGTGTTCAGTTCTAGGCCCCTCACTACAGAGAGACATTGAGGTGCTGATGGGGTCCACAGAAGGGCAACAAAGCTGGTGAAGAGTCTGGAGCACAAGTCTGATGAGGAATGGCCGAGGGAACTGGAGTTGTTTAGTCTGGAGAAAAGAAGGCTCAAGAAAGACCTTATCACTCTCTGCAACTCCCTGAAAGGATGGAGCAAGGTAGGGATCAGTCTCTTCTTCCAAGTAACAAGTAATGGGATGAAATGAAATGGCCTCAAGCTGCACCAGGGGTTTAGATTGGATATTAGGAAAAAATTATTCACTGAAAAGGTAGTCAGGCATTAGAACTGTCTGCCCAGGGAAGTGGTGGAGTCACCACCCCTGGAGGTATTTAAAGGAAGTGTAGATGTGGTGCTTAGGGTCAGGGTTAAGTGTTGGAAGTGGCAATGTTAGATTTCCAGTTGGACTCAATGATCTTACAGGTCTTTTCCAACCTGAATGATTCTATGACTTTTTAAAAAAGTATTCCCTATTTATAGCCTGCATTTTTTTTAGGTAATTGGAATTTATAAACTGTCTGACAAGAGCTTACTGTTAGCAAAATTGTTCCCTGGGCAAGTGCTAATGAGCTGTGTTTAAAACTTCCCCTAATTTTCTCTTTTGTTGAGAAGAGTATATTGAATATCTTGATTGATTCCTTAGAAGAAATGTTTTCTATTTTTCATTCTGATTCTTTATTGCTGATTCACTTCTGATTTTTAACATTCTTTTTTAATTGTAGACTCAATTGCTGTGACTGTGTCCCAGCAATTTTATAATGTCAAATACTTCATGTTTGCAAGTTTACATTGAGGATGTTCTGGGATATTTCAGAGTACACCATGTAATATTGCACCAGAAAATAGCTGTCAGTAATACTAGTCAAAATTTTGGTGGTAATAATTGGTGGCTGATATTGAATTGTACTTGTTTCCCAGTAAAATTCCCATCGAAATGACAAATAGCAAGTCTGTGCTATAGCACTGAGAAGTTAGCTTTTGGGCAGCACTTCCAATATCTTCATTAACATCATATTTTGGTGTCCCTCATCCTGCACTCAGATGCACATACATTTATCTGTTCAGATAACTTTATCTTTAAATGTAATTTCAATCATTACAAGGGAAGGGCTAGCACTGCTGCTATTTCAGTAAGACCTTTGAGCCAATTTTCTCATTTCATGTCTTTCAGAAAAGAAACTGCATCTTTCCATTGACTGTAAAACCAATCTTGTAATACAGAACAAGGATTTGCATTGGTAGAAAAAGTTATACTACTGTTACCACAAATAGTAATGAGGGAGGGGAGAAGTAGGCTTAGGCTCAGTTTTCAGATTATTTTCTGCTGAATGCAGTCATATTTAAAGCATACTGGTCTTTTCCTGGGTGTTAGCTACTGATAGACACACCCAGACAACTTTTACCCTGACTGTAGACTCATAGGAAATATTTTTGTTTCTTCTGTAAGGAATGCTGTGGCATGACAGAGACATCTTTTAGTAGATAAAAGTAATTACAGGGTTTTTCCCTTCCATAATATTAACAGTGTCTCAGTATTGTTATATTTGCCTACCAGTGCTGTGTTACAGCATCTGTGTCAGCATTTGGGACCTACTGCCAGTGGGACAGAACCTATACAAATGGTCCTTATCAAAGTCAGGAGTTGTTGCACACCAGATCAAGCTGTCTGACCTGCCAGCAGCCATGTATCCGGTGTACCATGTGCCACTCAGCTGGAAGGGGAAGGCACAGGGACCTCCCTTAGCATTTCCTAACAGTGTAAACAGATCTGAGGGGGAAAAAGTATAATATAGGTATGGGAATCCAGGAGCCCTAATTCTCTATGTATGTGCCTGCAATCTCCATAAGGCTATGTGGAGAAAGGGTTACAGGTGCAACATCACTATAATTGGGGAACCTACTGTCACCAGATGTGTCTTCCACCTAAGTTCTGGGTAGGTCTTGAAATTTACCATTTACTTATGATATCACCAGCTGTAACAGCTGGAATTAGAGCAGTTTCACACTGTAGCTATGAAAGAACTGGAATGGTATTTGTCTAATAATTCTCTAAAAATAACATTATTTGTGTATCATGTAGCTTGACTTCTCGTCATTCATTAAAAAAAAAAATTCATTGATTTAATTGTTAAATGCTGTGGGATTTTTGGTATCTGAAATTTCACAGAGTGGCTGGAAAGTAGTGTGCATGGAACTATTTCCACGCTTTTAATATTGGAATATTAAACTTAAAGATTTTTGCCTTTTATATAATATTAATACAATCTCACCAGTCCTAGTATAGAGTTAAGTAAAATGTTTTGATTAAAGCTGACAATTAAAAATAGCCTAGATCCACCTTCACTTTAAAAGTAAAATTTAAAATGCACTTTTTTTGCACATACTGCATTCTATCTGAAGACAAGCAGCTGTGCACCTCCAGGTTGGAGAAATATAGGTCTGAATATGTGAACTAGTCATCCTTCAGTCCACCATTGCCTCAGAGGGAACAGATGATGTTAGACTAAGGGGAGCAAAACTCAAAGGACCCTATCTGTGATGGCAAAAAAATGTGTTCAATAAATCATCAAGATTAATCTTTAAACTTTACCTTCTTGGCCTCAAGAACACAAACCACCCATGGTTCTATAGATCTTCCATTTGCTCACTGTCGCTGATCCTGTGTTCAGCACAATATTGTCATCTTTTCTTTTGCCAGCATTGAGAAATAAATCTTCCCCTTGGATTGCCAAGGTCGCATTTCTGCACTCCCATTTCTGGAATTCACTTTCCTTGTTGCATGGGTATAGAGAAATTTTATCCTGATTTTTCTTGACGGGCACACCCAAACACAGTGCAGATGCCACGCTCATCACCTGGTCATCAGGCACCCACCTGAATTTTTGTAACTCAGTGTTTTTCTTGCAAGCAGCTGTTGTGACTGTATGAGAGCTCTGAGCAACTAAACAGAGCTCAGTATCTTCATTGTATAGTAAAAATATTTCATTGTCTGTAAAATGAAAGAATCAGAATTCATTTATTTATGGTGAGGGGAGCTTGTGCAGAGAGAAATGTGCTGTTTATGCTTTGCTGATCTGACTCCTGTCAGGCAACTGTAAATTTGAGTCACTTTGCAAAGATCAAACAGCATTTTCAAGACTTTTATTTCCTCTGTGAAGGAAAAATAAGTGCAGCTCTGGTAAGTACATGTAAATACAATGCAGAGGAGTAAGAGCACATAAAGTACATTATGGCAGCATCAAAAATGTCATCACTATAATGAAATTTTCATGAACTTTCCCCTGAAATACACATTTCTTTCAAGAGACCTTATGAAAGACTTGGAAGTTTGCCATCACTTCATGCGCTACAGATTTAGCTCATATCAATGGGATTGCATTTATGCTTAATACAGTCAGTGAGTGAGCCTCCTGTGACTCTTGCTCCTTCTGTAGTCAGCATGTTCTTTATGGTTTGGGTTTTCTTTTTAGGAAGAAAAACTGTGGAACAGTGACTTGTTATCTTGCCTTCTTCCATTATTCTCTCATTAGAATGTGTATCATAAGAAGTCAACGTAATTCACACAGTCAAATCACAAACATTCTCACAAGAACCAACACTGAGCAGCATACAGAGATAAAGATACCATAGCTGTGTGCCTGTGTGTCTGTGCATTGCTATGGAAAGGCAATATGTGAATCCTGAAGGAACTACCTAACACTTCCATAGGATTATAGGCAGCCTAATTTAGTATTCCATCAAGACAAGCAGGCCCTTCTGGGAAAGGCTACCCAGCACTGCAGTTGTACTGTTGGCATGTAAAGCAGGTCATTCAGTGCTGGGCATCAGTCTGGACACAGCTGCCTGCTTTTCAAGACATCATATATCATGCAGCATAACTATGCCTCTCATCCTTATGCTAAAAGCCATAGTGATTATTTCAGGCTTGTTCTATTTTTTTCATTGGTGTCTACTCAGCCACAATATCACATCTCACATCAGTCCACAAGCTCCATCTCATCCCACACAACTTCATCCTAAGGCTAGGAGATAGACATACAAACCCCATTTTAATTTGTTTCTCTTTTTCATTTATTGTAACTCAGTCACATACACAAAGACTGTGAAGCACACTGTGAAGTCCATCTACTTCATGGAATAGATATAGCCAATAATTAAGCTGTATCCAAATGGAATTCATCCGCACTCATGACTCTCCTGACTTCTGATTCCCAGTTTTTTCCAACTTGACTCTAAAAGCAGATAAAAATCTCTGATTCTGTACCTATTACTTCTACAGACCACACCAGTTAGTTAGGATGAATATAAAACACAGGGTAGTCAAGCTGCGTGAAAATCTCTAAGAGCCTGAGAAACAGGCAAGAAGACAAAAATGCGCACTTTCACATCCACTCTTGCAGGGGACAAAAGACAAAGACTCACCAAGTGTCTGCAAAGCAGTATGAACAAAAGACAAGAAAGCTAAGACTGTAGAAAAATACAAGTGTTTCATTTCTTTCTTCATATTCACAAACAGATGAGATTAAATTAACTGCTGCAGTAGAAGTCCTTAAGGAATCAGTTGGTGTTGGCTCCTTCTCAGTTTTGGAGAGTTTTAGTTGAAAGAGAAAACTCTGGGCTCTAAATAAGGAAATATCCTGTCACATGTGGTATTTTTGAAATCTATAAATAACTAGAAAATTCAAACTTTGCATCTGAAAGTGAAGTTTCCATCCATTTGCAAGTGGCAAAGTTCGAACAGTATAACATCATTCTGCTGAATTATTTTTATCTTTCTTGGTTCTGCTCTGGGATTGTAAAGTCTATACCCTCAAAGATAAAGAAGCAGAGAGTGCACTTTAAATGCATGTGCTTGGAATCTCATACGTATGTGCCTTTCATTTGATGAACTGAACAATGTCAACTATTTCAGTGTGAAAAATTAACCCAGAAGGGAAAATTTAATTTTGCTTGGTAACTTGACAAACTGAGCACTATGTATGCATTTGGCATTTAGTGTCTCTGATCAACTGGTAGAACTACTGTGCTGTTATGTCATGTGAATTTATCTCAGGAGGACCAATACAGATTGCTTGACCTTTACAAACCTTTCTTTTAACCCATGATTTGGACAACAAAGCTGCCTTTCAAAATTATTTAGTTCACAAGGTACAAATAAATTTTAGTATTTAATTTTAAAGAGTGCAAGACAGAGGCAGTAATGGGGAAAAACAATTCATGTAAATTTCTGTTTATTCCAAACACATTTTACTTGAGTAGCAGTATGCATGCTTCAGTGCATTATGGTGAGATATATTCTCAAAGTGCAGGCTTTGGGGCTGAGTGCTCTGCAGAAAGAGTGCTTACTGTATATCAGCACTTGTCTGTATGTGATGCTGCCACGTATCTCTAAAAAGAGAGAACAATAGGATGGTTTAAATCTAACTTCCCATTAGTTTCATGCTTGTTTAAATAGCCATTTTATACATTACTGGGTTGCATTGTCATGAGAGTATTTTTTGAGGAGCATACAGCAATAGCTCTTAATCCTTTCCAAATAAAGGAATAATTGCTAAATTTAGTTCATAATATCTATTAGGTGCATTTCCTTTGTTCAAGCTAGATATGTTTTTTTAAGCTTAATCATCTCTCTCTGTTATCCCATTAGACAACACTCTGTTCGCTTTCTGCTGGTAAGATCATTTTCATCATCCCTTCCAGTTAGGGCACAGTTGTATGCTAGCACTGTGCTGTACCGCCTCATCTCTCTTTCAGTCTCACTTTGAGTTTTGATCTTGAATTAAAAAAAATAATGGAGCTCATCCCTAATAAAATGATGAGGACCAGAGTTAGTAGTATCCACATATTCATGTGACCATGTTCTTTGTCCTTTTTGCATCTGTAAATAAATACAGCAAACAGAAGTGGGTGTACTGTAGCCACAAATAAATACAATACTGAAAACTATTGTTCTAAGTTCCCCCTTGATTACTAGGGGCAAAGTCTACTCTAATGTTTCTTTGTCAGTCACCCTCATAGGTCTTAGCATGCAAATGGAGGAGCAAAGAGGAGGTGATCAGTTTACCAAAGCATTTAGTTATCCTAGGATGCCTTAAATATCTTGTTGATACTGCTAAATTATGTTGGGAATTAACTCAGTGGCAACTAAGTAAATTAAGCCAATATAAATAAATAGCTAAAACAGAAATATATAATAAATACCAAATCATAAAAAGAACCCAAATATTTATTTTTGTGTCTCTTTGGAACTACTAGGAAGAAAAACTAAATCCTCCCACATTTGCAGCTGCTTTAAGAATAGCTGTCAAAGATAAAGACAAATGTTTAGTCAAAATCTAAAAAGGTCACATTTTCATCCTGACAGTTTCATGTTAACAAAAGGACTCTGCATCAAGGTTAGCTTATCACCTCTCCTAGAAACACATTTACTAAATTAACAGAGATGAAAAGGTGAGATTGATTTTTAATCTGATATTCACTGTAATAAAACTGTTATTTTGTATATTAAAGCTCCCTTCTTGCTTCTTTTTCAATAACCAAAGAATCTCTAAGCTCAGGTAGTGCCCAACTGGTTTAGGTGTACTTTCTCTTCTCCTCTGCTTAATAAATCTTGCCCTCTTCACTGGTTCTGCATACCTGCAGAGACTGGAGACAGCTTGGTCAAACACTGAGGATATTTGTCAGTTTTTCCGTACTGCACACAGTTCCTTAGAGACCCGGCAGAGTTCAATTTACCGTCACTCATTTGCATCTACAATTATAAGTTTAAGGTTTCTTATGCAGTTTTTCCTGGCTGTGCAAAGAGGGCGCCATCTGCAAGGTCTTTCACGGCGCTCTGGAGGGATGCTGGGTGGTGGCCAGTGCAAGAACAGATCTTCCCCATGGGCAGCCTGAGCAGCAGGGATAGTCAGGGTGTGTGTCCCAGCCTAGGAAGCGCCAGGAGCTGGGGTGCCGCAGCAGAAGCACAGCAATGCTTTGAACTCCGGTGTGTTTGTGAACAGGAAGGGAACGCAACTGTTAAATTGTCCCTTGCAAGGATGTAGAGCTCAGTGTAATGTAATACTGGCTTGTGCTGAAATACTGTTCTATTGGAAAACCTGAGTCAGGGAATATTCTCTACACTTTGGCATTGCACATAGGAGCTGCATCAAATAAATTCTGTGTTGACAGGGAGTTTCCGTGTTTCCAGTATGTCTAGTGACAAAGGATGAGCCTTCTGTAGTGTTTATTGCCCTGACTATCCAAAGAAAACTAGGATTTGCCCTAAAAGGAGAATTTTTCTTTTAGGAAATGCTCTGACACCACTACACATGTGTATATCTGCTATACCCCCCAGCTGCAGCCCTGCTCTGGGGTGGGGAAAAGGGCAGAACTGCAAAACCATCCCCAACCTCAGGGTTGTGAAACAGGACAGGAAATCATACTTTTTTTCCAGCATTAACAGTTAAACTCCAAAATACCACATGGCTGCTTGGCTCACGATATTCTGATATTTCTACTTCCTGACCAAAGCAGATGGTACTCGGTTACACAGAAACAATATTAAAAAGAAAAAAAAGAAAAGCTAACAAAACCACTTCTACTATTTTCAAAGGTCACTATATGCTCTCTGGATCATGCTTCCATTTTGTTATTATTTAAATAGAATTGCTTCATCCGTCTCTTTCTGGAACAGCATGTATCACAGTACAGGAAGAGGAAGAAAAGAAAACACTATCCCATAGAAAGTGAATACAAATATTAACAGGAAAGTACATGTGTATGGTGGAGCAAAATGACAAAGGTGTTTAACTTTTTCTTTAAAGAAAATATTGCTCATCTTTAGTTATTAATTATTCATCACACAATGCAAGAAAATCTGAAGTTATGAAGCAATAAAACATGAACAGAGCAGACAAAAAAGGTAACTATATATTCATATTATTTTTGACAGAATGTTGAAGCAGGTGATAATGAAGACTGCAAATACAGCATTTGATGTCAGTCTCTTGTAATTACCATATGTGCTATTAGTACTGAAATAAAACCATAAACATGAAGAGCACATATTAAGGAAGTCAATCTTTGGTTTCTTACAAATAAAACCCCTTTTGGAAGAGCGAGGAAGTATACTCCAGTAGCCAGAGAATGCAGGCAGCTCCACATAGTACTCAAGCTGGTCCTCCAAGGGCTGTCCTCCACCCCAGCTGAGAAAGTGTAAGGCACTGCTGTCTTGCCAAAGCAGCTGCCCTATTGAAAAAGTTAGTAGCAATACTAATAGTTCCATATCAAAAACCTTTGCTAATATTAGTGAATATTCATACTAATGTTATTGCTTTACTTAGCCTAATAATGGTATCATGTTTTCTTCAAATTCTATCTGTGGATGTTTTCTAATGTGTTTTATTTCTTTAAATTATTTTCTTAAAAAAGAAATAAATAAATAACTGCTTTTCCAAAATATGTTTTGCAGATTTTCCATTCCATTTCCAATAGTTTTAATTTGCATTGCATATCCACATATTTTTGTCTAGGGTACTAAAGTTTCAAACTGAAAATAAATAACTCTAGGATTTTAGTTTCTAAATTAGTATTTCATCAGTACTCATTGAAAATCAAGCAACTTTTACTGTAACACCTAATTTTCCCCTTACACTAAACCAGAGGAGTATGATGCTGTGGGCTCTGGTTGGACAACCACAACTCCCATGTGGGTGCTCCCCAGCCATGAGAAGATGAGAGCCAGCCAGGCCATGTTTCCCACCAGAGCACAGAGCAAACTGGGTGGGAAAGGCTTTCTGACAGTCTGGAAATAGGAGAGGTGTCCTCATGGAGGGCTGAGGTCAATGGGATGGATAATCTGTGGTCCTCTGTGAAGGCAATCATACTGACGCTGAAACATAAGCAGCTGTGCAAAACTATCATTGATTACAGCAGTTTCTGGATTGTTCAGATTTAGAAATGAGGCCCCATGATTGCCCTAGGTAAGGACAGCCTAACTGCATGTTTTATCTTGCTTTCTTAAAGAGCACTGTCTTCTGTGTTGTGCTTCTCAAAAGATATTCCTAACACTTCTCCATGTTTTTGCTACTGAACCAGATATAGACAGGATACTTGAATTGAGGCAGTCCCAGATGGAGGCATCTCTTTGGTAAACACAT
Organism: Melopsittacus undulatus; assembly: GCF_012275295.1. Classification (NCBI taxonomy): domain Eukaryota; kingdom Metazoa; phylum Chordata; class Aves; order Psittaciformes; family Psittaculidae; genus Melopsittacus; species Melopsittacus undulatus. The sequence continues at coordinate 118,221,845 of NC_047527.1, forward strand.
GCAAGACCCATAATTGAAGCCAAGCAAATTTCTACAGCCTTTCACACCATCAACTTCCAAGCATTTTTATATGTTATCATTCTATCTCTTTGGTTTTAACTAGCTTCTATTGTACTTTAGTTACTTCCTTAAAAACAACAGTGTTTCTTATTCATATTTCTGTCCATTTAATGGAGTTTATTTATCATTATTTATAGAAGTTAAAATAGTTACCATTTACATTTCTGTATATTCCTATCCAAAAGCCACTTGTCTTGCTTGTGTACAAGTCTGTATGCTCTGCTAAAAATTTTGTTCAGTCAGATCACCTACAGAAGTCAGCATACCACCTATAAGAAAAACAACAGAAAATGACTGAAGATATCCCCTGCCACAGAACTCAGTGGCATGTCATAGTAACAGTCTTTGATATAGGATAAGGTTAATAATTAAACCTCTCCTGATGGTAAGGAGTAAGCAAGGATATAAAGACCAGAAAGTAGTGTTTACCTGTAGCTGAACAGTACCAACTGTGTGTGATGTCATCAGAAATGAAAGATGTAAATGAACAATGAAGATGAAGATTTTTACACATCAGGCAAAATGCACATTATTTTTGAGTGGATATTTTTATAGGTATTACAGATGTTTATTTGTTCTTCATGGATATTATGCAGCATGTAATACTGTGCAGCAAACAAATTCATGATTCAAACTGAAGAATTATTTTTCTGGCAATGGTGGTGGAAGAAGAGGGCTAAGAGGATCTGAAAAGATATAAAGCAGAATGATCAGTTTCTTTTGGGTAGTACAGTGCTTCCCTTTCTCTTTCATAGCCTCCTGAAGTATGGATGAGGTAGCTGATGATTCAGCAGCATAGGTGGAAGAGTGCCAAGGAGCAGCTCACTGTTTTGGCTGGGACCAGATGCCTCCAATATGGGAAAAGGAAGCTTTTGCCCTCCCCTGGTTCTGCAGGCTGCCAGAGAGTCCTGCTGCTAGAGCGAGGACTTTCAGGCAGTACCTGCAACCTCTCTTGGATCATCCCCTGATGTTAAAAATAAGTGATTGCTATTATGATATTTACTTCTGCTCTTGTGTAGGGATAGATGGAGAAAAGAAAGAATGAGGCTAAAAAGAAGTAATTTTAAAATCTTACTAAGAGAAGAAATTTTGTGAGTGAAGAAAGAAACAAGAGACAAGAACAGCTGGGGAATAAAAAAAAAAAGGAAAATTGATCACCTTAATTTCAACATAAGTGAAAAGCAAACAACATCAATATGAAAAAATAAATGTGATGTTGATTTCCTTTTTTTTAGCATGTAGATTTTGCTGCATTAGTTTTCAAGCGGATTTTTAAATTAGTTTTCTTTATGTCAAGATTGAAATCCTGTCTTTAGGTAAAAATAATAATTACCTGATTGAGTGCACTGAGTCACAGACTAAGCCCAGCTTCCTGGATTGGCACTTAAGTTCTAGCAGTGGCTTCGGAAAGGAATCCAATATATGTGATCAGATTCAGGACATGTTCCAATACCCTGTGGGGGATCAGAAGGAGGTACATCCAGAAGAAGTGAGACATTACAGATGCTTTCATTCTGTAGGAATTGCAGCTCTTCAGATTTGAAATCAAGTTTTTTAAAAAACCCTTTCTTAAAATTACTTAAAATATTCTATGGCAGACTGTGCTAGAATTATCAGCGACTTATTGAGAGTGGCAATAAGGAGAGCCAGTCAGCCACAGCTGAATGTGAGCCTGCGCTCTTCTGTGTTACCAAATAAATCAAATTAATCAAACTTGGACTGTCTCAAGGATATTTGAGTATTCAAGGGGGGTCGGTGTTAGTTTACTTTGTTATAAACAACAAATCTGTATAAATAAAAGGTACTGTAAAAAACAGAAAAAGAAAAGCTGTAAAAATCCCAAACCCTCAGGAGGTTCAGATAATAATTTTACTTTAAATGAAATAATAATCTAAGTCATAGTTTGCGGTGGGAATTTCCCATTTAATGTTTTCCTCAAGGTAATAATCCTCATATAAAATTTCTGAACAGTTTTAAGTCTGACAGTGCATGGAATACTCTGAAGCTCATTGAATATTTATGTAGTAGCCCCATATTTTCCTGCAAGCAATGAAATTATGGAAACAGTAACGTTGTCAATTAGTGCATGCACCTTAAAACAAAAGTTGAGAATGAATAAATACAAAGTTCAGAGCATGGCCTGGAAGAGAAATTAAAGAAAAACTACACAAAACCAGATCAAAAGAAACTCAAGATTTTCCATTAAGTCTGTGTCACTAAAGCTAACAGCAGTTCTCTAACACAAATGAGAAAGCAAAGTGGTTCAGTCTCATTCTAAGATTTGCCTGTAGCTTTTAATTTGTAGCATTTCTCAGTGACACCCATAGAATCACTATGAAGTATGAACATTTTTTGGGTCAATAGCAGGCCCTTTTCTTTTCCCCAGATACAACTCTTCTTCCTTTCCCCACTTTTTAGAATCTAGTAATAGTAAAGCTGTAATCAGTGTATGAATGCTGCTTATGTTAAAGGAATTAAATTTATCTTATATTTAGTGGATTTTTTTGATTACAGTTCTTCCCACAAAATTCCTTCCAGTAGAAAGTTTCACATTCTAGACTTGAAGTGAAATATTTAATAGTCCCATAATGTCTACATTCTGTCTTCCTGCAATGTAAGATAACTTCTATGGCCATTATCACCCAGTACAGTAAAGCGACAGTATCTTGGGTGATGAATGACAACTCCATCAAAATAAAACATTGTTCATGCAAAATAAAAGCATTGACATTGCATACTCAGGCTTATTATTCCTTAATATATATTTAGAAATTTGTATTTCGGTCAGAACAGATAGAGTGAGGTTTCTGCCATAAAAGCAAAAGTCATTGCCCTACCTTGCCCTCAGATTTTTTGGAGACAGGAAAGTGTTTTTCATTACAAGGTGCTGTTTTCCAGGCCCCACTGAATTCTAGGTAAACACAGGCTGTCTTTTGGTTTGGTTCTCAATAGTATCACTTTGAAAAATCTATTTTCCTTTTATCTATACATCTGTAATAGCCATGACACTAAAATTGAAACAGACATTTAACACAATTTTTCTATGCTCTCATCTGCCGTTTATGGTGAGTGGATTTATACAAATGCACATTTTCACAGTCACACAGAGAACTCTGTAGATCTGTGTTAGTATCATTATAAATTGAATTGACTCAGGACTCAGCAACGTAAAAGTAAAACACAGCGGTATGTCTCCCATGCTGAGACAGTTTTGGATAGAGATGTCCGATGGATTTGCATGAGTGGAAGTATTCATGTCAATTCATGTCATGTCAATACTGATCGCTTATATATTCTAAGACCAGGCATTTTGCCTGACAGGGAAAGGCACTGTTAGAATCATGGAGATACATATTGTTCATCAACAAGTTCATTGGCTCAGACAATGCAGTGTTCTAAGAGGCTTTATTAGAGTGCTGCTCATTATACAAGAAAAGCTATTTTTATAAAACATTTATTCTAAGTTCTCCCTAGAGATACTGAATTCCAGATATATTTTGCTATGTTATATGTCAGGGTGGAATCCCAGTTTGTAGAAACAATCACTAGTTAAGAAGATTGTTACTGATGAAAGAGCTCTTTTTTATTATCAAGGTAGTTTAGTCAGTTCAAAGAACAATGCAATAGAAACACAATAGTGGAATGCATTGAACAACTGCATATTCACTAGACTTTTGTCATTCAGCCATAGGCCTAACAAGACTGATGCTTACTCAAGTGTTCTCTTACACAGTGGTGGACCTGGATATCTGTATTCACTTCTAGAACAGTATAGCTTTTACTGCTTCTAATCTTTGGGGCACAGCAGGTATAACAAGGAGGGTGTTCAGAGGCACATGGTATGTCCTTGTGAACCCTTCTGTGTGGAGACAGTGTTCTCACAGGAGAATGGATATTTGGTACATGAGCTCTGAATAACTCTGAAAGATACAGCAAGGCCATGAGAGGCCCGAAGAAGCTTAAGCAAGCAAGATAAGAAGAAGCTGGAATTCACTGAGTGATGAGAACTGTGGACTGTTGGCAAGCTTTCGAGGTCAAGTTCTCACACCTGTGCTTAACCAATTATATGTTAGTCACTAAGGGTCTTCAGGACAAGTATCCAATCATGATATGCCAAATTGCTGTAGGTGTGTGTAAGCAATAGTATATAAGGAGTTAATGCTTTGCAATAAATGGCTTTTTGTCTGATCTTATCGATCTCTGACTGAGTCCTTTCCACGTCACTTCTGAACAAAAAGCAATGAAAAAGTTATAGCTGCCAATGATCACGAGGCACTAGCCTTAGTGACCCTGTTGGTACCTTACAGTAAAATTCACCTCTTCTGAAAATGGCCATCTGAAAGTTAACCAGGTAGTTTTACCTAAGTGTCTAAGATTCCCATAGAACTAGTAAAGAGACACCAGCACTGTCAGAGGTTCCCAACTTCCATTAGCTAAGATGAAGTTTAATGATTTAAGATGGGTGAAGTCAAATTAAGTGGGTGCTGTCCACCAGTCCTGGGATCCTAAATCTATTCATGCTACAATTCTCCCTGCTGATAGCTTCTAACTACACCACTTATAAATTGATTAATCTTACCACATTGCTATTGAGCCTAATTCATAAGGCCTCACCATATTGCACTGTCCGCAGCAGCAGGAATGTATTACTGTAATAATCAAAAATGCTGGAAAGCTCTGAAGATTTCTCCTTGCAGGCTTTTTTTTTTTTTTTTTTTTTTTTTGCTTCTTCCCAATTCATTTTAGAAGGAATGATTAAATAGCTGCTGTTATTGTAATGGATGAAGTCAGAACCTGGAGCAATGAAACAGTTTAGGCTCTGTAGGAAAAAGGTACAAATTTGAGAGGAATGGGAGAAAGCAATGAAAAAAGCAGTATTACTTTTGAGTAACAGATTACTATAGTGGCAGCACCATCATGAAATTCTTACCTAAAAAGCTGGAGACATATTTAAATGGTAAACGGGAATTATTTTTAACTATAGAGTATATTCAGGTATTAGGGAGAGACAGAAAATGAGTTGTGGACAGATAAAAAGTACAAAAAACTGGCTTCATATTCAGTCAGTCTCAAGAACACTCTGGCAATGGGTTTTGCTACAATTTTTTTTGCTACAACTTTTTTGCTACAAAAAATGATGCCCTTATGCATCTTTCCGCACTTGTAAGGAGCAGAGCCATGAAACATCTGACCCAGCTGTGGCTTCTTCCTGTATTTTCAGTTGCAGTTCCCTATTTCTGTTCCTCTCTGCAGTGAGCTGTGCTCCGGATATATCTCCCACCCTGAGGATACATAAGTTAAACTAGAACCTTCACCCTTCTGATTATTCCTGGTCTTTTGATATGAAAGCATTTCTAGAGACTGAAGAGCAAACTAACCTGTTTAACTGACCTTAGTTAACTCCCCAGAGGAGTATGGGTGAGGGATTGTGCTAGCTGGGTAAAGCATAAATGGGTAACCTTTTCTGTCAATAGATAAAAATGTATTTTGATGGCATAGATCTTCTAACAACCTGTTTTGGGCATTTCCCTCACAATGAGACAAGTGAATCCTGCCTTCAAATTGTCTACTTGCCATGTGCAGGCAACTGATTTGAGTGTAGATGTCTGTAGGGTAGGTGAAGTCATTCTCTCTAAGTGTCAGTGGTATCACTGGTAGGGGGGAGGCTGTAAAGATGAAACTTTTCTACAATCCTTATCACAAAACAGGTTTTGATTCCAGAATTCCTGAGCTGGGTATGTAGCCCTACTTCCCTCACCCTGGCTGCTACAGGCACATTCACGCAGTTACAACTGAGGACTCATATAGTCAGATTGTTCAGTAAGTGCCTTCCGACAAAGAAGGTAAAACGTAAAACTTACTGCTGTCCATTTGGCAAATATAGCTTTTATTATGCTGGCAGTCAGCACTTTTCCAGTACCTTGCTTCATGTATAGATTCTTTAGTCACTACAATACAGTCAGTCTAGGGAAAAATAAAAAAAAATAAAATTAGAGGCAATAAAGTACAAAATGTCCAGTAAAATAACAGAAATAGGATTGAGGAGACAAAGTTAATAGCTTTATTTTCTCATTTTCTGGCTCTTATTTCCATTTATTGTTTCTTGGAAAGTAAATGTGTTAGATAACTCAAGCAAATGTATTTTCCTTGGCAGATTACTGGAAGAACCTTAGTCAGCTTACTAAAATTTCTTGAAGTGCACCAAAGCTATTTATTTTTACTACATAGTTTATGGTAATCTGTACTGAATATAGCTGAATTTTCAGTTGGATTCATGCTGTACAAGGAAAAACAACAAAACAAAGTAAAAATCCCAGCTAGTGAACTGAATGTTTTCAGTAAAATCTAACAATTTGAGTAATTTTAAGTAATTCTTACAGTTATAATACAGCCCACCATTTCTGCACTTCTAGACTTCTGCAAAGGAATGACAATAAATGTAGACTCTAAACAGGCCTATTAGTCTCTGACTACAGCTTTAAAAAATTGATCCCTGAAATACTCAGTTACCTTCTGCTTCAAGCCATTGAAATATAGGATCCTATTTGGGACAGAAATCAATCTCATTACTCTAACTTTGCCTATGTTATCTAAGTTACTAATTTTCTGATTTTTTTCCTGCTTACCTGTATTGTAATAAACTTCCTGTCAGCTTGCATATATTTATCTCTAAATGGTAATCCTCTTACCAACTTATAATAGCAAAAAATTCTTCCATTTGACCAAATATATGTACTCTCTCTGCTAATGTCGTCCAGTCTGACCCATGTTTCATTGGCAGCATCCTCTACATAAAGGTGAAGAAGGCTATTGCAAAAAAAAAGATCATAGAAAGAGAGTAGCTGAGGAGTTGCCTTTCTTCAGATTCAGTGTAAACCAAATTCCAAATGAAACAACTAATCAGCTTTAAAAATATTGGAAATATAAAGTTCAGTATTAGACTATGAAAGACTAGTAAAAGAGAAATATTAAAATTGGTATTTGGACTGAAGCAGTTAGATTTCATTAAAGGAAAACAAAAGGATTTTTTCTTTTTTTATAAAAATGATACAGACTTCTTTGAAATATTGTAGAAATTAGAGCTAGAAATGACTTCAAAAGGATTAATTAGTCTTCCTCAAGGTAACATCAGCTACACATACATAATTTCTGATGGACATTTGCTTACTGTCTAACTTGAATATCTGTAAGCATTTCATTACTATGAACTATTACTATTTACACCATCTTCCAAGGCCACAGGTAACAGATTATTCTGTTCCCTCCACGTGATGTTTATGCCAAGAGATAGGAAGTATCATAATATCGCACTCCAGCCTTCTGTCTGGATCAAGCATCTTCCTTCATAGGTTACACTATTTAGCTCTAAAGGCTAGTTTGGCCTTGTCATTAGATGGTGAAACGTGCTGGGTTCATACTTAATCCTGAAAGATTTAAATGTCATACCTTACACTTTCTCATTCTGTATACAGGCCAAATTTCCCCCTAATTCTGTACAAGTGCTTCTTGCAGAGTGCCAAGTCAGTCTTTCTTCTTCTCTGGATCCAAATATTTTATAACACTGTGGGGAGTAAAGGAATAAACATAATTTCAGGTGTCAAAGACTATTAGAACCACTGGGTTAGATTAATTAAGTTCTAGTCCTTGCATGTAGAGAGCAGCAGATGGGGGATCTGCTGAAATGTGAATGCTGCCAGCCACCAAACAGATCCAGGTAATCACAGTGATGTGTGTGCATAGCACTTACAAACCCGTGGGCTGTCCAATGTTAGTGTTTGGCAAGAGTGGGCCACCTCCAAAAGCTTTTGAGGAGTTAAGTGGATATCCAAGGTGCACAAATAGAGTTTTTGGGTCACATAGAATCATAGAATAATTAGGGTTGGAAAGGACCTTAAGATCACCTAGTTCCAACCCCCCTGCCATGGGCAAGGACACCTCACACTAAACGTTACTGAAAAGTAGAATTTTTGAGGGACTGAAACAATTTCCTGATTCAGAACACAGGTTGGGGCAGGCATTACTGAGGTCAAGTTCTTTCAGTTATCTGTGGCAGATGTAGTGCTAAAGCGTGAGCTTGTGTAAGCACTCAGTCTAAATGGAATGGGGTCAGGAAGAAATGTTCTTCTCTACGGTGTATTAGTATCTCATGGGGATTTTTCCCAAATACTGGTGTAAAACGAGTTGCTTTTGTGGTTGTATATTTTCTGAGGGACAGAAGACATGGTTTGTGACTGGCATATGCTGCTTCTCCATTTTAGTATCATTTGAATGCCTAAAACCTTTTCCTATTGTTTGTACTGTGGGATAGATTTATTTTCATCTGATTTTGGGGGTTTTTTGAAGTTCATGTAGCCAGGTGTACTTTTGCTTAACTTAGAAAATAACAATGCTTGCTTGTTTTCTATATTTCATTTGACATTCATTGCTGCTTGTGTAACTCAATTTAAGATGAGTTCTTTTGGTAGCTGATTACATATGAAAAGTGTGACCTTTCATTTTTTTGTCTCTGTTACTCAGTAAAGGAGACATAGACATAGAGATAAGGATAATGGAACAGGATTTCTGTGGAGTAAAATAAATTCTAGAAACTGAAAAAGTAGCTACAGCTAAAAGCATATGGACATTTACAAAAATTGTAACAAAACCTTCAAGTTCAACTTTTTTTAGAATTAGATGCAGACTTGCCAATATAAAATTGATTTCGCTGCTAATTAGAATACCACTTAGTAAACTGGTGAGGGAATTTATATAGTGAGATAAAAGGGACAGTTTTTTTCTCTGCCTCTAGCAAATTTGCTAAATATGGTTGAGATTTGTTTCTGCACCTTGTTCTTAAGCAAATGCCAAGTTTCAGACCATCCTCCCAGAGATGCAAGTACAGTAGGAGTAAATCCTGAGTACTTTGAATTCTGCCTTTCACAGATTAAGGCATTTTTCTCAGCACAGTTTACAACTTTCCAAAAGCCTGTAAATAAATGAAATACAGAGAATCATTGTCTGAAACTCTCTTACCACCATTATGGCATTAAGCCTCAGACAATATTCATAAAGCACAAATGAAACCTTCCTGAGGCAGGTGAAACAGTTGCCATGTACACACCAGAATACACTCCTCCTTTCTCTGTGGTATGTTTTGTCTCCTAACAGTGATGTTGTGGTTTTAAACCTGATCTGGTTTTGCCTGGGATAGAGTTAATTTTCTTCCTCGTAGCTGGTGTGGTGATGTGTTCTGGCTTAGTCTGAGAACAATAATAAAACACCGATGTTATAGTTGTTGCTCAATAGCGCTTACTTGATCAAGAACTTTTCAGTCTCTCATGCTCTGACAGCGAGGGTGATCACAAGAAGCTGGGAGGGAGCAGAGACAGGACAGCTGACCAGAATGAGCCAAACAGCATGTCATGTTCAGTTATCTGGAAAGGACTGATTGCTGCTCAGGGATGGGCTAGGTATTGGTCAGTGGCTGGAGAGGACTTATATTATTCATCACTTGTTTAGTCCTTCCTCTATTTCCTATTACTATTATTGTATTATTATTTTTTAGTTTTATTTCAATTATTAAACTGTTCTTATCTAACCCTGCAGGGTTTTGCATTTTTTCCAATTATCCTCTCCATTCCACTGGAAAGGAAAGTGGTGGTGGCTGCATTGTACTTAGTTGCCAGCTGGGCTTAAGCCATTACAAACCTCAGCATACTTGTTCTGAAAAACTGTCAGTATTGTTCAAATTTAAATATGTAGCAAACATCTGGGATTTTGATGTTAAATTTTCAACCAAATATTTCTTGTTGCTATTTTACATACCAAAATCTGACATTATCACACAGTTTTCAGCACTGTTCACAAAATTTGGTTCTCTTGAAGTCCAAGCAACATAATTCACTGGAGTCCCATCTTTCAGCCAGCTGAAAGAAACAAGGAAACAATGGCTGCTGGACACATCTCTAGCAACATTTTGTTACAAGGTCTGTTGAGACAAGGGGGTAAGAAGGCATTAGCAGTGATGAGAAGGCAATGGCTCTTCATAAACTGGAGAGAAAATGTCCACAGCATTACTGCTGCTTCTCATCTGTTTAGTACTATCACATTCAAGTCCTATCAGCGCCCAATTTTGCCAGAGGTGGGATAAATAACGCCATACTCAAAGGGAAGGCTTTTTATGGTCTCAACAAGACTGAAACCTCAAAATCTCACCAATGCACAGATTTCCCTTTCCTACAAGAATGATGTCCTCCTGGGAGCCTTCTACAAATACATTTCTAAAAATTCCCTACCAGCAATTTCAGAAAGCCATTGGGTAAGATGTTGTTTACACTTCTTGCTTCAAGCTCATATGATTTGGCAGTAGTCTGATTAAACACATTTTATCAAAGTCTTTCTCTCTAACCACTGGAGAACTGGTCAGAGTTAATCTCATTCTAAGGTTGATGTCTAAAGTAGATCAGGTGAATAACATCCTGAAATTAGCTGGTTCTCCTGAACTACGTATGAGGGGTTGCTTAGTTGTTTAACTCAATCCTCTTAGTGTAAGACATTAAGTGAAATGTATCTAATTCAGAAACTTCTACTGGTATTGGTTTCTCAGATTTTGAAGGAAAATACATTGCTCTCCTTAACTATGGAAGAATTTAACATTTCTGATCTGAGGCTTCTCCTTAAAACTATCCAGAAGTCAGTTGCACAAGTTATTAACTTGTGAAATGAAAGCACACATGAATGCTCTCATACCGCAAGGTGAAATTATCATTATCTGTTATCCCTTATCAATTTTCCTTTACTCACCTGAATTTCTTACCAAAGCTGACAACTAAGCCAATTAAATATGATTCCACTTGGACTTCTGATGTAATCTAAAATGAAAGTGATGAACAGTTAAACACTAAACAGATTCTCAACAGCAAGCAAAAATCTGGAAGCCCATTAAATATCCCTGTGATTTTTTATTCTGTTGGGTGTGGAGGAGTGGGGGTAATGCTTTTTTGTGGTTTGGTTTGGTTTTGCCTGTTTTTTTTCCCCAGTATTAAAGCAAGTTCAGACCCAGATTTCAAGCAGTCACAGGGATACGGGAAACATGAGGAAAACTGCACAGGAAAGCAATAATCACTGTGCTAAACACTAAGTATCTTAGAAGAGATAAGAAACCTAAGCCTGGAACTACCCTTTGCTGCACCTTTAACATCTGCATGTCTTTTTCTTCTACCTGTGAAAAGCAATAGTAATTTCTGTATAGGTCCTGGACAAAGATATTGTTATATAAATAAGTAATGTAGGACAATAGTTCAGGACTCCAGCTTAGCTAAATTCATAGGCTATTTATTTTATCAGCTGCTCTGCTTTAGAATTCAATTATAATGTATAGGCTTAGTACTCACATATTTCCATAGAAATTGTCTTTCACTTTAATTCTCAATGACAACAAGCTTTGCAAACTTCTTCTGACAAATTCTCCATGCTTCCTCTATATGGACGCATTCTTTGCTGAAATAGTACTGCTTATCTTCATATATAATCCATCCATCATGGATGGCTTGATATTCTAAAAGATAAAGAATATTATATTAATATCTGGTCTCTGCAAAGCCTGAAAACTATACGGTAAACTTTGAAAGAGATAAAAAGTCCTACCAAGTTTGTAGTTTGGTTCAGGTTTTAGCAGTGTACCTATAAAAGAAAAGATCATAATGAGCAACATTCTAAATACAGAAAAAATCCAGAGAGGTTTGTTTTATGTAGTTGCAAATTCTTTGTATAATATAAAAGGGGGGGGGGGAAAGAAAACTATTAATTATTTAATATACTTTTAAGATTTTAGAGCAAATAGCACTGGATTAAATTTAAAAAAATATATACATAATCTTAAAATAATTATCCAGTGAAAAATACGTATCTTTAGAGTATATATACATATATATATATCAGAGCTGTATTAAACAATCCAGGATGTAAAATAAACACTTTGTAGAAGAAGCTTATATCAATTTGAAAATTTATTTAGTATTTTTATTTTGCATGCTATTGTCAGTGTTTTATATTCATGAGAATAGAGCCAAACAACATAATCCAGCCAATATAGTAATCCTCAAAATTACTTACATAGTAGTAAACTATTCACAAGTACTGAAAACTTAATGCTGGTATTTTATTAATACCACACCTAATTTGCTGTCTCTAGACGCATTCCTGCTATCCTGCTGGCTTGGGCTTTACTAGGAAAATATGGTTTTAAGAGTCCTGGAGAGCTAGTAGATACCAAACCTAGGCTTCTGTTACAGGATGGACCAGGAAGAAGTAATTAACCTGTTGCAATTCCTAGAGCCAACTGTAGCTCCTCAAAGGTAGTTCTGATTTCATTTGAATGCCTGTTATCTTGTTCTTCACAAAAGCTACTAACTGTTGTTATCTTTTGCCATTTCTTCTGTGATTTGATGGAACAGGAACAGTTTGGATGGGAAAGAAGTAAACAAATGAAAAAAATCATTAAAATTCCTCAGTTAGGAGCTTTTAAACATTTTCTTCTTAAGTACTGAGTGAAGAATGGATCTAACAAGGTCTATTTTTTCTTTTTACTTTTGAAATGTCATCTAGGATCAAAATCAACCGATCAGAGTCTTTATGTCATGGTTTCTTGAGTAACCCCACCAATAGCAGAGAGCCACATCTGCACAAAGCAGCAGTGCTCAGCATACCAGAAAGGGCTGCACAGGATGTACTGCTTCGAGTACTGGTATGCAAAAGTCATTGTTTTGATGGTGCATTTGTATGACTAATCTACCCAGAAGGGAACTATGATTCTTCCTTTTCTCTTAAGCAAGTTTTCCATGTTAGCATAGTGCCTTATTAAAAAGAAACTGTTGGCAGAGTAATCAAATATTACAAATACTCACTACTTTTTTATGCAACTGCTTCTCCCTTCTCCTCCCATTTGTGCTTCGCATCCTACTAGTTCCCTGTGTTTGTCCAACTTTCTTTTAGTTTCAAGAGCTTCTAAGAATCTCCATGAAGATGCATACAAGTACTCAGCTTACAACCAGGAAGCAAGGATATAAAAATAGAACTGAATAAGCAAGGCAGTTTCTCTCATTATTGGCTACCACCTGGGGTCCTTAGCTCATGAAGACCCTGTTTCCTTCTGGCAGGCACCCCCACACATATTCATCTGGTCCATTTTGTGCCCTGGCATCAGGTGCAGGGAACCTAGTGTTAGGATCCGTCTTCCTAGGCAAAGTTGGTGGATGCGCAAGTCCTTCAAGGCTACACCAGCCTCTACTTTTGACCTCCTTTTCAGAATTGCCGGTTCCTATAGCAACTGATCTCTTGCTTTGGTTCCCACTATTCATTTCACAGTAGGAAGTGAAGCTTTTTTTCTCTTTTGTACAGAGAATTCTGGTGTCCTGCATCTTTGGCTTTCCTGGGTAAGCCTGAAGCAGATGATAGAAATAGAGAGAGGGGAGATAAAAAGAGAGGGGATAAGGACTGCCTTGTAAATTTATTCAACCCATTGCAGGAAGAAAGCCAGAAATAAACAGGGACATCTTTAAGCTCCTTCATTTGAGTACAATTGAAATATCTCAATTTATTCATCTTGCTTTATGTGTTCCCTTCACTGCAACTGATTTTAAAATTAACAATTCCCAGTATCTTTCTTCCTTTCAATTTGTTTAAATCCATACAATTTGGTTTTGAGCATGAGTTTATTGCTCCAATTAAATGCAGAAGTAATCATACTTTTTTTTTTGTTTCACAAATCCAATTAAGTAAATGTTCACAGTGCAAATCATTCCAGCCCATTTTGGGTGATTTATTAAACATAACACAGTGTTCAAGTTCTGCATAGTTGTTGGGTTCTTCATCCCAGTTCTCATAAATTACCTATGTTGGAAATATATCTCAATTACTATGTGATTAGAACTGAGTAGAAGTAATTGAGATTGCCACTGTAACACAGCTTCTCCTCAGGATCTCATAATCTCAAGTGCCTTGTTTATAGAATCAATAGGAGTTCAGATAGGGCTGAGAGGGCTGTGAAAGTCATGCTGATTAGCTTACTTTCCCTATCAATCCCAGGAGAAGGTGAGAAAATTACACAATACAGAAAAGCATGTGTCTGATGAAGGGAAAACTGATGGATGGAGGGAGTCTTGTTTATCTTACTTTGTGAAAGATGGCAACCTGCCTTCTCTGTTCTGACATACAGCAGTGCCCAGCTGGGGGTGCTGTAAAGACTGAAAGCATGGTCTGTGAAAGATGGGATATAACATAGTACCAGGAATGAAACAAAGCCAATTTTGTACTTCCTTTATTGTGTTAAGACAGTGGCATCACTGAACACTGCAGTTGTTCAGCTGATACAGATAAAGGGCTGTCATGCACTGTTGAAGGTATAAAAGAGATTGGGAAAAGGGCATAAAAATATTAAAATCTATGTATTCTAAAGGACAGAAAGTCAAATAATATCCAGCAAACAAATACAGAGGAAACATCAATCCAGGCAAATCCTTCACCAGGATTTAAGAAAAATAAAATGATTCAGAAAGCCTGAGTGTGCAGTCCTTTATCCCTAAAATAAATTATATACTATAGCTACATGAGCATAGAAAGAAGGGCCATGATATAAATGTTGGAAAGCATAGAAACATGCTGCTTTCTGTCACATCTGAGCTGGGAGCTGCTCCTGCACTGTTGGCCCATAGCCAGGCTCACCACCTGCACTTCGTCAAGGGGTTTCACGGAGACGTGTGTCGGGACAAGACTTGCTGTACTTGAATGGAACTTAAAGGATGAGTGATGTAGCACAGAACTACCTCAGGCTTCTATCCTTGTGGGTGCTTGATGGCATTTTCTATGTAGTTTATTTAATAGTTCATGCTATTTATCTTGTACCTATGGACCAGATGAAATTGTCCTATTTCATTCACTACATAACACAAAGATTTCCCTTAACATTCACTACATAACACAAAGATTTCCCTTCACAATGATTTCATAGTCTAAAGAAAAGAGACTTAATAAACAAGTAAAACCACTTTCAGTGTCTCGCAATACTGAAAAATAATAAAATGAAGGGTGAGGTAATGAAAACTGTTCTTTTTGATAGTTTTAAATCTATTTGAGAAATTAAACCTAGATATATGACTAAGTGAAACAGTTTTGGTTAAATAGCTATATATTATGTGTCATTGAGATGTCTTGGCATTACAGAATACAGTATGTATTAGTCTATTTTCTGGAGAAAATAATGGCATAATTTCCTTATTGTGGGAAAAAACATGGCAGCCACAGTACTAGAAAAGAATAAAACAAATTCCTGTTTGATTTCAGGCGTCTTCAGTTTATAGTTATAAAATTTCCACATTAAGTCCTTGGATTTTGGTTTACATCACATGTTAACACAGGGAGGTTTTTAATGCATTGGTTAAAATTTAATTGCAACAGTTCAAAAAAGGCATGGTTAGAGCTGAACATTTTATTGTCTCACTTTCAGGAGTGGTACTAACATGTACAAAGTTGGTAAGAGCTGGAGAACAAACAGGATAAAAAAATGCATAAAAATTTCAAAACTCTCAAGCCCTTTTTTAATTATTCATAAATTTTTTTAAAAAGCAATGTTTCAAGATTATATTTCCAAGTGAAGAATTTCAAATTTAATTTAAAATTTTATTCTGTTTATTCACTCACTTGCCCTGTTCCACATGTTTCAAAGGAATTCTTACATAAGAGCATGAACATGAAAAATAATTGCTGTGCAAGTACTTACAATGCTAATTGCCGTTATAAAATTTGATCCTCTCTTGAATTGTCACTAGATTTCTTCTATTTCTCTACAGAATTCTTCAGCCTCAAACCAAGACTTCTTTTGATTTCTCTCTCTCCCAAAAAACTATTGAGAACATAAAAGGAATAGATTACTAAATGTGTAAATTTTGGCACACAATAATATATGTAATTATGTAATTAAAATCAGTATCACTTTAGCACCTCTTTATTCTGTCAAGGTCTATAATATTAAATACAAGGACAAAAGTTATCACAATAGAGTATAGGGAATAAAAAAATAATTCACAATGTAATTGGAACTTTGACCACTGAAAGGCTCAAAGAAAGATGGAATAGCTGAGTTGTGGTATTTTGCAGTAGAAAGCAGGAGATTTTTGAGAAATGGATGGTAGAGGGAACTCAATAAGTTGCAATAGAAAAGACAGTATGGATAGTAAAAGCTGTTTGGCAAGGTGCTGACCCTGACTGAAGAAGAGATTTTTGTATGGTGCTTCAAGCCTACAAAGATCTCCACTTTTTACTATGAAGTGCATGTGTTCTTGAAGTAAGGAATTGGATCATTGACATTCTGGTGAAAGGATGACCAACAACTTGGTTATTGGAAGAACCAATAATGTTAGTTACAATAATTGTGTGACACAGAAGTTGAGACACTTATAAATACATGGCTAGAAGCATCCCTGGCCTTCCAACAGGCAAAAAGTCTCAAGAAAGAAACAGAGAGATTTTTGTAGAGACCTGAAGTGCATTGCTGCATCTTCACTTTTACTTGATCTATTTTGCATCATCTTTCTTTATTTTTTTTTCTCTTCAGAAAGGAAACTTTAAGACATTTTTAGCTAAGTCAAGAGAATGCCCAAACTTTTACTTGCTGAAGAGTCACCAATGTCAAACTAAACTTGGATCTAAAAGTATCACTAAAAGTATCACAAGCTATGTGAGAAAATGTTGGTGGAGGGCCAGGTTTCCATGATTTTTCTCCTGGAAACACAGTCTTGTGCAAATGATGCTGCCAGCTTTTGAGATGCAACGTTACACTTTTCTGAAGTCCCAAATTCCTGGAAGCAAATAAATTAGGTGAGACTCTCACCTGGCATTTAAATAGAAGAAAGCATATTCCTAGGACTCTGTTTTCATCATTTCAGGTTTTTTGTTCTTGACTTTCATTATATTAACTGGATTTTCTCATGGGGTTTTTTGCTCTTGAATACTATAGAGAAGAGCATTTCCAAAAACTGACCCAGAACCTTGGTCCCTGACTACCACTGACAGTCAGAGCACTGACCTCTGGGCTGCCCTGTGCTCAGGCTCACAGTGAATGTAAACACATATTTACTTTGAAGCATGAGTCTGTCTGGGCAGCTCCATCCCAACATTCAGCACAGGCTGCTACAAGGACCTGCACCATCAGAGCAGGAGGCAGCACTCCCTCTGCCTGCTGTTTGCAAAGATAATTTGCTGTCTTCTCACAGCTAACAGCATCCCATAATCCAGCTGCAATTCCAGTTCCCTTGGTAATGCAGCCTTTCTCTTTTTCTCTGTGATATGGAAAAGAAATGAGTAAAACCAAAGTCTTATTTTCTGTATGAGAAATGAGACCTTTGCTTTTATTCATAGAAAATTATGAAAAAGAAGATGCAGATCACACAGATTAAAAGCCATTCTGGATATAAAACTATTTTTAATGCTTCCCACCGGAGCCCAGATATAGGCCAATGAATCTCACAGACACATATTTGCCAAAACCAGAGATTTTCAGCTTCAGAATACGAATCCTCCTATTCTTGCCACCTCAGGGAAATCACAGGGCAAATGGCACTTGATTTTATTTACATATGTAGCAGATGTCCTGAAAACTACTTAGGGGTTTTCAATACCTAGGTACTTAAATTTCAAGAAGGCTGATATCAAGTGCAACAAGTTTGTTTTAAGGCATAACTAGCTAACATTATGTTTTAATGCATGCATACGTATATACATACTCTTCTATATGGAAGATTTTCCATATAGATGCTAATCACTTTTGCTGAAATGCACATGCAAAACAACTGGATGTTCACTGCTGATTTCTCAATATACACTTTGTAGGTTAAAATGGTTTATTTTCCTCAATCTGATGAGTTGTTGTTAACTGGTGTTAAAAAAGTTGGGTAAAAAAGAGCCCATGGACCTTGTTAACTCCTGCACAGTATCACCTTCAGTCTTTTGTACAAACAAATCTGTTTCTGTACAACTTTGCAAGAGGTTGACTTACACAACACCTGGCACTCAGCTGTGACAGTGCTTATTGCACTGGCGTCAAACACAAGTTCTGATGGCAAATGGCCACCTGCAGCTACAAGCACAAAAGGAACCCTTTATTCTTATTTCTAACACTAGGGGATGGAAACAAAAGGCTGCATGGATTGCAGCTGCACTCTTATTACAAGGGTTGAGCCTGTACAGAGTTTACCTGGCATTACTGTGTTCCAGCATGTCAAGAGAGTAGTTTCACCACTGCTCCACCTGAAACTCCCTCGTTCTTTTGCATTGGAGAGACTGATCCAGCAATATTTGTCAGACCTCAGCCCCATCAGACTGATCAGACAGGCTTGCTCATTTCTGAAGTGGAAAAGAGTGTTCTTTCACAACTTATTACCTTGCAATACTAATCTAAGTGATACAAATAGAGGTAGCATCGTTGTGCTAGCATGAGCCCTAGGAATGTGTAGGCAAAGCCACAGAAGTCTTTTAAGTGTAGTCAAAAGAATTTGGTTAGGGACAACTTTCTCCTTTCTCCCCAGTTCTGTGAAATGTCACAAGCAACTACTCACATGGGCTTCTACTTGTAGTCTGCTATTTTCCTTGTCTTTCCAAATCTTTGAGGTGCCTCAAACAGACCACCAAGTCAGGATCAATTTGTCAGCTTTGATAGCCATCACCTCTGAAAGCAGTCATGCTCTTCAGAAGCCGTGAAACCTGCAAAACCTGACTGATGTATGGGTAGGTTGGAGATAATACATTTGGCTGTGGTATGGTAGGTCCTGGAGAAGATTTGCTGCATTTGTTTAGAAATTGGCTTAGAAGGTAGCTTAGAAAAATATTTCTGGTAAAGGTTTCCTATCATAAATAGATTAAAATTGTAGTAACTACTTTGCAACAGAAAACAAAACAAACCAACCAAAAAAAAACACCCACCAAAACAAACCAACCTATAAAAACACACAGAAGTTGCTTTAATTAGGAATTGAAAGACAAGGGAAAACTGTTTAACTCATAATATATACATATAGATATAATAGGTATATATATACCTATTTATATATAAATATACTTATATATAAATATAATAAAAAATAAATATTATTTATATAATAATAAAGAAAATATTTTATATAAATATTTATATATTTATATATACTTATATAGGTATAATAGGCATAGATATAATAGATATAGGTGTAATAGATTATGTAGAAAGCCCTAAAACAGAGTTTGTTTGGGTTTTTTTTTCCCCTGCAAGGATGATTTTATTTGGCTAACTACTACAATTTTTTTTTTTAAAGAACTGATAAAGCACTTTAAAGAGTTCAAAAACAGGACAAGTTTTGCAAGTTGGTTCATCAGAAGTACTGGTTTTGAAGTATAGCTGGTTTCCGCCGTAGCTAGATAACCTTTGTTCACGTCTTACTTGCTTCTGAGAATGTCAGAAGTGTAGAACCCACCAAGTAACAGTGAAAACCATATCTTTTCCAACCCTGTGACAAATACAAGGTTATGTGAAATTGAAAGATATTTCAATACAGAAATTAGCTCTGCTCTTTTGTGTGTAAATACTTGATATTAAATTTGTTGCAGCTAAGCTAAAAACCATGGGGCTGGGCTGATCTGTTTATACACTAAAGCAGTAGGGTTTTGCTGTTTGCTCCTACAGAAAGCCTTTTTTTGTTTAAAGGATGTCATTGAGGTCATTGCTTCCATCTCTTGCAGGTGCACATGACTTTTCAAAAACAGTCACTGCGCTATTTGCTAGTGCTTTTCAGGCTGGGACTGTGCAAACTGCCCCAGAATGAGCCGGTGATTCATTCAAGGGATGAGCTACAGCTCCAGCCTTCCAGAGCTGTGGGATCTGACATAATGAAATATAAAAATATTGCAATACGGAAATCAAATCACACACAAGCACAGCTCCCTAAAGCTACCCCTGCCATCCCTAAGTGCAATGTCTGAGGAGACTTTATGAGCCAGGAGGAATCCAGTCAGTGGTTGTTAGTGGGGAAAGTAGGAGTATCAATAGAACACTCCTGTTTCTTCCTGCTCTCAGAGAAAACTGTGCTGACCAATAAGATTTTCTGAAAAGGTCAGTTCTGGAAAAAAATTTCTTGATTGGAAAAACAAGCCAACTAAGGCCATCAGTAGGAACAGGGTACAGAAAAACTGTTCTTTTCCTGTTTTGAAATTATTTTCTTTCTTTTATAATTTTTATATAGAATCACAGAATAGTTAGGGTTGGAAAGGACCCCAAGATCACCTAGTTCCAACCCCCCTGCCATGCGCAGGACACCTCACACTAAACCTTGCCACCCAAGGCTCTGTTCAACTTGGCCTTGAACATCCCCAGGGATGGAGCATTCACAACTGTTCTGGGCAACCCATTCCAGTGCCTCACCACCCTCAGAGTAAAGAGCAAATGAATTTCTGTTTGATGCCAAATTTATAGAGAAAACTGTTGTAAGTTAAGATATAGAATGATTCCTGGATAAGCATATAATGGTGATTTTGGACTGATGTAGTTATTATTTTGCATTACTATAAGATGACTGCATGGTTATACCTGCCCCTTCATAATAATGCAGTCCTCCAGACGACCTGTGTACGTGTACGGCCCACACAGCCATGTAGTGAAAGTCACAGGAGTCTCATCACTCCACTCAAAATAGAAGTTAGTCTCCAGGTCATTCAGTCCCAGCCATAGTTCTTCTCTTGAATCTTAAGCATGAAAAGAAATAAGTTTGCTTATGGTGCACAGTGCAGTATGGTGAATGTTTTCTCATGCATAACAAACAGGGACTGCTGAATTTGGCATGTGATATATGAGAGGTGGTCTTCGTGCTTTAACACAAATGCTGGTTTCCTCTCAGATCTGCAGTAACTGGTATCTTGGTTTATAATGAAAAGGTCTCAGATTCCATACAGAAATGCGGAGTTTAATAAACATAAGGCTCTTTAGGGCTGGCAGAGGACTCTTACAAACTTTTTGAGTTTTGGAGATTTAGAACAACATAATGGTCTCTAGCATGAAGGGTAGGACAATGAGTGGCTGTGACTGTCACATCTCTCAGAAAATCATACTGAGCCCAAGCCATGAAGACATCTGCTAATACATCTCCCTAACAGGGAAGCATTAGACAGCTTGTAATGTCCCATCAGGGGTGTTCACCAAGTCCAGCGTGTGCAGCAAGCATCAGGACTGGTTGGTACATATCCAAGGAAAGTCAGAAGTGAAAATATATTATTTTCTTGGAAGGATATATAGCAAGTGGTTAACCTCAGCAAGAGGATTTAATCTCAGTAAAAAATTAAATTTCTTCTGAGCTTGGAGCTCAGTTCTGAAGATGCTTGCCGTAGAATAAAGGTGTCCAAAGTGCGATTTTTAGTTGTCTTTAGTGTCTCTTTAAGGCACACAAATTTTTTCTTTTCTTCCTTTATGACATTTTACAATGTAGATTATTCCTTGATAAATATAAATATACTTCCATGTTTGTGCAACAACAACACATAAAGGAGCACTCATAAGTTAGATTCAGACTTCCACTTGTAACATCTCAGAGTAAGCATTAATATTTAATATGAAGCCCAGCTTTCATGTTACAGATAGGGCAAACAGAATACAGGCCTACATATATACTCACTGTAACCAAGCTGTGACACTAGAAAGCCGTATTCAGTAATGTTGCGGGCACTTGCCAAATCTCCATCTTGATTCTTACATGAAGTCAGAGCATCTTTCCATATTCCAGGCTCCCACTGAATGCTGTAGCAGTGACCTGGGTATGGCCACCAACTGTCTGTGCACTCATTAGCTCTCAGTTCCTCTAAAATCAAAATGTAATTTTTCAGAGCAATTTTGTGGGAAGAAAATAAAGGACACTAGAATGAGATCCCTTGAGCACTCTTTACAAAAGTGGGACTATGTGAATAAACATAAAGCTGTCGTTAGAAATGCAAAATACATTCAAATGAAAAACAAATATCATTAAGGCACAGTATGCTAAATATGCAAATAGAATTATGTCTCTTTAAGCAAAGAATCATTGAAAAATGCCTACACTGTGTCAGAAATGCAATTTGAAATAATGTTCCGGGACAGAAAAGAGACTCAAGAAGACATCAGTCTCTCCCATCTTTGTCCCTCAGAGCAGTTCAGTCATTGTACCATGGTCTCCCATTCTGCCTGTGGCAGCTAATATTAGGCTCTGCTTTATGTTCAATGCCTTCTGAAAGACTGGCATTATTTTTAGATATGGAAAAGTGTGAAGTAATTTCTTGGAAACTACAGGTCAGTAAGCACTGCAAATTAGCCCAGAGCTGGAAGTCTCTTCTTCATATTAACTCAGTAGCTTTTTTATTACTTATATCCTTAAATATCTTCAAAAGCTTACCTTAAGCTTGCTTTAAAAATAGATCCTGCATTTCTTTTTCAGGTTAATACTGGAATAAAGATTCTCTGAAATTATTTCTCTGCT
Source organism: Melopsittacus undulatus (assembly GCF_012275295.1). Taxonomy (NCBI): domain Eukaryota; kingdom Metazoa; phylum Chordata; class Aves; order Psittaciformes; family Psittaculidae; genus Melopsittacus; species Melopsittacus undulatus. The sequence goes on from NC_047527.1 coordinate 118,244,404, forward strand.
TTAATATAACCACATCTTTAAAAGCAGCTTTTGTACAATTCCAAGATGACAGCCTCCAGCAGATCCCTCCTGTTTGTGGGATCTGCTGACATGAGATCCCACAGACATGTGAGATCTGTGGGATCCCACATGTCTGTGGCATGTTAATAGCCATGTTGTTGTCATCAAAGCTGTAGGTCAGGATGACCCATGGCTGAAATGTAGCCTCTATCAATACTGCTGCTTCTCCTGCTCTGCTTGTATGAATATATTGCATTGTATACTATTGTCACCAGAAGAGTATTTTTTTTCATAAATATTGAAGAAACTGCACTTGCTCATTTGGAACAAATGAGAGTAAGATTTCTAATGTATTTATGCAAATTTGATTGTTGGTGCTGGTTACCATGACAGAGCAGCTTCTGTCTATCCTGCGAGAATGAATAATAGAGGGATGGAAAAACATAGTTATATTCTCCTATGAATGTCAATTACACAATGGGAGGACAACAGCAATATAAAATGTCTGCATGTGCATACGTAGCTGTGTTTTTCAAAGGCTCCTAACATCTTGGTTGAAAAATAATGTTGGATAACTTTTACAATTTGCAAATCTTTACAGATTGTTCTTTCTAGAAGTCAAAGAAAAATCTTTTTTATTTAGTTAACTCACCTTTGGATATGATATAAGATGTGGAACTGAGGCTTTTCTTTTTACAGAGATAGCCAAGTATCTGATACATGCTTGGTTTTCCCATTTATCATTCTTTCTGGGATTCATCACTCCACAGATTTTCCCAGGAGGTGGGAAATGACTTCCTTTGAGTAAGAGAGAAAATAGGAAATCACAGCAAAATTAAATTAAAAAGATTGACAAAACCATCATATTATCCGTAGAAACATCACCTTATTCTGATTTATGCTATACTAGATATGAAGAAGCCCTCCCCTACAGCATAAATGCTGCTGTAATTTATTGTATGCTGGTTTTGGTCTATGCTTTGAGAGTGAAGTAATGACCTGTCAATGACTTTGTGTCAGGATAATACTGAGAAATTTCTAGTTCTTGATATCCGGGTGCTCACAAATAGAACAGCTAGAACTTGACCATGTCAAAAACTTCCAAGCTTTAAAAATAATGAGTTTTAAGTTCTATTATCTCCCCGGTGTATCTCAAGATTTTGATAGTTTTTCTCCTTTCTTTGCAGTGTGTAAAAAACCTCTGTAAGCAGCAAAGGAAGATTCTTGATACAGAATTTTCGGAAACATAGAGCAGATTTTAATTATTCGTTTACTACCCTGTAACTTTTCTGAACAAGAGATGGCTTGAAATACTTGGGGCACAAAGCAAACACAGGACCAAGAGAACAATAAGCAAAAGAATTCCCTATGTGTCAGCAGCACCACAAACCCACCTCTGTTTCTCTTCCCTGAGGTGGCCCAGTGAAATTTTGCATAAACCATTAAAGAATTACAAGCTGGCTCTTCAAGTCTCTCAATAATATTTAGAATTTATCTACACAGCATAGTGCCATTATTCTCTAAATATTTTGCTACCATTGGAAGATTTTGTTTATATTCATAATCTTGGACATGTTATGGAAAAATTCTGATCTCTGATCTGTGGGGTTACAGATCACTCCAAATGATACTCTGCTTTCATAAACAAGATCTTTGCTTAGATGAGAAAATAGAAGAGGCTGCTTTAGCTGACAGCCACAGTGAACTTCATAATTTGGAAGTGTAATTCCTAAAATAATAACCTAGATCTTCAAAATGGCCTTTCCTGAAATAAAAGTAGCTATGCCAGTTTTGTTAGTTGGTGTCTTATCAGAATCCAGTCAAAGATTACAAAACAGACACAGTTCTTACCTGGAGCCCAGTTTAAATGTCTGAAAGGGCTGCCACCAGCCCATTGCCATCCACTGTTGAAATTTAGAGTGTTCAATCCAATTCAGAATGAAAGACTGAAATTTTCAGTTAGCGATAAATTAGGAAAAAAAAAGGTCCCTATTCTCCTATTCTCCCTATTCTCATTCTTAGCAAGTCTATCTGAAAGAAATTAAATCAAAAATAAGAAATTTATATTTCTTAGTTTAAACCAGCCCCAGACCACTAATTTCCATTTTACTGAGTTGCACAGGTTAGAAAGTAAAATAGGTAAATGAATAAATATTGATTTGGCAGAGATCTCAGTAGTTAAAAGGGCAAATCAGCATCCTGTTTCACTACTTAAATAAGAGTTTATTTCTCTCATTTTGTTTCATGACGATATAAGAGATGTAAAATATAGCGTATTTTCATAGGGGAATTGTGCTAAAATATTTCTGTAACACCTTTCATGGAGTAAACACATCAAAAAGACAACAGTGTGCCAGTGAGTTGCTGCCAGATATTTTCAATGTGATTGGCTTCAAAGCCTCCTTCACACCATTTATAATCAAACTGGTACCATAATACTTATATTTGAAATCCACTGGAGTTATTTGGAGTTTATGTATGTCAATGTACCCATATTAGCACCAATCTAGCCATCTTCATACATTCCCCTAGAAAGATTAATAACCCTTGAAACACAAAGGAAATATGTAACTTTGACCATAGCCCTGCTCAGGAATGAGTGCACCAACACAAAGTCAAGTGGAGGAAACCCTCCCCCTGGGACAGACGGCAGAAGATTATGTAGCTCCCACCTAGAGCACAAAGGTAGGATGTGGCCATTTTATCCCCATAAAGGTTTAGGACCAACTCTTCATATAAAACCATCAGCTAGTAGAAGGGTACTTCAGACCATCCCCCTTTTGGCAGTTGCTGAACCAGCCATGACACCCTGTCTTCTTCACTGAGACAGAAGACAAGGCAGCCAATTTCATAGTCTAAAGCTCTAGAGGAGCATATTTTAAGGTCTTGCTCTATATCATTTTACTTCCTACATATGCTTGCTCACAAATCACTGTGATGCTTAGTAGTTCTGCATTTTGCTGTTGACAGCTTTTCCTTGCTTGATGTCATGTTAGAGCTGATTCTGAGTTTATCTGATAGTGAATGCCAGTTGAAACATCTTCTGTCCAAAATCTGTGTCATCTGGAAGAAGTGACACAGAACACTGCTGTTAGAGGATTGACATCAACTAAAAATAAATGAAGTATGTAATGAAGCAAAATTTCTAAAAATTAGCTGCATGGTATTATATACCAGAAAAATTGAAATCGGATTAGGCATCAACTAAAAAAAAAATGTAAACTTTTAAATCATAAACATTATTCTAAATTTCTAATTTTTTCAGAAGGGAGTAAATGGGTTTCCAAACATATCTGTTGATTGATTGAAAAAAAGAGATTCCAGGGTGAAGTCAGAGAAGGAAAGTAAGTACATAGGTGAACTATGATTCTGGAGGCTCTTCATCCCTGTGGGGCTGGAACTTCCTCTTAGCCTATCATCAAGAGAAGCAGCTCTTTTAAATGTGGCTGAACCTGGCCCTTGATAGTTGGAGGAGCTACAAAGACAGTCTGTGTAGTACCAGCGTGCAGATCAGCTGCAGTCTTTTTAGCAGAACAGCTCACAAAACCTTATGAAACTGTTGTAGGAAGTCAATTGGTGAGAAAAGTGAAAAGGTTTGTGTCCTAAGGTAGAGGGATCCAACCATAATATAGTGTCAAAGATATAGTATAAAAATGGGAAAGGAGGATAATTTTAGCTATAGAATTTTTATGTAGGCTGGCAATAGGAGACAAGAAAAAGGTAGGAAATGGATGTTAGGGGGAAAAACCAGTATGTATCAGTTTAAGTGATAATTGACCTACAAGGCATGCCTGAGGAATAAAGAGCAATAGGAATTTTTTGAAAGGAAGATATTGGTCTGAATTCGTGTTGGTCATGCCATGCACTAAAGTCTCACAAAATGAGATATCAAAGAGCCTACTCATGTCTCTGATCCACAAAGACAAATTGCATTTAGAGTTTGAGATATATACCTTGTAGGAAAGCCAAATTCTGGGATGATATGTTGCTGATAAATGTGTTTCCTAAAGGCAGAAAACCCACAAGTAGATCTCAGACAAAAGTGAGTTCACTTCATTGTTGTATTCTGTATAGCTCAATAGGTTTATCATTCCATCTTTTCATTAATTAATTAAAGAAAAAGGATAGCTGACCATTGAGAATATGGAACAGGTTGTCATGAGCATATTTACACAGTAAAACCTTTAAGTTTCAATTGCACACTTCTGCATTGGAGAAGTCTTGCATAATCACCCTCAACTTTGACTCTCTAAGGCTAGCAATGCTTCACTTTTTTAAGCTACCACAGTACAATCACATATATGTATCACAGTATCCTTCTATCCTGAAATTTCTAATATATGCTGTCAATATGATAGTCATGCAAGCACATTCATCCACTCAGTTCTACATACATTACTGCTTTACCATTTCTCTCTCTGGCAACACCCAAAGAGTGCTATACATCTTCAGTTTGGAAGTATTCATCTAATTGGGTCAGGCTGAAGGGAGGAGCCAGCTCTTCATCTCATACCTCATGTCTTGAAGCAGAAAGAGAAACTTGCACAGCTATCATGAAAACATGGCTCCAAAACCCTTTTACTGATCACTGCACCATAGGTGTGGTGGGCAGAATAAATAGAAATTGCTCCATGATTCCCTATCTCTCACCACCCTCCCATACATGTATCTAGTTTAATATTTCCACAGAATGGAATTCCAGTTTAAAGTTCCTGCTTTTGTAAACTCCATTTCTCCCAACATCTCCCTATATGTCCCCTTTTTTTATTCTGTGAATCAAGAACTGCCAGGATAATATAAAACATCTTTAGATCATGTATCAAATCTGAGAACAAATACGAAATAGTCAGTCTATACGTAAAAACTGTAAAGCTGCCCAAGAAAAAACATTTTCATAACTAGTTTAACACAAAACCAACAGAAAACGTACCCAGTGACTCTAAGAAACCATGCGTGAAGGAAAGAAAAAGTAGGAACCTGGAGAAACTCATTGCAAATGTAACTTCCTTTTCATTCCTCTAGCAGAAGTTGGACTAGAAGACTATGAAATCCTTGTAAGTGAAGATAGAGAGAGGTCCTTTTCTGTGTCAAAGGGTTGGTGAATAAAGCTGTACTCTAAATAAGGACATATCCTGCCAGATGGTATTTTGACATAACTGGAGTATACATTGCAAACACTACACTCTTTGAAGAGAAATAACTTCCAAAACTGAAGTCTCCATCCTTGTAACTGGAGGTGGTGACATCTGCCTTTTTCTTGGACTTTGCTAGTATTGCATACAGGTCAGATTTTTGGGTGTTACATGGGACAGGCCTCTAAAGAAGGCAGCTTGTGAGTTGGTAACAAGAAACCTGCCGTGAAGTATCATTCATTAAAAACACAGTCTCTGCTCTAACCCTTACATCTCAGAAAAAACGGAAAACAATCCACAGTGGTTCAGTACATCACTATGACATCACAGCTCTATGCATCTAGAAGAAAGCAATTTTCACAGGATCTGCAGTATTCAGTGTATTATGAATTATTGCTCACTTTGTGTTTTTTCTGCACTATTATACTACTTCCTTTGATCACAGTTTGCAGCTGGGCTGTTCATAGCTACTTGTCAAAGATCTGAAAGAAGCGAAGATATTCCATGCTATAGGCTAGTGGTAAGCTTCCCTGTAACAGTAGGGAAAAGCTTGTCAGGAATACTTTTGTAAAGCAAAAGGATGTGTTCATCTGCCTGAGAAATTCCTAATGAGTATGTTCCAGGGCAAAGCCAAATGTAAGCTAAATTGGAAAAGCTCCTTTTAATCTCTGAGCAGAGTGTTCATGTGGAAATATATTGTCATAGCAATTCTTGTACAACTAGGCTGCAACGCTGTGCTGGCAAACATTCACATCCAAACAAGTCCTACTGTTCCTTCTGTTTATTTACATCAGTGAAATTAAAAGAAGTTGTGATAACAAAACTGAAATATGTGAGAAGTGAAAGAGCCATTAGTGATATGTATATAGAAGCTGAACAGATCTTATATGATGAGCAACTATGTTATTTGCTTTTGTGTATAAAGCATTAAGGCAAATTATTGCAAGAACTGGCTAAACTTGTTGACTTGACCGTTAGAAAATAGAAAAAGAGCAAAATATCTTCTTTAAAGTCCTGATTTCAGTAAACGTAGGAATACAATAGATTAATAATAACTATTTTAATGTGACATTCAGGGACAGCTTAGTATGAGCAAGGCTTGCAAAATTAGCCCAAACTCGTAAAGCTGAGTTTACAGAGTGAAATCATATTTCAGATACATCTGAAATCACAAAATGAGATTACTCCAACAGGGAGGATCCCAAAAGAAAACACCTGGAAGACACAATTCCAGCCTAGTTCCCTTCTCTGCCTCATGAAGTGCCAGTTGTGCTCCACTCAAAACCAGGCTTTAGCCCCCATCTTGTATAAATGGATGCTTGTGAAGATTCAGCTCCCAAAGGCTGCAGACTGATGTGGGAGATTAGTGCAGGCACTGAGATAGGCTAGAAGAAGAAGTGAGCACTTCAGAGTTGCCCCTTCATATGCCAAATCAGTTTGACACTTGTTACAAACTTTCTGGGGTCAGTGCTCAGCATGGCGCATTTCACTTGTGCAATGATCTGTTCTCACCAGCATGTTAATTTCTTGATTGTATTTATGCCAAGAAAAGGGAATTCAGGGCTTAGAAAGGAAACTTCATTGCTAAGCACTTTTCTCATAAAGTGTTTGAATTATATTTGCAGCTCACATAATCCTATTTTGTACCGCTTTCCATGGTCACCTAATGCTATTTTGTACTGCTTCCAGATGTTTTTTTAACATCTAGTCTTTTTTGCAGATTCCTGGTGTGGTATCATCTGTTGCATTCCTTAGTTTTAATTTCATTTTTCTTGCATTAAAAAATGGCAAGTTGGTGCATATTCATGCTGAATTCAAAGTGGCAGGGAGAGAAACTGTCCTAGTTATTGACAGAAGAGTTATTGTGCAGGCAGGAGCACCTCACTTCCCCTTTCTTTTCATTTGATTCACAGGGAAGGCTGAAGCTGAAAATTATACTAATAACTTCATTTATTTCAAACCATTAACAAAATGAAGAATTATTTAAGGGTGAGAAGATTTTAATTCATGTTAGTGAACACACTATTGCTAACAATCATATTGAAAGAAAAAAGACCAAAACCTACACCTGAGCTTAATATACTTTGCTGGTATGAACTGTATTTTCCATAGCAGAAAATCTAAATGTCAAGGTTTTCTATGCCAAAATTACCTGAGATAGCTAAGTCAAGAGCTAAGTATATGAGGCACCATTTTATAATAGGAAACAGCTTTTGATAAGAATAAGGAACAATAAAATATGCTGATAATAATAAGGAATAATTAAAGTTCTGGTCTAACGGAGTGAAGTTTGTGAGGCAAAATGAGACAAAAGAGTTTGCTACTGCAAAAAAAGAGAAAACATTTAAGATTACAGGTATCCTCTCTAGAGACTTTTAAGGTACATCCTTTATTTTAGCAAATAACTTGATCCTCTGACTAAGCACATGCCAGGGGATCCATTTTCACCAATTTTTCAGTCACCAACACATCAGTTTAGAAGTGTTTCATTGCCAGAATCTGTTGATAGTTGGTTTTGTCTTTTCCTCTTGTAGGAATAAACTGACACATCAGCTCCAAGAAAGGTAAGAATAGCCAAGAAAATGAGTGGCCAAACAGAGATATGAACATGTGAGTGCGTTTCTTCATTATTTTCCTTCCCCGAATGAATCTATATAACTTTGAGAAACCTTAGTAATTTTTTACACCACATAAACCATGAAAAACACAGAGGAGTTGTTCTCTCCTGTCTGAGCTTGGAGTCTGCTCAATTTAAATCAGCTCCAAATTGTTGCTGGCCAGAAGCCAGGTCTCTGTTGCTGAAGCTAATGTGGTTTTAGCAATCTTGATTACAGTGATACACAACGCATGCAGTGGATGCTTGTAAGAATTTCATGAAAATGCATGCTTTAGATATGGATATGGGATGCTAATTGTTTGGAAACTAGTTTGCAATCCTAACTATTCTATGATTCTATGATTTATGTAAAAAATGCATATACATCTACATAAGTTTTAACAACTAGTTAAAGCTGTCTACCTGTTCTCAAAGTTAGTCACAAGTTGAGTCACTTCTGAGCTTCTTGGCTCAGGGTTACCCCTTCAGCAGTCCAGTTGACCAATAATAGGTGAGTGTTCACGTCCTGTGAAAGGCACCATGGGATTGATTTATAATCATGCATCCCGGTAACCGTCAGCAGGACTTGTTCTCTAAAAGCGGGTGATCTGGGAAAACTTGGTTAAAGTTCTTCATGTATCTAGAGCTTTGTAAATTCTCATAGGAAGACTCTTACTTTTTTGCTGTAGAGAAATCCCACTTGATTCCACTTGAATGAATATCAGAGAGAAATAATTTTACACTTCATTAGAATTCATAAATTTGAGTGTTTTGCTAAAAGTATACAGTCTGTGTCTGTGTTACATATTCCAGAGGTTTCTGCAAGTCTCTTTCTCAACCTAGGATGCATACATCTAGGGTGTATTACTTCCAGACACGTGGTGGATGGCTGTAACAGTTACTAGTAAATAGATCTGCTCTGTCATTAAGGTCTGAGTCATTAAGGACTTACCTTTGGTTTTTTTGCAGATAAATCCTTTATCAGAAGAGCAATCAATGTTGCCCCAACAACCAGATGGTGCAACACAGCTGATCTGTTGCAACTGCATTGATATCAACACAGTGATGTTCCACACTGAACTCTCATCCCAGCTGACAAAGTCCAGTGCTGTATTATCTAGCCACAACCATGGGCCTAAAAAGCAACATACAGAGTAAAAAAATTTTAAAATCTATCTAGCTCATGGATATTTTTACTTCCAACTCAGCAAATGACTCAAAAAATGTAGAAATAACCCATTCTTCAGCAGAAGATTGTGTCTTTTTTTTTTTAAGTATCTATCCCCAATTTCCTAATTTTTCAACCAAATATTGAATATAAGACGTTGCCATCCATATTTCGGTAGTCTTATCCAGAAGCCTCCTTCTGTATTTCCAAGTGGTTGCACTGTATGGATAAGAAAGTCAGATTCATCCATGTTTTCTACCAAAACCAAGGTAGCACATGAAAGGCATTAAGAAGCAAATAACCATAACCTACGTGAGCAAGTACTGGAATGACCTCTTCTTTCAAGTCTGTACAAACAATAACTTTTGAAAGCATTTTGCTCATTACCCCACTGGTTTCCCCATAGATTCTAGGAGAGGAGAGACCTCGAGGTGCTTAGTGGCTATGCTCCCCACCACTACCCCCAGGATGGTGCCCAGAAGCCAGGAGCTGATGGAGAGCTCTACAGCTGGGGAGGCTGCACCCCTGGGAAGACAGAAGGCTGCACAGATTCTCTTATGTCAGTTTATTTTCTTTGTGTCAAATTTCAATTACTGGGGTAGGTAAATGAAGTATTTCTAATGACTTTTTTATATCAATGATTTTATATTTTTATGTGAGTTTTGTATAAACTTTCATACAACTCTCATCAGTTGATAATGAAGGCTCTCACCTAATCAAGCACACTCGAGGGACACCAGTGCCCAGCTTGTCCCAGTTGATGCTTCAATGTAGTAGCAGTGGCCATGGTGAAGGATCAGAGGTCAGCTGCTTCAGGACAGTCACCAGGAATCTGAGCAGGGTCAGTAGGAGCTATAGCTAAAGAAGCCATATGGTTTGAAACCGGCATTGCACTATGAGTAGGATATGTCTGTAAATAGTCTAACCTAGCTTTAACTTGCTGGACCTCCAAATCCTGACTATTCCTATATTCCTTCAGCTTAGACAACGGGAAGAGTCAGGCAATCAACAGTGTAATACATCTTATTTCTCCAATCTCAGGACAAGGAATAAATGACATCCTGCAACATCTAATTAACTGCCTTGTCAGTACTCTGAGGAAATCAAACCCTGAGGCAGGATATAGATCTTGAATTTGCATTCTCACAACACAGAAAGCTGTTGCAGACTAACAAATCATTGATTACCACAGTCCCATATTTTATGGCTGCCTGGTCTCTATGTGTTGTCACTTTATACAAGGGACCATGCCTCTGCCAAATTAGTCTCTTTCTGATCACGTGTGCAATTCACATCTATCTGTCCACAGCTTGTACTGCATATGCAGACAGAATGTACAACTGAGTTTAACTTGGAAGCCACCCTCAAGGGGCAAAATCTATCTTGGATCTGTCATCAGGAAGAGACTACATTATGTAGCCTTAAAACCTATATAAGAGAGAACAATACAATTCTACACAATTCTACAAGAAACCAAGCCTCAACATGCTTCTACAAAGAGTTAAAGTACCATTCACATTCCCAAGGTCCTTTTATCTATGTCACAATTGCTTTAGCTCTAGCAACAGTGAATAGGAGTGAAATCCTTGCCTGTATTTTGGGTCAGTGATATCTGTGTGGGAATTTAACCAGCTGCTGCAGTCCATACCATCAGTGCACATTCCCAGCACTTACAGTACAATCTCATGTGATTTATGCTCACATCTCAGAAAGCAAAATATATCAAATATAGAGCTTCAACTTATGCAGACAGTTATGACTACCATGAAAGCAGTGCAGCCATATTCATTTGCTCAGGAAGCTTTCATGTGCCTGAATTCATCTATCATTCAAAGCAAACCTGCACATCCTGCTGGGAGGTAGGTGGTATCATGGGGCACACTTCTCTGAGTGTTCTAGCCCAAGCCAGAGCAGAGTTTGAAGGATTAGGCAGACTACTGAAATTAAGAATGTATCTTTAAAATTATTACATTCATTTGCTTACCATCTGATATCTTACAATCTGAAAAGTAGCTTTCATTGCAGGGTGCTGTTTTCCAAGTACTGTCAAGATCTAAGTAGACACAAGCCTTTGGTTCTCCTGCTGCCCATTCAGTCTACCTGGTTTTCCAGCTATCCATCCATTTGTAATAGCTGCCAGTCTGAAATCAAAGTAGTTCTGCTAACACGTTTTTTTGCCTAAAAAGCTCTGACACATAAATACAGTGTCCTATGTATGTCCTATCTGAGAGTTCAGCAAAAAAGCAGCCCTCTGCTACTCTTCTTTCTTAAACACCATTCACGGTTCTAAGCAATGTCACTGGGTGCTCTGAGTTACACAAAAGCTACACGTGAACAGTATTCAGCAGAGCATTGCTTTCAGCAGGGCTTTCCTGAAGTAGCGCAAACTTCTATAACATGGTAAGTAACTCAGATGAGGCTCATTTACTAAATCCCATATCAAGAGACACAATTACAGAGAATTTTCCTCTGCTCTGATTTACATAAATTTAAACTGGGAGTTTTTTGGTGACTAAAGCTTACTTGAAATTTAAGTCAGAATCTTAAAATATCTCTCTAATACTCATAATAACATTTATTAATATAATAATAGTCATAAGTAGCACTCTATATAACAGAGTTAGACTTTCAGAATGGTTAACAGCCGCTTAACAATAGCTGCACATCCTCTCTTTGTGGCTCTCAGTCTGCATCTTTATTTCTTTCACCATTTTCTAGAGCTTCTACTTTTATCTCTTGCTACCTACTGTCCTGGTTTCAGCAGTAGCAGTAATTTTTCTCCTTCTTGGTAGCTGGTGCAGTGCTGTGTTTTGACTTCTGGGCTGAGAACGGTTGCTGATAGCAAGTATGTTTTGAGTTACTGCTCGGGTGTTTGGTTTGTTCAAGGCCTTTTTCTGAGCTCATGCTCTGCCAGGGAGGAGGGGAGGCCGGGAGGAAGGAGAGACAGGACACCTGACCCAGGCTAGCCAATGAGGTATTCCATACCATAGCACGTCATACCCACGATGTAACAGGGAGAGACCCAGAAGGGCTGAAGCTCTGGGGGGATGGAGGAGGTTTCGGTCAGTGTTCGGTCGGGCAGGGTGGGTGAGTTATGGGTCAGTGGCTGGTGAGGTGCTGTATTCTCTTCACTTGTTATTTCCTTTATCATTATTATTTGTAGTAGTAATGGCAGTAGTGATTTATGTTATACCTTAGCTATTAAACTGTTCTTATCTCAACCCGTGGGGGCTACATTCTTTGGATTCTCCTTCCTAACTCTCCGGGAGTTGGGGGAGCAAGGGGGGGAGTGAGTGAGCGAGCTGTGTGGACTTGGTTTAAACCACGACACCTACTTAATCTTTTCTGTGATGTTTCACTACATCTGGTACATGAAAGTCTTTGAACTCTAACAGAGCCACTACAAAGCTACATATATGCACAATAAAGCCATTTCAGAGTACAGTTGTTTTAGCACTGTTATGAATGGGGCACTCTGCGGGTCTATGAAGAGACCTCAACAAGCACCTGCACCTCCCATCTGTCCAGCACTTACCATATTGCTGTTAAGACCAATCCATACGGGGTTTCCATATTTCAGCATCTGGATCCACAGGAATGAATGGATATAGGCATCCAAAAGGCTAGCAAGTTCTACAGATTTTCATTAGATTTTTTTTTTCTGGCCTCTTCCCGCTGCATTTTGGATGAGATGATTGAATAACTACTGTTACCATAACGGGCAAAGGCAAAAGATGGATTTGTTGTTGGTACTTAAGACTGTATAGTAACTATGGAGTTAAAAATGAAAGCACGATTTTACAACATACCACTCATCTTTAGCATGGAAGCTATCAAAAAATAGCTTAAACTATAACAAGATCAAAGGTCCAATATTAACAATAACTCAAAAATCTTTCTTTAAGATCATGAACAATTTGTGAAAAATAAACAAGTAAATATAGAACCACCAAAAGGAAAAGCCAAACCAAAAAGGCCCAAAATAAACTTGTTGTAAAACATGAAACAAATTTGTCACTGTAAGAAAAACAAGTGAAATCCTGCATGCTAAGTAGAGAATGTACTCTAGTCAGAGACCTGACTAGTGCAGACTGACTTATAAATTGGATATTTGAGTTCCCATTCATTAAGATATTTTGATTAAATCTGGATATCTGAGTATACACCTATTTCAGATCACTGGGAGAGAGGACATAGGCCTAGATGTTTAAGGCATTTAGTGTTGTACCCTCTTGTCACAGAGCTTGAGACTTTGATGCTTGTTAATTGATCACCACTCCCTGTTCACTCAAAGTTGTTAGCCTGCCTGTATGGGCTGCCTGAACAATTGCCTCTACATTCAAGTCAGGCAGTGCATGTTTCCTCCTTTGAAATGTGAATGCATTCAGAAGAGCTATAACTGCAATTAAGCAAACTAAAAATGCCACCCTAAAACTATATGTTTACTGTGCAGGGAGAGGGAGTTCTTACAAGCAGGTTAGCTATGAGAAGGAACAGGCTACAGGAGCTGATTGAAGTGGGGGGAATAGATTTTACTGATGCTGTAATGAAGGTAAAGCATACTGTTATCTGTGCTTTGCCTTCTCTATTCCCATTATATGGCTGGGCAGCAGGGATTTGCATAATTAAAGTTCTCCAGCGGAAGAGTCAACATTCATTACTCAGTTTGGTACAAAAAAAAGTGAAAATAAAAAAAAAATCAATATACTTCTGTAATAAAGACACAGCCAAAAGGCTGTACATTTTAATAGACATCACACGCATTCAGTTGAAATGTCAAGAGAGAATTAATGCTTTGTTCAGAGACAGCCAGGTGTACAGGCAGATCACTGCAAGAGCATGGTTTTGCACTGCATTTAAAGAGGATGCCTAAAAGCCTCCTATTTCATTGAGAAGAAATGCATTTCCATCTATTATTCTGTAGTATTATCCATTATTTCAGTACAAAACTCCTATTAAGATAGTAGCTCTTCTCCAGCAATTTCTGTGGAACAAATTATAATTAAGCTTAAGACTGGTGGAGCTCTGAAAGCCTGAAATGCTCAGAATGAGATTCAGAGCTGAAAGAAATCACATCAGATTATATATTCAAGCTTATCTACCTGAGATGCTCTTTCTGTTTAGGAAACTGGGTTGAATGGAGCTCACATGAATTCATCTGACATATATAGCCTCTCTCATTGTGACAGGCATCATCTCTCCATTTCCCACCTAGCTTCACGATGAAGACTCAATCTGTCTGAAGGAGAGGGGAAGATACCCAGCTATTACAAAAGTTAGTTAGGAGGTGGTGAGCTGAAGCACCTGTACTCCAAGTGCAAGCCTGGTGGCAGAGAGAAGGAAGACAAGGAAAATCATATAGCTGCCTAAAATAAACAGGTTATTTAAATTTCCTGTACCTCACACAGTAGTGCCTGTCAATGTTTCCAAGTCATCATAGTCAAAGTAGAATAGTTTCTTTTCTGGTGCACCATTAACCCAGTTGGTGTAGGAAACAGGGCTTCCATCTGTTCAAAGACATGTGGACTCTTTATCATTCACCCCAATCCAAACATTAGTTGTGGTATCTTTTAAATGATAGAAGAGGAAAGCTTTAGAGTTAAAAGAAAGCCTAAATTGACCAGGTTAATAAGCAATTTCATCAGATAATCCCATAATTTATTACAGTTTCTTTAGTGAGAGATTAGTATTTTTTGATTTCACTAGAGCACATATGTACCTTGCACTTGCTTATTCGGTATGGCAGCCAGGTTTCCTCCCAGATCTCATACAAGATACAAGGATCTCATGCAGCATGCTACGTGAGCTTTCTTGTCATATTCAAAGCTAATATTTTGAAACACTGGGAAAAAAACAAGTACTTTATTCAAACTAGCAAAGACGGGAACTGCTGTATGTGACTAATATCAATTAGCTACATATAGGATGTATGTTTCTCCAAAAAAAGAAGTCAGGGCTAGAATAAGTGACAGAGCTCAAGAATAGAAAGTATGAGTGTCTACCCAGGGAGATACTTAGGCTCTCTCAACACAGAGAGTGTAATCCAGGAGTCTAGTATCATCTGAGCATATTGTAATGATGTCAAGTACGTAATCCCTTTTCACATTTTCTGCCTGCTTCCTGCAATAACAGAGGGATCATTTAATACCAAGTAAAGGTGTCTTTGGGTGACACAGCTCCAGAGAGTCATCCTTACTGTGCCTTCTCCTGCTTTCAGTGACTGCAGTTAGAAATGTTCATCTCACCAAAGTGTATGAAATAGCCTTTGATTCATTGACCTAACACTCTGAGGATGCAGCTGTAGGCCAGTATATATAACGTAGACCACACAAACTTTGGCAAATGGAGCTTCAGCTCAGATTGATACAAATTCTTCTATTACAGCAATGAAGACTTCTAGGCCATGTGTGAATGTAAAACCAAACTCAAACCAACTGTAGTTTGGCATCATCTCTCTGAATTCAAAGCTTTGGGAACCCTGTACAAGCCAAAGGGATTGCTCAAATACCTTCTCTCTAAGCTATTCCATCTAAAGGGCTTTATTTTATTTTTTTGTTTTGTTTTTAAAGACTGACTTTTACAAAGTTCTGTTTCTAACATAAATACATGAAACAAGAGAGAGGGAGGAGGATGGGTTTTCTTAAACCTGCACAAACTACATCCTCTGAAACTTATTCAGCACACATCTATTTCTACTGTATTTCACTGCGAAAGTAAATGCTATAGACGCCTCTAAAAAAGCCCAGCCAGCCAGGCAGCATGTTATGACTGGATAATTACTCTCCAGATTTATTTTATAACCAAAAACCCCTTAATTTGTACAGTTCCACTGCTTTACATGATTTGCTGAACATGCTTGTTGACATACTTTGCTATTAAAGAAAAAACAGCTTTCTGGACATCCTCCAGGAAGTAACAGAGAAGCAAATGTTAAATTAACAGAACTGTTATGTTTTTCACATACGAATTTATTGGAGGAACCACCATTTACGTCATGCCATCTAAAAATAATCAGATTGAGTAAGTAAGTCAGGATGGTATGGTATTTGTAATAATAATTTCTCGCTTCTAATTTTGAGTTAGAAAGAGGCTAATCTCTACTGCATAGATCTTCAAAATGAGTAATAGAGCCTTGTACCACACTTATGCACTCAACTATTTTTTAGGAACAGAAGATATTTATGGACTTCAGCTGCTTAGCACTGTTAGTTACTGGACTATGATCTAGCAATTGAAAAACATAATAAATGACTAGGAAGAAAGGGACAGTAACTCAGAAGAAATACTCTGGGCATCAATTAACTTCATGTTCATTCTACTTTCTCCATCCTCTCCCTCCCCACCCCCACCCCACCAAAAGGTAGGAAAATTATGGGAGGAAAAGCATGATAAAAAAGCAAACAAAACAAACAAAAAAAAAAACCAAAACACCATTTTATTTTTAGGTTGGTTTTTTTTTTGCAGATTTTTGGGGTTGTGGGGTTTTTTGTTTGGTTTTTTTTTCATCTTTTTATGAGAACACAATGTTCTGTGTTTTATATTTCAGGCTGCATCTTGATCTGAAAGCAAAGTAACCATGGTAGCTTTGAATGAGACATTTGAAGCTCCAATAGTAGCACAGCTGTAGCCACTTGTGCTTAATTTGAACTGCCTTACTTTTCTGCTCCTTATCCAGGGCTCTCCACAGTGTGTGTACCTGTTTATAATTTGTTCAAGCTATGGCATCATTACATTGCAGGCAGCAGGGGAGATACACCAGCAAGTAAATTTGAAATGAAAATGGATCAGAAATGGATGAGATCTGAAATACTGGATCAAGATAAAGGCACAATGTAGTGTTCAAACATGCTTTATGAAATATGTACCACATTCTGGGAGCCAATTTCTCAAGTTAATATAATGTTATCTATGGATTCAGGTTACAGATTAAGATAGCTCATTTCAGTTGTCAAGATAGGCTTCTAAGCTACTATTATAGTCAATAAAGAGCTAGGGCAGGATTCATTTGTCTAAACAGAGGTACTTAGTACCATTTGGGAGGCTATGCAAGGTACCTGCAGAGAATCAATAGATATGGCGTTGTTTCTGTGGGAAGCTTTCAGTCAGGTGGGGCAACTCTGGGGCATCACAGGTGGCTGCAGACACCTACATATAGGCAACTGAATACTGTGCTGGAGTAAACCAATTGCTCTTTGGGCAGTGCTGGCTCTTCAGGTGAGATCTCCATGTGACCATAATGAGAATTCAGAGGTCTAGCTTACGATAGCTACATCTTATTGTCAACTCAAGCTTTATGCTTCCCTTATGGTCCAATCCAGCTTCTCACATGTAAACTTTTGTCATTGTTTGAGACAAGATCAGGAATGCTCAGCCACGTATGCAGAGCAGGTAGGTATGTGAGGGACCAGTGGGATAACTGTTCCTTTCTGTATCAATAACTAATAATCAATAAGAAGGAGGGATGCATCTCAATCAGACCAGATGCCTGTGTTTAGAAAAACGAACCGTGTTGGTGTCTCCATACAAAGGCAGAAAATCAGGTGGGATTGCTGAGTGAATTATTCATAAAACATAAATGGAGAGATTAATTTCATTACATGTATGCTGTTGAGACTCTTTAGCCTCAGCTAAGTTATAGAAATACCACCAAGAGAAAAAAATAGCTCTAGGATTTACAAGATATTTACATTGAAGAGTAACTGCAAGCATGTAAGAGTCTTAGGTCATTAGATGTATTTGTCTTTCTCCCTTTCTCATTGGTTTGTACTTTCAATCCCCCAATTACATGTAGCTGTCATAAATTTTTCTTAAGTTCATAGGAGTGAAGACAGAGCCCATTCAAACTCAGAGAGAATGAAAAACCCTATAAAAAGGTGTAATATCAGTCTTAAAAATCCAGAGACATCTGCATTCAATTACACATCGTACTAAAATCAACCACTTCTAAGGACAGATTTCTTCCTTGACTGGTATTTTCATCAGTTACTGCAACTTCCTGGCTTGTCACTCTAAAGAAATTGCAGAAAACAACCATAAAAGATTGTGTGACAGCTGACAGAAGCTTGACAGCATCAGTTATAATCCAAGCAGAAACAAATAAAATCTAATACTTTAATCTTGTTACTTACCTTGCTCTGAGAACATTACCACACTATTTTCTTCATTATTTGCAAAGCTGGGTTCATGAGGTGCCAAAGCCACATAAGCTACTGGAATTAAAGCTTAAAGAAAAATATACAAGTAGTTATTAATTAATACACTTCTATTGTGAGATGAGAATCATAATTAACACCTCACAATTAAAGCTCGGCTTTATGGTGTGGAACATGGTTTAAGTGTGTGCATTTATAGGTATAAAATCCTACATAGTAAAGTATCACTCCAACTTATGGGGAAATCTTTGACAGAAACTTGAGAAAGTGCACATGAACAGTACAGCTGCCAAGCCTCTCTTTGGGTGAATGTTTACTCAAGAAAAAAGTGTTCTTTTCGTATTTTTTTTTTGGGAAAAACTAATGCACTTTAGAATATTCTAGGACTATTTTGTTCTGCTTTATACTTGTTATGTAGGACTGCCCTGAGCCCTCAAAAACAACACATTTAGTACCTCCAGCTACACAGAACACTGGTTTTGTTTCTACATGTTAAGAACTGCAGGGATCATTGCTTACCTAAACTTTTGTCAAGACTCACTTTTAGAGCAATGAAGTATCCTTCTGATGAACTCCAGAATTCCTTCTAAAACAGAAAGACACTATTTCAATAAATAAATATTTTAAGCAAAACAAGCAGAAATGGATGTGTCATTGATTAGGTTCACAGAGAAGTCAATGAAGTCAACAGCAGTAAGGCACAGGCTTACAGTTAAACACAATGATGTGTTTACACAGACACAGAAGAAACCAAATTTTTATCCAGAACATCACAGCTGAGTCCTGCAGCATTGAGGGCTCTTAGGATGGAGTAGGAGAGAAGCAAATTTGCGTCAGAAGCTGGTACATATCTTTGATTCTTCCTCCAGGACTGCAGCACATTCTAGTGCTGACCTCCAGTTTTCCCTCTCCTATCAGCTACTTTCCAAGCCAGCACAGCTGGCAGCTTCACACATTGCTCTGTCCACTAGCTTGTCTCACGGCCTCAGCACAGCTGGCACAGAGCAGGACTGACCAAATCCCATGGGACCAAAGGGCTCATTTAGGGGGAATGTGGTAGATCTATCTCAGGTGGATTTCATTATTGAAAATGCTGATGACTCTACTTCTGAGGCAATTGAAGTTTTGCAAGTAGATTGTCGAAAGCATTTCTACCTTAGGGTCTCTGTTTATAATGCTTCTTACATTTTCTTTTAGTGCTCTCTGTAGGAACCTTCTCTCAGTATTTCTATCAATAAAAGCCAGGTCTGTAGAATTTATCCTGCAAAACTCCTGGACTTTTTCCATGGAGGTATATTTTTTGCTGATGTAGTATATCTTATCTTCATATATGACTCATCCATCTGCAGTGGTTTTATATGCTGGAAGGTAAATAAGGTAACCTTAAATTCTGTATCTGTAGAGCACAAAAGCTCATTTTAGAATAATGATTTGATAAAAAATATTGAACAAGATTTCATGTACACAAAAACCTACCCTACATGTCAACTGCTTCATATTTTAGTGGCACTCCTGCAAAACAAGAGAATAGAAGGCATAATTCATGTCCATAGTGTGCTTTATGATGTGGCTTGTGACTGACTGCAAGGAGCAGAGTGAGGAACAGGGCGGAATTTTACACTCACTGTCATTGACTGAAAAGCAGGCTTAAACACACATTTCAGCTATACATTATGCAATATACATGGTCATCTACTTAGAACTGTGGATCATAAGCTGTGCTCCAGGTCAGCAAAGCCATAGCTTTGGCTGGATCACATTTCTACACAGATCAATGTAAGGGAAAATTGTTCTTCTGGTCTGTAAGTCACATTAGATTTATCCAAAACACTTTAATTTTGGGGTTTACAGCCCCTTGACTGATCCACCAGGAGACATTCTAGAATCCTCCAGAGGAGCCTCCTTATCAAGAAAGTTTCCACTAGATGTATTTGAGCTCTATCAAAAACTTCTCTCAGTCCCAAATGTTTTTGAGCAACAGGAAATACAACTATGTGTACTGCCTGTTAGTTCTGGTTCTGATAGTAAAAGAAATGCTGCTGCTTTGAACCATTGCTTTTCCAAAAGCAGTTAAATCCTGAATAATGTTAAAGGAGAACTTGGAACACCGCTAAATCTTTTGTGTACAAACATAATTTATTTGTTTTTTTTAGCTTTACCTGTGTTAGTGTAAAAACCAGTCTTATATGGAATTCACAACTCCTTACTTCCTACATTGCAAAAATATAATGAAAAAACTTCTCAATATTCACAAAATTTGTAATCTATGAAAACCTCTGCAAATGCATGGGTTATTTATGCATCCTAATTTATGTGATGATATAAATTTATTTATTTTCATTGTCTATCACTGAAAAATCCTGGCCTGTGTTACACAATGTTCTTGACCTCCATTTAGAAAAAGCAGTTCTTCAAAATTTTATTACTTTCTCCAGCAGCTTGCACTAGAAAGCAACTACTTTATAAAGTTAATTTAGTTTCTTACTTAAGGAGTAGAATAAATTTACCTTTTTCATTTGGCAAAGCCAGTGAAATTGTTCCTCACAGACCGAAAAGTAACCATTGTTTAGAATAACCCTGAGTACAGCACAGAGCTTGCATCTGCCTGAATTTCTTGGATCATCCCCCCAGTTTGTGTACCTAACCTAAAGAAGAAACCACCTTGGTTACTTTTTCCATCTGTTTCAGTAGTTATACTCTCCACTAGCAAACAAACTACTTCTGTCTGAATGATTCTGTCTCTCACTAAGAAAAGGTATAAATATAGGGAAACTGATAGGTATAAGAATATTTACAGTGGGGCAATATCAGTGATCAGATCAGGCTGTTTTACCATGGAGGGCTTTTTCCCTTGCTTGCACCTCAAGCTCTAGGTGCAGCCAGGATAGAGACAGGCAAATTGATTGTTTCTAATTAACTTCATCTAGCTATGAACTGCACCTTCATTCCACTCATGCCAATCATGTCCAAACAAGGTAGCTTTAACTTCATCAGCTGCCACCTGCTTCAAAATTACATTGTCCAAGAGCTGTCTGGTGGTAGTGACCATATTGTGCATCAAGTCAGCATTCACATCTTCCATTCCTTGTGGTTAATGAGACCAGGAGTGTGGCTTTTGGGACAGATGTCCTACAAACCTAGTGGAGTTACTTCTTGATAAACTAACATTCAAATGGGAATGAAGAACTATGTGATATAACCTACTTGTGATTTTCAAAACGTTCTTGATAAAATCGCTGCCCAAAACTTTTATGGAAACTAATGTTTGATAGGGTAATAGAAAAGGTCATTAGTTGTGTTAAAAATAGGGAATAGAGAGCAGAAGAAAGGATAATAGGAAGGGGAATCCTGTAGGAACATTTCAGACCTCTGTGGATATTTATGTGGTCTCAAGAAATGATTAATTAAATTCATAGAAATAAATTTAGATTACAGATCTAAGCTCCAGTTATAAAAAACCCTGAGCCATTACTTATTGGGCAAATGCATGAATATATTGGGAAATATGCTTTGCTGTTTGGTTAGTTCTTAAGATGCTTCTAGCCACTGCCAGAGACAGGATGCAAGATCTACATTATGTGTCCATATTATAATATGGAAAAGAATGTTTGTTGGAGTGCTGTGCAGAAAGCTACAGTTCCTGAAGAGATACAGATAATTTCTATGTATTCAAATGTGTTGCATGATTTTAGTCGTTGCCATGATTAAAGACATGATAATAAAACTTAATGTTTTCTTTGATGAGGATACAAGTAAAAACCCCAAAACATCTTAAGCTAGTTAGTGTAGTGATGACAAACAAAGGGAAGGAATTCCTAGAAAGAAATACAATTCCCTTTAACTTGTTTTGCCTGGAGGAGAGCCAAGGCCACCTTCCAGAGGAAGGCAAAAATAAGTGTTTGTGGTAGAGAAGCAAGGTGGCCTGGGAGGAGTCTGAAGATACAGGTTGGGTTTTTTTTGATTGGTTGTTGGTTGTTTTGTTTGGTTGGGGTTTTTGAGGGTTTTTTTGTTTTTGTTTTTCCTATCTGTTTGGGTTGTTTTGTTTCCTATATTCCAATCTCAGGTATTGCAAAATGAAAACAACACTTAGTTGTTTTTCCCTTTTCTCCTCCTCCCTCTCTCCCTCCCTTCCTCCAGCAGTTGAAAGACTTCATCATTCTTTAGATTAATTAGGCACTTACTTTAAAACAGGAGCTACTAAGGTAGTTTGATGTCCAACCTTCAGGGCATGTGGGTACTGGAGCAGTAGCTGGAACAGGTGGAGTTTTTTCACTCTTTGCCCACTGCTAACAGATTCATTTTTGCTCTGTCTCACAGTTAAGTACACCCTATAATCCAGCTGCAGTCCCAGTTCTCATGGCTACACATCCTGGATTGCTTCCTTTGTGAGAAATAAAAAACACATTGTACATCTTCCATGAAATTGTTTAATTCTTATTGAAAATCTTTGAGCAGCAGCCATTCACTTCTTGCCAGATAACACTTAAATAGCAGTTATAATTTAGGTGTTTTTCCAACAGGCAAAGAGTAGCATTTCCTGTTTGAGGAGGCCATGATCAGTTCAGGATAATTTTTTTTTTGGTTGGTTGGGTTTTGTTGGTTTTTTAAAATTATTTTTATTTTGAGTATCCTGCATAGTTTCGTGCATAGAAAGAAAGTTTGTATTGCCTTTTTTTTTTGTTGTTGTTGTTTGTTTTTTCCTACAGTGAAAACAAGTGTTTTCAAGTGAGGACCTGTTCCTACTTACATTAAACCTGTTTCATACCCAGTACCATAACCTTGGCCATTAGTGATTTTCAAACAGATGGAAAAAAACCCTTGGTGCATACATAAAGCAGGCATGGAAACCTTGACAGAGACACGAGGAAGCTTATCCTGTGACACTTCTGTAATTTTAGTATATTCTCTCAGAGGGAACCAGAGGTGTATACATCACATAAGATACAGTCAAATGCATGGAATGAATTTACATGATGGCTTATTTGTATTCTTTCTACATTTCCTAGGTATTTGTAACATTCTTATTTGGTTTTTGATTTCTGACTGTTGGAGACCTGATGCTGTAAAGGACCTGCATGTCCTGGTGCCAGGAACTGACTCCAGAAATGAAATGGTCAGCTCTAAGTCCATCAAAAATGTTAACCTGCCATTTTACCATTCATGTTTGGTCACTTATTCCAATAAGATTAACTTGTATTTTCTCACAGATGCATCTTCACTGCCAGAAATAATTTCATATCATCAGCAAATCTATTCACCTCACTATTTCACCTTTTCCACATTGCCTGCAAATATGGTGAACAGTGTGGGCTTTTGCACAGATCATTATGGGACACCCTTATAGTGAAAACTCTTGTGGTGAGCATTCTTCTACAGTAAAAAGCAATCATAAAAAAAAATCAAAAAAAACCCAAACCACACACACAAAAAAAACCCCAAACCCACACCTTCCATCCCCTGCTTTTTGATCAAAATTTTTATTCAAGAGCTTTTCTGTGTCAGATTAGCTTCAAGGCTTTTGGTAGAGATAGACCACACAAAGCAGGTATCACTTATTTGTATGCTTTTGGCTCCTGTGGGGAGCTGCAGGAGATCTCTAAGCCTGACCTCCCTTTACACAAACAGTTTTCTGTCTCTTTCTCACTATAACTTCTTTGTTCTATTCTTTAGTACAGAGTCTGCTAATTTACCAGTGACTCATTGGTCTGTATTTCACCACATCTCCCTGGAACCATTTTAAATGTTGACACTAAATTCGCTCTTCTTTTTATCCGTTATCTGTTAAGGCAGCTTTAGAAGGTACTCACAAATTAAAGTGAATAGTTTGCTTAATGTAACCTTTACAGCTCATGGATGCTTCTGCAGCTGTGCTTCACCCTGACTTACTGTTCTTCAAGCCATCTATTTGTTCCATAATCTAGTCTCCTGGCATTTCAGCTTGAGATAGACTCTCTAATCATACCCTCACAAGGAAACTTTCCAGCACAAAAACCATTTTCTTCCTCAGTGAGCACAGAGGCAAGGAAACTAAGTTTTCTTTACTGTTCCAGACTGATCTGAGTGCTAATTTTATACTCTGATTATCTGCTGGCACCACAGATTCTCTGTCAGGCTGTCTTCTCTTGGCATTTACAGAAGTTTAATTACTCTATGTCTTCAGAATTTTTTTATTGCTTTTATTTTATCTTACATTTTATAACCTCACTGAAGATTTTTGGGAAAGTTTTCAGACAAATGATCATTAGGGGGACATTGTATATTGTGGGGAGAGCAAATTCCTCCATGACATTTTGAAATCTTGTTTTTTGTGCTTCTGCACAGCATGATTTTGTGAATGCAGTTCTCTTAGCATCACAAGAAAGCAACATGATCATCTTCACTACTGATATTTTCATTCTGACTAGAAATTCTTATTTTACAATAGCCATTTCAGACTCTTCTCCGAGGTTAACTTTTCTACTAGAGGAATGAGTGTGGAATAGACTTAGTACCTGCCTGTAATTCCTGTTTACCTCTTCATGAAGATGAGCCAAAAAAGTTAATCTTATGGGTGAATATCTAAGATGTCCCAATATATAACTGCACTTCAAATTGTTCCCCTTGAAATTAAAAGATGGTGTTTGAAAACTGCCAGTTCTTGTAAAATACAATGAAAGCTTAAAGCGTAAAACTCAGAGGACATTGTCAACACAAATCCAAATAGAGATGACAACCTCAGTCAGAGATCACCTACCATCCACTGTTGTGGAGCTGACCAGGCATTGCTGCATCCCAGTATGTGAAAGAGACAACTTCACCATTGGCCCAGCTGAAAGTGCCTTAGTCATCCATGTTGGAGAGACCAAGCCAGAAATATTTCTCAGGCCTCAGTCTGACAAACCTAGCCAGGTAGGCTTGTTCATACCTGTAGAGGGATCATAGAGATGCAAGTGACAAATCTTACTTGTCTAATCTGATGAGTCCTTTTCTCCTTTTCCTTGCTTCAGACCTGTGGAGAGAACCTTGTGACAAGATTCTGACTCTCTATAAATCAAAAACCAAAAGTGTGACATTTTTGTTGTTCAACTAGAAACCTCATTTGTAACTCGCCTAATTTGCCTAATTTGCTCTTTGATGTTGTCTTAGATTTTGTAGTTCCAGGAATATTTCAGAACATACAGCCTTTATCTGTTTATAAGCCAAGGAAAAGTCATCATCATACCTACTTTCAACTGTGGTTAAGTAACCACCTTCTCCTTCACAAGTGGTATTTGCTTCTGAAAACTTTGCTGGAACATAACCAGTAAAACAGCAGTAGGTTCCATATCTTTTCCAGACCTGTAACACAATTACAGGATTTTCATATAATTTTTTAATAATTGTGATGTGATATATATGAAATGAGCTATACTGTTTTGAAATTAAGCACATTAATCATTAATACTATGAATTAAAAACCTTTTGTAGTGAGATTACAGTTTCCTTCTAAGCATTTTCTGTAAATTTCTGTCAATAAATTCTGTAAACATTATAAAGTTTAAAGTAACTGAAACTACATAATAAATAAAAAATATGTAAATAAAATTCATTAAAAACTAATTAAAAAACCCAAAACATCTATACATAAATAATATAAACAATTCAAATAATTCTAGATTATTCTCAAAGCACTTAATTGATTTGGGAAATAGATGTTTCATTTTTATGTACTTACTTTTTGCAACCTGAATCATAGAATAGTTAGGGTTGGAAAGGACCTTAAGATCATCCAGTTCCAACACCCCTGCCATGGGCAGGGACATCTCACACTGAACTGTATCACCCAAGGCTTCATCCAACCTGGCCTTGAACACTGTCAGGGATGGAGCATTCACAACCTCCCTGGGCAACCCATTCCAGTGTCTCACCACCCTAACAGGAAAGAATTTCTCCCTTATATCCAGTCTAAACCTCTGCTGTTTAAGTTTCAACCCATTACCCCTTGTCTTATCAGTACAGTCCCTAATGAATAGTCCCTCCCCAGCATCCCTGTAGGCCCCCTTCAAATACTGGAAGGCTGCTATGAGGTCTCCATGCAGCCTTCTCTTCTCCAGGCTGAACAGTCCCAACTTTCTCAGCCTGTCTTCATAAGGGAGGTGCTCCAGTTCTTTTCTCCTGATGTTTGTGATATAGCTTTTGTTTGGCAAATGTAGCCAGCTTTCTTTTCACAGACGCAGTCTGCCCAACAGCCATCCTATGGCAGGAAAAAGAATGAAATAACCACGAGATTAAAAGGAATAATCTAAAGAAAAAGAATAATTTATTTGTAATGTAAACTATTAATTTTGTTTTTCCTTTAATTTTGAAACAGATTTCTTTTTACCTTATCCAGTTCCCCTGGCTGATAACAAAAAAAAACATATGCTCACATTCAGTGATATAGTAGACTGAGTTATAATAGTACAGTTGCAGTTGGTAGTGATAAGAAGGGATGATGATGAGAGGAGAATGTACTCAAACTACATTCAGAGATCTGTTTTATAGCTCTAATAATTTCATAGGTGACTTTCAGTTGGTTTCAATATTGAAGTAAAATTTGTATTAAATAATGTTACCTGGCACTTGATCAGTACACAATCTCCTGGCCTGTGGTTTCTGACAGATGGCTCTCCCAGGTGCCATTTTGTGTATGTCACTGATGTACCATCACTCCATTCAAAATACATTTGAATTTTATGATCATTCAGCCCAATCCATAGTTTGTCTGTAGAGTCTGAAACACGGAAACACAGAACTAGAAGACCTCTCCGTTGCATCCTTTTCACAGCACCCTCAAGCTCTAGAACATATAATTCCTTTCATAAATTTATGAAACAAAATTTAGTGTTGTATGATCATTTTGAACACAAAGACATTAAAATATACTTTGGAAAATTAGGATGTATTAAAAGCCCTGTACTAAAATAGCTTCAAAGTACATTGAAGTTTCTGGCTTATATCTCCATAGAAAATAAAACTTTTTCTAAAGCTAAAGCAAGAAAAGCTAAAATCCATATCTCATGGCTTATCTATCTAATAACAGAATTTAAAACAGTATTTAAGGTACGTAATTTCTTTTTATTTTGAAATAGAGAATCAAAGTCATAGCTACCTGAAGCCCAGTTTAAGTACTGGAAAGGATTGCCTCCAATCCACTCCCATCCACTCCTCAAGTCCAGTCTGTTGAGTCCAATCCATAGTACAGAATCTGTACCTTCTGTTAACTCTACGTAACCAAAAGAAGATAAAGGATTTTGTAAATCAGTTTCTTATAAGCAATAGTCACTAATAATGTCTCTAGGAAGACCTGCAATTCTTAAATATCTAACCATATATGTCTTTAGATACTCAGATACCTGAAATATTGAAGTATGTCAAGGCTTTGATTACTGTAAAAACAAGCAAACAAAAATCCTGTTTTATTCTATCACCCAATGCAAATAAGCACAGATAAGATTCTGCAAAGTATATAAACACGTGTTTTTGTAGAATAGGGTAAATTCTCTACAATATTGGATTTATTTTGTATAGTGTAAGTATAAACAATAAAGCTTTTAGAAGTTAAATTTATCATTAAAAACAACAACAGGAAATTTCTTCCATACTGTTTCTTCAGCAATAGATGGGCAGGTACAGCCGTGATTTGGGAACTATGAACAACTGTTATGTTTCAATTTGTCAAATGAATGAAAAAAAGAAAATCAAACTCCATTTGGCACAAAGATATCTCTTATTTCTCATTCTCAATTTTAAAGCTTCCTTTTGGCTAAAAAAATGGAACATTTACTTTTCAAATCTCAAAAAACCCAAACAAACAAAAAAAGAACAATAAAACCAAATAAAACCAAACCACAGCAAAAAAAACCTCAAAGTTTTACTGAAACATTTTTAAACAGGAAGTCAAAGTTACACTTGCAAGATACTGGAATACTTTGGATCCTGTTTAAACTTGACAGTGATTTTGATATTAACTTGTGAATTCTGAAATATTTTGTTTGCTTACTCATGCTTATTTAGGTACATAGACATTAGCCAAAACCATACTAAGTAGTCTTTAGCTGTGATGATAGACTGAACAGATCCTGAACATAAATCAGGGTTTACCTTACCTTTAAGGTATATTTGTTCATGAATGTCTGTGATGCTCACTAATCCTGCATTTTGCTGCTGACAGCTCTTCCTTGCTTGGTGTCATGTAAGAGCTGATTCAGAGTTAGTTGGTAGTGGACATTTGTTAGCAGATCTCTACTCCAGGTGGTGTCTATATCTGTGGAGAAAATAATTATTTTGGGGATGATGGTAACTCCCCCACAGAAACAAATGAGCCACACGTTCTTGTTATGCATGGCTTTCTGACTAAATATCACCTGCACTGTTCTTTCAAGAGCACCAAAACTGTTACAAGCAGGATGGGGAAGGATGAAGTTAAGGTCTGTAAACTGACAGATAGAGCTGTCAATATTGCCTCCTGTTCCATGAAGATGCATAATTGAGAAATTACTAGAAGAGCAGTGATTACATAGAAAAATGTGTGGCACAGAGTGCTGTGGCAGAAATCTGAGGGGAAGTCAATAAGAAGACATGCAACATCTCCTCCTTTTCTTTCTGGACAGCAGTTCCCAGTGAGAGCTGTGAGAACCAGCTCTAGCCCTGAATTTAGTATCAAAACAGTTCTTAGAGAAATCCCCGCCTTGCAAACTGCTTCTGGATGTGCCTCTCACACCTTCAGAACACAGGCACTACAATGGTGCTGAACTGAGCTGTAAACCTCTTCTAATTACCTCTGCATCCTTGTTCTGTTGAAGAACTATCTATACACACTCAATCAAGCACAATCCAAAATGGGATCAGATTATTATTCCCAAAAGACTGTATGAAGTTGAATTGGAAAAAGAACTGAGAGCTGGGACTGACTTTCAAAAGCTTTGAAAATTATTCATTGACCCTATGTCATCACATGCCTTTTGGGCTCACTGTCCTAGGTGTCTTTGTAGGGACTTGGAAAGCGTATTTGACGATTAATTTGAACCCCATCAAAACCACATTTTGAATCAACTGGAGTAAAGGGGAGTTTCAACAGTAAAAGACATAATGCTGAGCAGGAGCAATGGGGAGTAACATAGGGTAAAGCTCAGAAGCTTTCAACACCTTAAATGCAAAGATTTCTTGTCAAGAACAAGTCTATAAGGGGAGATGGAGAGGGAAGTGATCCCAGAAATGGAATATAGTTTTCAAAAAGTGATGGAAGTTGTAGAGAAATTCCAGGGATGGAGCTACGGAGTTAACTGTCAGAATGGAGTGGAAAGACTGCTTCCCTGGAAGTATGAATAGGACTTGATATCGTGGATAAAACTACATATTTCACTTAACAAAACAAAAACCAAAAAAAAAACCCCGACCACAGCAAAAATTCACATGAGAATCATGAAGTCTGGAATGTTAACTTCATCATTAATCTTCCCACATAATTAATTTCTGTGCCCACATCCATTGCAGAGGGGGTCCTCAGAAAAGGATTGTACAATGGCGACAGCACACATCCTGGCTGGAAAACAGCGAGAAGCTCAAAATTATCATGCTGCTTATCAACACCCATGCAATTAGTGGGAAGTGCATGCTGGTTTACTCTTCAATCACACCTTTCACCACATCTTAATGTGGCATTTTATTTCCTTGCATAGGAAGTTTCGGAATGTAGCAATACATCATATACTAAAATACATTATTGTAAAAAACGTGTTATTACAAATGTTCATATTCTGTTAGTGCTGTTTTTCCCATACCACCCCAAGGGAAGCTACATGGAAACAGTGATCTTACCTTTTGATGGGCAAAATTCGTATCGCTCATCTGTGTCATAGTTTGCAGTGGTTGCACACCATAGCCAGCCATCTGACTTGGCATACCTCTTCTTAATGTACATAAAAGGGAATACACAGGGTGCCCCAAAAGCATTGCCAAGCAGTATAAAGGTCTCTGAGAAGACAAAATGCACATTATGGAAAATAATAAAGGTATGTAAATTGGAAAATGTGAAGCCTATGCTTAATGGCTGAATTGCATCTCCAAGTACTTTCCATGTTACCTTTCTTATAACAAAATTCATTTTAACACTTTCTCGGACTTAAGCTGCTGACATATATTTTAAAACATCACTATTCTGGGGTAATATTTCATAGATGTGGTCTACAACTGGATTTTTTGTTCTGACAAAGATGCTTTTACAAACTTAAGGCTCCAGAGCTCTCCCATAAGACACTACTATTGTAAACAGTGTTAAGATTTACACATAATGTGTAAAAGGAGGAACTAATATTTAGAAGTTCTACTTCCTGGAAAAAGTAAACATCAGATGAGATAATTCATCTCTGGTTTTATTCCAGTAAATATTTAAGTATCTCACATACAGTGGAGCAGCTCCCACATTGCAAGGTTCTGAGTTTAATACTTCAACTATCCCATGAGGTGGTTTTTAGAAAATTCACTCTAGATGTGGGAAGGCCATTCAGAGCAATCAAACTTCAGCTAATCACAAAGGGTAATTGCACTGTTAATTACAGTCATTCCACGAGCATCCTCATCTGCTGAGTCACAAAAGCCATGTTTCCTCTGCCTATGCTGGTACTTCCAGCCCTTTCTCAACTCACCCATAACGTGTTTCTTGAGGTTGTCATTTCATTTCCATGTTGCTGTAGAAGAAATTTATCAGTGTTTATACTCTTTATTGACAATGTAGTAACACAGTATGGTAAGCAACAGTGACTTTGGAGAATACTTACATATGGTATCAAAGCAGGTATATCTGTATACAATTACATATTTAAAGAATACAGAGAAAGCATATGAAATATATGAAACACTTTTAACACTAATATCCTATAATTAATATACTGAAATACTGTGCATATAATATATATAAAATATATATGAAATACATACTTGGCCATAAATATAACATGAAATTCAACGTCAAATACCTCAGTACACTGATTTTTTAAAACCCTGAATGTTACTGAAGAAATCAGATTAGTCAGAGCCAAAGATCCAAAACACTCTAATACTCAGAAAGAAACTGGTACAAAAGGTGAAAGAATCCATTTTCTGTACCTTCATATCCCCAGGAACATAAAACATCTATGGCCCCAAAGATCTTCCACTTACTCTTTTCACTCAGCCCCTTCGTTAACAAAACATTATGATGTTCTTCATCACCAGGACTGAAAAACAAATCTTCTCCTTGGATTGCAAGGAAGCTTTTAATTCTGCATTCCCACCACTGGAGCTCACTTGTTTGGTTACATGGGTACAGGGCAAATAGAGCCTAACCTTTCGATGGCACTCCTAGGCATAGGTACAGCCTCACACTCATAAGCTGATGATCAGTGATCCACCTGAATTTTTGTGATTCATTGTCTTGATTGCAAGTGGCAGTTCTAAGAGTCTGTGCAACAGATGCCTTGTTGACTTTATTATATATTAACAAGACAGACCTTGTTGACTTTATTATATATTAAAAACATTTCAATGTCTGTAAAACACAAAAAAAAACCCATAGTAAATGGTTAATATAGAAAAGATGTATAGTGGAAATATGTCATGTTTCTATCTCCTATTCACATGAACAAGGAGTAAGAGCATTCATATCAGATAAAAACAGATGGTTTTGAACAGCCCAGTGCAACATCAATTTTGTTTCACAAACAATTTACTTCATCTACTTTATCAATGAGAGTGAATTGAGTCTATTCAAAACAATGGATGAAAATAAACCTCTTTATAAGCACTAAGTCTCCCTGCTTTCCACAGCCATCATCTGTGGACATCTTCATGTCCGACAAAGAATTCACATTTCACCACTTCTGAAGTTTTTCCTGCCTAACTTTGCTACCATTACCCAGACACCAACAGCTAGAAAAATCAGAACACACATTTAAACGTGTCTCATTATTTTTTTCAGTCTGATCTTCTGGGGTTATTGAAATGATTGTGCCACTGTATCTGGATAAAGCCATTAAGAATTCAGTCTTTTCTTCCTTGTCTATCCATTTCTTTTTTTTCCTGTTAGATCCTGCCATTAAGAAGCTCCCCATCCATACATCCCAAATTAATAATGTACATATAGGCACTCCCACAGACCCAAAAATCACCCAGAAATAACAGAGGACATCAAAGCACTTTCACAGGCAACTTCATAAGAGACAAACTGGAGGTACTTACCCTCCAGCTGCAAAGAACTGTGGACAAGAGAAAGAACAAGCAAGAACCCAGAGAACATAACTGCAAACGCTGTTTCCTTTTCTTCCCTTCGCCAAAAGCTGGTTGATGAGAACTGCTGGCAATGAAGTGCTGCTGAAGAGCAGACAGTGATGGATCTTCCTCAGTTTTGAAGGCTGGGTGGATGGATAGAAAGCTCTGAGTGCTAAAAAAGGAAATATTGTCACATGCCACATTTCCAAAAACACTAACACACAGCACAAACTTTGCCTTCAAAAAAATAATGACTTCTCACTGAGAACCTTGCTGCCTTAGGAAAGCAGGTATTACACAGACAGTTATATCTCAATACCTTCCAGCCATCTCTGCTAATGAGACATCTGGAGAGCTCGTGGGATCAAAGCAACAGTGATTTACCACAGACAGAAATTCAGCCTCAGCTTTTAAATATTACACATTAATTACACAGCAAAAAGATGTCATCAGGAAAACATGTTGGTCTTGTTTCCATGTGTGAGATGAGACAGGACTGAATTTTAGAGAAGTGAAATCCATTCTGCAGGACATTATAGAAATTTCTGTCCTTCTAAATGAGACTGGCTTTGTCCTAACAACCTGCATTTCTGCATAAATGCAACTAAGAGACCATCACCCAATGGTGATGCTGTCTGAAAAATGGCTCATTTTAAGAACAATCCCCATTTTTCTTACAAAGTAGGTCAATCTTGCCAGACAATCATATCAAGAGCCAGCCACAATTTCAGGAAATGCCATGATTCTCTTCTTACCTAGATCACGGAGCAAGCACTCAGGAGTTTGGTTTCCAAACATATGGCACTCCTCTCCTAAACACTATAAGCTGTCCCTGTAACTGCATGAAGGCCTGACTTTATCACAGTAGATTTTTTACAATGGAAATACTTTGTTTTGTTTAGAAAAGCTGCAAAATGGAGAAAACAATCTGTGGTGTGAAAATATTATTCAAAGCATAGTAACGTATTTTTTCAGCACCTGTGGCAAAAATGTGATAGCAAAGAAATTTGGCATCATCTCTTGTTTGTTGCCAAGATGATTGCTTTTCCCAAAACCAGGATTTGTTCCTGCTTGCCTGCTCAACAGAAAGACAATGCAAGAAAGAGTTAGCTCCCTGAGAAAGTCCACAAGCTAAAATAAAAAGGAGAAATTGAATTGTGAAACAAGAAACTGCAAGGAAATGCTAGGTACAGATGTTGGGAAGTTACAGGCAATGTTAACTGGAATTTTCAGATGATTACAAAGCATACTAACAAGAACAACAAAATAAAATGTCTTTTTTTTGTAGAAAATACATTTCTAGAATTTTTTGCTAAACATAAGTCACTTTATCAGCTGCCAAAGAACTTGCATAGAAAGAGCAAAAGTTTTCTTTGGCCTGAACTGATTTATCTTAGACTGACTTAGATTTCCTTACAGCATGTGGCCTATTATTATAGAAGATGCATTGTCATTTATACTGACAGGAATTTTAACAGCCTTGTTTATTCTGGAGCTTGTATGGCATGAGGCCACAAGGAATTCCACTTTCTTCTTGGTTGGACATTGTGCAATAACAAAAAAGCAAAAAGGGCACAGTCCCTTTTCTTCACCCCCTGCTCTTCAAGCCACACCAGAGCCAAATGGAGCTTGCCAGTAAAACAAACATTTGTCTGTTAAGAAAAAAATAAGTACTTGACAGGAATCCATTCAGCCAGATTGCAGCTCAGTTTTAGGGCTAAGAATCTAAACAATTTGTACTGTGTTCTTGATACTCCAAACACACCATGTGCACTTGCACCTTTCCTCATCTGGCCATCACTCTGAACTACAGAGTGCTTTACTGGTTGTGGCTGCCCAAGGCTGTTGAAATCCATGAGGTCAGGCTCCAAGGAAAAGCAAAACCAGAAGAACAAATTTCACTGTCACCTGCACCTAACACCTCCTGATCCCTGTGAGCCACAGGATGCATACCTCAGGGAGTGCCAGGCAGGAAGTGGTTCTACCTTTTTACTCCTTTGTGCTTCAGAAATCTGGCAATGACATCAGGCACCTTCATCCCACCATTGCTCATGTGCAACAACTCCAGTGCAAGCTGTATCCAGCCATGAAGCACAGGGTGGCCAGTCCCAGTCAGGAAGGTCAGAAGCTGGGCTAAAAGCAAAATTGTACTCCCTAACATGAATTTAGTTAATTGTTACTTTAAATCCAACTGCTAGACCTATGTCCTAGACACTAATCCCATCAAGTAGTTACCAGTAGCATAAAAATTGACTTACTAAGGATTTCCTGGAAGTTCCACCAAGTACATTAAACTTCCACTCACCCAAAGATTGAGGGGGGAAAAAAAAGAGAGCACTATCAACTTCACCTTGTATCTCAGCCAATCTGACAAGCCTAAATGACTAACAGGTGGGAGGTAAGATGCAATGGCTGCTTTGCAGGGGATAATTTGCCAATTACTGATGCCAAGTGTTTGCAGATAGCTAAAGTGACATAAAAGTGCTTTGAGATCCTTCAAGAGTAATTGTCCTTCAGGATTTGGTCTGCTGAAGCTGTGCCTAATTAGGCTATGTCTACCTATGCACTCAGCTGCAGTGGCTGAGAGCAATTGATGTACTCCTGTGCTTGTGGATCAGCCTCAGCTATCAAGAATGATTGCAAGGGGATTGTTCTCATGGGTTGTAGATTTAATTGATCTTCTATGCCAAATTTAGTTGAGTATTATGATACAGAACTGAGATGAACCTGCTGGTTTTCTGTCAGATTCCAACAAGGGGATAGACACTACATCTTTGTAACCTTTCTCATTCAGGCTTCTAAAAGCATCAGGTTAAAGCTGCTCTGTTTATTGAAAATTCTGGCAATAAAATCCACATAGGTCAAAATAAGTGCTAGCTTAGGGCAGCAGACCCTTAAACTGAAAATATCATGGTTGAAAATATCATGCATGAGTTTGCTTGGCTTTTGTGCATACTTAATGAAAACCTAATGAAGGGAAAAAAAACTAATGGAAGCATGGAGTAATTAAGCAGAAAGGCAACTTTAGGAAAATGAGAACATAAAGATTTCCATGAGGAAAACCAAGTTGTACATTGTTTGAAGAGGGATATTTTTTCTTTATTAACATTTTTTAAAGAATGAGGATTTATATGCATTCCTTGTGAATAAATGGCATTGCATAAATAAGTAGTTACTGAAGAGTCTCAGAAGAGCCTAGCCCTGTCTGATGGCCCAAGAGCCCTTGAACCTCAATATATTTGGCAGACCAGTGTATGCTCCATGACTGCTGATTTACGGATACACTCATCAACCTTTTGTACTACTCTTTTAACTGTTTGCCATTAACCAAGACTCAGTAATCACTGAAAATAATCAACAGGCATCTTCGGACTATTGTTTAAATAATGGATTGTATCAATACTTCCTGGATAATAGTATAAAATAGTTATAATAGTTATAAAAATAGCTAGAAAAATGCCTGTTCTTTACGTTATCTCTGTGATGAGTCATTGTTTTTTTCCTTTGCTTTATCACTGTTTCCTTCCTTATAAAAAAAAACCCAAAACCCCATATACCACTTTCCAGAAGGAAATCCTTCAAAATATTTTCCATGGGTTAATACTTCCAGGAGCATCGGCACAGTGCTCTTAGTCATATCGTTTAATGTCAGGTAGTCCTGTGAGGAGCAGAGAATTGGACTTTATGATCTCTATGGATCCATACCAACATGAGACATTCTATGATAACTTTCTACACATTTTCAATCCATTTATTTTAAGTCCTTACAATATCGAGATGCAACATTTGACTTGAATATTGAAGAAAAGTATATTGAATCAGAAATGTTGGCAGAAAATGTATTAAGACTGTTATCTTCCCCCACTGTCTGTAGACTGGTGAGGTTTAGAACATTACTTTAAATATGGGTAACAAGGATGCATGAAAAATGCCACATGTGAAAAATGCTCTAATGCCAGCTCCCCAGCACTGATTCATGACACGGCCTGCTTGTCAGCCTCTGTGGGTGTGGGAGGTATGTAGTGACTGAAGTTTCTTTACATCAGCTGGCAAGGAAGACACTGTAGTTCTTTCCCTGCTCACACACCTTCCAACTACAATTATATCAAACCTATTTTCTGAAGGAGGAAGTAAATTTCGTAATTAACAGCACAGAAGGAGATATGAAGAGAGCAGACATTCCCATGGACTGTTACCAAAGGAATCTCTTAACTACAACACTATAAAAAGATCCGTAGGGCTCAGTTTCTTTTTTTTCCACTGGGAAGCCATACAAATAAAAAGTAAAAGGATCTCTGTGAACTGCTCTAAGGGCTGGCTTTAATCTGAAATAGTTTCCAGATTTCTTTGTAATGAAGGGCATCTAAATCTATCACAGCTCTTCCAGGCATCATTTGGACATTGTAGTATTACTGCAATGCAATTTGTTCTTTTATGTGTTTTGGGGATTTTAATTTATAACTCTTTGGGAGTAGAAAGTAATTTGCCTAAGGCATCAGTTCAGTTTACCTACATCTCAGGACTGCCTGATCCTGAAGGTATCATACTTACCCTGAACATGCCCTGGGCACACCACTTTGGTCACACCATTTGTGCAGAATTGCCTGGTTTGAAGAGAAAGGCATCTATCCCTTGCC
The DNA here is from genome assembly GCF_012275295.1 of Melopsittacus undulatus. Classification (NCBI taxonomy): domain Eukaryota; kingdom Metazoa; phylum Chordata; class Aves; order Psittaciformes; family Psittaculidae; genus Melopsittacus; species Melopsittacus undulatus. The sequence continues at coordinate 118,281,333 of NC_047527.1, forward strand.
TACAGAAATCCATAGTTAGGCAGGCAGTCATCTGAGCTCTACTAAAAAGCTTGAAAAGAGCTACAAAAGTGATGGTCTTGGGTGGGATTTATTGTTCAGATCAATTCTGTTTGTCTAGTTTGTGCTGACAATACCCACATGTGCTGCAGGGAGCTGAGGCCAGGGCTCCAGGGCTCCTTTAGCCCAGCCACCAGCCATGGGCATGTATTTAAACTAGTCTTGCTCTTGGCTTTTCTCTCTTAATCACCTACTCCTTGATGCATGGACACGAAAAGAGGGGTGGAGAGTGTCTTTACCTAAGGTAAACCAGGCACCACATTTAGAGAATATTGAAGGGTTTAGATTCAACTTCTCTTACCCACCACTGGCATTCCCCAAGACATCTTTACTTACAAACAAGACAAGTCAATAACCTGCAAACACTGCAGGCACCACATAACTATCTTAAAAAGGACTTCAGCAGATCAAAGCACAAAATGCTGAAGGCATCTAATGCTTCTTGTTGAACCTTGCCTTCTCAAGAAAGAGGTAAACATCTACCATAAATGTATCAAAGTTTTTTCTGGGGTCATACATCCCAAGCAAAATGTACGGAGAGGAGGAAGCACCCAGTACACTGCTTACCTCTATGCTAAAAAAAAATCCAATGAAAAGTGAGAAAATTGAGAAAAAATTGCTCTACCTTTCAGACATTTTAGACATTTCAGACAGGACAACTGGATTAAACCCACTCGTGTCGATAGCCTGGGGAATTATCTAATGCAGAAACAAATTACCAGGTGCTCCTCTGCGTTATTAACCAAAACCTATCATTTTCTTCACTAAAGCATAGACAGAGGAAACTTGGGAACTTGAAAAGCTGAACCTTGCCATTCCTATTTCTGCAACTAATGAATGTTAAGAGGATGAAAATTAAAAAATAATTAAGAATGTAGGAACAAGCTATATGTAGGAACATCCATTTAATAGACAGATGGGAAATGAGCTGGTCATCTCCAGCCAGATTTTCATGGACAAAACCAGAATATCTATGGTGAGTAAGGAAGTTTTCCACTGCCCAAACCTGCCCTGATTTTCAACATACCCAGACGAAAAAAAGCTAAAGGTTAGTGTTTCTGTTCCTAGCTCTGCCCTTGCGGACCTTATCAGGCCAAATCAAACTGTACATCCTCTAATTTTCACATCTGCACAATACAATGTGGTGTTGTGAAGTCTAACTGACATCTAGAAAAGTGTTTTCAGCTTTTTAGATACAAGACCTTGTGTCATGATGCACAGCATTAAAAACTGCTAGGAGGATGTGAGCTACCTCTAGAAATTTGGTGAGCCTTGGTCAAAACTTCAAATTCAAGACAGTTCCCAACTAAAGGACTGTTCAAGGCCACATTATCTGCAGCCAATGCCATGCTTATCTCTAAACATTTGTCTAAGTACGCACATCATCCATCAAAGTACACTTTTGTGGATGCTGCTCATATCACTGCATGTACCAAGTGCTCTCAACTTAGCTGAATTTCTGTATTTCTGGAGCCAATGTTCATCTAAAATGAGCTTGAGCTCCTGCCCACATTTTTAGTAATCTTGTTCTTTTTCTTGGCAGCATCACAGTCTATCAAACTTAAGCCTCTTCTGGAAAGCTTCAGTGCAGAATACATTTTCCTTGTTATTTTACATGAGGCAGTGTCACTGCATTCATAAGCTTCATTCTTCACACACAACCATATGCATGCACTGTTTAAAGTATGCTCTTCATTTCAGCAGCATTTTGTCAGACACTTCTTTAGGAGGCATGTAAACAATGGAAAATGAGTGAACATTTGCAAGATCATTTCCTGTAGCATGGACATTGATCAGTTCTGCACAAGTTCTGCCCAGCTTTGCATAAAATAACAGTACTGATTAAAGATCAAAAGACCCAAATGTGATATTTGGGCTGCAGGAAAATCCCATACATTTTCATTTACTATATATATCTTCTTTTTTTTAAAGGAAGATGAATTTGATTTATCTTAACACTTAGAGACTGACTGGAGTGCTTGGAGAGATTTTCAATTATTAGTAAACATTGCTGAAAGCTAGATAGGGTTTGCGCATATCAGAAAACAGTAGGACAAAAAGGAAGAGCTAAAGGATTGTAAGACAGGCAGACTAATGTGAATACTGGAAAGTTAGTAGAAAAAATCTACTATTTGTCAATCATGAGAGGATAACTAGACAGGAAGGAGCCGTAGTCAATCCCTTAGGAAAGAGCAGTAATTAACAGTTTAGATTGAACTGTAAGGTGTACTGACAAGGGTTTTATGGAAAGATTTGGTGCTCTTCTGTGTGTTAATAGCTCAGATAATGGCAAAAATTGTACTTAATAAATTATTCAAACTTGGCAAATGAACTTAAATGATCAGGAAGAGACATTACTGCAGAGTTCTGTATCCTGTTAACGTTTATAGGAATGTGTGCTTCACCCATGCTAGTGAGCTCTCCCCCAGAGGGATTTCTAGGTCTAGTTGGCACATCCAGTATTTGAGGGACCATTTCTATGAAGCAGTTTGAACACAGCGACTTTCAGCCTGCTCTGGAGCTATCAAGAGCTTATTACTAGCATATATATGGACCGCTCTAGCCCAACTGTGCTGAGGAGCTGGTGACATTGCAAAACACACTGACACCATTAGAAGCTTTGAGTAAATTCCTCAGGGGAGGAGTGAAATCGTCATCACTGTTGGAAACTTTAGAAGAGGTTGTATCTTTCAGCAGCTGCTTAGTTTTAGCTGACACTGCCTTTGGGCAGGACCTTTTCAGTTCCCTAATTCTATTCAGTTTATAACAAAAAGTTCCTATTCACAGGACATATGAAATTCTAATATCTTTAAATTAGTCATGCCTTCTATTGCTTACTTTAGCACTAGAAGAAAGAAACATCATTTGCACTTTTTTTTTCAGTGGTATCCAGAACAAAAGACAATACGTTTATTCGAGCATGATTGAATCCCTCCTTAAGTCAAAATTAGATATTTTTAAAGCTTACAAATCTGAAGTGACACAGTTTCACAATACAGCTAGGGTGACATGGAAGTGACACTTCCCAGAATGAGAACACAATGTGTCTGTGTACTTAAGATTTATATACTGACTGGTTTTATAAGACTCTAAAGTAAAGGGCAATTCTATCAGCTAAGAACAATTTCACATTTCAAGTATCTCTGAGCAGTACTGCTCCTGCATACAGGCAAGAATGACTAGATAACTGCTTGAGGCCATGTGCAGCATCATCACCTACTTTTCCTCAAATATCAGGTGAAGCAAGTCTGAGCTTTACTGTCCTCTGTTGCCTCTGTCTCTTCACATAAACAGGAACAATGTGAAGGAAGAGACTGGATCCACATGTGCTCCTGCATGGCAATTTGCTTTTGCAGAGACCAGCAACTAACTGGCGTCCACTGAAGGTTCTTGCACATCATTCTTATCATAAAGACATTGAGGAAAACAGGGAATTTTCGAGAAATGTTCAGGGGTTAAGACACTAAGAAGAAGCAGAGGACTGAGACATAGACAGCAGTCTTGGGAAGGAATCTGATACTGGAGACAGAAGATAAGTGACCACAGGATGACAAATAACATGTACCCACAGCCACTCAGAAATATGAAAAGGAGAAAAATACTGGTTTCAGCTCCTGCCTCCTTACTTTCTTTTCTCAACTGATTTCTTTGATTTGTTTGGTTGTTGAGGCTATTCTCACACTGACACTAATTAATTTCCTGAGGATATGAGAACTCAGTTGCTGTTGCTTGGAGCCTCACGTTCTCTTTGGACTCTGAGTTGGAATACCACCTGCAATTTTTACAACCTGGTAGAAGCACTCATTTAATTGACCATAGGAGTTGAATATATGGGAGTATTAACTCAGCTTTCCAAGTGGGTTAATGTAGTAATCATTGCCACAGGACAAGATCCAAGATGAATATCTGACACAGGACGTTGTCCAAAGAAAGTGCCAGTGAACTACAATGAGTAAACATACATGCATTTAAAATCAATATTCTTCAATAAACAGTCCTCTTATTTGCTAAATGAAAAATAATACCCGTATTAAACTATTGGTAGAAACTATAGATTTAGCAAAGGTGCCTGAAAAAGTAGCTCTGTATTTGTGATACCCTGTTGATGAGCCCTGATCTCAACCATGCCGTGGACCATCTGGATGCAATGTCAGGTACAGTTTCACTGCCAAACTGTTCTGAGCAAAATGTCATGCAGCAGATTGGGGAATCAAGACTTGCACATCTGCAGTCTTGATAAGGACTCCACTCAGTGGTAAATAAAAGATTCTGCAGCTCTTAAGGGTGGCAGTGTGTCAAGGAAGCTGCCTGTGGTCTATGAACCAGAGCCAATGATTCGAGCTGGCCTGGTATCACCTCGCTCCTGTCTGCAAGCCAAAGCCTCATGCCCAGGCTGATCTGCCTTAAGCAATGAGAAAGTGCCAGAGAGCCATGTGAGCAAGGCCTCCAACCCACTCTGCCCCCTGAATGGGCTGTGAATGTCCGTGCCTGATCTCATTGTCAGACTCAGAGCTGCAGCAAAATCACCCACTAATCATGACTTTAACAGACAGCTTTCCCTGAAACACAGTAAAAATCATAAGAATATTTTAAAGCATAGGATAAGGAATTACTTTCGCTGCTATCTCTGGCTTTTTTTCAGCAATCACATGATTTTTTCCTAAAATGTCAGCAGTGGTATGAGGTATTTAGCTCATGTGATATACAGACAAATAGGATGGCTCAGATACTATTCCAGATTTCCGCCATTCTTTGTCAGTAACTGTATTTATTATTCACAGTGGCATGAATGTGACTGTTTCATTGCAGACATTTTTGCATATAAAAATGTATGAGGGTCATTTCCACCAAAAATTAGAGAAGGTCCAGTTCTGCACTTTCTGGGCACATACATTTCCTGGTGAAGCCTAAACACTAGGGCAGTAACTGGCTTGTGAAATTAAATACAAAGTTTAATATACCTATGGAAAGACAGACTGACCAGAGAAAGTTTCCTTTAATAAAAGCAGCAGTAAAAGACGCATACACAGCTACCACAGTTCTTTGTGGAAGGATGTGAATCAACATTTTACTTCTCTGAACTAAACCACAATAGTCAACCACTATTGAAAAGTATGAAAAGTATAAAAAGTATAAAAAGTATAAAAGAAGATTATATTTTTCTTCAAAGATGAGTTCTTTTAGAAGTCATTGATTGAAAAACCATGAGACAAGCTGTGTTGGCGTGAGGACAGGAATTAAGCAGGATTACAGAGTGTCTTTAACTCTGATTTAAAATACAACATGTCTCCTCGAGGACACCAGATCTCTGCCCTCTGATGTACAGACCACTAGAAAATCTTTCCATATTCTAACACTGTAAGTTATGCTGCACTGCCCTAAGCTGCTCACTCTGTGCGGCATTTAGTAGAATTTGTCAGAAAAGGAATGAAAACTTGCAAATGGTAAGAAAAACAGTAAAGAGGACTGCTGTCAGAGCTTGTCTTGGTACATGTGAATATCAGAACATCCAAAGGGATTTAATAGGAAGAAGAAAAAGGAAAGCATGCTGAAGAAATACTAAATACTTCACTCTTTCCAACAAGTATTGTAATACTTTATTTTTCTCTGCTGGCTTTCTAGGGGCCTATTTATGTAGGAAAACATTGTAAGAGTGTACAGTGTATTAGCTAGCCTGTTGATATGTCTCTATGTGGGTCTTTTTTCCCATTCCATGCAAATCAGAGTAAAACAACTCACATTTATTGTTCATTAAAACTTGTCTTTTTGAGGACTTACTGTGGAGTTGCTAGAGTGCTGTAAAATTCAAGCCCAAGGTTAATTGCATGCTAATGTCTATATACAGGAATGCAAAACCACCACTTCTGGCTCAGGAAATCCCCAAGCTGCAGATGTCAAGGCCAAGAGAGGCAAATAAGGAGATAGATACCACTTGATGTTTGCCAAATCTTTCGCTCTTCATTAAGCGCCTGCTTTTGGACATGATCAAGGACAGGATGCTAAGTTAAACAAACCTTTGATACGACCTAGTAGAGCTGTTCTTAAATTGTGATGAAAGCCAAATTTAGTGACTTAATTCACATAGACATCCCTGTCAATTTGGTTGTGGTGGCCTGATAGGGCTCTGCAGGGATCCAGGTTGCCATAGCTGGAGAAAACGTCTCACAGAAGACAGGTCATATACATACTTTCAACCAGCCCTTTCAGTTCTTTGTCACTTTAGAACACTACAGATGCCAGTCTGTAAATCATTTCCAACAGATTTGTATAAAGTTTAGAAACCTATTCAGGACAATGATCTTTTTCCCAAGTGTGATTAAAATAAAATAAATAAATAGAACTGCTGAGTTTTGACAATAAATAGAATTCTATACTTGAGTTTCAACAACAAAAACCAAACAAACAGTTCTTGAGCTGTTAGTACCTGATTAGACACCACAAAAATTCCACTGATGGAGGGTGCTTGAGGCTTCTGTGCCTTGATTTCATGTTAGTGGAAAGCTTAAGCCTGATGTGGGTGTTAGCACTGCCCATGTATCCACTAGTCATGCAGCCTCTTCCCTGCTTCTGCTACATTTTTGTCTTGCTTCCTTTACCTTTTCTAACAGCACAGGCTTTAGCTCATCAAAAGCTCACAATCCTATAAACCTCTGCTGTTCACAAAATTATAGGATAGTTAACACTGGAAGAGATCTTGAGGGTCATTTGGTTGAAGTCCTTGCTCAAAGCAAAGCCTCAAAGCTATACCCTGTTTCAAAGGTTCCTCAGGGCCTCTTTCAGCTGAATTCTGAGTATTTCAACTACCAAGAATGATATTTCTACAGAATAAAATTATCTATGTTGGTACTCTGTGAGAACAAGCAGAAACTGTTTACAAAATTCACTCTGAATGACACTTTTAATTGCTTCACCTATCAAACTCCATAAGAATAATTGAGCAAAAATCAACACCTTCTGAATATTTGGAGTGAGTTGTGATAAAATATTAAACTTCTGGAACACAAATGGTTCTAGTATTCAATGCAGTTATAAAAGCACACAAGCAACAAAGGAAAACAGTTACATGAAGACGATTCATAGAATGTGCTTGTCTCTTGTGTTTTTTTTAGCTGAATGCAAATAGCTTTTATGAAAAATATAGGATTTCCTTCCTTTTAATCTTATTTCTAGCTTCCGCATTTATTAAAAACCCTTCCCTATTTTGTGTCACTATGGAAAGTTTTTATATCATTAAATTTCGTATCTTCAGTAAAGTAATTATAATGCAGACAGTTTTTAGTAGCATAATCAACCCCCTTACATTTTTAATCCAACTAAGAATGATCAGCTTCACTGTTATGTGCACTAAATGTAGCTGCTTTGACAAATATTCAGTGAAAAAGCAAAATGGTCTTTTCTTTCACAGACATTTGCTATCTTTACAATGTGTGGAGATTGCACAATTCTGCTTTCCCATTTCCTGTTAAAAACTTGTTGTAAACAGACAGAACTCCGAATACATTCTAAATTACGCTTGGTTTTAGATACATTATTAAGTCAGTGTGCACAGCAAACTGTGCCTTTCAGAGAAGCACACTTTTAGATAGCAGCCTAACAACCATCACTATCCCATGTGGTAGCTCTGAAATTAAAACTGCCAGCGAAAAATGTTTCTGTTCCCACTATCTGATAATAAAAAACCCCAAAACGAACAGTTTTCTTGCAACATGGAGTGCAGGAGAAATCTGTGCAGATGGGAGATGTGTGATCAAGACTTGTTACTATTCCACCTGCCTCCTGACAACTGATTCATTTCCCTCACTCCCACCACTGATCACAGGCATCATACAACTAATATATGTTTTTTCTTCCTGTTTTTCTTGCTTCCCACCACCCCACTGAGAGTGGACCCCAAGCCAGCCAGATCCAGCAGGTAGAATTATTGGCCCCTTTTCTTCAAAATGAACACACGCCAGGAAACTAAAGGGAGTTTTGTTCCCTGATAGGTTGTTTAAAAACAGTCTCCACTTCCACAATATCTTTGCAGAGAAAGTGCTTGCCTGTAAGCTTTCTCTCAGCGGCTTCTTGGGCTGCAAAACAAACCATACAGTTCCTCTGTAGCTCTCTAGGAGAAACCCCTTCCTGTCCACCACTCCAGAGGCTTCCCCACAAGTCCACTTTCTGTTCCTCTTAGGAAAACTCTGGTTTCCTTCTCATTCTCAGCACTCCAGCACAATGCTCCAAAGCATTCCCCCACCCTGTGCACGCTTGCCACTCTCAAGAAAGAAACCATCTCCTCATCTCTCTAGACAACTCTGCCTTCTGAAAGACATCAGGAGCCAGGACAAGATGGAAAGGCAGCCTGTCTTTTTCTCTGATCCCCATCTGTGGCCTTTCCAAATAACACAGAGTACCCAGGCAAATAGGAACAAATGTACAAATATCTTACACCCTCCAACCCCTCCATGTCCACACACACATGTTCTTCCCTGATCTGAATAGTGCAGCTGGGCTCCTGGGACAACAGTTCACTTCAGCTGGCTTTTCCTCTTGGCTCTCTTCTATGAAGCATGCTCCACCCCATATTGCTTTTCCCTATACCCAGGTGTCCCATCCTCTTGCAGGAACCATCTGTCTCTTGAAGCCCCTGCACTCCTGCCAGCATCATCCACATTTCCCAGACCTCTGCTTTGCCAAGCCACTGCTGAATGCCCTAGCCTGACCTGGCTCCCCCAGTGATGGTCAGCACTTCTGGATCCATTTAACCTGCTTTATGTTTCCCATTGCATGAGCCCCTGTTCCTCCCATTACTTGATATTATCCCAGAATCTCAATGTCATCATCAGCCTTCTCTGGTGAACCACAGAGCAACTGCAAATCTTATAGATATATATATTCCTAGTTATTGATTATAAAGGAGGATTATATCAGCTACTCCTAAAAGGAGGTGAGATTAATTCCATCTAGCTGTCTAGTTCAAGAGTCTAGATAAAAGGCAGTATAATGGTTGCACTGTGTGCACTTCCTGACATGAGAACAAATATTTCCTGAGAGGAACTAAAATTGCAAGCCATATGCTTAAAATGTTTTAGAAATCATTATTTAAGAGGCAGTGAATTAAAAGGTATGCCCTGAAGAATTCCATAGAAGAAAGCATGGTATGTCAGATCAGGACACAGCTGAGAAGAAACAAAATGAACCCTAACTGTTCCTGTGTCCGGATACAGTAACATTAGGACAACTTTCTGCTTATGGAGTAGTTCAGACCTTTCCTATTGACCCCGGAAAATCTGGCTCTTGCCCACTGGAATCTGACCTGAAGGCACTAATTCGGTTCACAACTATCTCTCTATTCTGTTTGCATTTATAGGTCTCTCTTACATTTTGTTCCAAATTACTCTTCACTTCCCTTTTCAGTTTCCTAGTTTCAGAAACATGAATGACAAAGTAAACACTCTAGTTCACAAACTCTATTTGAGATTCCTGCTTTAGCCAGGGAACTGCAGTTAATATTTTTTTTCTGTTCCAAGTTATTGGTACTGATATTAACAAATTGTTTCTCTGTAAACTGGCATTCTTTTGGAGGAGGAGGATGTTCCATTCCTTTTTGTACATCTGTCTGACATGGCTGTGTCAGTGTCTGACACAACAGAAAGTTATAATCACAGAATCATAGAATCATGCTGAAATCTTTCACAGCTTTTCCTTCCCTAAAGACATTTATTATTTCTTACACTGCAGTAAGTGCAAGTTGAGAATCAATTATTTTGTCAGCCATGTTATAGTTGAGGGATATAATAAAAATAGTGATAAAGGGTAGGACATTCTCTCTGAAACACTGCCCTAACATAAAGAAAGGGCAAGCAACTGAGAAAGTAGGTCTCCACATCTTGTCTATATGGAAAGGCATTTTATAAAGAAAGGAACAGCAAAAAGGATTAGAGATCTAGAAGACAAAGCCAGTGAATTAAAAAGGGAAGGACTAGTGTTGCTTTAAGAAAATATGAAGATGAAGAGGAGACATGACAAATTTATAAGAACCTGTCTCAGAAAATGCTAGAGCAGAACAGCGCATAAGTAGCCTTGAATTACACTTTCTTTAGATGTTTATTAGGGTAAACTTTCAAATGTCATGAATGAATAAGCAAAAAGACACACTCTTTCACAGGACGGTAAAGACAAATCCTTACTGACTTTTAAGAACATGCTAGACCAGGAAAAGTGGATGTTTGTTTGTGTATAGAAGTTTAAGAATCCCATCCCTCCTTCCTGTTATTTTTAGTTTTATGATCAATTGTTCAGTTGAAGAAAACACACATACTTTTACTTAGAACCAGCCTTTTAATGCCTATTTAGTGAACGAATGTAGAATAAAAACTCATTTACATGTATTCCATACACACAAAATATTTTAATTTAAACAAAAAATCTGTCAAAAGATTAAAATATCAAAAATATCAAATTAAATAAGGACCTTCTCTAGACTAAGAGTTTTGAGCCTTTTTTTTTTACATTTGGAAAAAAATACACTGGAAAAGTGAAACAGGAAACCTGTATGTGAGCTTACTGTACATTTTTAGGGTTTAAGAACCTAGAGAACATGATTGCAATGCTATCAGCTCCATCATGGTGGGAGTCTAGAATGGTATTCAAAGAATTAACACACTTTGACAGGGGGAAGTAGGTTAGAAATCAAAAAATATTTCCTAATGGTAAGTTTCATTAGGCTTTGAAAAAATGGCCTAAAAAGGTATGAAATCTTCACTGATATTGGAGACTTCAAGAATAAATTTTTATGTACTTTTGGGGGGTATGAATTAAGTATAATTCATCCTGCCTATCCCTCCTTCCACAGAATCCTTTGAGATTGCTATTCTACTATTTAAATGATAAAGTTTCTACCCACAATACATTCCTATCTCTTATTACAGTTGATCTTTCAGTGCTAATGTAACAGAATTAGAGCAGAATGAAAACAATTTACACTTTCTATACAGATGAGGAAAATGTGTTAATTCAGATATTACAGGTATTACAGGCAACATGAAGGGTTTCTGTGGGTACCTCAGTAGCAAAAGGAAGATGTGGAGTAGGCTGCCTAGCAGCTAGTTCTGCTTTGAGCAGGGACATGCTTCAGCTGAGCTCAGAAATCCCATCCAGCCTGAGCAAGTCTGCCAGTCTTTGCTGGAGATTGAGATGACACAGGATACCAACAGATCTGGATACACCTTTTGGGGCATGCTAGGGAACATATTCTCACAGTTGCCTGTGGTGAGCATGGTCCTTCTCGTGCCTAAAGTGATGCTGGACCCAGGCAGAGACTGAAACTCTGAAACTGGCCGAGAGTTCACTCACACAGATCTATGTGCATGACCCAACAGTCCTCCTAGGTACGACAATTTGTGAGCAGATCTCTGTATCTGCCTTGCAAGATTGCTTGTTCTTGCAAGTTTAGAAAGCAAGAAGCATCCCGTGAAAACTGAACTAGAGAAAGTCACTTTGCCTTAAGAATTCTTGTATTCCAGCACTTTAATTCCTTTCAAAATAATGCCCAAAATTACTCTGCTTATTACACTGTTGCTTGCTCATTTTGTTCAATATTGGTCACAAGCCAATTTGATTCATGAGTTCCAGGGTCATCATCACCACGGTATATGGCATTGTCAAAACTGGTTGTAATTGCTTGTCGATCACGTCGTTTTTTATAGAAGAAATAGAATGTAAGGCCAGTCCCTGCTAGCACAAAGAACATCAGTATAACAATCATCCCACCTAAATTGTTTCCAGATGAAGCAGCAGCTTCCTTTTTTGATGCTGTGAAAGACAAAGCAAAATAATTACTAGAAATGGCCAAAGACTGTGACTGCATATAACAAACATCTAAGTAAACCGAGTGAACGGTGAAAGTACTGAACAAACATAACAGCAGTTAAAATTGAAGCATGCTCCAGATGGACCATGCAAAACTGGGCTCAACCTCTTGTATGTTCCTTTTCAAAGGAGAATTATGTTGTACTACAGTATATTATTAATAAAGCAAAAAAAAAAAAGATAAAGAAAAAGAAATCAGTAAGACCTGCAGTTTGAGAGAAGAGTTCTTTCAAAGAGATTACAGATGAAATCATCTGTGAAAGTTAAATGGGTATTTAAATAAAACTTTTCTGCAGACAATTTTACTTTTAAATAATAAATGCCTACTAATTTATTAAGATTTCTGTTAAATGGGCTTATAAGAAACCAACTTACCTTTATTGATGGGTGAATCATGGGTTGGCTCAGCTTCAGCAACTTTAAAATTAATATATATATATATTATACATAGTTTGCAAGCAATCATTCAAAGATTAAATAAATACTGCATATATAATTTTCACTTTGCATTCCTATCAGCTTTTAAATAAACTTAGCATCACAGAATGGTTTGGGTTGGAAGGACCTTAAAAATCATCCAGTTCCAACCCCCCTGCCATGGGCAGCGACACCTCACACTAGAGCAGGTTGCTCCAAGCCCCATCCAACCTGACCTTGCACATTGCCAAGGATGGGGAAGCCGCAGCTTCCCTGTGAAGCTGTTCCAGTGTCTCACCACCCTCACAATTGAAGAATTTCTTCCTAATGTCTACTCTAAATCTCCTCTCTCTCTGTTTAAAGCCATTCCCCCTTGTTCCATCACTACATGCCCTTGTAAGAAGTCCCTCTCCAGATGTCTTGTAGGCCCCTTTAGGCTCTAAGGTCTGCCTGGAGCCTTCTCTTCTCCAGGCTGAACAACCTCAACTCTCTCAGTCTGTCCTCATAAGGGAAGTGCTCTAGGCCCTGATCATCTCTGTGGCCCTCCTCTGGATCCACTTTAGTAAGTCCATGACTTTCTTATGTGGGAGCACCAGAAATGAACATAGCACTTGGACATGAAAAATATATGAAAACATTTTCCCTGGCAATTCAGGCTATCCATAGCTTGAAGGATCCATAGAATATTCTAATTTAAAATATTTGCAAAAATAAAAAGGAAATAAAAATTTGTCTCACTATTAGTTGCTTTGAACACATTTTTTGGTAAGGGAGACAGATTTTCGAAGTTTTTACACTTCCACGGTGTAAGATTTCACACTGCACACTGAAGAACTAATTATTTTTACACTTGCAAAGGTGGAAAGCACATTTGTACTTAACAGCATTTAAGCTGTAGTTTTAGGCAACTTCCTTTTCCTCCCTCCATCACTTGGGGAGTATGATTCAGTTAATTGCTTGCAGGCCTGGCTGGCTGGGCCTTACAAAATTCATGGATGACTCCTTTGCCAATCTGCCAACATGTGGAGATTCACGATCAGGAGACACAATTGGTTCCACGTTACATCTATTATATTTGTGCAGTGGATCTCTTTGCCAGCGGCAAATCTGGCCTGTTTCAAACTGTCTCCCCACTGATGTGTGCAAACAGAGCTGAGTCTGTGTGTATAAGGTGACTCACACTAGCTGCATGGGTGCATATTTATATCTTCATGTTGTGCACACAAAGGGGACTCACCCCAGCCTGTGACGCGTTCAGAATTTGTGTGGGTTGATATCCAAAATGCCACTGGGCCACAAGTAACCATTACAAATGAAATGCTCTATGCTCTTTGGTTGTTTTGTCATGTGTCCATGTGCCTGTGTCAGCAGAGAAATGAACTAGGCCCCACTGCCCACCCCCACTTGATGATTTCCACTTGGTCATCCAGCACACTTCACTGGTACCAACCCCAACGGCAACACCTATCCTCTTTCTGCAGGAGCTCAGTGACTTTGCATTGCTTCCCCTTAGCTTAACTAGCAGGATAGTGTCTGCCTCCCTTCTCAGCATTAGTTTAGTCATCTATTCTTGTCTACTGCCACCTGCACTCTAACAGTAATAACTGTGAATTTTGTCCACACTCTCAATAGGTGATATGTTCTCTCCTAGCCTAAGGTACAACAAATGCCAAGAATCAATGCTTTTAAACTAAAAGTGGAGGAAACAGTGACTCAGATTCTTCAACATTATTTCTCATTGTTGTTAACAGAAGTTACTCTTGGCTTTGATGCAGATGCACATGCACCAGCATCAATATGTAAAGTGTGCCACATGCATAAGCAGTTTGGCTTGGTCTATATGACCACTACTTCTAAAATAACTCAGTGCACAGGAATTCAGAACTTACTTTTGGGTATTTTGCAAATAAAATTCTGGTCAACAGAGCAGAAGTAGTTCCTCCAGGTTCCACTTGAGACATCCATGTCAACACAGTGTTCATCAAAAATTACTGTAGGCTCTCCTTTCTCCCAGTTGACAAAGTCTACTGCACTTCTGTCTGTCCATAACCATTCCCCTAAAATCAAAAGTATTACCTAGTGAGTGAATAAAGTGAGGAGTCATTTCTAGTCTACCAGGCATGATGACATCAGATATGGAATTTATTAGTTGATTAAATTAGTATCACAGAGGGCTCTTTACTCACTCTTTTAACAACCAGAGATATTCGTATGGGAGTGTAACAAATGCAAGTGCTCATAGACAAAATTAACTCCAGTAGCCTTCAGGGCCATGGCTGTCAGTGATGTAAGGAAGACATGCCCACGCTACCCAAGGACTTTTAGCTAAAGCCTGTGCCTGGGAGCAAGTTCAAGGATGCATATTACTCAGAGATTTTATTTGTGTATCCAGAACCAGTAAATAGCTGCTTTATTAGAGCTGGATTAATCAATTATCTTTGCAGACTGAATTAGCTCCCTAAGGAGAGCTCCCTGCTCATCTCTTGCTGAGGCTCATCACATAGGAATAACTGCCATCTCTTTTCCCTCAGTGTGAGCTTTCATGGCAGTATATCGTGATATAACTCGCAACTGCCGCAATGCCATCCCCTCCTTCCCACTGGCTGCAGCTGCGCTCTCCTCTTGCCTCTGGTGGCAGTGTAGTGGGCCAGGTCAGGACCAAATCACTGCATTTGTACTGTTAGTTTTAAGCTAGAACTGATGAACCTGGCCCACCATGCAATTAGGTGCCTACCATTGCTGGTGGGGAAAGACAGGGACATGGGCAGCCACAGCCAAGGCCACTCACTGCAGCCCAGTCTAGACTTGCTCTCGAGATGTACCCTTAAAGTCTCCCATAATTGCAGAATTGCCATAATATACAAACCAGGATCAGATTTGTACCTAAAAAAACAATAAAAAAATAAGAAATGTTGACAGGCAGCTCATATGAGCTGCTGTCCCCTGTGTGGTTTAGAAATGCATTTCAATTTCAGGTTGCCTCAGCTTCTAACTACATGACAACATTTTTCTTAAAAGACTAACACTGGGTATATGTCAATCAATTTGAGTAAAAAAAAGCAACAGGAAAAGTTTTAATCAACTGCAGTGCTAAGCTAGAAACCTTTACAGACAGAAATATATTTTAATCACAGTAAAATACAGGAATTGTGGTTTCATTTTAAGAATTTTAGCAGAAAAGTTATTAAAATGTAATAGTCGATTTCTCACTGATTATTTATTTAATATTAATGTATTAGTATTTAGTATGTTAGTGATATTTAGTATTCTCTCTGTTTATTTAGTGTTTATTTTCCTCAATATGCATTGTGAAACAATTACCATCAATATTTTTGAACAATCCTATCCAAAACTTTCTGAAGTCACTTGCAAGTGGAGACAAATAGAGTAAGAGAAAGTCCATTTCAGCAGAATCTTCTATGGAAACCAGAGAAGCACCTAAAAATATCAAATATTACAACCAATTTCAGCAAGATTTTTCCATTAGAAATTAATTATTTCAGAAAACATTCATGACATATTTCATGATCAGCCTTTTCATACAGTAGAAAAGCTTGATAATACATTTAAATTAGCTGTAGCTTGTAATTGATATACATATACACACATCTATGTATTATCTCTTTGTTCTAGATTAAAAAGCCAAGCACACAAACAATCTGTAAAATATCCTAATGAAAAAAGGCTCTTACCCATTTGAATACATGCCATGGATGCATCAGGCCAGCTTTCCTCAGAAGTGGTGTGAACATAGTAGCAATGACCACGGAAGGGAATCCATGATCTACCACGCTTTGGTTCAGGACAGTTTCCAGGAAGCTGTGGTGGTTCACTAGGGATTAGTTCTATTAAAAAGACACACAGGTTTCAGTGGAGTCTTAAAAGCCAAGGTATTCCTGCACTGCTTGCCAGCCCTACCAGTTTGACAGTGATTCCAGAAAAGGCAGTATCCCACAGACTCAAGCAACGATAAAAGATTGAACTAACTGGTAATAAACTATACTGGTTGGAGCTTGTTCTCCAGTCTGCTGAAGAAGGCTGACAGCAGTCTAACTGCAATTGTTTTCAGCAGGCAATTTTTCCTTAAAACATGTGAAACAGCATGAGGAAGGAGTCAGTATACCTAAAGGATCTCAGTACCACCCCAAGCCACTGGCTTGTGTAGCAGCCTGTAGCAAGGTCGGTCAGAGAAGCTGTCTGTACCCTCCCATATACATACATCCTAAACTAGGTAAAAGTAGCCTATTGCATTGCCTGATCAAAATCAAAACAGAGCTTGAATAAATACAAAATTTGTTCTGAAAGATGGTGAAGAGATCATAAATTTCATATATAATTTAAAATGTCTTGGAAATTATATGCAATATTTGAGTTCTAATGTATCTCAACAGAAGCTTCCCAGGATCTTATTGTTTAAACAAATCAATTTAGCTGCTACCTGAGAGAAATTTCTTATCTCCCAATATTATGAAATATACTTTTAAATATAAAAATATATTTGCAGGTCTTGATAACCAAGGTGCAGAAAAGAATTATTGCATGTGGCATGAAATATTGAAGTTGTCTTTACGATGTGCATATGTTGACTAGCTTGGGATTTGAAAAGTCTGGAAATCACTCAAGACAGACTGGATGTGGGAGTTCTGTAATAAAAGCAATAGTTTATCACAATCTTTGCACTTGTGGGAAGCTGCATTCAAATAAAGCTATTAATTTAAATTCTAGCCTCCCAAATCACATTTCTTCAATTTACAACTTACCATTGGATTGCTTACAGATTGATAAAAATGTTTCATTGCAATATGCTGTCTTCCAAAACCCATCCATATCCAAATAGACACAGGCTGTATTCTTATTTGGTTCTCCAGTGGCCCAGTTATGATACCTACTCCTCCTTCTATCTGACCATATGTAACGGCCACTAGTCTAAAAAGCAAACAACAATAAAGATCATGTCACTTGTAAGCATTAGATTGAAAGAACATTAAGATTCCACATGAAGGTATGTAAAAATTAGGAAAAAAATCAGAATCACAGTTTCTTGCACAAAATCAAGTAGTCTTCTGCCATGAAGACATATCAGTCCAGCCCAGGCTTCCACTCTCCACAGCAATTAGGGCAGTGGTCCTACAGATGTTCATTTAGTGCAAAACCTACATTATGCAATACACACCTTTCATCTTATGAGCTAAATGGACAAAGGTCCTTGCAGTAACAAATGTGAATATAAAGTTGAAGGTTTTATTAAAGGAGTCCACATATACACACATATCAAATAAAGCAAAGAGAAACGACTGTTAGTATTCCTCTGACACAGCCTTCTCTCTATATTTGGAAACAAATATAAAAAGTAGAAGTTCCACTGGAGAGAAGAACACTGATGACGTTTCTCATGGGACACACACCACAGACCTCTGCCACCTGTGTTAATAGGGCTTGTTCTAGGCTTCTAGTTCTTGCAAGGACCAGCTACGGAAGTAAAACTACCCATATGGGGTTTTTTTCAGTGGATTTCACCACTATTTGCAGAGGATGACCAACATGAGTCACATCCATGGCTCCTGTCACCTACATCCTGTGCAGCCTAACTCCTTCTTCCTGTGTTGTTTGGAGTCAGGCTCCCATCCAGTTCTTTGTGCCACTTCCTTTCCTGTCATTTTTCCTTTGAAGTCCTTGGCCATGTTTCATCCCAGGTTCCTGTCTAATCCTAGTTCCCCAGTGCCTGCTCCAGCTGAAGTGAGGCAGCAGTTCCTCTCACTTAAGCACCTATGCCCTCTCTTAATTCTGTGTCCCAACAAGCTTCAGGTGTACCTCTCTCCTCTTGATTTCCTTACAACTCCAGTTCCACAAGTATTTACTATGTCTTCATTTTTTGTGTTCTTTTTACATGCCCCTAATAGATGTTTCCCCTTTCAGACCTTTCCACTCTTCATGGACTGAGTTTGTTGGCAGTATTTCTCAAGACACTGGCTTCAGCTCCAAAAACCTGCCTAAGGTGTCCTCATTGCCAGAGGTCTGCTCCTGCCTCTACACTGCCCCTTCTCATTTTCCCTATTGCCCATCACAAGCTGTTGTAGTGCTGGCTGTGAATTAAACCAAAACTAGAAATAACCTCACAAAGAACAAACTATTTTTAACCAGTCTTGTCTGTGGTGTGCTCCAAAATGTGTCTTGAGAAATGGCAATGCTCCCTTACATGAACATGTGGTAGACCATAGCATAGGAAATGGAAACCTCACACCCACTTTTACCACTCAAGCCACTGTCTACCGCAGCTACGTCCTTGGTGGCCTTTGAAACATGGGCTGTGGCAGCGCAGCTCTCTCTTACGTTATGGCCAAGCAAGGTTTTGATGTCTGCCACATGTTCATGGATCTGACCAATAGCACTCACACGGAAGCAAAGAGCAGTGGATCCTGTCAACCTCTGAGCAAGAAATATGGCTGATCTATGATAATCTAGGGTAGCAGGATGAATGTCACAAGCATTTGGTGAACTCACGGTGTTGCTGTTAAGACCAATCCATACAGGCTCCCCGTGCTTTAATATTTGTAACCACAGGTAAGATTCAGCATAAGGATCCAAAACGCTGGCGAGTTCTGAAGACTGGTCTCTGCAGTTCTTCTCTGCTTCTTCCCAGCTCATTTTGTAGTTGATGACTGCATAACGGTCATCACCATATTTGTTATAGCCAAACATTGGAACTACAGGTTGGGAACTTTGCAGTTTGGGATCTGTAATAAGCAAACAGACAAAATGAAAGTCAAATGCTTTATCTTGATTATACATATACCTGAGAGAAGATCTAGCGTACTGGAATAGTCAAGTAATTAAGAGAGGCTGGAATAACAAATTAAGATGAGTCCCAACTATCACTGCAGTGATAAAAGCCATGTTTTTATCTTTTGTGGCAAAACTTTTTAGTTCTTGTCAAAATGACCTTTTGCAATAAATAACTGTATCGTCACCTCTAGGGACATGTCTTGTAAGCTCCAGACCTTCCCAAAGCATACTGCAATGATGTAGGGCATTAAAGGGAACAATTCCTTCACTTTTTCGATGGTATATTAGCATTTGTTTTATTTTTTACAAGGAAAAGTTTTTGAAGAATTTACCCCTATTAAGACAAAGTACTGTTCTCTCTCCCTGACCTGATCACTAAAAATAATAAAATACATGATGAACCATAGTTTTTTAATTGTATTAATTCATTGGTCTAGTCCTTAAAATAGGAAAAAATTAAGTTTTTCTCAAAAAAAATAAATGTGCTCATTTTGTTAAAATAGCCTGCAGTGCCTGTAACAGTGTCAGATTAATTTCAGTTAAAATAGGATTGAACACAGGAAAGATATTTTTAATACCAGTTTGACATAATCACAAAATTCAGCTGTAATAGGAAGTGGTGAAAGAAAACTCACCTGATTTTTTTTGGCATATGTAGCTTTTGCTTGTTCTACAGTCCTCATCTTTCCATTTTCCTGCCTGTTCAATAGGGTTCTTCGTCATAAAGACACAGTCTTCCTACAGGGTGAATAAGATTCACAAGAATAAGATGCAGATAGGTAAGAAACACTTGTGCTCCTTCTGGCCATACAGACACAGCAATCACATGCAGACCCACACAGATGAAATATATGAAGGTCATCTATACGAACTCAAACAAACAGTGGTCAGGAGCAGGAATATGACAATAAGCGTTTAGCCTGGATGGCAGCAGAGGTTGGACCTCACAGACCTTTTACCCATTTTAGATGAACTCAGAAAAATTCTGTCATGAAAAAGAGAGAAGCTTGGTAAAGCTAGCACAGGAGTACAGAAATAGCACTATTGAGCAGTATTCTACACTAGCCATTTTATAATTTTTGAATAACACACAGTTTTGCCAAGCAACTAAGAATGTATAGCAGTGCTGAAAATTTCACAGCATGGAGAAAAGAACTTTCACAAGGGAGATTAATGGGAGAAGATAAGGCTAAGGAAGGAAGACCCAGTCTCCTTTGTTTGAGGATTTTGTTTAATGAATTCATCTTAATAAGCTCAGCACCAAGAAATGTACATACAGCCATCTGGGTATTTTCATCAAACCTAAATAACACTCACCATATCTCAAAATTATATTGTTACTGCTATGCTATGGCTTATTTGAATCCCTGATCAGTCATAGTAAAGTGAGAGAAATTTCTCACTTGTCTGAGTTTTGCATAATGCTTCCAAACCTCTGCTGGATTCATATAGAATCACAACAAAATACAGATGTTAAGTTAGAAAAAAAAATGTGTGAAGGTAGATCCCCCACATAATTCCTCTGCTTTTAAAAAGCAACAGGATTACTAAAAATCTTCATAAAGGAAACTTTACAGAAAATACAGTTGTAGCTACATTACATGAAAATGCATGACATTTTACCCATCCACCAAAGTTACAAAGTTTAATTGATAAACAAATATTAATGTTTACCTTACTATAATAACTTCGGGAACCTTTTGCCCAGTTTGTATAGTAAACCGGGCTTCCATCCGTCCACAAGTATGCATGCTCCTGATTTATGTCATTCAGTCCAATCCAAGCATCAGTTGCAGCATTTTTTAAGAGGGACATGAGGGAAGCTGAGGGAAAATAGAAAAATTGTACAAGGAGTGAAACTGAATGCACCTTTCCCAACAGTGCAGACTTTAGAGTGCATGGAACCAGGATGATGAAGTTTTGTTTTCTCTTTTTCAAGAAGGTTGCAATCTTATGATAAAAAAATAATGCATAGTCATCTGATGTTAAAGCCAGAAAAAGTATTTCTAAACTCAAAGACGGGCAAATTTTTAAGAAAATGTGAATTTATGTGTGCACTCTCCCATTTTGTTCATCATCTGAGGAAGCAGGGAAAACGTGTTAATGGCATCACAGAAATTAACACGGGTACACCAAACCTTGGCATGTAGGAAATGAGTCTACAGACTGTGCACTCCCTTTTTTTCTTTGATAACTTCTTCATAACCAGACTTCATAACTTAATTTCCAAATAGGCATAACACAAATAAAACTACTTAATATCCAAATATGTATGTACTGGGATCTCATCTTTTTGGAAGGTCAGATGCTGTTTCTCTTAGCTCCTGCCTGGACTGACTTTCCACTAGAAGAATGTCCTTCCTTTGCTATAGAAAAGGATATAAACCACAGGCACTGATGAGGTGAACTAGAAGATGGTGGTATGTGCAGCCCTCAGGACCTGAGGCATTACATTTCTGGAGCAAACAAGAGGCCTCATTAAAATCCTGTAACATGCTGAGCAGCAAGGGCAGGAGGCTGAGGTCTAGTAGAGCAAGGGGAACACAAGAAAGTGGGGACTCCAGCATTGGAGCTTTCTGCTGCCTGTTGTGGAGGATGTGTCCTCCACTGACACCCCCAGCGTTTGCCTCGGCAGCTAAGTGCATAGTGATTTGGCTGGGATATTACTGCCTTTGTGCTAAATTCTTACAAGCACACTTTAAAAAAAAGACATTTTATTATATGACAAACCCCTGATATAAAATCATAATATTTGAGTTCTTTTGTATGTCTTATATTAATCCCAAAGCCGTGATTTTAAAACTAGTCAAGACACTAAAACCTATGCAAGCAATTTTCCAAAGGTGTAATTTTTCTTTCAACATAACTTTACATTAATATGGCATAAATAACAGTATATATTTTAGAAGCTGTAACACCTGTTTTAATCTGTTTATCAGGAATTACTTTATGTGTCATCCAGTATCAAAACATTGGTACTTTATACCTTGCATTTCCTTTCTTGATATAGTTGCCAGGTTTCCTCCAAAATCAATACAATTGTTCCGTGCAGCGTGCCATGTCAATGTATCATTTTCATTAAAGCCAAATACTTTGAAACACTGAAAAAGAGAAGTGTGCCAAATCCATAAATGAATGGCATTATAATTTCTGGTGAAAGCTATTTGTAACAAAAAAAGGTAAGCTGGACATTTAAGCAAAAAGGGGAATTCGCTCCCTTAACAGTAATAACTGAGTTGTCTTTAGGCCTATATGAAAGAGAAGTACTATAGTAGAAAATTAATATAAAACCCAATATTTTAGCATACAGTTAGAATATGTCAATCTAATGTTTTAGTAAAACTTATGTTAAAGCTTCTGGGGACACTTCTGAGGTGTGACTTTGTGGGAGGAATACCTAAGAAGACCTCAGAAAACAAACAAGTTTAAGGTATGTTATTGATGCTGAACATCCCAACTTCTGTTGCCCCGTTTGACAAACCAAGCTTTGTTCTCACAGGATAATCAATCACAGAAAGAGAATGATTCTGACATTACAAAGAAAACCACAAATTTACCATTTCTTGTAATATGGTTTAACCAAGATGTCATCAGACAGCTTTGTCAGAGTCAGGCAACCGAAATATGCTAATTAAAGCATGCAACTGAAAAGTTAATCAAGCAATTTGGGAGCAATTAGTTTTTATGGCTTCATTGATGATAGTCTATGGATTTTAAAAACATATAGGCTCTTATCCTGAACTTTTGTCTTTTGAGAAGGCTAAGAGTGATCTTACATAATAAAATGTGTTGGAAGTTTTATTTAAAAACCTTAACAGATGATTGGTTATAGAAAAAAGACTGGTAAATTTGCTCAAGAGAAGGTGCCTTTGAGGATTAAGAGCCAATGCATCGTAGGCAAGGGACTAAGGGTCCAGGCAACCTGTAACAGGCAGACAAGCTCAGTGCAATATATGAGAATATACAACAGCTCCAGACAAGTAAAGTTGTTCAGCCATCCTTGGCAATGCAAAACACAGGCAAATATAAGACACGAAACTTTCTTCTGGTACATCTCATGACCTCCTTATTAACTGCTGTGATCCCAATAGAGGCTATAATTTCTATTTCAGGAATCATATCTTTAGAGTCTTCATACGCAATCAGAATTTATTCTGTGATAACTGAAAACCCTGGCAGAGGGTTTTCACTGATACAGTGAAATACTCAATCAGATTGTTTTCATTCTGTTATTTTCAAAATACAATATACTGACACTTCATACTGTACCTTGTTGTCAAGGAGGAGCCAGTCTTCTGGACACCCACCCTTTGGTGGTGGTGCAGTGGGAGCAACAGTTGGACGAACAGTAGAGTTAAGTCTTTCACAGATGAATAACTCAACACTGCCACAGTTGAGATCATTCCATGTACCTGAAAGCAGATTAGAATAAAAGAAAAACAAAGTGCAACTGAGACTGGGATAAAAAGTGTCCTTTCCTAGTATTTCTCTCCCCCAGAAATAATAAGTAATCTTTAAATATGTTCCTCAGAAATATTCAGGTTTCCAGCAAAATTCATCATATGAATACTTTGTCAGAGAACAGAAATATTTCACTATTGCAAACCCATATCATTATGAAAGCTGAGTTTTAGTTCAAAGGCTTAGTTCACCTCTGTAAAGATCTGTAACACTTATAGAATCACTCTATCTATATAAGGTACTTGATCTTTGTTACCTTACTACCTGAGATTCTCACAGTCTTATAGTGGTCTTGGTAATTTTCTCCCTACAGGAGTGTGATGTATAACATTAACATTATCATCCCTATTTTATGGATTAGGAAAGAATAAAATAAATTAATTTCATTTCATTAGCTGTGGACAGTTACAAGGTAATTGTTTACAGCAGAGCTAATCACATCTTATGTTTAATGGAGATACTTTCATAATTCAGTGAAGTTAAGAACACAATTCATCTTAAGATCTCCCAAACAGGACATAGTATTTGCCCCCTGAAATGCTCATTTCCTTCCATTGACTTCTAATAGAACCTAGGAGGACTAACTCACCTCCAAATTTTGAGGCTAGAAATGTTAAAAAGTAAAAGATATTAATGGCTCCAAAGAAGACTAAGTGCTTGGCCAGTGGAAGCACAATTACTTCCAACTCTCTGTATTAATGGATGCATGGATTCACTTTAATTAGAATAGTGTATATCATTGTTTAGTAACAATCAAAGACACGCTCAAGTCCTAGATTATTATGAATTGCACAAATGGTATTAGACAGCTGCTGTCCTTGAAAGATAGTCATAAAATGGACAGAGGTTAGAGGAGAAACAATACTGATTCCATCTGCAGATGGTCTGATGCTTAACTGATTTGTTCATGTTAAAATTTTCTGACAAAGCTAAGAACAAAATTGCAGATATAATCCAATGGATTAAATACACGGAAATGCACATGCAGCCCTTCCAAAAGTGTGCTACACCTGCAGACTGAATGGTACAGCACCCACCTGTCTGAGTATACATGACCACACAGTTTTCATCATTATTTGCAAAATTGGGTTCGTTTGGAGCCCAGGCAACGTAGTTCACTGGAGATCCATCCATCCACCTGAAAGAAGTAATTTAGGGGAATTATAATTCTTAGTTGAATTAGTTAACATCTTTTTGAAAGGACAGAGTTCAGATATGTAATTTACATTTCCTATTATCCTAGCTTATGAACATGCTGTTCTCTGGTAAAAGAAAAGCAAGACCTTCCACTTTTGAATTAGTAAAAAATTCATTATATCAGCTGCCTACTCTGTTGACCTGGACCAGGTCTGAACTAACCATCTCAGCTGGTGGTCCTAGCCTTTCTTGGTCTCTGAGCATTGATAATCTGCAGGAAACACAGCAGTGTGGCACTGGACCTGGCTTTCTGTGGAGCACAGAAACAGAAATCTGTGCCTGTTTTAGTAAATTCTTGGGTCCAAAAGCAATACTGGAAGATCTTGTAGGGTAAGAGAAAGCTTTGAACATACTAGGGACCACTTGGAGCCATTTTGTTGAACAAAGGAAATCTTTAATATTATACAGCTGTTGCTTTCAGTTCTGCAAAAATCATTTCCTAGGTTGGTGATTCACAAATTTATTCTCAAAAAGTAGCCAAGAAAAAGTGAAAAAGCCTCAGTGTGCTGGAAGAAGGAAAGTCAGGTGGGTAATCTGCCAAGACCAAGAGCCATCAGACATCAGCTCCAGGGCAATTTAGTGGTTTTCCAGTTTTGGAGACTAAGCAACTGTATGTGTGTTTTTGCAAGTGAACTACAAATAAGGAATTCAGCAGGATGCCTAGCTGCTTCCACATGCAAACCTCCCAAGCTAAACAGGAAAAAACAGTACATAATACACCAGGAGAAATGTTATAAAGAAAATAGCAGCACCACCATCCAGCAGGGAGGATGAAACTGGTGAGGAAGCAACAGAGAACTGGAGAAACAACAACGGGTTTTGAGCAATGGGTGTTATGTAGAAAGCAGGAGCCCCAGAAGATGAGACTGTCCAGTCTCTGTGGCCTGTGGCCAAGAAAGACATCCTGAGGCAACACAAGAAAGATTGAAATGAAGATGCTGAGACTCATATGACCAAGCTTCAAATCCCAAGAGTAGTCTCTATAAAAAGAGACAGTGAGTGGGGAGGGAAGAGTGCCACATGAGATATGTGTCTGTAACTCATCTAAGGCTCCAGAGGAGATTTAGGACTTTCCCAGCATACTTTGTTTCCCAAGACATTTGCAGAAAAATAATGACTCTATATAGCTTGAAGCTGTCCTGCACTGGGCTCTGACAATACAACCATTTGGAAATTACCTTCCAGACAAATGTCTTCCAGTATTGAAATTTCATTTCTAAAAAAAACACCATGATGACTCTTACTGCAGGTTTCGAGGTTTTTTTTCACTGATATTTGAATATTCTGTAATGTCAATTTTATCTTCCATCTAACAAAGAAAAGTGGGTGCCACTGCACTGACTGTGAGTGAACATCTCAGTCTTACAATACAAAAGCAGAGTATAGAACCAAAGGAGGAGGACATGGATAGTGAAAATATTATGTGAGAAGTGCTTCCCTGAGGACCAGGATATATTTTAAAACTTTATGCCAAAGCATGTCTGTAGACACGTTGTGGCTGTCATTGAGCTTCAGCCGTCTCTTAGAGACATCCATGCCAAATATTCACACTATGAGTCTGGCAAATTTAATTGTTTGCTACTTACCCAAATGTTTTGTCAAGGCTCACACTTAAGCCAATATAAAAACTGTTTCCCCAGTCTTTATAGAAAGCCTAGAACAAAAAACAAACAAAACAAACCAACCAAACAAACAAAAAAGAATTTTAATGAGCTGTAAGAAAACAGATTTCAAACAAAATAAGCAAGCTCTCAAAAAAATGCTTTGGTTTCAGTTGTACAGTTGCATAGTATGCAGATGTGGAATTCTGTGCTTGAACTGCAAAATGCAGAATTTTCCTCAAAATTCCAGTATTTAAAGTTTTTTAAAAGCAGAATGGAATGGAAAAAAAATGGGGCAAGGTTTTTGAAGGCTGCACCCTGACAGTGTCCACGAAAAGAAGCTGAGGATTTGTCTACATGTAGCAATTTAGCAAAATAATGATCATGGTAAAGATCCTAAGCCTGTGAAAGGTGGCACTGATTTTTTTTATGATAGGAACCATTTTCTAGTATTTCAAAAGCCCGTGAGAAAGGTGCCTCAGTGAGGGACAGAATGGTGCATTTGCCTAAATAAAATGTGTTTCTTACGTATTTCCAAAGAAAATTCTTTTCACTTTCACCCTCAATGACAGCAAGATCACCACCATTCTTCTTGCAAAAGTCCCTGGCTTTTTCCATAGGCATTGGTTCCTTGCTGAAGTAGTATTCCTTGTGGTTATATATTATCCAGTCATCTTCACCAACAACATATTCATAATCTGCAAGGTAAAACATCAAGCAGTCTGTCATAGAAATTTACATCGTTATATGTTAATTTTTCTGTTATTGGAATTACAAGACTTACTGAATGTAGAAGCCGGCTCTGGTTTCAGTGGTGCTCCTGCAATTTAAATCAACAACTGAGTATGTTTCTCAGACATCTCTCAATGAAATATATTTATACAGGTGTTAGCATTTTAATTCCCAGTAATAAAATTGATCTTACTCAGTATGTTTATTTTTGTCACACAGTTTCTCAGAATATCTGAGAAAAAGGTGTTACATTCAGCAAAATACCATGTTAGTGCCAAGGATAGAGAAACTATGCCCAAACTTAGGCTTCTGTATTTCACTTCCTTAACCTGCTACATATACATCCCAAACTCACATGTGCATCTCATGGATTAAGTAACTGTTTTAAACTGCTTTTACTCAAATTAAAATGCATTAAGTATTTCATTGTGCTTGATAGCTCTAATACATGCAGATAGTGTAATCTGACCTGGAAAGGGTATTCCTATATGACTCTAAAAGTTGTTGAAGGAAGAAAGTTACCTCACCTTTTTTTATTTGACAAACATAGCCTTGCATATGTTCACAAAATAAATCATTCCAATTCATGTAACTGTAGCCATTAAACACGACACATTTTTCATTTCCATCATAATTGTTTGGTTCTCCGTGTGCCCATTTTTCAAAATTTACCTATAATGGAAATACAGCCTTGTTACTGTCTCCTTTTAAAGTGAAACAATTGTCTTATATATCATCTTGTTAAAGAAAAAAAATACTTCATTTGATCTCACAATCTGTCTTGTGCTTTGATGCCAGACCTTACAACAAGAAGGATGTGACCCTTGCATAGCATAATTTGTCAGCGTATTTATAAGTCTTGTTAGTCAGCCAAGAAGCTGTTGACATTTTTGTTATCAGGAGACATGAAGTTCTTCTGTCAAGTTTTAGAAAGAAGCATCGAAGTAGCGCCCTCTGACCTCTGGGTTGCTTATACTGCTCAGATGTTTCAAACTAAGATAAGTCATCAGTGCTGTCATAGGCACTTGGGCCCTGCAGACCTCACCTACTTAAGACAGTGTGGGAAGCAAAGCCTAGCTTGTGTAGACATACAAACTCTTTTTAACAGACATTTTAACTTATTTTTCAACAGAAAATGACAAATGGGAATATAGAGATTAGTACAACCAGATTTGCTTAGATCAAGAGAGATTTTCCATCACCTTTGGTGTTATTTCATTATTCTAAATGTTATACTGTTATCTAAAACTATGAACTATCAAAAGATAAAAACAGGAGGGGTTGAGAGAGCTGTTTGCCAAGACATCCAGTGGAAATTAGACAAAAAACTAAAAAAAAAATAAATTATTTACTCACTGGTGAGCCATCACTCCATGTAAATCCACTGTCAGAGTCCAAAGCACTTAAACCCATCCAATAAGATACGTGAAGATAATCCCTCTTTCTGAACGATTACAAATATAGTCAATCAGACAAAGTGCAAAATAGAGAAGGAGGAGGTATATCATTACATTATTCTCATGTTTGACATGTTTTGATATTTGAGGTATTATTTGAGACTTTCATCAAAAATAATCATTCAATTGTTATGTGACAAAAAATGCCCTGGCACTGCATGTGGCAGCAAAACACAGAGCTCCATGGGAAAGATCACAGGTGTCACGAGTCCAGAAATAGCAAGTTAAATGTAAATATGTTTTAAGGTCTTGGTTCCACCAAGTAGCTTAAACATCCAAATTCAGACCCCGTCTGCACACATAGGCTCGATGTAAACATTTATATAAGTACATCAATAGGTCAGGTTCAGTCTCCTGGTTTTCCTTCTTAATTAAGGAAGGTAAATGGCACAAACTCTTCCTTTACTCATCTACTGATCAAATACAAATAAGCTGAAAAGATCAGTTTGATCTCTCGGAACTAAACCCAGTTGAAACCGATTTTGATGATCCTTCTTGCATTTTTGTGTTATGTTCAGGTTACTTCAATGCATAACACCACCTTCCAAGAGGCCTACCAAGAAACCTTTTTGGTTACCTCTTTCTACCCATTTCATTCTGCCACTTCGCAGAGATACACACAATCTTGTAAAGTAGAAATTGATCATTTCTGCCATTCAGAAGGTGATTATTTATTTTTTTCATTATATTTAAACAATGGACTATGCAGATACTCACAAGCCAGCTATTAGGTTTTGTTCTTCTTCGCTGTGGATACATGCCAGATCTCCTCCAATGGCTCTGCAAAAATCTCTTGCACCAAACCATGTTTGCATTTTCTCCCTTCCTTCCTGAAAAATCTGTAAAAGTGGACCACTAAATACTGTGCTGGTTATTACTGAAATTTAGAAACAGAATTCTGGGCTTCTATCTTTCTTCTGGTCTCCTGGTCTCTAGTTTGATCACTTACTATTTAAACGTGCAACCATAAGCTTGTGGTCATCTAGCAAATTTGATTATGGCAACTTTTCCCATCATCTCAGACTCCAAACTTCAGTTCAACCTATATACAGCACTTCGTAGCACTTCCCAGCCACACTACTTGGTGATACTGGAGACATGTTATCACTGACTACCTACCAGGTAGGCAGGGTAAACTCCCCCTTCGAGGCATACATGAAATATATTCTCATTTGAAATTACAAACCTTTGCATTCAGAAATTAAACACCTACTTTGAAGCAGGAGCTGCTCTGAGGAACAGACTGCCATCCCTCTGGGCATGATGGGAGAGGGGTAGTGGTTGGAGGAGGAGGGGGTGTCACTCCCTCTACCAGCTGCTTGCAGAGAAACATGTTGTTTTCTTCACAGTTCAAAACATCCCATAATCCAGCTGAAGTTCCAGTCATCATGGCCACACAGCCTGGCTCCCTTCCTTTATGAAACAAAATTTTCATATCTTATTGATAAATACCTGCGTCTTTTCAAAGCATGTGTTACTTCATTAAGAGTAACCTGTCCCCACTGTCTTTGGATGCTAATTGCTCACAGTTACTCACATGCATTTCAATTATATCATAAAAATAAATTTTATCATTTTTACATTATAAATACTTTCTATATTTACATTATACTATGAATCACTTATCAACACTATCAAACAACAAAGAGCGAATGATCTCAATAGAGGCATGCAGTCCAAGTAGTCTCCTGGAAGGAGTTACCATGACCCTGGATTTAATTCCTTTAGCACAAGCGGAAAATTGCACTGGTGTTTCTGCCACTTTATGCCAGAAGAGTTTCTAAACTGCTATTTAGCTTTCAAGCACTCACTGCTTGGATCCCCAAAGTGGAAAGCTGGTGACCCCCATGACACATACCGGGCATTCCTGCATTCCAGTGTGTGAAGGTGACCACATCCCCACTAGCCCACTTGAACGTCCCCTGCTCCTCTGTGTCTGAGAGACCAATCCAGAAATATTTTGCTGGATTTAATCCAATTACAGAAGTCAGAAAAGCTTGTTCGTACCTGTGAAGAATAAGTACCAATCAGATGTATCACATTTTATCATAATTTGTTCATTTCTCCAAAACATTTATTGTAGAAACTCTGATAAAGTTACGGTGACTTGTTAATATGTGGGGAAAGATCAGTATGGATTGAGGACTTTCTAATTATCATGTAATCATAATTTTTTTTTATTTATATTTCAATGTCATGTAAATTAATTTTTATTTTCTATTTTGGTCATGTGAATTGTGTTTAGAATTTAGAGTGATTCTATTTTCATTTGGTAATGCACAACGAACATAAGCAAAACAGTAGTAGCAATAATGTACATAATACTATTCATTCTGCATAAATAAATGCTACAGTGTTTTACTGAGCTTTATGATAACATCTAGATGTTTAAATTATTCTAAAAAAGGGTCTTCCTATTGCAAAGAAAAGGCTGAAAAGCTCATATTCAGAAGAAACAAATAGTTGCATGTTTATTTTTTTTATTTCAATAAGTTTTAAGCAATCCTGCAATCTGGGGTTGCTGATTGAAAAACCGAGTCAACAACAGCTTAGGCGTGTAATAGCAATGGCTTGAATGCTTATATTGATGACATAAAAGACCCTGATTTATTTTGTAATGCTTCTTCAGTTCCAACATAGATTTCCTGCAAAGGAGTTGTACAACACCAGACACTGAACAACGGCAAAGAAGAGATTTCTGTTTGGTCTTTCCAGACTGGTTGCACCTAAGAAAGGACAAGAATTATGCTTCCATACCTGTCTCTCACAGTAACCAGGTAACCTTTGTTTTCTTCACATATTTGTTTTGCTTCTGAAAATGTTGCTGGCAACTGACCCACGGAGTAACAGTAGAAGCCGTGCTTCATCCAGCCCTGCCAGTGTCAACAGCAGAGACACACAAGAGCAGCTGTCAGATGGCACACCTCAGTACATTTCCAAAAGCCACATTAATACCGCACCTCAGGTCAAAATTAACCTCAGAAGCCATGAGAAGAAACAGAGGATAACCAAACACAGCTTTTGTCTCCACAACTTTATGTCTTGCCCCTTGATAAAGGACACACAAGGGGTCTTTGTGAGCAGTGAGCCATGGTTATGACTTGGAGCTGGCAAGCACGGTCACAGACACTTTGCAGCCTCTTGTGTAAAGCCTACTCTGCCTTCTCATTGTGCAAGAATAGCTGTACCTGTAGGCTACGAACAATCTGCAACAAAAGTCAGCCCACATATTCCTTCCCCCTGTGGTGGATTGGTTGAACCAAAGAATGCAGCATGCAACCCAAGACCAGTGGGCTACAGCATGAAAAAATACTGACATGATCTGCAGAGAGAGGCTTTTATGGATGTAGTGATCACTTCTGCACTAGGAGAGAGCTGAGGGGAGTGCTCATGTAAGTGAATGGGAAAAAAAAAAAAAAAACCTCATGTAAAGGAATGGAAAAAAAAAATCAATCTACTTTGTTATTAAATTAAGACAAATTTTCCCCATTAGTCTAAGAAGTATCAGTAAAAAAAAAACAGCAGTTTTCTAGGGTTCCACCAAGAATTGACTTCATCATACCATCATGGGAGTGAATGTAAGAAGAAACAACCTTTCACTGCTTTTGTTTTACACTTACTTTCTGGCAACCTGGGTGAGTAACCTCCTCTTCTCCTGCTTGTTCTGCCAAAGGTTTTCTTTTACAGACATAGCCGAGTTTCTTTTCACAAGCACTGTCAGCCCAAGATCCATCCTGAGCATGGTAAGAAGAAAACACAAAGAGAAGTGAAATCTAGAGAAATACAGATCCAACAAAATAATCACCATCCTCAGAATGAATCCCTCTCTGACTGGCTGAGGCCATTTCAGCTCTCTTCCTTGCCTTGTTCTCCAAAACTTCAAAACAAGGGACACAATAAAGAAAGCAAGGGCCACATTTTCTCAGAGGTGTGAGAATGAGGGTTACATGCATTAAAGATTCAGTGGCCGATGTGAACAGGAGGGAAACATGCTGTTCCACTCTATTCTCACCATCATACTAAATGACAATAGAAAGGAAATGCTGGCTCAGATAAGCATGAAATATATAAAATGCATTGAGTCTTTTTCCATAGTATCATGTCATTTTATGATGATATAAAGCAGGATAATTTTTTTTGTACCTAATTTTTTGTGCCTCCAGTAATATGAGACTCCAAGGTAGCCCTAATAAACCTATATTTTAGGTGTCTTAGGGGAAACAAGGAAGTCCTTGCTCCAAGAACCATACTATACAGCTATAATCAGCCATGTTGAATGTGGATGATGAATTACTTCACCCAGTTTCAGATGGGGGATTTATTGTAGAGCAGACTGAGTCTCAAAGCAGCACACTGCTTCTGGTGTTTCACCATACACCTTCCTCCATCTGGTCGTCAGTCTCCCTCCATCCTAAGATATCCTGAATTAAATCAAGTTCATAAAAAGCGTCTAAACCCCTGTCCTTTTTAACTTTTGTCCAAATTTTTTGTCATGTTTTCCTTTGAGAGGGCACAAAGGATTGAAAAAAGCATGAAAATGGGAGAGGGATTTTTACCTCTCCCTTCATAACGATGCAGTCTGCCTCATTCAGTGTGTGGGTTGGCTCTCCATGATGCCATTTGGTATAAGTCACAGGTGTCCCATCACTCCATTCAAAATACATTTGAACCCTGAGGTCATTTAGACCAATCCACAGTTCATCCTCCTGCTCTGGGAACACAAAGGTAATTGTAGGTATGGGCAGATCTTAAAATGGAACAATCACACCTCATGCCCACTTTTGACCAAGGATATTTAAAAAAACACAACAAACATCTAAGGTTATGGTTACAATGATACAATGTTCAAAAGAATAATAGTAACAGTGTAATGCCAGATAAAATACTTACTGTACCCAAGCTGAGACACTGTAAAACTGTACTCCTCAACATTGTGAATACTCGCCAGCTCTCCATCTTCTTTTCTACAGGAAGACTGGGCTTCTTTCCATATTTTGGGTGTTCTGTAAATTCTATAGCAATGACCTGCATAGGCCACCCAGTCTCTGGGGCACTTAAAAGGCTTTAAGTCACCTAAAAAGATTATTTCAAACAATTAATGAGTGGTCCCATTAACTGTTTTCTTTTAATCCAAAAGAAAATCACTTGTACTGACTTGAATTTGAAATATTGGAACACATACTGGCAGAGGAGAGAAGCAAAAGTCTGAGAATCACAAAGAATACAAAACAGAGTTTTCCACCCCAATTGTACTGGAAGCAAATGAAAAAAACTTTTCCAGAATTAAATAAATGCTAAGTAATTTAGCATGCAAACTTTCAGGACACAGCTCCCTGTTAAATCTCCTTCTGTGTGGCACTGGGTACAATCATATTTTACAAAAGAAGGTGCCTTTTCCTACATAGGGAACGTATCTTACTGAATTTGGGAGATTTTGTATTACTTTCTGGAAATATCAGGTGCTCAGGGGACAGTTGGAGCTCCTGCACAGCCCAAGCTATATATCAGAGGCCCCAAACATGTTTATGTTATAGTAGACGAGTCAGAAATCCCAGCTGCACAAAAATGCCATACGCTTCATTCAGAAGCTATTTCTTGGTGTGAAA
Source organism: Melopsittacus undulatus (assembly GCF_012275295.1). Taxonomy (NCBI): domain Eukaryota; kingdom Metazoa; phylum Chordata; class Aves; order Psittaciformes; family Psittaculidae; genus Melopsittacus; species Melopsittacus undulatus. The sequence continues at coordinate 118,315,494 of NC_047527.1, forward strand.
TTAACGTGGCCAGCAAAGCTATGCTCCATAGCTTTGAAGGTTCACATGATCTGCACCTACATAGCAAACCGAAGAGTGCAGCATGTGCACCCAATGTTGGCATGTGATCAACTACATTGTTCAGTGCCCCTGCGAAACAGTTTTGACTGGCACCAACTTGCATTGCCCTGAACAACATTCAGGCATGGTTTGGAGGTTACCATGGGTCAGAAACCATTCCCAGTGAGCTCTCTGTATGCAGCCAGAATGTACAGGACACCAGCTATGATATGCCATTCATACCCTGAGCCAGAGAATAATCTTATATATTAGCATACATGTAGTTGAAAGAGTTACTGTAGAGCTGGTTTTCAGGCTGGGAATTCCCAGGTGAGGTAATTGCACACTTTTCTTCACACAGATAAGACCTAGTCTGCCTCAGGTGGAGAAGGAACTCAACTGGGAAAAGGCGCCAGCCCCATATTCTGAATATTTCCTTTCAGAATAGAAAAAAAAATGGGTCAGAGAGGGGAGTGTGAACTCTGGCTCACATCTTTTGGCAGGACACATCATTACTGTGTTTTTCAGAGTACAGGATATTCATTAGTATCTTGTGATCTGGACAACATGACCAGACATATAATGCTGCCTTCTTTAGTTCCCTTGGATCCTTTCAAAATGATGAACAATATCTAGATATCACCTTCAAAATGAGAAAATGAAACTCTTCTCAGTGTTTGACCCAGGTCAACAAGTGTAATCCTTTTGTTTTGACAATATATTATTACTGCATATATGATATCTCCCCAGTATTTCTCACTGACTACAAAATAGCCTTGTTTTTTGATAAACATACCTGAGGCAACAGTGGAGGAATCCAAGGAGGAGTTTCTCTTTTGGCAGATATATCCCAGTTTCCGCTCACACACCTGGTTTTCCCATTTGCCATTCCTACCTTGGAAGGTCCCACATATTTTTCCAGATTCCACAGCGGGATTTCCTTTAGGAAAGAGACACGGAACACATTTTCAGTGTTAACACTGAAAATTTTCTCCTTATCAAAGGAGGAAACACACAAGTCTTTTGCAGTTGCAAAGCCACTAGTGAATTATTCTTTAGAGTGATAATTCACTAGAGAGGCAACAAAGGAACACCAATGGGATGGGTGAGAGGGTTGGCACTTAAAACATGAGACTGGCCACTCTTCTCCCATGCACTGTTGAAGAAGAAATTCAGTGTATTTGAAGCATGACAGCAGACAGAAAGAGTTTTATAGAAGCTCATATAAGATACAATTACTTATGGGGTGACAGTATAGCAAGCAACTCAGCATCTTTTACAGTGGAACACAAGACATGGAATGTGTTTTTTAGTTCCACAGGAGTGCTCAGTATAAGGAGTACTTCCTTGTAGTCACAGCAACTATTATGAAAATGCATAATACAGCAACGTGTGAGACGGTGACTTAGATCTTAAGAAAATAATATGGGGAAGAGAATTTTGACCCAGACGCTGATCATCTTTTCAGGAAAGTGCACTTACCTGGAGCCCAGTTTAGGTATCTGAAAGGACTGCCCCCCGTCCATCGCCAGCCACTGTCAAGTGCACGGAAAAGACCAGTCCAGAGCTTTGCATTGACACTCAGGTCACTAGTGAGCCCTAAATGGCCAAAAGAAACAATCAGTAAAGTTATTAAATGTCTATGAATTTGTAAGTTATTCACTAAAACTTGAAATAAAATTTTAAAGCATGGAAAACCAAAACGTGCCCTTGTAGATATCTTTTTTCTTTAATATAGGTTACATTTTTCCACTATTTTAATCCTTTTTTTTTTTTTTTTGTGAGAAAGGGACAAGCTTTTTTAAGGCCTATTTTCACAAGGCAAATATAAGTATCCATGTTAAGGCTCTTGAAGATGATCTACATTTTAAACATATATATTAACTCACTTGTTTGATGATGTTCTGGGTTTTTTACTTTACCTAATAAATACATTTCTTCACGAACATCTGTGATACTTAATAATTCTGCATTCTGCTGCTGGCAGCTTTTTCTTGCTTGGTACCATGTCAAAAGTGACTCTGAGTTTATCTGATAGTGAGTTCCTGTGACAGGATTTGTTTTCCAAAGGTTGTTGTGGATGGCATCTATAAAACATGACAACAGCTGTTTGACAAAGATAATCATACTTGCCAACTTAGAAAATAAAATCTTCATTGCAGACTAAATCTATACAATCTTATGATTTGCTACTCTTCTACATATAGTTTGCCCCACTTAAATATACTTAGTCTGTTCAATATTAATAATACATTAATCACGAGGCATTCTTCCTCCTTACAAACCTAATTTTTCTTCATTAACATTGTTCTTTTTTATGTATATAACTCATCTGTTTGTCTCACAGTTCAGTCCACATTAACCCACTCACTGATATATTCTAGCTGTACACATGCATTTCTTTACTCCCAATGCAGAAAATCTCCAAACCCATTTCTGACCTTGGGACCCCTTTTATGCTCTTCAACACTTCCCAACATGACAGAAATTATCATTACCAATCAGATGTAAAGTAGGGGTGAGGACTAAGGAACTTGTGCTGGGAATATTGGAAAGGTCTGTTGGATGATTTGTAGGCATAAGGAGCACTGGAGCGCTGGAAGCAGGTAAAGGCCACTGCCCCTATCCTGCATCCTTCCATTCACTTCAGCCCTCCTGTTTTCCATCCTCCAATACACCATCATCTCCTGCTTCCCTGTATCTCACATTCCCCATTCATTGCACTTCTTTCTGCCTTTCATTTGCCTTTCTTCTCCCTAGTCCTAGCACTTTCTCTTCATTTTTCCATCAGTCCCAGTCACCACTCTTGGAATATTCCCTATATGTACCAGTCTCAGAAACACTGTAGGATCACTCCTCATCTCTGCTGGAGAAACAGTGAGAGTGAAGAGCAGATACCTCATTTTGTTATTGCTCAACCCACCAGTGAATGAGGCTAGTAGAATCTAGCTCACTGCCCAATGCTAATCATAGAATCATGGAACAGTTAGGTTTGGAAAGGACCTTAAGATCATCAAGTTCCAATCCCCCTTCTATGGCCAGGGACACCTCAACACAGGGACTTGTCACCCAAGGCTCTGTTCAGATTCCACATCCCAAGGAGATTTTGACCATGAGAGTGGATGAAAACTTTGTTTAATGACTTTCCTGAAATCTTTATGAATAAATTACCTTTTAGTGGACAGTTTCCAAACAAATGGTCTTTATCAAAGTCTGGAGAAGTTGCACACCAGAGAGAGCCTGCATCGTCACTCCGGGGGATGCACTCAGTGTACCATTTACCATGGAGCTTAAAAGGGAACACGCAAGGTGCGCCAAAGGCATTTCCCCCCAGTGTATAGATATCTACAGAGAGAACAATAGGTCAATAGTAGTCAGTTGGTGTCAGATATTCAGCACAGTGTCTGTTCATAAGCAGCTCTCCATGGACACAGCTGAGCTGTACAAGAGCTCAGCTCATGAGTACTTCATTACCACAAAGCCTTCCCAGGCTGCTGTGCCAATTAGGTGTGATTATGGAAAGATACTCAGAATTAAGACTCTCAAACAACACTTAATTTACCCTCAGAACAGTTTCTATCTATTTTTTTTTCACTGCTATCTGGACTACAGTATCAGAGGTGCTCTAGACCCAGCTTCTCCCACTGCATACATACTACTGTCCTTGGATATTTAAGGCTCTTTTGTTTTGTATTTTTCCCCTATATGGTTGAAGAGGCTTGAAAGGAGATATTTTTATTATTCTTCAAGAAAAGAATCTGTATCTTAAATTTGTAAGTGTCCTTGCTGGGGAGAAACCCTCCCATCTCTATGCAGTTTAATTTCCTGCTATCTAACAAAACCATGCAAACTTCACTCCAGCTGGAACCATTGTAGGTCACAGCCAAATTTTCAACCCTTGTTATTTAACTTCACACCCTACCAGTGTCACAGCAGAAAAGAGGTTGAACACTCAGGCCTGGAGGCACACTCTAAACACCCCCAGGGGTGTAATAATGCATGAAAAGGAAAACCAAGTAATAGAAAAAAATAAATATTTAAGTATAAGACAAATCGATCAGACATATTTTGAAATAGTCATAGGTTTTCTCCTGCTTTTGCTGGACAAATAAATTTCCCATTCTCCATTATGATTATATTATAGACCTTCATCGTTTTATTCTATCACTTGGAAGAATTGCACTTTCCAGATTATGCAGAAATAAATACAGTCATATTTGCTGCTTTTCTACAACCTATTTGTAGTTAGCTCTGCTTCTGGTGTCACTGTAAGAAAAGTATTGCTGCATGGCAAGCAGGAGGTGGAATGCTTTGCAAATAGGGGCAGTCAAATTACCTAGAAATAGAGATTAATTTTCAGTACTCACCCTCATAACGCTGAGAGCACATGCTGTCTGCAGTTGCATAGATTTTCCACATGCTCCCTTTGCCTAATCCATTGGACAACCTAATTTTCTTCCCTTTCCCTTTGCCATAGTTGAAAAATAAATCCTTGCCATAGGTTGCGATCATGTCATTTCTACATTCCCACCACTGGAGCTCATTTGTACTGTTGCAGGATTCCAACGTGATGGCAGCCTCTTCATCCTTGGACAGCACTCCCAGGCACAGCTTGAGCCCCACGCTCAGCAGCTGCTTGGCAGAGATCCACCTGAACTGTTGAAACTCATTGTGCTCATCACAAGTAGTAGTTATGACCGAGCTAGAGTTTTGAGCTTGGGCACAGAGCTTGCTATCTTCATTATAGAATGAAAATATCCCACTCTCTATAAAATAAAATGAGGAAGCAAACATCTGAAGAAAGATTTTGTAGATCAGTTACTTGCTATTTGACAGTCTGCTACGACAAAAGAATTAATGTATAAAGTCCACAGAAAAATAAATCAAGGAGGTTAATCAATCAGTATGAAGGATATTCATCAATATGTTCTTAAGATGCAAGCAATGCAGAAGCTGAAAATACATTTCTTTCAATAGAAATCCCTTCTTCACATCCCTCCTTAAAGCACATTGTTCTTAAAGCACCATTCAAAAATTACTTTTATTAAATTTAATGAGCTCTTCCACCACCACACAGCACATTAAACAGGCTTTAATTCTGCAAGTAAAAGGACCTTTTTTTTTTTAGAGCTATTAAAAATCATTTACATACTCAAAATTCACTCCAGAATATTTGGTCTAGAATGACTGTGGTTTTCAGCTCATCAAGCAAAGGGTGTATTCTTAGGTTTTGGTTAATTACTTTTGCAATTTTTAGCAACTGTGCAAAAAGTTGTTTCTTCACAAAGTTCAACTTGCGAGTTTCTCAGGAGGGAAGCTACAACTTGCAGCATCATCAGTTCAGTTTTGAACACAGTTAAGCTAAGTACCCCAAGTGCCATTAATAGCTACGTTTGTAAATAGAAATGTGAGACACTGCACAACAGCATTTTGTTTCTTAAGATCAGCTTCAAAAAAGGGACATAACTTCAGCTTGTTCTGAGTCCTGACCATTTTTGCAGCTCACCTTAGCAACATTTAAGTGATAGCAACATCATCCAACTCTCTCCACTATGCCACTGAGCTTTACTGATACCCAAGGTTTCTTGCCAGGGATGGAATAGTTACATGGGTCTTCATAACTACCCCCTCCCCCTCCCCCCCCCATATGCCCAATCTGCCAGGGAGTAGTTGAACAGCCTTGATGATGTTTGTCTGAGAGGCTGCAGACCTGAACAAGGCAGATGGCACTTGCCCTGGCACAGCTGTCCTGCTGCGGTGGTTCTTGACAAGGTTAGCAGAGGATGGGTAAGTGTCAGCATGGGCTGACCCAAAAATATACAAAGAAATTCTCCTGTAGTAGATTAGATCAGTATTGGCAAGTCCCTGCTGCCATTCAAGAGATAGCACTGGACTCCCTCATTTCTCTAGCTGGGAGGCTCCTGTGGGAAAGAGCTGCAGACACACCATCATTTGTTTTCTGAGCAGCAGCAGGAGTATCTGAAATATAACAGACTGAAGCTTTTAAGGTTCATCCTAAAGACTTCAGCTTGGAAAAACTGAATTCCAATATAAAACAATCAGTATGCCATAGTCTATATGAACTAAGAAACTCAAAGCACACATCAGCCAGTGGCTCCATGCATGCTGAGAGGATGCTGCCCTGTACCTCTGAGCTGTTCTAACCACCAGTGGAGTAATTCCAGATTGACTTTTGTCTGGATTCAGCTGGCTGATTTTCAGGGATCAGTACTGTCTAGACTATGCCCACATCTCTTGGCTTGTTTCATTTGTGCACTACCTTGAAAGCTGGTTTAAGGAAACAGAATGCCAATACAGACACCACTAAATTTAAGAGTTCAATAAAACTGTTTCAAATGACATGCTGTAACTAGATCTAAACTCTCTGTTCACCAAGCAGGGACATCAGGAAAGCATGAGAAAAAAACTTGCAAACCTTCATATTCAGCAGAAAACAAACACTTACCGGACATTTGAAGAGCTGTACAAAAGGAAAAGAGAAATGTCAGGAGCAGGTAGACAGCCATGGCCAAACGCTTGACCCCCCCTTCACGTCAATCTGATGCTAAGACCAACTCTGTGCCTTGCAAGAAAACCCTCCTGCAGTGAATCACCCTTTCTTGTTTTTAAGACCCAACAGATGCAGGGAAGTTCTGAGATGCAAATAAGGAAACAGGGAACTGTATCATGTCACATGAGTAATTTTGAAATAATACATTAATGAATAAACTTTTCTTTCTAAGATAGTTTCTCTATTGTATAAAATTTTTGTCTTCCATAAAAATACGAGATCTAAGAGAAAACATTTTAGTGAGAATTTTTGGAGATGTACCTTACAATTCAGGATCATAATTTTTACGAAAAGGTGGCGTGAATGTCTCTTCACCAGAAATAAAGGAAAAAGGAAAAAAGAAGAGGAAGGTTTGTCTGTAGCAATAAATGATGAAAAAAGTCACAGTGCCATGCAGTACTGTGAAAACTTGGCTGTGACACCATGCAAATCAAGTACCTGCAGGTTAGAATCAGAGAGAAACAGAATTTCCCATATCTGCAGTTCTACAGAAAAGAGAAAAACTGGAGAAAATAGGGCCTGTCTTCTTCAGGAGGCACCTCTCCCTTCTTTTGCTCCATTCTTGGCTATATGCAGGAGCACTGAACCCAAACTGACAGCAACAACCGAAGAAACTCCAAAAAGAAACCACACATTTCTAGGAAGAAGAGAACCTGTAACTGGAAAACAGTGGATTTTCAACTATTACTAGAGAGGAATATGGAATGCTGCCACCTTTTTCACCCCACTGGTCTGTGAAAATTTGCATCCTTAAAGTGCACACTCTTCAGGCATTCTGACAGAATTCAGATAGTTAGTTTGAAAAAGCTCTCTCCTTCATGATAGGTAAAAGAATTAGACATAGAGGGTAGGGAAGAGAAAAGGCACTCTTGTGGAATGTTTGCATCCCTTTTTGCTTGTGGCCTTTGAAAAATTTCTGTTCCTGTATCTTTAGGAGAGGCTAGTTTGGAGTAACTTCCCCAATATTGTATTTGCAGCAAGTAATTTATAGGGTCTTTCCCTGAGAACTGCAGCTGTTCCAGGCAATGAAAGCCCTGGACACCTACAAGAAGGTGTGGGATCCTGCTTCTATTGTTCTGGCTGAGATGTAGATGACTCTGAAAAGGTAAACAAGGAATTAGAGCAGAAAAAGTTACAACAGTGAGGGAAAATAGTAGGACCTGAGGGCCAGCAGGTACAGCTAGACCAAAAACGTGGAAAGAATGCGAGCCTGAAAAGGACACTGACACCTGAAGTAAGTGAGAAAAGAGAGAAAGCTGCCTCCAGAAGGCAGCAGATGGTTAATTACTCAGTAAACTATGATGCATATGCAAAGATGGCTGTACTGAGTCTGAAGTAAAGCATTCTGGTACTCCCCAGCATAGGAATGCTTAGCTCTGCAACCTCAAATTTCCAACTGTCCTTGCTTCCTTGTTCAGGAGCTCCAGATGTGCAGATGGAAAAAGTATTTTTATTTCTTTAGGCAGGAGAAATGTAATGTCTTGTGGTTCTGCTGTACACAACATCTCAGCATCTCCAAAGCTACTGTGAGGCAAGTGGAATTACAACAGGGAAAAGGAAACTAGTTCTATTCTGAAGAAAGGTCAGTGTTTGGTGAAGGACTGTGAGTGACAATCTGCTGAGACAGGCTGAAAAACAGTAAAGCATAAAAAGGTCAGCTTCACCTCAGTGTTTGTATGCTTGCCTGAGCAGACCCCATCATAGCCCAGAGTGGGAAAGAAAATCAGAAGATTGCAAAGATGCACTCCAGCGTCTCCACTTGGCAAGGCACAGCCTGACGTTTTAGAAGTAGCAAGGAAGAAAGGCTGCCGGATTTTGTGTTGAGTCAGCATTGTTCCTTCAGCAATCTCTGCTCCCAGGCAGGAAGTTACACTCACAGTGTGCAGATTCACCACCTTTCCTCTGAAGCTCGAGCTCTTCTGAAGAAAAGGGGAAATGAAAATTAAACACAAGGGTACCCAGAAATGTACAAATGTGCAAAGATACAAACCTTTATGCACTACCAAATATTGCCATCAAGTCATTCCTGAGCTGCCCACAGAAATGCATGGGTGAGTTCATCCAGGTTCAACCAGATGCTTCCCTAGAGAAGTTAAACATATAAGAGCAAGTAGTAATAGGACATGGCTCTAAACTGAAAGAGGGTGGATTAAGATTAGCTATTAGGAAGAAATTCTTTATTGTCTAAACTGCCAAGATCAAACATAAGAAATCCTGGCAGAATCAGAGGATTATGGATATGAAATATTAGTGAACAGTTAAAAATTAACTTTACTTTTCTATCATGTAAATTTCATCTTATTTCTCAAGAAATTATTTACCTTGTTCTTACAGCAAGAATATTTCAAAAAAGCAAGATCCCAGTTCCTCTGTGATTCCTCTGTGAATATATATTTATGCAACATGCAGCCTGACACCTCCTCTAAGTAGCAGCATCTGCTCAGGAGACAAAGCAAGAGGCCATAAGAGCAAGAAGATGGTTCTAAAGCAGCTGTCCTATCCCTACAGGAATAACAGTAGTAGAAAATGGCTGAAAGAGTTGGTGAAGGATCAGAATACTTTAAATAACAAATTATGTTTCATCCATATGAATATGAATCATTTCCAAGAAGACACACTGTTCTTTTTCAGTCAAATAGAGCAACAGGAATGATTTCCCCAGCCCAGGCTTCAAAACATTCTTAATGTACTCATTCACTTGTCAGTAACACTGCAGTTTAGCAGCAGGAAAAGAGAACATAATGTCAGATCACCAAATGATGTTTGGTAAAACAATCACACAAGACTCCAGTCCAGGAAAGATGTAAATAACATGAGAGGATGGAAAGAGAATACCATTTCAGAAAGTACTCTCTCAATTCTTCTTGCAATTGCATGATCAGTTTTGTCACAAGCATGACCAAAGGAATGATGATATAAAAACCTGGGACTGGACCCTGCATTCAGACAGTCTAATAAATGAGTTGCCATCACTGACAAAACGAAACAAAAAAAAAAAAACAAACTAAAAAGTCCTGTATAATTACAAGTCCCTAGGTAAAAGCCTTTGATTTAATGTTATATTAAAATATAGGTATTATTTAAAGTGTTCAAGTTTGTTCATTTCTCTGCCTTCAATCAGCCCTCATCTTCAACTCACTACATGGAACTCTAAGGATTTCCTGTGCTCTAAGTGCCATCGCTGCCATATTTGCTCATTTCAATGGGAATTGAAATTCCATTGTATTGCAGTAGGGGAGCAGTAAACCATGCAGCTTAACTTTCCTCCTCTTCTGAAAATCTTTCAAGTCTTACTCATTCACACTCTTTCTATAATAAGCAGACCAAGCAAATTGGAGCAGACCTTCTGATTTGGTACTTCCTCTGTTTTTTCCATACCCATTCACACAGGAGAGCAGAATAGATGTGGGATTTCACAGAAGCAGCTTCCCCTACTGCCAGCTAGTAACTAGCACCGCATTTTAATTCTTTTCAATTCAAGGATGATGTTGGATTTCAGGCAGTGTAACTGGGTAAGTTCAGAACTATCCAGGCTCCAGTAGCTGGATTCTCCATGACACTGTTTAGCTATATAGATATACCAGACAGTATCTGAGGCATAGTGCCTCAAGATTGTGCAGAGCCCCATAACAGGACTGAGCTTCCTTCAGATAGAGACTGCACCTCTTTGCTGTTTGCACAATGAGGCTGGGATTCCAACCAGGGACTCCTGACCTTCCACCCTCCCTTTCACATACCTTGCTAGGCAGCACCACTTCTCCATATAACTGAAACATCATCCTTATATTAACCAGGTAATTTGGTGGTTTCTGGCACATTAAGTCACATCAGGTGGCATGAAGAACCATTAGAGCTACTACTCCTTGAAAAGATATGCTCAAAGAACTGTGAATTAAAAATGGAAATGGTGGAAGGGACAGAGGCAAGGAAGTAACTGAGTGAAAGGGAGCAGAGCCAGGGAAAAGGAGCTCGAGCACAAATTGCCCCATCTTACCCACATGTATATATAATTTGAGATTTTTACTAAATCACTGAGCTGATGTTTTTGTCTTGGTTTTAAACAGACAATCCTGGGACTGGTTCAGGAAAATATGGTCAATATGTTACTTAATCACAACTTCAGATGGAAAATCTACCCAGTTGTAACATCTCCTTTTTAATTTTATTATGTTACAGTCTTATATAGACAAGACTATAAAATGAAAAAAAAAGTTTAAAAAGTCAAAGCTAGTTACTGTTTGTTTCACAGAACAAAATCTGAAACCATTGTAAACCTTTGTATGCAAGTGAGGAGTCATGCATGATTTGCATCTTGTAAGACATATAAAGATGAATATTAACTCCACTTTGGGAAGTCTAAATTTCCATAACTGGTAACTGATCCAACCATTTTAGAAAGGAAATAAAATCAGTAGCAACTAATACAATGGTAAAGATAAATTATGCTTGACTTCTGCATACACTCCACAAACTTATGCTGTGCATTGAGAGGCTGCAGGAGAACAGTACCGATGTGTGATCACCCTAACAGCTGTCCAGCACTCCTGTAAAAGTTCCAAACACATAGAGGTAATGTTCCTCCCTCTCCTCAGTAACTGACCTGTAAAGAAAGAAGTTTTACCATCACCTTCATTACTTCCCCCAGACTAATTGACATGCAGGCAGCCAGGACACTGGCAGCTAACACCAACCACACTTTCCACTTCAGCAGCTTGTCCCCAGATTTTACCTGATTAAATTCTAGAATAAAGAAACTACAAGAACTGCCTACTTGGTTCTCTGTGACGTGTGCAATTGTGGGAACTGAAATTATATCAGAAAAGGATTTTTTCTGTATGTGGTTCAAAGAAGATGTGCCTAAACACAAATTGCCATCCAGTAACTACCCCTGTAGTTGAGTCCCTAGCAATGCTTGAAATATGGTAGAATTAGAGATGTTCGTTGAATAGCATGGAGAATCTGTACATTAGCATGGTTGGAAATAAATCTGCTGCAGAAACTTCAAATCTTGAGAGCCTTCTCAAGTGGATCTGTCTACATTTTACTTCCTTTATTGCATCCATTTCTATTGTTCCATTTAATAACTAGTCAATATTATGTCTTTCCTTAAGACCCACATTCACCAGTGTCAGCCACCAGATCAGGATATCTGAAATCTTACACATTATTATACAATGGTTACAAAATAAAGTAACTGCTGTAAATAACATTACGCACACACTGCAACTGGCTACTACACTATTTGCACATGAGAAAATGGCTTTGGCTTAAATCTAGTTGCATAATTTTATTAAAACAAGGCACATTTTATTACATTACATTTTACATTACATATTACATTGCATTTCATTTCATTACATTAAAGTGTCGCATGTTCATTCCGTTCTATGTTGGTCACAAGATCCTTTGTGTCACTAGTTCCAGGAACAACATCACTATTAAAATACAAATTGTTCTCAAAGCTGTCATTTGTTGACAAGCGATTCTTCCTTCTTTTGTAGAAGAGATAACCTGCAAGGCCACTTCCAACTAGGATGAGGATGACAACAATAACTACAATTCCTGTTTTACTGTGGTTCAAAGCAGTAGTCTTCTTGTCCTTCGTCATTGCTGAAAAAAAATACAAAGAAATCAAGAGGACACCCCATACTCTTTATATAATTACTGGAAACAATTTCTTTAGAAAGTATGATCCTTTAAGCAAAAGCATTCAATTTGTTTCAAAATAATGAGAGGCAAAGTAATTGATTTTTAATATTAACACTGCATACATCACAAATTATTATTTTTAAATCTGTGTTTGGGCACTGAATGGAGGATATTTTATCCTACACTCTTAGGAAATAGATACATCAGAAAATGTCGAAGACATAACACAGAATATGATTTGTTCTGTTTATGATCTTACATAAGATTTTTGCTGCTTGAAAGACAATATTCTTACCCTTTGTAGGCATTTCAGCTGGTGGTACTTCAGCTGCTGGTGGCATTTCAATTGCTGGCATTTTGAAACATTGGAAAAGAATTATGTTATTATTTTATTCTGGGTTTTATTTCTATATTATTTTTTATTGCTACATTTGGAAAATACTGAAAATCATATTCAGATAAATACACACCATTACATACTGAAAACACCTAGTTTTAGTCCAAGCAGAGCTATATCTGGCCTATCAAAAGGCACAGCACCATAGTCTACCATATTCTGGTCTCCTATGTAGCTATTTATATACACTAGCATAAAAGAAGAATCACCAAATTGTTCCATGGAGATGGGCATCATTATAAAACCACAAGAAAATCTACACAGCATCTTCAGGACAAAGATGATCAAACATAATCTTCAGTATAATTACAAATGCAGTACTTGTTATTTTATAAAAACGTAGCAAGTAAAATAGATCTAGTTTGCCAAGAGACTTTCATGGCATACCTACATAGGCAATTGAAATCACTCACAGACTCCGAAGTGTCTTAGCACATATCACATCCAAACTAAAATGTGTGTAGCTCACTTAAAATTTAATATCTGGACCATGAAATCTGGCTTGCTGGAAGAATCTGACATCACTCTCCAGGCTCAGGGCAGCTATTGCTGACACTGGCATCAAACTGATGAACTGGGATGGATTGAGGTTCCCCTCCCCCTAAAATATACCTAGTTACTATCTCCAGCACAGCCAACCAGCACCTGTTGAACTACTGAACAGTTATTTAGAATACCTCCTTACTTACAGAATAAATTAGATTATTTATAAAAGAGACCAGCTACCAAATTTCAGATTACTGTCTTAAAAATACCTCAATAAATAGGACACAAAATTACATCTATTCTATTGGAAGGCTTCAATCACAGTTTTGCATTAACAGCCTCTTCAGAAAACAAGAAATATAAGCCATGGCAAGTGCAACTAAGTAAAATCATATTTTTAACACCTAATTTATTAGCCTATAGCCATTTAGTTGGGTGGGTTGTTGGGGTTTTTTTCAATTCTGCAAATGGAGCATTATCACAGCTTTACAAAACTGTGTCAAGCCAAGCTGTATTTCTACAACCGTATAGGACTCAACCGTGCCCTGTTCTTGAATAAGCAACTGTCTAGTCCTTGCATTGACACTGGTATTTGGCTGACTCCATGGCATTCCAGTTCAGGAGGCTAAAATGGCTGAAGCTAATCCTGAAAAATAAATTAACTGAATGAGAGAAAAGTTTTCTGGATAGAGAATGAAAATAAAGTGCCTTCTTGTTTGTCAATTGCAATGTAAAAACACAAGCAACTAGACTGAATCATACAGATGGCTGTATCTGACAGTTCTGCAGTATTTCCCGTAGAAGATATAGTCATCATTACAAGCATCTGAGTAAGTAAGAATAATTTTGCATGAGAACAAATTTATAGAAAGAAAAGCAGAATTTCATTTCTGGTATGTAGAGGAAGTGGGCATATTTCAGCTACTACAGGCATTTCACTCTTCTCAGTAAATATTAGTAAGAGGTTTTGATACTGCAATACATGCTGGAAGAAATGATTAGGAACTCATATGCACTAGACATCCTTACAGTCAAAAATCTGCACACTCTATTATTTCAGGACAGTTTTGGTTTAGCATTTGCTCTGCTTTTCATTAATTTATCTTCTCAAAAAAAAGAGAACACAGAGACAAAAGGTTCAAAACTGTTCATTAACTTACAATTCAAAAATACTTAATTCACAGAAACTACTTCATATTCAGAAAATGCAGGCACATGAGACTGCCAGAGGGAAATAAACAAAGGACTGAGCCAAGAGTATACCCACGGAATGTATTTTCAAATAGATGAGACAAATTTGTGTGCAAGGCACAGTACTAACATTGTGATTACTCAACAATTATCAATATAGAACAGGCAAACTTAGTAAGTGTATACACTAGGTACAGTTAAGATAGGAAAACAGTCTTTTAAGCCAGTTCTGAAGGGGGTTAAGCACTGGTCAGAACTTGTACTTTCAAAGTTATTCTGTTTTTTTATTGGCATGCATCCCTCAGCATTTATAAAACCTCAAAACACCCAGCTAAAATGCACTGAGTACATCAGCCATCTACCAATGCAAGCACACAAGGAGCGTACTCCATGCATAAAACAAATTCATAAATGTAGCACTTACTTTTTGGCTTTTTACAGACATAGCCTCTATAGGAAGAACAATAGAAATTATTCCAGTACCCAGAGTTCGCATACATTTCAACACAGTGCTCGTTTTGTTGAGGGGAAGGCTCTCCTGCATTCCAGTTGACAAAATTCACTGCAGTGTTGTCTAGCCACAGCCATTCCCCTAATTGGAAAAACATTGAATATGTAAAATCATGATAGTATTTATTTCCATCTTGACACTCTCTCCACATTTATTGCCTTCCTGAGAAATCTACATGTGGCCTCTCTTGAAGACAGGTCACTAGACTATTTAAATTTCTGGTCTGACACATCATGTTGCCCCTACATTTTTATCCAAATGATATATCAACAGTTTTTGGAAAATGGCAGGCCAATCTGGATTATGATGTTACAAAGGCAATACAGTTTAAAGAAGTATCTCTGACAATATATTGCCATGGTGCAGTGTCAATTATTTACTCAGTTTATAAAAATAACTGATGTAAAATATAATTTATCTTCACAAGAAAGCCCTTTATTTCAGTAATTTGAAGGGAGGTTTTTTATTACTCTTTTCAAAGCCTGCACGGAAGTTTTTCTAAATACAATTTTATTCCATTTGGTTTTTAGTTTCTGCTCCTTCCCACTGACTTTACTCACACGATTTTCCTTTTGAAAGATTCGCTTCAGGAATCTTGTGATCACTGTTGTTCAGCGGTGCCTGGACTTTCTGTCTCTTCCTTCCTGTTCCTTTTTTTTCTTTCTTTCTTTTAATAGTGCTATTTATTTAGAACAAATTTACCCCTTGTGACTCTTAAATTGTACTCAAACAAGCAAATTCTTAGACTCGGCACGAAAGCTGTGTTTTGTTTTCTGATGAAATTCTTCACATTTTGCTTTTTTTTTTTTTAAACAGGACATGGTGTCTGGATATAATTTTTCCAAAGATATGAAATTTAGTTATGCAGTTATGCTGAAATCACTATAATCATTATCTAATAATACCATGGCACCTACTTGCTGAAGCAACTCTTTTATGATCAGTCTAAGAACTGTGTTGTTCTGTACCCACCCTTGCATGACTTTAAACCACATTTTATGTGTTCATTAACCACATGAGTAAACCTTAGCTTTTCCTTATGGGTTATGCTTCTAAATCACTGCTCTCTTCAAATTCTTCCTCTTCTGCTGAAAACTCCCCTTTCCTGGTTAAGATTTGAGTAATGTATTCGAATACTTATCTTCTCCCCAGCTAGTTTGTCATTGAAATGGCTGAGCAGGAAGCTGTAAAAAAAAACCTCCAAAACTCAAGAAAACTGCACACCAAGTCACCTGAATAATTCTGCAGTCTTGTCTTTGACATCTGAGCTTTTAGTCTGAGCAGCACAAGACCAAAGCAACTTTTAGTCTATCATAAATATAGATTTTTACTGAACACTAAGTGTATTATTGAAAAAAGCAATAATCAGCAAATTTAAGATTTAATTAAAGCACCTTATTGCCTGTTCTCTCTTACCTTACCTTCGTTACAGTGAAGCAGAAAATAGAAAAGCTTGTGATAAACAATTTCAAAGATGCAAACAATTCCACCTTAAATGTGAAGCTGTTTTGAGGGCCTGCTGTAACTAAAGATGGATCATGGGTCATTCCAGGATGGTCATTCTAAAGACTAGAGGTGATATTAGACACACTGCTCTCTAGCTCAAAAACTGAAGTATCTCAATGACAAGTACATCAAGCTAGGGCCCCTTCCACATCTGAGAAGACCCAAACTTCATCTCAACTCCAAACACAGTCCTGTCTGTACTGTGTTATATGCACATTTGCACATTACTTTGTTGTAAGATTCTTCTTGCCTTAAGATGAAAGTTCCATACCTGGTCTTTCTATTATATATTACTGTTTATTGCTTGATTACCATTCACCAGCTTCCCCTATGATGATAATACAGTAACTTTCCTGATTTCACTATGAGTTACAGAAGTATAATGTGAAGTTTTCAACTCCCAGGTCAAACAGCTTGTAACTGTTATTTATCAAGCAAAATGATGTCAAATGTAAAGAAATTACCATCTACATTTCTGTACATTCCTGTCCAAAAAGTTGATGTTTTCCCTTCAAGCGGTTCAATGGTGTATGTCAGAAAGTTGGCTTCAGCTGCATCTTCAACTGATACCAAAGAGGCACCTGAAAGACACAGAAAAAGAATAATCTCCTGGAGATACAAGTTTTCTAGCACAAAGCATTCTCATTGTCCTGTCAAATGTCAGTCTAATTTTGCCACTGATTATCTGTGCCAAATTCCAAACTGAGTTTGAAGTTCAAAACAAAAACTAACTTTGGATAATATCTTATGAAGGACTTTAGCATTGTTGCTGATGTATTTCTTATCATTTCCATGGCAACACACTAACAGTTTGTTTGTTTCCTCATCCACTGGGAAATAGCAACATAACTAAACAATGATACCAGGCAAAATACAACAGGCCAACATTGTAATCAGCATAAATTTCTACTGATGTGTTACTATTAAAACCAAGCAAAAACAAAACAAAAAAAAACCCCAAACAAACAAAAAACCCCACACTAAAATAAAATTAAAGTTTTTAGTGAAACGTATGTATAACTTCTGTCTGTGCACAATGACATTGCACATTAATGAATAAATACTTTCTGAGACTTTGTATAGCTCATGTATAGCACAGACTTTGCCAAATTTATAATGCACAGTCATAAGTTTAACTCTATAAACAGGTCTTGTTTATTTTCCTATATTTTCTTTGCAGCCACCAGAGAAACAACAATCATCTTGGTCATCTGTTGCCCAGTTAGTATAGTACCCTGTTATTCATCCACACACAACACCAGGCATTCTGCCGTGATTCATTCTGTATGATGCTCTAGCAAAATCAAGAAGTCACAGCATGGAGCCAGCAGACAGAATGAGCTGCATGGCTTTGTATGGAGTGGCATTAAACACCAGAGAAAGTGCATCTTCAGTTATCTTTCATGTGGGGCTGGCATCCAGCCAATAGCTGTTTTTGGCACTTGACTGTTTTGATTTGGCTGTTGCATTTTTTAAGTTATTGTCTCTCAGGTAAGGAAGACACACTTAAAGAGAATGCAAATATAAAAGTCATTTGAATCACTGCTGAGCTACTGATAAATTTTACCATGGTTCAGAATTCTGCTATGGATAAGATATAATTGAAAAATGTCCAACTGCAAACAAAACCCAGAGTGCAAGCAGGGACAGCAGAATATAAGAGAACATGGAACCTTCCTCTTTTTTCAGTGTAATCTTTATGTTTTTCTAGTTGTTCCGCTTTTGTTGAATAGTATCAGATGTTTGGTTACTGTTATGCTGTGTGATAAAAACCTCCACTGCACATCCATGAGGGAGCACAGAGACAATGGCAAACAGGGGACCTCTTCCCTGGCTACTCACACACTCATCACAGGAGCCATCAGCCCATCAAAGGCCATTCTCCACAAGCCCAGAGGAGCAAAGAGGCACAATAGCAGGGGAAGAACACAGATTATGGACTCAGAACATCCTGCTCAGACCCCTCCCAGGGCTGTTGAAGGACATGTTCAGCCACAGTGGCCAGGCATGAAAACCATCAGGACAGCACAATGTCAGAATTCCTTTCAGATTGAGGGGTGTTACTGCCTAGGGTTATGGGACACATGATGGGATGTAGAAAAGCATTTCAAGATTGCATAGACTTAGGATGAGATGTTGAGGGGAGGAAGCAAAGGCAGGTAGAGGGATAGACCTATATTATTTGGGAGGAACAAGGATGGGAAAACAGAGGGATAAGAGGATAAAAAGACTTATAATGTGTAAACAGCTTTCTTGTCAGTACAGTTGTCTGGCCACACCTGCACCTGATCTGGGCAGACAGTCCTATCTTCCGATTAAACTCTGTTCCTAACTACCATCACAGGTAAAACTATTCACTCTGTGTGCATGTGTGTGCATGGGGGTCTAAGTACCACCAGCTGGAGTGGGTCAGCCTTGTTAGCCAGGTGTGTGTTCTGCATCACCAAGGGTGAGACCACAAACTGAGATGGCTATCAGAAGTACCAGGGGAGTCCCATCCAGCTGCTGGAGGGACCTTAAGGGCTACTGGTCTTTAAGGATGAGACCCACTAGTTTGTGTGCATCTCTAAGAGCGAGACCAAGGAGGGGATGACTACTGGGAGAACTGGGAAAATTCAGCTAGCTCTGTATGTCTGTGTGTCCCTGTGTGTCTCTACAGGTGAGACCATGGCAGACTAACTACTGGCAGGAACAGTGTGCATGTGTGTGGTGGGGACAGGGTATACCAGCAACAGGAGACAGGCTGGTGACCATGTGAGCTCGTATTTCCAGCTCCCAGCAACCGAGGACACTGAGATCAACAGGCCAGGTACAAGGCAAACTGTCTTGAGTTCAGCTGCTGGAGGGATCCACACTGTATTTGTGTGTCTGTTCCCACTAACAGACTTTCATCCAGATCAACCAGAGAGAGAGGGAACACAATAAAGGTGTTAGTGCAGGTTGTGTTCATGGGAGTGCTCTCTGTTTCTGTCTGTGTTGACCTGTGTGGCCTGCCATGAATGTATGTATAGATGCATTGTATATGTGTGTGCCTACAGGGAACATACTCTCAGCCTTGTCACTGGCAGTATGAACAAGATCTCTGATGGCAGGTTAGATATCTAAGTCACATATGAAGTCTAGTTTAACAAATCTTACACTACTTTCCCAGAGAAGGAAGTTGCAAGAAGAAAACAGCACATCAACCCTAGTTTTCTAATATATTCTGCCTTTTCTAATATATTCTGCCTAGACAGCTGTAACTTTCATTCCAGTAGTATAAAACTATAATAATTAAGGGGCAAATCAGATCAGGAATAAATGTATAAAATGACATTAAAATAAGATTTAGTGCCTGGTGTGGACGAGGCTGACTACCTCCTGTCCTGTCAAAGGACAAGTTTCCACTTTTGTGACCTCTGCTCCAGGCCACAGAGCTACTCTAATGCCTGGTCCCACACACATGAAAGACAGTGTATGTCAATAGGTAGACAGCTATTTTCCATATCCTCCCAGATTAAGGCAAGAACTGGACGCAGGTATCCTATCCAACACTTGGACAGACCATCCTTGAAATCACAAAAATACATGGCATTAGTTCAGCTTTTCATAGAGAGGAAAGACAATTCAGAAAGATGTGTTCTTTGCTTAGGGGGAACACTTACCAAGTCGAAGGCATTCTAAAGAAGCCTGGGCCCAATTTCTTGTAGATGAAGATTCAATGTAGTAGCAATGACCTCGGAAAGGGATCCAAGACTTGTGTCCTTCTGATTCAGGGCACTTTCCTGGAAGCTGAGGGGGCTCAGTGGGAGCTTGAACTGTTTAAAAAATGTGTTTTTTAAAAAGAAGAAAGCACAAAATTTAAAGAAACAGCTTCTTATGCATTCTTTTATCATTAACAGATTATCCTAACTGAATGTGTGAAAACTCACTCAGCTCTTAAAAAGAAAAAGGAGTAATCTTGATAGTCTATACTGCTTACTACAAGACAATAATGTGAAAATCCTAAATCTATGAATTAAAGGTACTGTAACTGTAGTCTTAAGAAATCTAATCTAGCTAAGAATTCCAGCATACATTGATCTTTTAACAGATGCTTAAACTCAGCTCAGCTCTTTACTCACAAATACATTTTCATGCCTGACTGCTATGCTGAATTAGGGCCTATATGAACTTGACCGTATGGGCTGTGACCTAATATCATGGAATGTAGAAGGCATTATCAGATGATATTAACAGAAGTTTCAGGTCAAAAACAAAAGAGAAGGTGTCCTGAAAAAGTATCCTTAAAGATTTCTATACCACCTGTAGTTTGTCCTCAGTTGTAAAAGGAAAACCTGAAAAGCTGTTATAGGTAAATACTGCTTGTGTCAACTTACGGCTTGGTCATTAAGCTCTTCTCCCTTCAACACTGTACCTGTGTGACTACTACCTAGCATTCATTGCCTTTTGATTTCTAAAGGTTTTGGTCTTGCATGCTTGCTCAATATCAAAATAAATAGCAGAGTAATGCAAGTCCAAGCTTTGCAAAATACATCAGAGATTATTAATGCAAAGTGATGGTCATTCACAGTCATCTTAGCTTTTTCTTAGTATGTGTTTGCCCTCATTTTGAAACCGCCCCATTTGACCCAAATAAATTTTAATGATTTTATTAATTTAGCTCTAGAACTAAAACCCAGCATCCAAGTTTATATCAGAAGATATATAACACAGCACAGCGAACTCTATTGCAATTACAACGGTTAAATTCAAGTTCTTACCATCAGCTTTTTTGCAAACAGAGAAGTAACTTTCATTGCATGATGCTGTCTTCCAGGCTCCATCAATGTCTAGATAGACACAGCCTATCTTCTGTTTTGGCTCCCCTTCAGCCCATTTAGTATACTTCATTCTCCAGTTATCAACCCATTCATAACGCTCATTGGTCTGAGAATACAAAACCAGCAGAAATTATTAAAGGTAAGCATTAACCATTCCCTCACTGGTCAAATGTCTGTCTATGCAGCACCCTGTGCTAGAAGGGTTTTTTAAGAAATCAATAACAAATGCAAATGGCTGAAACTTTTCAACTCTTGTCGTGACAAGCAACTACTCATCCAAAAATAGAGCAGTGAAAAAAATACTTTTCAGCAAAAGGAAATGCAGAGGAAGTGACATTGAATTAATTCTGAATGTAACAAAATGTTAATTTTGGGCTAATAAAAAATTCATTTAAAATAATTTGTAGGACCAAAAGCCTGACTACTTCTTGTGCTATCTATTTCCCAAAACATTTCAAGTAATGTATATTATTTTAACTTGCAGTATATTCAAAAGCTTAATCATTTCCCATCAAAGTTGGTGAACTCAGTGGATCATAGTGTTGATTAGATTAGGGGAATCTTTTGGGGTTTAGGAAGTGGTGTGTTATGTTCACTCATTTGTATTTCTGTCATATGGTCAGTCAAATGGACTGAATGCGGGACAAGTGTCTGTGCGAAGGAGAAAGGGTAGTGTATTTTAGCATCCAGAAAGTATCAAAATATCAAAGAATTGGGAAAGGGGAGACAAATAAAAATAAATGAGGTAAACAAATAAATTGTTTGGCTAACTATCCTCAAAAATGTTGAGAGAGTCATAGCAAGAGCACCTTATTCTGTTTCTGAAAATTATTTATTATTTAGAATAAATAATTTCTACTGTACATCTTAAAATATGTGGATTTTATCTCAAATACACTGTATATATAAAGAGCTAATTCAAGATGTCAGCCTAAAATATCTTGTTTGGAAGTGCACAGAGTGTAATATCACAGAAAAAGTGTAAAAATGTGTGTAATATATACAATTTAATCAGAGTAATCAAAGAGATCGGATTCCTACCTGTAAATCTGACACTACCCTAAAATATTTATGACCAAGACATAAACTAATAAGCTAAAGTAATGAGATATAATAAGACTTTTCAGCTCCTGATTTGTCAATAAGAGAAGGAGCATCATGTTCAATTAGTTTGATATTCTTACCACATTACTGTTAAGACCAATCCACATAGGCACCCCATATTTTAACATCTTTAGCCACAGGAATGAATGACTGTAGGGGTCTAAGATGCTGGAAAGGTCAAACTGATCATGTTGGCAGGTTTTCCGTGCATCCTCCCAGTTCATTTTGGTATGGATGAACAAATAACTACTGTTGTCATAACGCATAACACTGGATGGGGATGAACTTGTAGAAGGCAGAAATTCAGCGTCTGTAAAATACAGGATAAAAAAAAAACCTCATATAGTTGTTCAAAAGCGGATTGTGGTTTCACTGGGGTTGCAAATTGAGTTAAACAAAAAGCCTTTTTTCTTGATTCCATGTTCCCTAATCTTTAATCAGCATGGGTTAGATACTCTATTATTTAAACCAGCATCACTAGTAAAAGTCAATTGCAAATCTGTAGAAAGGCAAAGAGCATCTTAAAGCAACCTCTGACAAGGAGGAAAGAAGCATTTTGTATAATCCTCCAGTAGTATTACTGAAATGAATTAGGATTAGATTAGGTCTCAAGTTCTTTAATAAAATATCTTTTCATCAAAAGAAGTGTTTTGCAGAGACTGTGTTGTTTTCCAAGGATTTTGGGTTGTTTTTTTTTTTTTGGTCAGAGAAAAGAAAAACTCCACAACAGATCAGTCCTTAAATCAGACAATTAAATCCAGGTTTTCATTGCTTTTTAATTTCCTTTTTGGAGGTGAATTAGCTCAAGTTTGGTGTGGGTGAGTTACAGTCACTCTCCAGACATTTCATGCTACATTTACAAGCCAGTACTTTCCAGAACATGTTTTGAAAGCCAATGTGTTCAGAGAGTAACAGACAAAATTATAGTACAAATATCATGTCAAGGGTCATAGTAAAGACAAAGATGCAGATGCAAATTCCAGCTCAGGAAGGTAGAAATATGGCCATTACTGGGAAGGGTCAGCTAAGAGTAGTGACTCTAACCAGACCTCTGACACACATGACCTTTGTGTTCCAGCCTGAAAAACAATTTGTGGATGTATCTTTATTGGAAGTAAAATAATGCTGAAATCCATACACCCAAACCATTCCCTGAAAAAAAAGTAAGGTTTGATTGAACTGAGAAGATGAGTACCTGCATTAATTTGGCATATATATCCTCTGTTGTTATCACAACTCTCATCAGCCCACTTCCCTGCTTCCTTAACAGGACTGTTTCTCATGACAACACAATCAGCCTCGAGGCAAAAAGACATAAGATCAGTTACAAATAGCTAGAAGAAGCAAAGAAAAAACTTTTGTACCCCTTCAGACACAAGTATGTTGTAGTTTTATTCTCATACTCTTGGAACATTTCAGAGCATAAGTTTTATGATGTGGATGTTCTGTACCTTTTGCACAGATTACTTAATGTTCCTCTTTTGCACAGCATTAGGGTGGATAAGCAGACCAGAGCAATTCTGGTATTCTTATACCTCCAGGCATACAGCAGGGAAAGAAGGAAAGCCACACATAATCTAAAGATAAGTGATGTCGACTACTGTAGAAAAGACCAGTTAACTTTGCCGCAAGAAAAACCCTGGACCTTCAATGAGCAATCCAACATTTCTGACATGTCAGTCTCTTCAAATTTATTGTTGCAAATTGTAATAGTGCACACAACAAACTTAGAACTGGTTCTGCCCAGAGGCAGCCATTGATTTGTCAGTACCACTCACATTTCATTTTCTCCAACATGGACATGATAGCTAGAATCTACGTTGGCACATACTGAACAAACAATGATGAATGCAAAAAGCTGCATGGGAACAAATAGGTTTGTGCAGTGAAGCATCTGTGTTTATTTTATTCTATTCTATATACTTATGTGGGGGGAGATGCAGAGAGAAACATTTTATTTGTGAGTGAAGTACATTAAGATTTAAATCTTTCAAACTGAACAGTTGCACGGTATTTTGTATTAACTTACATGATAACTTATTTTTTCCTAAGATCAAATAAACTTAAAAATAAATCTCAAATCTATGAAATAAGGACTTTATAAGTTTTCACAGACAACTTCATAGAAATCCTACTACTTTTTCTAAAAAGATAAAAGTATATATTCCTCTCAGAAACAACATTTTAAAGATGCTTTCTCTTTTAAACTCTGAATTCTCCCAGGTTTTCTCCTTCCATAAGAGATAAGCTCAGAGGTGCTACTTTCAAAAACAGGGGAAAGGACATTATATAGGAAAATAAGATTTCTACACCAAAAATAGCATTCAAGAGAAATAGAACTAGTCCTATAATGTGCTGTAGTTCCATACCATAGAACAATGTAACACGTAAGATCAGAGCTCGCAGAACTCTATGACCTAGCAATTAGTTTGTATGACAGAGAAATAGGGGAAGTGATTTTTCTTTTTTTTTTTCCCCGTACAAACTGAATGGCTCTCTTTTCATGTCCCTTCCGCAGCTGTGACTGACA
This sequence comes from Melopsittacus undulatus, assembly GCF_012275295.1. Lineage (NCBI taxonomy): Eukaryota > Metazoa > Chordata > Aves > Psittaciformes > Psittaculidae > Melopsittacus > Melopsittacus undulatus. The sequence goes on from NC_047527.1 coordinate 118,340,280, forward strand.
GAATTTCCTTTGGTGTTAAGACACAGAGGGGAATGTTTTAAGTGTACATTGCAAGCTACATACAACTGAGAAACCTCCTAAGTTCAGGCACAGCCATGGTCAGAGGACTAGGAGGATGTGCTCATTCAATGTGCTGTTGGGGCAAATGCAATGAGGCAAGAATCCTACTGTCCTCTTTGCCACAGCCTCTGAGGGAATGCAGGGTGAACACAGAAGCAGTGTAGCTTTTACAGGCACACAGAACTGAAATCTGAAACCAATCTTCCTATGAGCACTCCACAGATCCTGTCACCAACTACTACAGCAATTACGCAAGGGCTCAAAACCATTCACTCTATTTGGATTTATATATGACATGTATGAAAGTAAGAAGTAAAGCAGTAACATGTCTCAAATCCCAGCAAATGTGTAAATGCAATCTAAAATAAAATTTCAGTGAAAAATTTGTGACTTCTATTTACCTGGCCATCATATGAGTATAAATCCATATGTCCTGATGGGAAGCCTTTGGCCCAGTTTGTAAAGTAAACTCCTGTTCCATCTGTCCAGAGGAACCTCATTTCATGATTTATATCATTTAATCCAATCCATGTATCAGTAACAAAATCTTTCATATGGAATGTGAGGAAAGCTAGAGTTAAAAAAAAAAGACAAAGAAAAAGAGAAATACTTTTAGTGAAGGACAACTGAAATGTCTGACCTCACCAAGCTTGGTGATATTAAATATTTTTTTCTGAAATACAGAACACTTCATTGTTGAGAACACAAGCAGGCAAGGTGAAAAGGGGGTATCTTTTGAGTTTATGAACTGGGAAGCAGATGTATAACTGTGGCTTTGGGCAAAATACTTCAGCTAAGTGCCTAATCTGGTACTGGGATTAGTCCCAAAAGCATGATATAAATGCTTTTTATAATGTCTCTGGACGTTTTTGAATTCTAGTCTCACAAAATCATTGACTTAGAAATACACAGCCATGTAGATCACATACATTTTTATAATCCCACCAGAGTGGTTATCCTGCAATGGCATCAGACATCACCACTGAGCACCTACCACTTGTGCCTGTGCACAAACAGCGCTGTTACAGAACTGCAAGTTTCCTCTCTCCCTGTAATACCTGTCAATAGCCTGCACTGTCTTAGCAAGGAGCAGAAAGCACAAGCAGATTGCTTAAAATGAGTCTCAACAGAACTGTTCAGCACAAGCAAATCAATTACCAGAGCTTTTCATGGTTCAGGAAGGTGCTTACATTCCTTAGCTAGCATGGCTATCCCACAGATAGAGCAGGCTAGGTCGGCTGGCATTCATCAACCAACTAACCAACAATACATCAAACACTATGATGAACTGAACAAACCATGGCTTTTGCTAACTGCTACAATCATTGTTATGAGCTTACTTTTCCCTACAGAAAGATTAATTTCTGGATACTTCATCAATCATTCACCTTCTTTAGTCTTTTATAATTAATGCAACTTACACTTCAGGAAACCTGTGGATTTCTTTGCCAAATTTTAGCATTGCTGTTCCACCAGAGACTGTAACAGGAACTCAAACCTTTATACCTACATTGCCAGCAGTAACCACAGTTTTGTGCTAATAGTTTTATTACTCATTTCTCTTTTAGCTGGAATTCAAGCCCTGTGCATGAACCAACCACCTGAAATCTGTACTGCAGAAATTATGCTGGATGAGAATTCAACTATGTTTCAAAAGTAAAAGTTTGGTTCTTCATTTCTTCACATGTGGAAAACATCAGTTCATGTCAGCAGTCTAAATTTAAACTACTTAATTGCTCAGACTACGACACAGATTTATTTTACAATGGCTGATTTTTCAGTATGCTCTTTTGAGTTCACAAACAGTATGTGTTATGCAACATCAGTTTCTCAACACTGTAGTATATAACAATATTTCTAAAATAAGGGTGGTATCAACATCCATCAAAATCTTCCCCAGTTTTTAATTTGAATTTGTGCCATGTTTATTCATGTATGAGGTAATTCCCCTCTACTCATCCCACATAGCCATGAATGCCACTCTTAGGTTCACTAAAATAAGTGCATCTAATGAAAAGAATGGTACATCTAAGTGGTGAGCTGTGGGTAGATGTGTGCGCAGTCAAACCTCTGCCCTAAGCTGCCCAAAGACAGCCAGCTCTGATCCTAGTGTTTTGCTTAACAGAAAAGCTATGCAGCAAGTTAATGCCACCTAGCGAAACTGCATCATTTGGAATGAAACCTGCTGGGTCTGGCTAGCATCATATGTAAGCAGAAAAAGCACTACTTTGGTTGCCAGGACAATATACATGTATATCTAAGATAACATTAAAATTTGATAGATTCAGGTGAAAACTTCATTGTAAATTTCTAAAAATTTGACATTTTGGAAGGAAAACCATATGCACAATCATTATTCAAACCCTGTCCATATTCACAGAAATACAACGTCCATCCTGTAAAAATGAAATATCCCATCTAGTTGCTACAAAATTACATACAGTACCTTGCACTTGTTCATTAGGGATAGTGGCCAGGTTTCCTCCTAAATTCATGCAAGCTGTTCGTGCAGCATGCCAAGTGATACGTTCATCTTCCGTAGATCCAAATATTTTATAACACTAAAACATGAACAAATTATCTATGTATTAGCTTTCCTCCAATATCCTTCACGGACTGAAAACTACTGCTCTCAGCAAAGCAGGATGGAGAAAAGGCAGTAAAATATTACATTTATCTGAAAAAAACACATTCAGCTTAAAATGAGATTTTTGTACTGGTCCTTCTTTTTTATAAAATTAAATGTCTCAAGAAAGCATTTTGCTTAACAAGACACATACCACATTTGATCTGAAATCCATAGAAAATAACCAAACCGTACCTTTTATAGACAGCCAGCTAACAGTAGCAAGTTATGCATGACTGATAGTCTGCCTGTTTATTTGACTCTACAAAGCACATCATATTAGCAAAGTTAATGAAGACAAAATACATTCAGTATGGAGAAAGAATTATGATTGGTTAAAAAACATGAAGATCAAAGCATCAGTACTTCAGGAACTCTGTCTAAACTCTTTAAAAAATGCATATCAAACCTTTTGAAGAGATAACTAGATTATGATTTGTCTGCTGCAACTGAATATGCTCAATTAAAAGCATCAGAAAAGCACCTTTCCTGCAAAACAGTGAATGGGCAAGCAAACCAACTCCCCACAGAAAAAATCATATTTTATTCTAATAAGAAAAAATATTATTAAATAGTTGCCTTGTTTTGCGTTTAATGCTTTGCCGAGCACCCAACATGCACTGTATTTGGTATACTACCTTGTTACGAAAAGAAAGCCAAGCTGGATGACATCCTCTTGGAGTTGAAAACGTTGTTGGAGTAACAGTTGAATTAATGGAGCTGTTGTGCCTTTCACATATGTAGGTATTTGGATAACCACAGTTTATATCATTCCAAAATCCTGAATGTAACATAAATGGGGAACTGTATGACATCCCACCCAGAACTGGTTAAACAGGAATCAGTTCCACTCATTCTTACACAAAGTGCCAAATCCTCAGTCGCTCACTTTATTATTATTCTATTTCAGTTAAATATGTCACTTTATACACACCGTAATTGCAAAATGTTAAAAGCACCATAACCAGGTACTAGAAATACAACTGTTGCAGTGGAACATTAGGCCAATTTTAAGACAAAAATATAAAGCAGTTGTATAGGAACACAACCACAAACATCCATCAGAGCTTCCCCATGCTAGGCTTAAGATAAACACAGGAGCATAAAAATATTAGGTCCTGAAAATAATACTGTGGTCTACTGTAACATTCTACAAAAGAGCAAAAAGAAGGGGGAAAGACATGCCTCTCATAAGAAAGAAATTGTTCTGACACACACGAATAATGTAATTCAGGAACAAACATACAAAACTCACCTAAATTCTTATACATAACTACACAGTTTTCATCATTATTTGCAAAGTTAGGTTCATGTGGTGCCCATGCCAAATAATTCACTGGAGTGCCATCCATCCAGCTTAAGAAAAACAATCCAACAAAACACTCTTTAACACACAAATAGAATCGCTTCCGTGCTACACAAAGTAATTTTGCAATACGTTTAATATAGCAGTTCATAGTTGAAGGTGTACAAGTTTTTTTGATCAGTTTGCCGCTTTCTTAATTGCACTAAACTTACTCTCTGCACAAAGACATAGGAGTGTGTATGTTGAAGTTGTGTTTACTCTGCATTTAAGCAGTATGCTGACGCTTTTGCAACTGATAGGACAGTACTCAAAATAACCAATGTGAAAGCCAAACATCATTTCAGGATGAGAGATACCAAATGTTCAGCATTTCCCCCAGTCATACATTCCTTGTGTCTATTGCAGAGATAAGCAATTTTATTCATAACACTGGTAAAATGCATCATCTTTTTCCATCTTTTTCCTCTTTCCATCATGCAGAGGAAAATGGCATGCCAAAGCACCTACAAGGAAATTCCTGTGACAGTGTACCTTTCCATACAAACCTTGAAAAGGTTGCACATCCACATAGATTAAAGCAAAAGAATAAAATCATAACCAGCTAACCAAATACTTATTAGGAGACATATTCCTATTGGGCTGCAAGTGGCAGAGGAGCCCAGGCTCATCCTCCAAGCACATACAGAAGGTACTTCACTTAAAAGCATATTCATCTTAGGGTCCTTACAAAACCAGTGGACTAGCAGAGACACCTCATTTTCAGAAGGTGATATGGCTCACCTAACATCCTAATTATACTCTGGAGGTTCCTCATTACCACCGCGGACTGTAAGGAGAACCAACAACTACTAGGCATCTATCCAGACACTTCGAGACCCAGACTGAACTCAATCCAGGCCTAAATTAACATCACATATAAAAATCAAAACGGTGCTGGATACTGACATCCAAAACGGCTTGAAGAAAACCAGTGCACCTGAAGTTATAATGGCAACAGCTATCTTTATTCTACAAAAAGGAAGTAAGTTGCATTTTTTTCCTTTATTACAGTCTCTTTGCAACAGTTAAGGATGGGGCATAAGAATACTTTTACCTACAACTGTAGTTCGGGCATCTCTTTAATACAAATCATAGAATAAAGAAAGTTAGAATTCATGAATAAATATTCAAAATACATGATATGCAGTGTAATTTTTCAAGGACTTCATTATTTTTGCTCCACTCAGTAGATTTCTTTATTTTAAAGCACAATGCAAGCTTAACAGTTCTAGCTGACCTACCTTGTCCGCTGGTCAACACTGAGTTGCAAACCAATGAAATATGCATCCTCTTTCCCATTTTTCAAGATCTAGAATGTAAAGATTAAAATTGTATAAATGTCCTCTTTTTATCATAGAAATAGAATCACAGAATCATAGAATGGTTTGGGTTGTAAAGGACCTTAAGGTCATCTAGTTCCAACCCCCCTGCCATGGACAGACAGGGACCCTCCCACTAGATCACATCACCCATGACTCTGTCCAACCTGGCCTTGAATACTGCCAGGGATAGAGTATTTACCACTTATTTGAGCAACCTGTTCCAGTGCCTCAACACCCTCACAGTAAAAAACTTCCTTATACCTAACCTGAACTTCCCCTGTTTAAACCCATTACCCCTTGTCCTATCACTACAGTCCCTAATGAAGAGTCCTTCTCTGGCAACAATGTAGACCCCCAACAGATGTGGCAGGCTGCTATGAGGTCTCCACGCAGCCTTCTCTTCTCCAGGCTAACAGCCCCAGTTTTCTTAGCCTGTCATTGTATGGGAGGTGCTTAAGCCCCCTTATCATCCTCATGGCCCTCCTCTGAACTTGATCCAACAGTTCCATGTCCTTCTTATGCTCAGGACACCAAAACTGTACACAGTACTCCAAGTGAGGTCTCATATTATGATAATTATTAAATAGAATGTTAATATTAAATATTATGTTAACAAATATTAACTATTATGTCAATAATGTGCAATATATGTCTAACAGACAGAAGATATGAACCGCTACATTCTCTAACTACATTTAAGGTAAAGCAGCTCACAGCTGACAGTCCACAGTCAAACTTCACTGCTGGCCAAAAGGTGTGGTCACTATACCAACACTTCTCAGTCTTACTTGAATGTCACTGAAATCAGCGCCTCTGGCACAGTCTCTGCAGTGGATATCATTGACAAGTTTCTTACAAGTGACAAACATTGCTACAATTTGGAGATAACTGATACAGGCTCTTGTGTCATCTCACTGCCATTCTCCAGCCAGCTCAGGAAAAGTTCTGTGTAGTTCAAATGCACCTTGAAAGCACATACCCGATAAAAAGAAGTTGGCTTCTAAACAATATAAACAGGCAACCAACCCCAGCCACCTAGGAAATATCATTTTAAAGCTTTTACAGCATAATCCATGCCTCAGGTTTTCCTGCATAATTATATTCTCCTCAACAGAAGAAGGAGGCAAAGGAGCACACATAAGAACCAAAAAGAGGCTGCTAGGTAAACTACATCCCAAATACACTGATAAGATCAAAAGCCAATGTTCTGAGTATTACATATAAGCCACTACATGTTTTAATCCACTACTGAAGGTATCTTGAGTTCATCTGTTGATAAACTTTATTTTCAGTTAACTCATCCCACCTACAGTATCATGCTCACAATCACAATACCTCTTGCTAAAATGAACCCACAGATCAATTGAAAGGAAGTATTAAGATTTACCTTAGCACACTACAAATTGCAGATATAAAGTGGTGTAATTGCCATACTGAATAGGAAAAGCAGATAGTGATGTTTAACGCTTACTGTGTTTATTTCTATATAAAATACCAAACCAAACTTGTCCTCATCTCAGCTATGAAACAATCTGAAAAAAGACTTGAGTTTGCTCTTCATTTTAATCTGGCTTAATGCTACTGCAATTTCACTATCATACATTTTGTAGGGAAAACAGCAGGGTGAAAAGGATTTGTGCCCATGCTCACTTCTTTTGGATGATTTATTCCATAGTATTAATGATTTTTCTTACATATCGCCAGAGGAACTTTCTTTCACTTTCACTCTCAATGACAGCAAGGTCTCCGAAATTCCTTTTGCAGAAGTCCCGACCTTTTTCCATAGGAACACTCTCCGTGCTGAAATAATACTGTTTGTCTTCATGTATAATCCATCCATCCTCTGTAGTCTCATATTCTGTAAAATATATTGTAATCCAAATATGTTGTTCCTGAGATACTAACACTCCTAGCAAAATTACAAAAACTGCTTTTAAACATACACACACATAGATAGTAATAGCAGTAACACTTACTGGGTGCAGGAGATTCTGTTGGTTCAGGCTTTACACTTGCTCCTGGAAGAACAAGATATTTATTACAATTGTAAACTTTCTGCTGTAAGAGAAAATATTTACTGTGATTGATAGGCCTGTTTTTCCATTGACATTGAATGTTATGGTTAGCAATGGATTCAACATCAAAAAGTAGAAACTAACTAGCCTAAATGTCCTATGTGTGGTACACTATTCGATTTTAAATATATGTTTTTGTTCCCTGTATAATTATGTTCCCTGTTCCTTATGTGTAATGTATTATAAAATACCTTGAAATTTACCTGAATTAAATAATTAATTTTTGTATTCACTGGATGCAGAAAAACTTATACCCAAAGAACTAACTCTATTAAGACAGTCCTGTATCTCCCTCTCCTTCCTTTCCCCAGGTCATTTCTACATGAATTCTGGCTTAAACTACATGGAGCAGGAATGCAGGCTTCTTCCATAATGCCATACCTACCACAGAGTGAAGTTCTTTTTATCTTTCTTTGGCTGAGAAGAACTTCTATCTGGATCTTAAATATTTTTATAGGTAAAATCTCATTGGAAAAGATCCCAAAAAATTAACTGGCCATTTCTGAAAAGAAGACTTCAGGCTAAAAGATTCCCCTGTTTGTTTTCACTACGGCACCATGAAGATGGCATCCTGGATGGCATCATTAGCATCTCAGGAAAATAATTTCTAATACAGGAGATCTCTCTTTGTAGGTTTAGCACTTTATTTTGTGCTAAAATATTATCTCACAGCTACTGGCATTTAATGAGGTATTCTCTGCCTAGGAAATTCTCATACCAGTGTAAAGCAGACATGATACTTCATTGTCAATTATCTAATGTACCATCTTTATTTTGCTCCCTTCTCAGTGTAAGAATGTGGCAAAATGCTTAAATGAGCACTTTATAAATCATTCAAACTTAGGTAGATGTACTGCTCGTGGAACCCAAGATTTCCCTAAATTATAAATTTTATGTTGATGCCTTCAGAAAAGCATCCAAACTCAGATCTCCAGAGAATTTAGCAAGAAAACAACATGCGAATATAAACGTGATCAAAACTAAGTATCTCAAAACCAGGCTCCATCTTGCAACTACAGATACAATTAGCTGATAACAGCTGACAGCACCTGAACCAAGTGAAGGAGGGAGTTTCCACACCAAAAAAAAAAAATCAGGTATGTGAACTGATTTGCAAACTATTTTCTAATAATTTGAAACTCAGTGCAGAAAGTTAAAAAAAAATCCATAATAGAATCATAGAATCATAGAATAGTTTGGGTTGGAAAGGACCTTAAGATCATCTAGTTCCAACCTCCTGCCATGGGCAGGGAGACCTCACACTAAACTGTATCACCCAAGGCTTCATCCAACCTGGCCTTGAAAATGAATCGTCAAAAGTGAATGTGAATGTTCAAAGTAGTATTTTCTGTCTTTGAAATGTAACATTTCCTATTCTGAAATCATAGAGAAGGATCAGTGAGAAGTCCCAGCAGGGCACCAAAGGCTGTGTATCTTTAAATGCACTGAAGACAGAGAAATCCTTATTCCACTTTCATATTTCACATTCCACAGGAAAACATTCTGATAACCAGGTTTTCAGATTTTTTATTTCTTAAACTCAAGGAAAAAATCAGCTGAGAATCTTTTCTTATCATACTAACACACATATCCATACCTTTTCTTATCTGGCAAATCCATCCATATAGATAATCACAGTGCCTGTCATTCCATAGCATGCTGGAATCACCACTGATCTCTGCACAAAGTTCAATTCCTTGATAATTATTGGGTTCTCCGAAGCCCCAGTTTTCATACCTCACCTATGACAGAAAAGGTTTTGTGAAGATTCCGTTATACAGAAAGAAAATAATGGACAGAGAGAGGATACAGCATCAAACCACAGACCTTCAGGTTGTTCCGACTGTCAGTTTAAAAACTTAGATAAGAGGAAACCAGAATCTCCCCATGCAAATGCTGGCATTTCAAACTTTTTCACAGATTACATCTGGACTGCAGTTTAACAATGATGGGGCATGCTACATGTTGATATTAAATTAAATAAATATTCTATGAGTCCAAGTAGAACATTATTAAGACACAACATAAAAGTTTGCATTTTTCTCAGAAAATATATTACTGCTATTGTAATTTTTCTGTATAAATTTCAATTTCAGTTTTCTGTACAATAAACTTCCATCAATATATTTTGATCAGCCTTTCATGAAATACACCCACATCTCCAAAACCTCCTTTGCTTCTACAGTTTTGTGTCTTATCCTAAAGTATACTCAAATCACACTGACATAAAACAACTGCCTTCAGCTCTGTGGAAGGTAGGCCATTTCAGATAAAGATCTAATTAGCAAAGAAGAGAAATACTATAGATAGACCACTTCAGTCGAAAAAAATCCTCGTATTTACAAGAACATCCTTTTGGTCTACATGGATTTATTTTTTTTGTCAATTCAATGCACATTTTCTTATAAAAAAAATAGTATGCTTTAGCAAGAAAAAAAAATCAAGCCAAGAAATTGTTGTTCATAAACTTTCCTAAAGAGAGCGTGATGCAGCGGAGGATTATGATTAAGCATAAAATTACACAGGAACACATATACCACACACATTTGAGAAGCAAAGGGAATGCAAAATAACAGCTATGGAAAATTAAATCACTCACTGGAGATCCATCACTCCAAACAAAGCCATCATCAGGATTCAAGTAATATAAACCCATCCAGAAATGCTGGTGGTAATAGCCATTGTTCCTAAAAATAACCGCCAAAAAGTAATTATAAATGTCCCATTTGTTAGAAGTTTAAACATAAACCCCGAATTAATAAAGGCATTGTAATATTTTTAATAATCTATCATTCACAACAGTAACTGTAATAATCCCTAAACCTGTTAGAAACAGTAAGAACCACGGTAGAAATTAATTTAAATGTAACCACTTCTGGCTGTTATCAGTATATGTTAATTCAAACAGATTGAAATACTGACTAAGAAAATGTCCCGATCTAATCCAACTCCTGAAAATAATGTGGCCTAACACTGTCGTATAATGATTCACTAGCTACTGTGGCTCCACTTATCAACTCTCCATTTTCTCTGTAAAGGCTCTTACAGTTTCCAAACACAGTTACTTGCTGCAGTTGAATCACATTAAAAAAATTGCACCTTAAACTAATTCTTGTCTGCAAGCAGACACATTTTACTGATTTATCTGAAAACATTGAGTCACTTTGTGATAATGCAACATCTGACACTTCTTCCTTACTGTAAGTATGGAGCCTATATGGGATTCTAGTATGGCTGTAGCATTTTGCAAGGCTGCCATATTTCAGCCTTGCTTCCTAGTTAGACAGGGATGTAGAGGTTCATTGAGACCAGTCTATTCAGATCATATTCCAAGTGTTACCTTTTTAAAAGTGTTTGATCTCATTCAGAAATCTCACACTTGCTTTTCACAGCTTAGGGACTTACTAACCTTATTTAAATTCCCTGTGTAGGAAAAAGTGAATCTTAAGTTGCTCTTTTTGGTTTCTGGTGAGTTCATAAAAGTGACAATCAATGTCTTGACCAGAATTGTATCACACCTGTCTGTACACTTGCTATGTGAAAACTGGTATCTGTGGTAATTTTATAGTATTCCCAAATCCACAGTTAGTGATTTTACATCAGATGATAAATGTTGCCTCAACTAGATATCTTGGCAGTCTCATTTTAGCATTAGCTTCTGGGATGATTGTTGCTAGTCATACAACTCCTGCTATTTCATCAGCTCTGTTTTTTTGCTGTGCTTATACAGATGCAGATAATGTATCCAGACTGGTTTATCCTGAAGAAAACACACCTAAAGCTAAATATTTCAGGAAGATCAAAAGGCTAATTAAAGTGAATGGACTGCAGGTACTTACGCAATAGAACGCCATATCACATACTGTTCTTCTTTACCATTAATGGAGGCCAGATCTCCTCCTACAGCTCGACAAAACTCTTGAGATTCAAGCCATGTTTTCTTTTGCTCTGGTCTTGAAAAAGACTAAAGAGAGCATTTTGGAATCAGACAAAATAAACCATACAGATCACAAGATCAAGAAACATCAGCTACCCAGAAGCAATTCGTTTAGTTAACTTGTTCTGTGGGGATTAGAGAAATTGAATATAGGGTTCATAAGCATTCACCTCTGTGAAACACTCATTTAGTATGACTATCTTTAAGCCAAGTTAGCAAACCGACACAAGTTAGCATTGCTGACACAAGTATCTGCTGCAAGACAACAGCTAAGAGAAATGCACTTTGACTCTTTAACAGAATGGGAAATTCAATCTTAAAAAAGTGGGAAATTCAGTCTTCAAAGGATGGGAAATTAATACCAGAAGATCAAACCTGAAGATCAGATTTTAACTTAATAAACAAAACCATGCGAATTTCATTAGAAAGGAAAAAGACTTTTACATATAATCCGTAAATAAACTTAGGAAGCAATCAGATATATGTATACCAATTTTTATTGAATGTATGTGCAGCAAATAGAAGCTACCTTAGTGCAGAAATAAGCAATATACTTACTTTGAAACAGAAGCTAATACGATTGTTTGAGTCCCAACCTTCTGGACACCTGGGAACAGGAGTTGTTGTAGGAACAGGTGGAAGTGTCACTCCCTCTGCCCACACTTTGCACAGGAACTTTGCCTTTTCTTCACATTTTATTACATCCCATAATCCACCTGCAATCCCAGTCCTCATGGCAACACAACCTGGCTTTCTGCCTGGTTGTAAACAGGAATGCACAAAAGCAACATATTTTAGGGAGACATAAGAATTTAGAAAACTTCATTTTCTATCCTGACAGAAATTAAGTCTTTGTAGAGTCAAAAATGTTGCTAATGTTAGAGCATGTCCAGAAGAGGGCCATAAAAATCATCAGAGGCTGTAACACCTCTCCTGTAAAGAAAGGCTGCATGCATGGGGTTGTTTAGCCTGGAGAAGAGAAAGCTCTGGGGAGACATTATCAAGGCTATTCGACATATAATGGGGGCTTATGAGGAAGACAGAGAAAGACTTTTTGGCAGGATCTGTAGTGACAGAACAAAGGGCAATGGTTTTAAAATAAAAGACAGCACATTTCAATTGGACATAAGAAAGAAATTTTTTTTTACTATGAGTATGGTGAGACACTGGAACAGGTTGCCCAAAGAAGCTTTGGATGGCTCATCATCAGAAATGTTTAAAGTCAGGTTGGACAGGACTTTGAGCCATCTGCTCTAGTTCAAGATGTCCCTGCCCATGGTGGTGCGAGAATGAACACTAGACCTTTACACATTTCTTCCAACCCAAACCATTCTGTTATTTTGTTATTCCAATTCATAAAGAAAGAAAAAAACAAAACAAAACCCAATACCAATAACAACAACAAAAAAACACAGTTCTGGGTTTCATCCACATTTGAGATACTGAATTGTGCCTCACAACAAATCAACTCCAGTTGCTGACTCCAGCAACATCAAAACCTTCAATCCAACAAATCCTCCCCTAAAACTGAAGATGCAGTTAGAGCTGGTTTCTGAAGTTTGTCTGACTATGGTTTTCAAAAACTGAACTTGCTATATATTAGCATATTATTGGCTTGGTGGTCTACATAGTCTTACCTTAGAACAGAAAAAGAAAAAGCAATGTTTTCATCAACAAAACTCAGTAAAGAATGAAATCACAATTAATCTTGCAAAGATATTAAACTTTAAAAAAAACTTAAACACAAATCTTGCCTTGGCCCTCTTGTCCTTCCCCACAATCCCATTTTCTCTAGGACCAGAAACAAGATGCTTCATGCATGCTGTGATTTCACACACCTCAGACCATGCAGTGATCAAGTGCACTATGAAATATGAACAGGCAGTACTTGCAAGCCGGGTGCAGTATGCCAGCAGAGATTGCACTTCCAGAGTAGTACAGACACAAACCTTCCCAGAACAGACACAAATCAGAAACTTGATCTCAGCTTAAGGTTTCTTCCCAAGGTCATATTAAAAACTCATTTCAAGCATGAAGTCAGTGACAGGATTTCATGCTTGAGAAAGCAGCCAGGTACATTTGAGAACATTTGAGTCATTATACCACCAAGTGAGAACTACGGAATGAAGTAAAAAAATCCAAATAGTGAGCAGTATATTTTGGGCACTGAACTCATTAAACAGTATAGAGCCATACCTACCTGGCATTTCAGAATTCCAGTGTGTAAATAAAACAGATGCACCATTAGCCCACTTGAAAGTTCCCTTTTCTTCTACATCTGAAAGTCCAATCCAAAAGTATCTTTCAGTTCTCAGCCCAACCAGGCTAGTCAGATAGGCTTGTTCATACCTGTTCCAAAGAACACAATTGTTAAATTAATACCACTAAATTAATTTTTAAAATTACTAAAGGCTTGTTATTTTCACAGGACAACTGCTGTACCTTCTTGAAAGCACAGCTTGGATGGATTTATTTCAGCAAAGCACATAACAAAACATTACATAACAGATATTTTGTAAGCCTCAGTAACAGAGTATTTTGCCTTCTCTTCAGATGTCCAGCAAAGAAAGTGACATAATCAGATTGAAATGAAATTGATGGGAAAGAAGAAACCTGACATGACCTATGTGTTATACCACTGTATTTTTTTGAGATTTTCTAGCAGCCTTGTGTTTTACCAATTTCTTGCTACAGCCAAATCCAAAACTGGAAAAAGAATCTCAGCATTATTGTTGAAATATACAAAAATTGAGGCTAGAGTAGTATAATACTAAATTATCAAATTAAGGATCACTACAAATTACATCCAATGATCACTCGAGAAAAGTTGTTTAGGAAACAAACCTATGTAGAGGTAACACCTGCCACAGTTCATTATGGCTTTTAAACAAACAGCTCTTCAGAAATCAAAGTAAATAAGTCTCCCCTTAACAATGTATAGTCTGAAGACCACATTAATGTTAAAACATTTTTATGACAGCTGCAGTGCTAACTATATTTAGAGAGCTACCATCCCTGACAGCTAGAGTTTTCAAAGTCAAAAATATCTATTTTGATTACATAGAAACAAATTAGAGAAAGGGAAAAGCACTGAGCTAACTGCAAGCAAAATAAGCTGTTCTTATCCCTTTCATCTTCCCAACATTCCATGTGCACCAGTTGTTCACAGATTTAGCACACACAGAACCCTGGCTGAATTGTGATGGATTTTCAGGTACCTTTTGAAAGGAATTCAGAGCAATATCTCTTAATATAATAATCAAAATTGGATTCTGCATCTCTCATTCAACTAAAACCCATCATCAAGCCACTACAATTAACAAAATAGGAAATATAACTCTATCTTTTCCCTTGACATAACCATCTACACCAATACTGATTTCAAAGTCATCACCTATTTTTACTATAAACTGCATTCCTGGATTTGAATTACATGCAGAAACTGTTAGAAGCTCTGTATCTACAGATAGCTGTCCTTTCAAGCAAGATGTTTGTCTGGATCAAAGTACAACATTCAGTTGATGCCAGATGTTAAATCCGCAGCATGTGATCCCCTAATGCAAGTAGCCTTTTACATACCTGTCTTCAATAGTTGCTAAAAAGGCCTGATGCCTTCCACAGGTTTGATTCGCTTGAGAAAATGATACAAATGTATTTCCAATGAAGTAACAATAAAAACCATGTCTTTTCCAACCCTGTCAAAATAAACATCAAATGATCACATATGTTGCAGCTTTACTAAACTTCTTGGAAAAAAAAAGTAAAATACACCACTTTCAGCTAACAATCAGACAAAGGATCAACTGAAACAGACAGATTGGAAACAAGCAGGAACAAAGCTTTCTAACATATTATTTTTCACATATTATGATTTTTAATCAGTGCATTCCATTTACAAAGGCAGAAGAGGCTTTGCTGTGTACCTTGTGCTCAGCATAGGATTATAACTAGCACATAGGCATTGTGCAATCATGAGAATAGTCTTGAGAAGCAAATTTCAGCTTTGCTTCTCAGAAAGGGAATGACACCTCAAACAAGATTGTTTATTATTAACTAACATTAAAACACTCTTCTAATATTTTGTCATTCAAATGTCATTAATTCTGAAATATGCTCTGAAATTTTCTGTGTCCAGCCACAATTCACACAAATTGTCTTTTGATGGTTTTCAATTTCTCACCTATGAGACTATGAGCATGTACTTAGTTCTCCAGGCAACAATAGCATCCAAAAGCATTAGGAGCTCTCTATCTTTTTCAGCAGTTGAATATTTGCAAGCTTCCCAGATACTCTTACAAATACTAGGAATAAATATCAAAGACTTCCTCTGCAGCTGTGTAAAGCAGACTTGGGAGAAAAGGCAATTTCTTCATGGAAGACAAAAAGCCAGTAAGATTCCCTATGACATAAGAAATTACAGTAGGTTTTTCAGAATTACTGAGTATTACGTTACCAGAAGGCAAACATTACCAAATAAACAATAGATCCGCTGGCAGTTTATAAAGAGCACAATGGATTAATTTTGTTCAGGCATTCATAGCAAATTCTTCAAAGTAGAGAGCACTGCCAGAGACCACAGCAAAGCCTAGAGAATAGTATATAGGCAAGCACACCCTTCCTGCTACAAATCATCTTGAAGAAAATTGTAGGCAGAGCTGAAGAGCAACTGCTGGTACAGGTCAATTCCATAGAAAGGCTTGAGTGCCAGTCAAGCAAAAATGGCCAGCTGCAGGGACTACAGGTTTGAGTTTTGGTTTAAATCTTGAATAAAGTAAGGGAGCATTAAGAGCCAAATGAGTCACGGATTAGATTTATTCATGTGTTAATGAATGCCTATCCCACCTGCCCTAGAAATTAGTAGGCCAGATGTTCTGATAATGACAATATAGAACCTATTTTTCATGTTTAATCTGTGAGGTAGGTGTCATTTTCGCCTCTTAGCCATTCCTAGCAGCCTATTCAGATCAGACTACTTTTTCTTCACTTACCCTCTGGCAGCCCATGTCAATAATTTCCTCCTCTGCAGGACCTTCTGACATGGGTTTCCTTTTACAGATGTAGCCAATTCTCTTTTCACAAGAATGGTCTGCCCAAAATCCATCCTGAACATAAGAACAGAACATTAGTCAAGTGGGATCCAATCCTCAAAAAAGGTGCTTTATGCTTTTAAGTATTTAATGATTTTTTTACTAGCTTTAAAAGAAGCAAAACCTACATCTAAGTTCAGTACTTAACTCCAACCTCATTCCAACCTATTTTTACTGGCTGATTTGCCAATGACTTACACCTTCGATATTTTTAATTATCACAAAGAGGAAAAATAGCATTTTGCAACATCACACACAGACTGACCTTCACACCAATTATTATCTCAGTTTCTGTAGTACACCTGGTCAGCAATCGTTGCCACATTCCAAAAGGCAGCCTTTTCAAAGCAGTCTTTTAATTGTAGGCATACAGTCACTCAGTAAAGGCTTCTACTAATGCCACTGCCAACTAATTTTCTCATAGCTCTGCATGAGCAGTGTAAATCCAAGCATAACATCTAATTCACCTAGACCTAAGATTTATAACTTTGCTTAGAGCAAGAAAATTAAGGCTTCTGTTCTTTTCTAAAGGTAATATAAAGATGACATTTCTCTCCAACACATTAAAAACTATTAGTGCAATTTTTAAAGCTAGGTGTATATCTCATACTCAGTCACAGCAGAAAAAGTTCAAACATACCCAAAATGCCTTGGTAGCTTACTGAAGAAAAGCATTTGCATGTCCATGTACTTAACAGTGAAATTAAGTCTTTTCAAAAAAACCCATGTGCACAAACTGAAATCCAGAAATATGGATACTGAAGGGCAAGGAAAGCCACCACTTGCCTGCTTCCCAAGGAAGACAAACAAAACCAACAGAGATCCTTCCTCAAAAAATAATCTATAAGACTCTAAAATAGGCTGCTTCAAACAGTAATATCCCCTACTTTGTTGCTCTTGCATAGAAAAAAGCCCAACTGAAAAATAGAATTATAAGGTAATTAATTCAATAACTACATGACTTTACCTTTCCTTTCATAACAACACAGTCCTCTTGCCTGTTGTTTGCATGAGTGGGCTCTCCACGAAGCCACTTGGTATAGGTGACAGGTGTCCCATCGCTCCATTCAAAATACATCTGAACCTTTAGGTCATTCAGCCCAATCCACAGCTCATCAGATGGCTCTAAAACGTACAGTTAACAAGGCTGATAGCAGTCATTTTACACAATGTGAATTTTTATCTTTGTAGAACACTAAATAATTTTTTCTCAGGAAGTTTAAAATGCAGTCGGGAAATTAAGGCTCCCCGTTTCAAAAAGAGGGCAGATCATTCCTCACACGCACACTCCAGTCAGTATTATAAATTATTATTTCTAGTCTGCCATCCAGCCTATGGTAAAGGCAGCAGGTGTTTCCTTTTGTCCACTGCACTATGACTTAGATCACAATGATCAGCTACATGCACAGAACTTTCCTTAGATAGCAGTCTATCCAAGCAGAGTATGAACTATTTGGTTGCTAGAATTTACTCATTACGATTATTTTTCACTGACAAGGAAACTACTTTCTAAGAGGGTTTTTTCCAATGCTTATTACCTTGCATTTTTACAACCCATCTACAGCACTCAGAGCTTTTTCTGTTCAGTTTATTATCACAGTTCTTGCCTTCTTCTGTAAGTTTTCCTCTAATATCCTCTATCCAGATTGACCACAGTCAAGCTGACAATGAAATCACTCACAGAAAAGAAAAATGGAATTGTGAGCCCACCCAAAAAACTTCAGCTGCAGGAATGGGTCTCGTAATGGAACTGGAACAACTTCTTTTCTGTTGCTGCTGTGAGAAGCAACAGTAGTGCTTGTAAAAGACTTAAAAGACATACCCCTGAGGCAATCCTTTCTGATTAACACATTTCAGATAAAGTTTTCCTAGATACCCCCATAACTTCAAACTCTCCTGTAACATTTCTCCCATCTGCTAGTTACAGGAACAATGAGGCTTCCCATTTTGGCCAACCAAGCTGCTGCAAAAATCACCCTGCCAACCTGACACTTTAAGGGAGTCAACTCCTCTTTCTCTTCCTTCTCCCCCATCTTTATTATACCTAAATATGATCAGCCCTCTTAGCACTGTTTCTACCATCTTTCCCTTAATAAGAAGAGCTTGGATTCATGGGACATCAAGCTCCATTTTCAAACAGGCACCTTTATCTCTTCCTCCAGACTGCTCTTCATATTCAGAAGTCCCCCAACATCACATCTCAGTACCCTCACTTTAAAGTCTCCTCTGCAAGCAAAATTGAAACCTGTTCCAGTTCCATAGCCCATCATGCTCTCATTCCTTCCTTAGCTACCTCCATCCATGCTATTTTTTTTTTGTTTGTTTAGTTACATGTTAAAATCTTGCTGTCTGTGTTTATTGAGCACTTAATAAAGCAAAGGCCTCATCCATAGCCAGAATCTACTTTAGTGGGCTCACACCACAGTAATATGAGCAACAAACAGCTTTCTTCAACAAGGTTATTACATCAGAGTCTTCCACATAAGCCATGCAAATCAGAAATGGCCAAAAGCCATTTCTGGCTCTGTGAAGCCCCTTACTATGTAACATTTTCTCCCTGAAGAAGAAATGCTGTCATAGCATTTTGCAGTCATCTCTAAAGCTAAGACTAAATACTAAGACCAAACACTAAGATTTTTTTTTCCCCCAGCCACTTGCAAATAAGCTGTTTTCTACTCCCTCAGACATGCAATGAACCACAGTTGTGCCACATCACATGCTGGACTTCTGTGTAAACATCCAGAATGCACTTCTTTATTCTTCTTCATGTTCCTCTCCTTTGTGGGTAGCAACAATGAAAGTTCGACTACTATGACAATAATCATCTCATTGTAGCCTTCTTCCATTGTTTTATCATTGGCCTGTGAAATGTTTGGCACAAAGACAGGCTTTTGTTTCTTCTGTAAGGCAGAATTCTGATGCAAACAAGATTTTCTAGGCACTACAATACATGGTGTTCTCATCTCAGTGGTGAACAAGGGTAATCTGATACTGTCATAAACTGCCTTAAAAGGCTTCTTTAGTTGTTCCAGTTTTACTCCTCTGAAAAGAATGCTTTCAAAATAGGCTGTTGCAGTGAGTATTCCATATGTGAGAAGCCTGGTTTCCTTCAGGACTATTTGTGCTTCAGAAACATTCACTTTTACAAAAACATTGCAGCATAGTCAGTTCAGAAAAGGTCTTCAGAGAAGGCATTAAAGTATGAAAAAATCTATTTCAAGGAATAAGGTGAAAATGCAACTTATTTCCTTTAGAAAATGAAGGAAGAGCCTAACTTCTTTCAAATGTCCTACTGTCTCATCAGGAGGTCTCACCTTTCTTAACAATCTCCTTTGAAAAAGTTTCATGTTCATGAAAAAACAACAAATCACTCTTTCAGGAATGTGAAGACAAGCACAAGTTGCCGTGGAGTTGGCTAGGTTACAAAAGTAAAACATATCAGCTATTTTATGTTTTCCATGCCAAGACTGCTGTTAACACTGAAGCTCAAAGCAGCTTACTGCACTTTCTCTAAATTACATTTACCTGGCACTAAAAGCACATATAAGATCAGTTACTGCAAAGATGGATACATAGGTTTGAACATGCTGCTTGCATCAAAAGCAGTAACTGATCCTGCATGCAAAATTAGGTTCATGCACAGCAATAGCAACCACAAAACTACCTGAGTGTCAGCATGGTTTCACCTCCTGGAATGAACACACAGAGCCCATAGGCTAACTTGCCTTGCAAAAACTGGATCGCGTGCTCAGAATCTAAGCACCTAAATACCACATTTAATTTGTGGCACATCTGAATCCACATACTGGGACAGACAGCTTCCTTTTTCAGAAGAAACACAAACAGTGTGACTTGGAGAATAAGGCCATGGCAGTGCTGGTAATAGGACCTAGATCTTCCCAAACAGTCTTTGACCAACAAACTCTGCTTCACCTCATCTATCTCTGCAGACCAATAGTAAAAATCCTTCCAGCTTCTGAAAAAGTTGCAAATTGTTTTAATCTGTATAAAAAGAGGTAAAAGCAGACCCTAAAAAACAGAAGTTTGGGTTTGATGCAATTCACAACAGCAACCACAGCTTTTCTGTGTCAGTAGAGTTTGCTCAGTTTTTGTGATCTTGTATGATTTTTCTTTCAAAGGTTCTTTCTATTTAGAATGTAACTTCTCCTGCAATCGATGATAAGTACAATTTTTTCTGTATTTTTTAAACAGTCTCTTCCTTTTATTAAAAGGCAAAATACATTGAAAACTCTTTATTTTCTTCATATAAACATATATATGTTATTGTAACAAAATACTCACGGTACCCAAGCTGAGAAATAACAAAGCTGTACTCTTCAACATTATGGATGCTTGCCAGATCCCCATCCTCTTTCCTGCAAGATGTTAAGGCATCTTTCCATATTTTGGGGTCCCTGTGAATTATGTAACAGTGACCAGCATATGATATCCATTGATCAGGACATCTAATAGGCACATTAGTCTCTGAAAAGAAAAATTACCATTAAGAGTTTCAGAATTCTATTCTTAACTAAAGACTTAGAACCACTTAAAACATAAGGAAAGATTTAGCAGCACAGATGAAAAATACAGGGATAATAATCTGATTGCATAAGTAAAACTTATGAAACCTACAGATTTCTTTTACACACTACAGCTGCAAATACTTGCACCTTTGTCATGGTTTAAGCCCAGCCATAAATCAGACCACGCAGTCTCTGTCTCACTCCCCCCTTTCCCCCCCACTCCCGGAGGGATGGGGAGGAGAATCGAGAATGTAACTCCCACGGACTGAGATAAGAACAGCCCAGTAACTAAGGTATAACACAAATCACTGCTGCTACCACCAATAATAATAACGATAAGAGAAATAACAAGAGAAGAGAATACAATTTTTTACCACCCCCAGACTGATACCCAGCCTGATCTGGCCCTTCTGGGTAACTGCCCCCCGTTCTACATCCTGGGTATGATGTGCTGTGTTATGGAATACCTCTTTAGCTAGTTTGGCTCAGGTGTCCTGTCTTTGCTTCCTCCTGGCTTCCCCTCCGCCCTGGCAGAGCATGAGACTCAGAAAGTCTTTGGTCAGACTGAACATTACTTAGCAAGAATTAAAAACATTGGTGTTATCAGCATTGCTCCCAGGCTGAAAGTCAAAAACACAGCACTGCACCAGCTACTAAGAAGGAGAAAAATGACTGCTACTGCTGAACCCAGGACAACTTTGTGAAAAGCCAGAATTAAAAATTACCCTAAAACACAGGTTTGACTTTTAGACACATACATAAATGCTAAAATGTAGTTTGTAGAGCAGTGCTTTACCATTTTCCTCCACTCATGTTAGCAATTCTCTTCTTCTTCCTTGCTGTATAATGTGTTAAGAACCTGGACTTACAAAACAATTTCTGAGGGTATTTTTCCCCCCAAACCTTGGGCATTTTACAGATTAGCTCCATTTACTAGAGTAGCAAAATAAAAATAAATGGTTCTACAGGATCATGAGGGAACACAAGTTAGAATACCGCTTTTAAGAATTGTTTTTAAAAGCTTCATTGAGAAAATTATACTAAGTAAACGATTTATGCTTAAAACTAACTTTAAAAAGTTCAACAGAAAAGCACCAGAGTACTGCCAGCAACCACACTGCTGTTCAGCAAACAATTCATCCTTGGGAGGAGTGCCACCGGAATAGGTACTAAACAGAATATTGCTGTTGTAGAAACAAATTATGATTCTTGCAGCACTTGATTTAAAATCAGCAGATGGGTTTAGCAAACAGCAGTATAAACAGTAGAAGGGGGTAACAGGTTTGCTAAAAAGTCTTTTGGCAAAGAGTACTTGTGTATGGCAGGGAACGAGAAGCAATGTATTTGTGCATAAGAGTAGGATATATCCTGTAGAAATAATTAAGTATGAATCCAAAGCTATGACCAGCCAGGCCCAAGTTGCAAGCACATATCCTCTTTCAGCTGGAGTGTGCTGATGATGCTCCTCTACTCTACTCTCGTGAGACCTCACTTGGAGTATTGTGTACAGTTCTGGTGTCCTCAATATAAAAAGGACATGGAACTGTTGGAACAAGTCCAGAGGAGGGCCACGAGGATGACCAGCACCTCCCGTATGAAGACAGGCTGAGAAAGTTGGGGCTGTTCAGCCTGGAGAAGAGAAGGCTGCATGGAGACCTCATAGCAGCCTTCCAGTATCTGAAGGGGTTCTATAAGAAGGCTGGGGAGGGACTCTTCATTACGGACTGTAGAGACAGGACAAGGGGTAACAGGTTAAACCTTAAAGAGGGGAAGTTTAGACTGGATATAAGGAAGAAGTTCTTTACTGTAAGGGTGGTGAGGTGCTGGAATGGGTGGCCAAGGGCAGTTGTGAATGCTCCATCCCTGGCGGTGTTCAAGGCTAGGTTGGACAGAGCCTTGGGTGCCATGGTTTAGTGTGAGGTGTCCCTGCCCATGGCAGAGGGGTTGGAACTAGATGATCTTAGGGTCCTTTCCAACCCTAACTATTCTATGATTCTATGATTAGTAGTTACTTAGTGTCACAATACAGATTCCTAGCACAGCTGTAAACAGTGTTTGCTGCCTGCAGACCTGCCTCAAAAAAGTGCTAGCATGTTCTCACAAAGTTTACGTAAAACTGAACTTTACGTCCCCAGGATAAGGGGGCTCAGAGCCTTTTCAGAGCCATGTTAATCTTGCCACAGGAGAGTAAGAACTGGAACAGAGAGTGGGGGAATCCCAAAAAAACAATCTGAATGTATGTAGTGGTATTGAGAGAAACAGGAGAGGGCAGAGGTGGCAAATGGTGTTAGAGGTTAGTCCAATGCTTCAGCCAGCTGCCTAATTTGTCCTGTGGCTGGTCTCAGCTCTATGCTCAGAGCTAGGCATATCTGCACCTCCAATACACATAGTTCACCCTTCTGCAGACTGTAGACACTGAGCAGAACAGACATCAGCAGTTCAGACATAGCTACAAAGACAGTCACAGAGGTATTTATTCCCCAGTGAGTCCATGAGACTTTTTCAGACCAAAGGAGACCGTGAGACTACTACTGTAAACACTAAAGCAGCTATGGCAGGGCTGGAGAATCTTCTGCTTATAAAACCACTAACACCAGGGAATTTGTTGCAGGCTACCAAGAAAAGCAGTTGACAGTCTAGTTTCTTTGGTGCAGGTCTTATCAAACAACATAATTGATGATTTCTCAGCAAGAGAAAGTCTTCAGCTCATTTCCAGTACTCAGCAAAGAATTAACTCTGTGCTTACCCATTCTCCTTTTAAAGAAAATAGTTAACACAAAGCCATATATACAATCTATCTCTTTTATCCTAATGGAAACGAGTACTATTCCCTGAACATCATTTGACTTAAGCAAAAGAATCAATACAAATTACAAAAAAAAATAAGATGTACCCAATAAAATCATATTAATGTGCAAAAAATTATATCCCAGATATCAAGATGATGAATTTACTGTGGAATAGATCAAGATACAGAAATGCAAGTTTGGAAGCACAGAATGGTTATTCTTTAAATAGCAAAATACTTTTGTAAACTATAAGCACGGCTTCCTGAATACTGAGGATGTCACAGTGATTGACCTGGGTGAAAGCACTAGTTGAAGTTTCCATCATGATTCAGGCATTTGGATTGGCATTCAAATTTCTCTCTCGCATACCTACCCTTTGTGGTGTCATGAGAGCTCACACAGGAGCACCTATTTCCTCTAATTGAATGTTTTATAAAGTGTTTTGAAACAGTATTTTGAGATCATTACAGCTGGTTGGATTGGGATGAAATCTACTTTGGTCGTGACTTGATTGAGGCATAGAGACAGACAGCCTTTCCTTAGAAAATTAAGTTAAAAAAATAAGCTAGTTTTGCAGGTTAAAATAACAGGCTCCTATTAATCCACCTTGATGTATTGCAGGGCCAATGCTTAAAAGCCCTGTGGTTCCACATCACTTAGATGTGTACAATGATGTGGTCTCCTGAAAAAGAACTTCTGCTACTAAGAGAAAACCCTGTACAGCTGCTGGCTTTGTGGACATCTTCAGCTGCAACAGAAATAAATACCCTGTAAAGATTTTTCTCTACTTCGTTTTGGACACAAACATGATTATATTCTATCACAAAGTACATATATTTTTATCTCACAGCCCTCACATACTTACTACTTTGTTACACGAAATTGTAACTTCTAGGGTTACAATTTCAAAGGATTGCCTCTGTGTTCAGTGTTAAGTACACAACTAAGTGCACATATGGATTTGTGATTAATTTATTTCTTGACTCAGGAGCCCTAGTCAGGAAAACATCATCCGCCATGAGTTTCCTTTACATCATTAGAAGCTGAGGGCACTTAACACCTTGCGTGATCACATGCTTATTCCTTTTATGACTTCCCCCCATGGGACATTTTGGAAAATATTTTATGAAGTGAATCACTTCCAAACTCTGGTTAATCTGTCACCATGATTACTCAGCAATTTCTGTATAATTGAAAACTTTTGTTTCTGTTTGTCCTCCAAATTACTGGTAAACCGGAGAGTGGAGAAAGGGGAGAGAATAAAAAGCATACTGCAAAAGAAAGAAATGGCCATTAGACCACCCAAACCTGAAATTAAATCTAAATAAGATAATAGCTAGTATTGAATGGATAGCATATTTATAGGCACCAGTGTCTAAAAACCTGATGTTTGATACCTGAAAAGGTGAGCTGTAGCAAACTGAACAATCTAAAACAACATATATAAATTAAAGTATCTGGTTGTTGTCAGCTGTATGCAGATACTAATAAAACTTTACCTCTTAATTTAGGAAATAATTAGAATATGCTTTAAAGACCTTCTCAGCTAGGCAACAAATATGCTTGATTCCAAGAGTAAAGTTTTGATTTAATTATTAAATATTTATTCAAATATTTAGTTAATGGTATAATAGCTCGTTGTGTGGTTTGGTTTTGTTTGGGATTTTTTTTTTCTGTTAGCAATAAAGCAAAATTAAACAGGCAGAAGTCTCTGTCCTAAATGCTTTTGATTGGATTGGTTACCTACTGGCAAAAGCAGAAAAAAGATTATAAAACATGTTTTTTAAGCCAAATGTTGAACACTGAGTTTCCAAAATAGTTGGTTTGCAAATAATGCATATTAGTATTTGAACTGGAAATCCAGCAATAGTTTATTTTTCTGCTTCCAAAACCTATAGAAAATAGTCAGTGAATTTAAGAGATACTTTTATGTTCTGGCAAGAAAAAGAAACTTGTAAAGAAGAAAATGAAGAGGCGACGAAACAAAAGAATAAGTTACAAGGTTTATATAGTTCACAGAGAGATAACAAGGATGTAGGTCTAAATAAAACTATAAAAACTTATCCCTGTTTTGTCTTTCCTCTTTACATTAGGCAAGTGCCAGAATTATATTACTTCTGAAAAAGTCTGCATGTATATATAACTTAATTTCATAAATAAGTTAGGTTTTATATATATACAAATAAATAATTTTATGTGTCTCCATATAAATATGTCTATTTGTATTTATTAGCCCTCAAAAGAATTTTTTTTAATTCTCCTAATCCACTACCAACTTGCACTGGCAAACTTACTCTTATTCCATAAGCAGTAAAAATGACAGGAAGAATAAACAGATTAGTTTCACTGAGTACATGGGGCTTTAGATAATTACACTTTATTTAAATAAAACATCAAATTATTGCTCTTTTGATTTTATGTACAAAGTCTGAAAGATATGTTTGTTTTTTGGAAATGAGAACTCCATCATTTCTGCAATTTAGAACTCAAAGCTACTGAAGAAAGACTGCTACACAAGAAGTAAGAAGGCCAGAACAAAGAGGGGGAACTTTGGTCAAGCCATAGTCTACAGAGACCTTTAGTTAGTTTTACCACATATAAAACCAAAAATTTATTAGAATTATAAATAAAAAACACTGGTCGTTCATCATTTGCTGGGGATTTATTACCAAACCTACCTGTAGGAATTATGAAAGATTCTAAAGTAGCATTTCCTCGTTTACAAATATAGCCAAGCTTCTGATCACATTCCCTATTCTCCCACTTAGCACCTTTGCCAGGATTTAGTGCTGCACAAATTTTTCCAGGTTCTGGAGAAGGATGTCCTTAAAAAAGAAAAAAAATATAAAACCAACAAAAGCTTCAACAACAACAAAGTGTAAGCACATCATGGTTATCCTCTTAATTACTCTCTAATCTGTTCCATGCTTAACTGTGATTCACCACAGTCCCCTAGACTGAACAGTACAGTTCATTCCCTTAAGAGATATTTTTTCACAGTAACCACAAGTTGAGATATTTTTCCAGTTCACAGTTTTAAAAGCCTCTTCACAGATTCAAAGTCTTGATGGATGGTGTTACAGTGCACCTATTTATTTTGCTTTGTTTGGTTTCCTCTCTAAAAGAAGACTGTCTAAACTCCAGAGCACAGTCTTTAAGTGAAAAAGCTGCTCAGTAAGCTCCTCAAATTCTGTATGTAATAAAGCAGTAAAGGCAGAAAAATAATAAGTATTTATTTTGTTAATATGAATGTCTCGTCCACTTGTTGAAACAATACAACAATAGAAGGATATTTGGATATTTACAGTTGAAGATTAGCATTAGCACTAAAGAAACATCTAGAAGAAATGTAGAAGCTGTAGAGCAGAACATATTTCTGCAATAAAGTGGATGAATATTTCAAGATCTGGTCTAATGTGATTGAACTTAACATGGATTTTCTTTCATTTCTCAACAAGCATCACACTTTACTCAATAACAAGCAAATGTTATGAAGTACTGCTCAGCAATAAACACAGCAAAACAGTATCTTTTATAGTGTGCAAGATTGTTCACTGAAAATGATCTTATTATCATTTCATTATTATTACATTATGATAACAGTCCTATATTTGCAGTCATATCTTCTTCCCATAGGAGAAAAAGATATGCTTACTTCAAAAATAGAGATTTAAATTGTTTTAATGCAAAACAAAAGTTAAGCTGTTAGGAGTTATCTATCAAAAATGCCTAACCAGCATAATTTTAGTTTAAATGTTGAAAGCTTAGTTCCCATGTTTTTCTGTTATTTATATGGGCTAATGAGATGGAAGAATATGAAGCTTCCACAAATTCTTTTAAAATATACTAGTAGATCAGTCAGCTCTTGAACATCCAGGGTAATGAGAATGAGATAGAGGTAGGCTGACAAAAATAAAGTCATGAAGGAGATAGCACAAATAGAAAATAGGTTACAGGGTTATAAGTGTATTATCTTTGAATGAAATTAAGGAACATGAGGAGTTAAAGATAATTGGAGCCCATCTTAGTTATATCAAAGACCATCTAGTTCTTTACAGGACAAAAGAGAACTGTCTGCAGTTTTAACAACCATGAACCTCTTACTAATTTCACTTCACTTCGCAGTTTTCCCCCACTCTTCATTTCATGCAGATCCCTTTCAGTGCATTTGTATGACAGACCTACAAATACCTTCACAGCAACTTGCATTTCAGCCCGTTTGCCTCATTTGCTCACTCCACTGGAGAGTTATTTATAAAGCAGCTTGATTCACTCTTCAGAGCTTACCTCTTCAAGAAGTTTGTCCACCTAAAGTACGCTTTTGGCCTTATCTACACAAGGAAGCCACTGGGAGATACAATGAAGCATATGTTTGTAGTTACTGCATATTAAATACACGTGGCACGCTCAATGAAGAGAAAGAAGAGTATTTACATTGCACAGCTTCAGATATCTACTGTAAACTAGTTTCCAAAGGCTTCCTGAATAGCAAACGCAAGGGAACAATGGTCCTGCAAAAAGACACCTTACCACAGGTACTCTGAATAGTAAATCAGAAAAACAGCTCTTCTTTAATGTGTACACAGATGGCATAGAGACTAGTTTTTAAATAATGGCACCAGAGGGCAACACTGCAACTACAGGTGTGCTGTGTGTGGGTTTGCTTCAAAGTAGACTAACCTAATAGGTTCAGTTTGATACGTGATACTGCCATGGCTAGGTAAATCCAAAATGAAAATGAAAATCTAACCTTTAAGCATATAATCAAAACAAATGGGAAAGCAATTAAAACAAAATAAAACTCACAAATCAAGACACCTATAGCATCAGATTTTTTCATATAGAAATAAAGTAAATTAAGAAGATATACAAATGAAGTGTAAATAGATGACTTCTAAGACTTTCCTCTGCATTTTGAGGCTACAATTCGCCTTGTGAATAATAAATTGAGCCTAGTGTGTATCCCCAGCATAAGGGCACTGCTACTCACAGTGGTAACAGCGACACTCGGAATCTTTAAAATTCAAGACAAGCTTGACAGCTGCAGAATACAGTACTAGAAAAGAAATATGATACCCAATGACCAAATCTTTACCTTTTAAACTGAATAGCAACATATTTAACCTTACCTGGAACCCAATTTAAGTATCGAAAAGGAGCACCACCAACCCATTGCCATCCACTGTTGAAATTCAAACTATTAAGACCAAACCAGAGGGCGGAACTCAGTCTGCCAGTCAAACCTAACAGAGACAAAAAAAAAAAAAGTACTGCAAGAACACAGTAAGGGCAAACACCTTCTCCAAACTTGAGAGCTGAATTCTGTCTAAACTGTCTGCTTCTCCTTTTTCCCAGTATAGGTTTTAGCCTTTTAGTTAAGGTGGCTACACTAAACCTGCAAAGCACATATTTTACATAGGTCACTCTAGTTTTATAGTTTTCACATTTTTAGGTATAGAGGATTTCATTACAATCAAAACCAAACACTTCTGCATACTCTTTCTAAACCAGTGATCATAAATACGAAACAAATATTTTTTTGCCATACTTATTAAACCGATAAAGTTGAACAAAGATCTCAAAACCAAAAATCAGCTTTATAACATGAAGCATGAAAAGTTTCCTATTGTGTATTTTCTCTTCCAATAAAATTAACAAGTGAGTTTCAACTTTACATAGAATAAACAAACTTCTTGCATTTTATAAAACTACATTAAAATGCAACAATTCCAAACACCAAACACATCTTGTACATTTTTCAGACTCATGATTTCACTTCTTTAGCCAATGACAAGTCAGGCTTCCAAAACCAGTTCCAAATTACTGCTCTAATTCTGAAAAGCACCTAGAAATACCATGCTTATGTATGGTCCTGCTGCATTACCTCTAGTCACTATTAACTCATTGTCTATCTCTGCCTTTCGTTTAAGATTTGGAAGCCCAGATGCTTAACTGCTGATTTTTTTATTAAATGTATTTCTGCACAGCTCAAAGAAAATCACTGTGCAATGTGTATCATTTATTTCTGCTTCTATGATGACATCATACCAGTATGTAGTTTTGCTCTATATATTTTAGTTTGGCACCATGTTAATAAGCAGTACTTGAAGGATGCAAAGGTTAAAAGAAAGGTAGTCAAGAGCTGCAAAGGACTGGAATGTCATACTAGAGCCTGATTTGGCCCCAAAACATGAATGTGTTCCAGTATTTCTTCCATACAAACAAGTTGTGGTTAAGACAATCAAGAACTGAGCATGACAGGAAATCGTGGTACTGCCAGGATAGCTGTAGAATGAAAAACTGATTTTCACATGCATTTGGCAGCTGTATCTAATAGTTTTCAATTAAAACACACCTATTAATACCTCACTTCTATATGTTAGTGCCAGATTTCTTCCTTGAGCATTAATTTCACCAATAATTTTATCACACTCAGTAAAATGCTTTGACCAAACCCTTAAATTAAAAACAAAATTTTAGACATAACAGACTATTCATTGCATTAAAAATTCATTTATAGTTCATCTAAATTGGAAAAATATGGATTTGATGGATGAACTACTAGATGGATAAGGATGGATGGCTGTTTGTCTGCATCATCCAAAGACCTACAACCAATGGCTCATTGTCCAAATAGAAACAAGTTGTATAACTCTAGAGTCTCTTATTGGAGCTGATAGTATTAAATATCTTCATCATTGACACAGTGGGATGGAGTGCACCCGCAGCAAATTTGCAGATGACACTGAGCTGATGGTTTGCTCCATCCCTGGCAGTGTTCAAGGCCAGGTTGGACAGAGCCTTGGGTGACATGGTTTAGTAGGAGGTGTCCCTGCCCATGGCAGGGGGCTTGGAACTTAATAATCTTAAGGTCCTTTCCAACCTTAATTATACTATGATTGATTAGCTTGAGGCAAGGAATGGCATTCAGAGGGTCTTTAACAGACTTTAGGTGTGGGCACATGTAAACCTCATGAAATTCAACAAGGCCAAGTGCAAGGTCCTGCATGTGGCCCAGGCAATCCCCAATATCAATATGGACTGGGGGATGAATGGACTGAGAGCAGCCCTGCAGTTCATGACCTGGGGGTACTGGTGGATGAAAACCTGGACGTGAGCCATCAAAGTGTGCCTATAGCCCTGAAAGCCAGGCATAGCATGGACTGTATGGAAGAAGCATAACGAGCAGATCAAAAGAAGGTACTGGAATCATAGAATAGTTAAGGTTGGAAAGCACCTTAAGATCATCTAGTTTCAACCCCTCTGCCATGGGCATGGACACCTCACACTAAACCATGTCACCCAAGGCTCTGTCCGACCTGGCTTTGAGCACCGTCAGGGATGGAGCATTCACAACTGCCCTGGGCAACCCATTCCAGTGCCTCATCGCCCTTACGGTAAAGAACTTCCTCCTTATATCCAATCTAAACTTCCTAATTCTCCCCCTTTACTCCACTTTGGAGACTCCACCTGTAGTACTGTGTCCAGTCCTTAGGTTCCCAGTACAAGAAAGATACAGACCTGTTAGGGCAGGTGCAAAGGAGGGGAAAAAAAAAAATATTATCAGAGGGCTGGAACATCCTTCCTGTGAAGAATGGCTGAGAGAGTTGGGGTTGTTCAGCTGCAGAAGAAACGGCTCCATCAAAACGCTATCATGGCCTTATGACATAAACAGTTTTGAACTGAATACATTACATCGTCCCACTGGTATATCATATCCCAAACATTTTCTAATCTGTTTAATAAATGAATTAGTGGACTATTCATTTGTACACAGATGAAGAATGTACTGAAGAGGGGACCACCTCATTGTAGAATCTAGTTTTATTCAAATACAAATTTACGAAAGAATTTCCTCTGAAGAGAAGTTTGGAAATCACTTAAAAAAACACTGACAGAGACTGAAGATAAAAAAAGCTATTTGTGAGTCCGTTTGTCTATTAGTTCTTTTTCTTTCTTTTCATATTATAGCACATATTGATGATACAACGGTTTTAATGGGGTTGGCCAAATATGCTGACTAGTACACAAAACATGTAGAGCAAAATCTTGGTACCTGCATTTTTGGTTTACAAACTTTTGCATTTTCCTGCATTCCAACATGGATTTTTTATTCTTCCATTACTTAATTGCTGTGCAGGTTGTGTAACTGTAACTTTCTGGCAGTATGCAATCAGGATAAAATAATCATTATCTGTCTAATTTTCATAGCTGAATCATTGAAGATAATAATATAAATCTACAAATTACCAGAACTGAACAAATATCAATTTTCAAATGGAACATGTCATACAAGTGTCACTTTTACATGAATGCACTTCTTAAAAGAAAAAAATAAGATGGGTCACGTTACCCTACCTGTCAGGTATGTTTGTTCATGCAACTCTGTGATGCTTAACAGCTCTGCTTTCTGTTGTTGGCAACTTTTTCTTGCCTGGTGCCATTTCAGAGCTGCCTCAGAATTTATCTGGTACTGGACATTTGTTAAAGGATCTGTATTCCACAATAAATCAGCACTATTAACTGTAGGGAGAAAAAGAAATACTGTAAGTGATCATGAAGATGGAGACAGAAAAAAATACAGAATGAATTGCATTGCAATAATACACAAAACCTAAACACTGCTATAGACAACTGGTTTGAAAGGAGCCTTGAAGTTGTCTAATATATTAGTAAATCCAGGGCACAGCTAAACTATGACAGCCCTGTTGGACAGTACAAAGGTAATGAAACAAGGTCACTGTTTTCTCTCGTGTAACAAAGTTGCTGTTTAAGGTAGAAGTAGCTAAACTCACACTAAAAAAGTTGATTTGTCTGTGTAGAGAAAATGACTAAAAACTTCCAGACTCATGCTACCTAAGATACATATCAAACAGACCACTTCCCCCCCACCCCCAGTTTTTTTACTGATTTGAGGTACTATTTAAAGTGGCTATGGATCTTCTTACTAGAGGTAATCAGGCCCAGGCACGGAATGCAAAACTTGCATTATTAGCATCCATCTCACACTTTCATGCAGTTCCTGATTTGTCTTATGCATGTATCTGACATAACATCATGCTTTCTTCTCTGCCATGTGACCTAAGAGTGATCTCCAGGATCACCTGACCTTAGCACATTTAGGCAATGCCAAACCAGTGGAAACATTACACAGCATCAGAAGCAGCCTCAGAAGATACCACATTCCTTTACACTGCTGCAACCTCTCCTGGCTCATCTCAATTGAATCCCCACAACAAGCAACGGAAAAGAGTGTGATCTTGCTCTGCCAAAAATGGAACCTACAGGAGGCCCCAGGAGTGAGCTAAATATCACATAAAGAGATTAAAGTTACATGACAAAAGCAGAATATAGCAGAGGTCACTCTATGTCTGCTGACAATAGGAAAACGACTGAAATTCCTGCAGCCTATATCAGAGTTTTTCAAGTTGCAAGCTGTGAAAAAATTGAGAGAAAGAGGTCTTTTCCTTTTCCGAATTCAGAGAGCTCAGAAAACTTGAGTGTGCAAATAAGAGGAAAACAGTATAATAAACAAAACTCGAGACAAAGGATGATACATGTTAAATGTCAGCAGGTCAGTAACCAGCTCCACTTTTTCCTGTATTAATTCTGATAGTGTATACATATTATGCAGTGCTTCTTTTCTAATTACTCCTATGCCAAAAAATCAAATATAACCTACTGTAATAATGACATTTGACTAAAAATGGATACTTTCATTCCATTATCGTTATCCACAAACCAACTTCTGTCCAAAATGTTTTATGACTATCAGAAGGCAAAATTTCTGTGCTATTCCATGTTCTGCAAGACCATAAATTCTTGTGGACAAGCACAGCCTGGGATGAAAAGGAGATTGCAAAAATAGTACAATCTATAATTCAATAAAGAAAACTGTTTCTGACTTTAAATAAGGGTTTTAGAAATCTTGTATGTTAATACAAGTCTTGGGCACTCATCCAACCTTCCACCTCATCCCCCAGTCTCATAATTTACAGCTGACTTGCATATGGTAATGTCCTGTAGAACTTTGGTCTTTCTAAACCTTGGAAAATTTGGTTTAAAGATATTTGAGTTCTATGAGATCAAATGCCTTCATGGGGCAGGATTTTGGAAAATCTGTATGATATTGTTTAAAGCTTAGTATCCCCAGTGAAGCCAGAAGATAAATCACTTTTCTGGAACAATATATTTTAGTATCTAAATTAATGTTAAACTACAGCTGTCCTTAGTACATTACTGGAGATAGAAATAAAAGCTGAACTTTACACAGATGAATTTGGTACACATTCTTTGTAGACACTCAAATTAGTGAGAACTAGCTATTTCCACTACAATTACTATCAAAATCCCAGAAGTAAAATAGAGTAAATTGGAAAAATACACCCCTGTCTTTGAAAGTTCTCCATCTTTAAAGCAAAGCAAGGCAAAAATGCTTTGAATTTCAGGTATAGACCTTGAGAGACAAGTTGAAACTTACAGGAAAAGCATAAAGTGCTAACCAATGCAGACATTTATGATGTTTATAATTTTTCAAATTATAATGACAACATGATTATCATATCAAAATATTTCTCCTGAACTGGCAAATGGAAGGTTCTTGATAGACTTTCATTTCAAAAATGCAAGTTGAAATCTGGCCTTGACTAGCAGTGACAATAAAGCGGTTTTGTTTATTTAGTTATCCATCCAATGCAAGCTGGACTCCCAGTCAAATATCCTCAGAAACTGCATGAATAGAATCATGGCAACAAAAACTGAATCTAAATCTTGTTAAGTAGTGTATAAAATAACTGACATTGCTTGCACTCTGAGCATACACTAGGAAAGGAATCTCATTATAGACACATTATAGTTTATTATATACAGTCTTTACAACTGTATATAATGCTGCCAATAGTCAAAAAGTCCAAATTATACTAAATTTCCTTCACATGATTATTTTCACTTAGATATCTTTTCTCAAGGTGCTTTTTTCTTTATTTTTCCTAGAAAAGTTTATGACATACAAAGTCAGGTTATGAGTTCCAGACAAATAAGAAGAAACGAACACAATTAACCCCATATAACTTAGTTGATCAGTTCACCAGGCATTTGAACCAGACATAAAACCACAACAAAAACCCCTTAAAAACACCTTGAAACAGAAGCATGGGGGAAAATCCTGTAATAAAAAAATAAATTCAGTATTTTTGAGTTAATACAAAGATGTAAGTGGTAAATGCTCCATCCCTGGCAGTGTTTAAGGCCAGGCGGACAGAGCCTTGGACAACACGGTCTAGGGTGAGGTGTCCCTGCCCTTTGCAGAGGGATTGGGAGTAGGTGATCTTAAGGGCCTTTCCAACCCTAAACAATCTATGATTCTATGATCCTATGTAGATTTGTCCAATAATTAACATACCAGGCTAAGACTATTTAAATATTTCCACATTCTCTACATTTGTTTCCTTCCCAGTTTTACGCAAGTTTTATGCACAACTTATAAAGCTTTCTAAATTCTTCACAGAAATTCTAGCTCTTGCATTTGTCAAGAAAAATGCCTTAATGGCCTTTTTCCCGCTTGAATACATCTATAGGCACACTCGCTCTCCTGAAGGTCTTCAGTATGCAACCTGTTTTCTTCTGCAACACCCAGTTTTGTACTGCAGTGCAACACACAGCTCAAAAACACACAGTGTAACCTGCAAAAAACCAGTACTTCCTAGGCTACTAAAAATTGTCTGATGTAGCAATATTTCTCAGTTTGTTCCAGTGGGATTTAGGTTTCTACTGTCATTGTGTCAGCATCTCTTTTTAAAGCACTGAATAAAAGGTCAGACTCACAATTATGTTACCTCCACTGATCAGATTTCTTCACCTCTATTGAGTATAATAACTGTTCTAAGTATAGCCCTATGCCTTCTTCATTTCAGAAAACTTTTGAGAATGAAAAAAAAAAAAAAAAGCAACTGGTTCAATTGTGATAATTTCACTGTATGTCCAGACCTTGGGATGAACACCTTGCAACACACTGATGATTTTTATATCAGCACCTTTGCTCCCCTAGACAGTTTAAGAAACAGCAAACACTTCAATCTTATTAAAGAACCTTATATACAAAGACTTAAGCATTCTATGTTTAAAGGTGCTGTTAAGGTTTATTAACTTATCACTCTCTCATGCAGTGTATTCCTCTTTCATAGGGCTGACTAAAACTTCTGCTACCCACAGCCTGTCTCTCATTAAAATATATGACTCAAACTTGAATATTTAATAGCCAGTACTGAAGAATCAGGAAGGAAACATGCAGACAATCAGCATAAAGCAGCTTTTTCCAAAAACAATCACAGCCATCTGAATGGATTTCCTTGAATTATGTCAAAGAATTAAACAACATTTTAATTATGCCTCCTATTTGCTATATTCAATGAACGCTAGACAGGTAGCATGTTTAAATTAATCCTGGCATATGCTCTATAAATGGGATTGTACTACCAACATGGGTTTAATATCTTGAAAGCAAGACTGGCAGATTAAAAAAAAAAAAAATAAAAATAAAAACACCAAACAAAACAAACAAAAAAAAACCCCAAAAAACAGCCATGCAGTTTTTATTTGTGTAAAATAAAAAATACAACATCCGTGGAAATCAGGACACTAATCCTTCATCATCAAACCAGATAAGATCAACATGAACTGTTTTCCTCACATCAAAGGAAAGACATATTTTTCTCCTTAGCTCTGACTGCGGTCAGCTGGAGCTTTACCACAAAACATAGTAATAAAGAAGGGAGGGAGAAGTGCTACCTCTCTCAGCATGACAGAAGCAGCAGCAGCTTGCAGACAAAATGCTTAGTGCATATCTTACAGAAATTCAGAAAAACTGTATTTTATACTCAAACCTGGCAATTTTGAATATAAATACTTCTCATTGATTTTAAATACAGAACTACAATGAAGCACGCAGATTTGGGAAACACTGTCATAAGAAAAAAGTTCATGTAAGCTCCTTCGTGTTTAAAAGGCAAGTTATTCCACAAAGGAGTCTTCATTTTCAGTTAAGCTATGTTCTAGCTTACAACACTGCTGCACAAATTTCTGCATTGTTTTTGCCTATGCTAATGTCACATCTTTACATCTAATTAACTTTCTATTTAAGTAAATGGTGTAATTATAGATTCCAGCATACAATTAACACACACAGAGATGTATTTGGTCATTCAGTTTATGCTCAGCCCCATATTTGAATATTTAAGTAGTTCCTAGAAGGATAACAGGCTGAATGGAGACAGAAAACTGCACCATTTCAAACTGTATTTTGTACAGTAAAGCACATGATAAGAACACCATTAAATAACAGCACAGCAAAATGATGAACATGCAAAACTTACATTTCAATGGGCAAAATCCATACATCTTGTCAACATTAAAGTCTGAAGTGGTTCCACACCAGAACCAGCCATCTGATCTGCCAGCATTTGTGCAGTCAGCATACCATTTATCACCAAATTTAAAAGGGAATACACAAGGTGCTCCATTGGCATTTCCTTTCACTGTGTAGGTATCTAAGGAGACACAGCAATTTAAAAATGTATGAGCAGTAATAAGCATGTGACATATATCAGTTCAGCTTTATGATCATATTATAGCATATTATAGCAAGCAGAGCTTGCTAGCTTAGTATACAAACTGTACTAGAAATGGGACTTTGACAACTATACTCTCTAGGTCTGAGCTGATACCCAAGTTCACAATGAGACAAATTTTTATTGCTTAAGGAAACCTGAACTGGACTGGAACTGACTGAGCCAAGACAAGTACATTCCCATGCTAAATTTAAGCAATTTTCTTTTTAAACACGAACAACTGCTAATATTTTTGTTAATAACTGACTCAGTTGCTGACCACTGTAGACAGGGAAGTGCACATACACATAAACTTGAAAGATACATACCACTAAGTGCTATACTATACCCAAATAAAATGTCCATTTTTTGCTTTGGCAGAAATATGACTGGATGAAACTTATCAAAATAACTAAAGCAGTTTTCTGTGTGTGCACATATGTACATGCATTCATGAGAGGACATACAGAGAACACTAACTGACAGGGACTACTAGAAAGGTGACATATCAAGGTCAGTGCCTCATAGACCTGCTGGAAAACAAAAGAGGAAGGAATGGCAGACCATCACTCCATCCCCCCTGCCTCCTTTCACATGGTTTGCTTGGCTATGGTTCTTTTATTCTGGATTTATACCAAGGATAGTACTGTAATCAGCTATTGTGTAAACCACAGAAAATGCATCCATACCTACCCCTGTGACCATTTCTGCTTATCAAAGGATAATAAATGGGAAGCCAAATGTATTCCCACATACTTAACATAAATATATGTATATATGTATCTCACATCAAGTTTAACTACTTAAGGTATATGATTTCTTTAACATTTCAGCACCAACTTTGAGACTTACTTCAAACACTTACGAAGGCATCTTTTATATGCTGGAGCTGAAGATGCCAAGAGTTAATTGAATCCTCACAACATTATTAATATTTGCTCCCCAACGAGAAAAAAAACATAATCACAGACCATACACTTACACGACATCTTTCTGTACATAAGTATTAAAAGCTATCATTAACTGTTGTGTAATAAAATAATAAATACACATGTTCTAAATAACCATAGACTTTTTTACCCTCTCCAAATGAATAACTACCATGAATGGTTAATTATCTATCAGACCTTTGACAACTTGGACAAGAAAGCAAAATGAACCCTTCAGAAAACATATAACACACACTCAGGTATTGCTGATTTCACCAGAAGACACACTCACTAATCATTAATGAGACGAAGCAAATTCCCCTACACTTCTAGATATTTTAAACAGATACACAGAGAAATGAGTTTGAAATACAGAAATTAATTCACAGAACTTTACCTTCATAGCCTCGAGAACACAGATCGTCTGTGGTTCCGTAGACTTTCCACCTACTCCATAAACCAGATCCCTTGTACAGCATAATATTCCTTTCCTGTCTGTTTCCATAGTTGAAAAATAAATCTTCCCCTTGGATTGCAAAGAGAGTCTCATTTCTGCATTCCCATCGCTGAAGTTCACTAGCCTTGTCACAAGGATACAGAGTGATCGGAACCCAGTCTTTCTTCGAAGGCACTCCCAAGCACAATTTGAATGCTATGCTCATAAGCTGGTGATCTGAGACCCACCTGAATTTTTGTGACTCATTTTCTTGAACGCAAGGAGCAGTAGTCACTGAATTAGAACTTAGAGCTAGTACACAGCGCTTGTGATCTTCATTATATATTAAAAAGATGCTAGTATCTGCAAGAGAAAAAACAGAGGAATTATTTGAAGTAATCTTGCCTACTATCTAAATGAAGTATGAACCTGGACATTATTCATGGGGTTAAAATCTGTTCAGCAAAAGGAGATATGGCAGCCCTGTGGCCTACACCTTTTAAACTAACTACAGAATGCACCTAGTTCAGATGTGAGGCCTTTTCAAATGCTTCGCTTCAGTGGAAGTATCCACACTCAAAAGTGCAAGGCAGCAGAGATGCAGATCTAGTGTCTCCTGAAGCATTAAAGCACAGGTTAAACTGAAGAGAAAAAAAACGCACTCATGGTATTATTCCAAGCTGTACCTATGGGAGTTACTGAAATAGGGAAGTGCATACACCATGCACTGCAGATCCTGACTATGAGCACTCCAAGCAGCATTGGCTCCTTGTTCCTGGCTCCCAGACATGAGGAGATGACAACAGCCACTAAGTTCTTCAGGGTCCATTTCCTCACCTTGAGGAGTTCTGTTCCCATGCGCTCTGCTAAAATCCTCAAAGTCTTAACTGACAGGAATGATAATTTTTTAAACCTTATGCACAAGCTAGCTGTAGGGCTAGAACAGCATATTCGGTTTGCACTCTGCTGCAATTGTCAGTGGTTTCTTTTTCCTTTCTTTCATTTCTCCAGTTTGAAAGAAACAATGACAACAATGGGATTTGCCATCATCAGGTATGCCCCTTAATAACTTACAAAAATCTCTGAGGCTCTTCGTAGCTCCCAAGGTTGTTCCTCCCCCCATGTTTCACCGCACGCATTTTCATGTATTTCAGGTTTATTTCAAAATCGTAATCATTAGAAAAGTTTTCCTCATCCATTACACTTGGATGTGCTATGGAGTGAAACATTTCTGAGCTGGTCTTGCCCAAAGACTGGGAATTTCTCTTCTCTGATCCCCGTGAGACACATTTTAGCACACTAACTTAGTAGTTCTCTCTGATACTGGTTCACATAATGTCACAGGATGCCCAAGGTCTTAAAGCTATATTTTAACTGGGCTACAAGCTACGAAAGAGGAATACTAATTAATACGACTCTGGGGATTGAATTGAATTAAGAAATAGTTTGGTGTATGATTACCAAATTAAACAAATTATAATAGTGAAATATTTAAGAAGAAAACAGGTTAACCACAGAAAATTTTCTCTGCTGAGCCTCCAGTGTGGAAATGATCACACTTTATGCAGAAGAACAACCACCTGGGAATAAATAACCTCTCTCTCACAGAATGAGCTGACCTAGACTTATCTCATCCATGGTTCAGTTTCCTTCTCCTGTCCTTTGGCTTCCAACCCACTTGGAGGTAGTGCAAAACTGATGAGCACTGGGGACAGAAATTGCTCCCTTTTGCCAATCTGTTTTACTCACAGACAATACAAGGAAATGTATAATTATCATTCCTGGTGATAAATTTTGTATTCCTTTTTTTCTACTAGCATTTAGCACAATGTTACTGTAAACTGATATATACAATGCTTGCAATTCTCCTTTTCCTGAAATATTATATAAAGTTCCTGGGTAAAAGACACATCAGGCGTGTGTAGAAAACACTGCCTGATCTTTCAAACTTCTAAAATTGTATTTGTCTCCTAAAATAACATTCCTTATTTTATGCAGCTTATAGTGTTAAGGAGAGGATGCTATGCATGTGAGAAAGGTAGCCCAAAGTCAAAAGCCTGGATTGCTACGCTCAAGCCTGAAAAGGAGTACAGTTTTGGCTTCAGAAACAAGATTAGAAAGGTGAAAAAAAAAAAGTCTGGCTGCAGGTGTGGGGCGAAGACAAATCTTTAGCCCTCTGCTATCCTGACTGCATATTTACTAAGTGTTAGCAATATGGAAATACAACACAGATTCTTATACAAGGGCCACAGCACACACAAGGCTCTGACAGGGACTATGACAAAACTAAGCAGCTAAAGGGGCAACATAGCAAAGCAGGCATTGAGAATAAGTTGGCACCAAAACATAACAGAACAGGAGGCAGCAGGCTGCAGAAGCAGCTGTGGCTGAGAGTATAACTGCAGGACTTCCTTCCCCTCAGAGTTGCTCCTGTCTCATCCATGTAGTGTGGTCCTCTATTCCTCTAGTTTACAGCTTCATTTCTGTGTTTGCTTTGCCTGCTTGGACACAAAAGGGGACTCCCATACAATACCGTCTGTGTGAGTTATCAGGTAGTCTAGAAGAATAAGAAACAAGCTTCCAGGTATTTGTGCAACACTTCCTATGCCCTGCCAACTCTTCTCTGTAAACACCCATCACTTCTGTCAACATGATGAGCTGTATCTGTAAAATGGGCTAAGCAGAATTACTCATATAACCATCAACTACGTTTCACTGTTATGTAGCAGCATTTTTTATAGAGCTTCCATAGCAAGGTGCCATTCCTCACTATAGATGAGCTGTAGGTGGTACACTTAAAGGTCCACCACAGTGTGATCATTGAAACCTACCCCTAGAAAGAGGTTTGTTAAAATGCAACGGCACATGCCAAGCATAGGAGCCAACTTACCTCACCATTATAAGCCATTCAGGGACATCTAGAATCTTTTCCCTCAAATGTCCCAAGTAGGTCTTGTGAGAATTTTTCTCGCAGGCTTTCACCACCACAATGTGACTATCTTTGGCCCCAGCTTCTATCTGAAGAATTGTGCCAAGTACTGTAAAATCTCTCTGGCCAAGTATCTTTCCCATATATTTCCAGTATGCCAACGTAGCTTCACATTCTGCAACATTTGCAAACTATCACAGACTGTGTAAGTGTAAATCAAGCAGTAACTCATGAAGCGGCTGAAGCATTACTAGTGTTAAACACTAATGGAGAGCACCAGAAGGGCACACCAAAAGCCAGAAACAAGAGGGGGGAGCAATGAGGCAGCAAGCAGGTAGGTTGAGTGTCTTCTTCATGGAGAAATGGAGAATGGCCTACAACAATTGCTGCTAAATACACAAAACAAGGAAGGCAGTGTCATGAAGTTTTGTTTTAATAGATCTCAAACTGGAGAGTGGATGATGTTTTGAGTGTGAGTTTTGATAATGGTAAATGCAAAACTTCCACTGAAAAAATAGGTGTGTGCTGGAAATGATGGTAATTTCAGAGCGAGCAAGCACAAGCTCCAGGTTTCACCAAGAAACACAGCTTTCACCAAAAAACACAGCTTTCACCTGTTTTCACAGCTCTAAATATACCAATTCCTCAGCTACCTTAACATCACCCCAGGAAAGCCATCTGCCAAAACCAGGTCCCCAGACCCACAGAAGACCAGAGGAAAGGGAAGCGCCAACACCAAGCTCTTCCACGAACCTCAGCGGTGATGAACTACATGGGGGAAAGCTGGGTGATGGTATTAAATAGATCAGGGACTGAGACCCCAGAGCAGTGGGGTAAACTGAGGCACTGCTAGTGACTGCCCTGTTTGGCATCCACAATGCCATGGGCACCCAAAAAGCCACCTCCTTGGGCACCTTTGCTCACCGGGCACCTCAGGGTGCAGGTGAAGAGAGGCAGGCAGCACCGAGGGGGTTAAAATGGCCGCGGCTTCTCCACCTGCACGGAGTTTTCCCACTCCACCGCCCTCATCCCCCAGGTCAGGCTGGACTAAGTTCCCGCCGTGACCCCGTTCTGTTCTCGGCACGTCTCCTCTCGCACAGCCCCTGCGGGCACTTACCCAGCAGCGGAAAAACCCGGGGGAGAAGTGCGAGGAGAAGCAGGAGCAGGGAGGGAGCCATCGCCGCAGCTTCGCCCGCGGCGCCCCGCCGCTGAGCAGAGGGCTTCCCGCCGGGCAGGTTCTCCGCACTTGTGAAGGGCTGGTGGATCGGGGGAAAGCTCTGGGCTCGAAATGATAAGGAAATATCCTGTCACATGGGGTGTTTTGAAATAACAGGAATTCGCTGTTCAAACTTTGCTTTCCTAAGCTGATTTTTTTTTCCCCCCTCAGCGGAGGGAAGAGCCTCCTTCCAGGAACATGCAGGTGATAAAGTGGTGATAGCTGAGAGGAGGGCTGTTTTTCTCGTTGTTGCCGTTGGTGGTTTGGGGTTTTTTTATGCCTTTTGCTACCCTGCCAGCGTTGCACGTGGGTCAGTGGTTTGTTTTACAAGAAACCGTGCCAAGTGAGCAGGACATCTCCCTCCTTTCCTCCTGCGGGGAAGCCAAGTCTCAAACGGAACCCCTGCTCGAATGACCGGGTTTCTCCCGAGGGCGAGGGCTGCAGAAGTAGCAGAGACCTACTTTTGGGAATCCAGGACTTTGCTTCCTCCATCTCCCCCTCGGTTCTCCCATCACACTGGCGAGCAGGTGTCTCCCGAACAGGGAGGCGGCCGGGAGGGAACGCGGGGGGTGCAGCCTGTGCTCGGGGCTAAACGAGAACCGGGGGCGGGATGCACTGGATTGAAATCTTTTAGCGAGGCGTTTTCTGAGCTCAAATAAACGAAATCAATCAGATTTTTATTTATTTATTTATTTATTTATTTATCATTTCTTCTCGTGGCTGTATCTGCTGTTAACAGGATACAAATCTTGCTTGTGAATCGGTGTGAGAACAAACAGAACCTTGCTTGCTCGCTGGGTTTTCACAAACTGAAGCACCTAGGTGGGTGGGATTAAATGATCTTTATGAAAATGTGCCTGCAGAGCACAATCTGCCTTGAGTTTTTTGCAGCTTTTTGCTGTTATGGGTAGGGGACCTTTCTGTATGCTTTTTTTGTGGGGAGCAGTAACTTATTCCTTAGAGGCTGTTACCGATATACAGTCTAAAGGGTCCCAGATGGATTTAAATCATCAGTCACACTGCTGTTTTACATATAGAGGCTTTTGTAATTTATGGGACTTGAGCACAATGATACAACATACCTGAATATGCAAAGCATCAAACTTACCATTTGCAATAATAAATAAATAAAGCATGTCATAACAGCAGCTCTCCCTGTGCTGTCATCCACACAGAAATCTCTGATGTTAACAATCTCCAAAAGCCTCCCTGCTGGAAGTTCTGGGTGGAAA
Source organism: Melopsittacus undulatus (assembly GCF_012275295.1). Taxonomy (NCBI): domain Eukaryota; kingdom Metazoa; phylum Chordata; class Aves; order Psittaciformes; family Psittaculidae; genus Melopsittacus; species Melopsittacus undulatus. Next base: position 118,384,393 of record NC_047527.1, read on the forward strand.
AGTAGAACACATCCAGGGAAACACCTAGGTGAGGTTAGTATGGAAGGATTGAGAGGGTACTTCAACAGTATTTATTATTAGAGGAGAAGAACTGATGAAGTCCAAGCTTGTTTGAAGTCAATTATGAGAGTCACATTAACATCAGAAGGATTCCAGCCAGGCACTTCTGCTGTGCTAGGCCCTCCTATAGACTACGTGCAGGGAGTGAAGAGGAAGTGCTTCATAATTTCTCCTGACATCTGTGGACCCATGTAAAGGTCAGGAACAGCCTGGCCTGGGGACAGGAGGTGGGAAGTATTTCAGCCACAATCGGCAATGTTCTGTATAGTTATGTTGATGAATTCTCATCTGGGAAACTTTACCTCTTGCTGCAGGATATGGTAGATATTTATTATTCACTATTCGCAATGGCCCTTATGCTGAACAACTAAAAGATCCAAGTGCTCACACTGAGGAAATTACAGCTAACAGTCATTATACAATTCAGAAATTAATAATTCCTCCATATCCTAGCACTACCCCCTTCAAAAGGTCCAGGCATTCAAAACATGTATGAAGAGTGGTTTTAGACATGGAAGAAAAAAGTATTTTCCTAAGTCACCTTAATATTTGTTTACATATTTGTTTTACTAGCAGTTAACAGCTATAAGCCCAGGAAAGCATCTAGTGTTCGAAGGAACAAGTCAGAAGATAGAGAATAATTTTGCTCTCCCAATAGAATACTGCTGTTTGTAAGATGGCCACTGAAAGTTTGGGAATTCATGGTATTCTTTTGACACAAGATAAACAGAAGGGAGACACTGTATGAAGTTCAGTCTGAATGTAAGTACAACTGCTACAAAAGTCTTTAGATTAAACCCAGATGATTCAAAAGGCAAAGAGAACTGCACATAACTGAAGTGCATGTGCGTGTCACACGAATAGGCAGAAAACCAGAAGAAAGTAGATGAATAGTTATACCTATTTGGCAGTCATTGGCTGTACCAGGAAGAAACCATACTCTGAAGTAACAGAAGCAATATGAGGCCATTCTTGGAGAGTCTCAAAACTGAACTGGACAAGGAGCTGAGCAACCTCATCTGAATTTCAAGTTAGCCCTGCCTGGGGGAGGGAGCCATACTAGATGACTTCCAGAGTACCTTTCAACTAAAATGAGACATCAGAAGAGCTACATCCAAGGCACTCATTCCAGCCTTTCTTGGGATCTGTGCCTCCTCAAATTAGCTCCCTTCCTGATCTGAAAACTGCCATTTTCTCATTGTCCTTTGCGCATCCTAGAGATACTGGCTCTTCAAAACCATTTTGATATATACACACCTGCCTAAAGCAGCACAAGTCTCAATAAGCTTGTTCCCATAACCTCCACATCTCATCTGCAGCATACTCCTCAATGACTGTGCCTGGATCTGGCTTGCTGTTTGGGAATCACCACACAAATACATGAATCAAATTCTGATCTGATCTAGTCCTAGGGATTTTTGCTCTTTTGAGACAAAAGGGTTCAGCAAATTCTCAGGCTACAGGGATTTGTAGGCAAATAGTTACCAGAAGTCCAATCTGCTAAATAACTAATGGCAGGATACATGCCCTATTTAGACATATGTTTTCATCTTTCCCTGGATAGCAAGCCAGCTGCCATTTATACGTTTAGAACAGGAAGGCCTAAATTCCTTTGAAACAGGTCAGACCCTCTCTGCTTCTGGCACATCCAGTACTTGCAAGTGGTGACTCTTCCTAGCAAAATACCCTGAAATCCCAAAGTCACAGTGGCCGTTGACTTTGATAGTGAACAAAAGGATGCAAAGTTCAGTCTAAATGAAATCATATCCCAACCTGAACCATAATATGCCTGTTTTGTTTGTGTTGAAGTAAAACAACTGAACTGGTTCTTTCACATTTGCATCGAAGATGGGGTTTGATGCTTTTGCATGGGAACCTGTATCTCTCAGAAGGCATTCAATAGTTTTCTATACATTTGTAATGTTTGCATGGTCATACATTATAAACACAGACTCAAGAACAAAATGTGCATCATTTGCATTCTCACTATTATCACAATTATCTATACTATATTAAGAAGCTCCATGAACAAGACACTGAGCAGGAGAAAAAAATTAATTGGGAAATTGGCAAAGTGAATATTTCCTTTTTATGCAAATCAGATTCCTGTGAAATGTTATTCAAAAATATTTTGAAGTTTCTCATTTCTAAAAAACAAATATAATGAAATGTTTTAGGAAGGAAAACAATCAAGGCTTCAATATCTGTCACCAGAGATATTTTACATAGCAAAAGTCCCTTGAGGATACCATTAATATTATGCACAATATTCACTTTAAATCCAACTAATGTAGTCTTCAATCTGTGCTTTAAATAAAAATAAAAAAATCAAAAATTCCAACATTCTGCCTTTACTACAGAGCAAGTATGTTGTTGGTCCTTGCATATACTGTAACTGCTTCATGACTATACATAGCTGGTGGAATGTACGCATACATACACAATTTCCAACATTTCAGGTTCAGTTCATGCTCAAACCACACTATGAAAATAAAGAAAAATGTCCACACCCTTGCATTTCTCGTTGCTTACAGCTACAGTGAGTGTCACCTGCATAGTTAAAGCCATGGTAAATACAGCCCAAAGTTTTCAGATGCTCAGGATGAGTAAAGACATTCTAGGTTTCTGCTTTCTGTACCATAGAGGAGACTCAAATGGCAAAGGAGGGAAGATCTGTGGCTGTAGAATACCCAGTGTGCCTATACATATCCTGTCACGTGCCTTTTATCAGTTCTAAATTGATTTTTCCATGGTATTCTACTACATCATGTTTCAGAAATACAGCTAGGTATTGGATTGTGGGGTGGGGACTGTTCCATATAAAATATATACAAGAGTCCTTAATTATAAGGTATTCACATCTTAAATCAGCATATTCTGTTAGGGGCTATTTGGTGAACACAGCCAAGATTTAATTTCTTTGAATTAAAGGGCTTCTCCTTAATGCTTGACATCCCAAACTGCTTGTGAGATGTCAAGTTGTAAATGCTTTCTCTCTTGATATAGATATCACACTCTTATTCTGGGAACACTGAGGTAGTTTATATGCAACAAGCAAGGGAGTTTTGATGCTGGAATGAGTTACCCATAATGGAAGCCTATAAACATTACAGTGTTTCATTAGTCATCCTAGAGTATTTAAACAACATTGTTACATTATTGCATGATTGGAGAGTTAGCTTTCTAGAAGATTGTATTGTTGTAAAGAGATAATTAAAGTTAGACACTCTACTGGTTTTGGCTGGGATGGTGTTAATTTTCTTCCTGGCAGCTCAGCTGGGGCTATGTTTTGGATTTAGGACCAAAGCCTACTATGTGAAACTAGTTTGATAACACAAGGCTGTTCCAAAGGGCTATTCCACACTTCATGGTGTCATGCTCAGCAATAAAAGCTGAGGAAAGGAAGAGTAAGAGGTGATGTTGTGGAGTTATGGTGTCTGTCTTCCCAAGGCCCTGCTTACCTTGGGAAGTAGCTGAACACCTTCCTTTTGGTGGGAAGTAGTGAATTAAGTCCTTATTTTGCTTTCCTTGCACATGCAGATTTTGCTTTACCTATTTAACTGTCTTTATCTCAACCCACAGATTTTCTTACTTTTATTGTTCTAATTCTCTCTCCCACCTCACTGCAGGGGAGTGAGTAAGCAGCTGCATGGGGCTTTGCAGCTGGCTGGGGTTAAACCACAACATAGGCTAAAACATTATTTATGATGATCATTTCAAGAACTTTACTATTCTATACATTGTAACTGGTATATAGGAATTGGAGAATTTAGCTTTATTTAAACCATAATCTTTCAGGGGTCAAAAGGAATTAAAAGCTAAGAGGAAAAACACAGAAATCATGAATCTTCTCCAAGAATTTTCAGTGTCAGACAAACTAAATGTAACTGTAAAACTGAGGAAAAATTATAGTGCTGTTGTGTATGAACTAAAAAAAAGCAAGACACAAGCCTATGAGTACTGACCAATAGTCACCAGACCTGATTCCAAATGTAGCTAAAGCTGAAACAGGCATCTTTCCTCCATACAGGAGCTGTATGGAGAAGGGTTATGAAAACTTTCAGCACTTTTTCATCTCATCTCTTGCTTTGCAAGATTTAAGCTCGTCCTGTTGACTTCTGCAGGCACACAGAAATGACAATAGGACCAGTGAACCAAACAGTACATAAGGAGAACTGTGTTAAAAACTGGTTTTACAACACCAGCATCTCACAAGAAATTTTGACCACTGGTGAGGAAAAAGACCCACAATCTAAAGCACTACCAAGAAAGTTTGCTTTAAATCCCACCAAAACCTCTCTTCCAAATACCCAAATGGGTTCAGCCTACCTACACAACTCCTAAGGCAGCAGTGCAATCATCCTACCCTCCCTTCGCTGTTACTGGAGAAAAATAGATGAACAATTTGGATCTCATACTTTCCATGAACATGTCAGATGTCCCTTCTTACCTAACTTGAGCCTGGGACTGCAGTCATCACTAGGATACATATATAATTGTGGTAAGAAAAGCAATAGAATAAATACTAAACTGAATAGCCATTTTGGTTTTCTCAAGGCAGCACTTCAAGCCTTTGTCGTAAAGGCCTATGTGCTTTTCTTTTTTAAAAAAAAAACAAACAACTTTTTCAAAAATTACTTTTATACCCTTCAGTTGTCCAGCATAAAGCAAATGTGATTAACTTAATTTTTCTATTGTCTGCCTACAGGCTATGTCAGGTATCTGTTGTATGGGAAGAAAATTGCTCACTACTGATTTGGGAGGCAAGTACCTCAGTTCACTCCCAGAACAGAATTGCTCTCAAACGTGAAATCCATGTTACAATTCCCCTCTAGCCAGGATGCAGAAAGGGAATGCCACTGGAGTAGCTCTTCACAGTCTATTCAGCTTTCACTCCCATTTTGTAATAACAAAGCACTCCTGAGTGATAATTGTGGGAATTTTGTTTTAATTACAATGCTCTGCATGGCAAAGAGCTGTACACAACCAGAGCAGTGGGACCCACGATGCTGTTATCTGCACAAGAAATGATTATAAAGCTCTGGGCGGCCATTTCTCATTTTTCCAGGGGCTGTAAGTCTGCTTCTCAATTAACAAAATGAATACACATCTTAATCCCCCTCCTAACTTTACAAGTACACCAGCGATCTCAAAGTTTTCTTCATGTGTAATAACAACCAACTGTGTGGATATTGTTGCAGAGTCCAAGGTCAACAAAATTTGTAACTCAGTGGAAGTGGAGCAGAGCACACCTTGGAATTAATGTAATGCCATAACATATGGATAACTGTTACTACCCGTGAGCTGTATACTCTACTTATTTGTCATAGTTAAAAAGAGACACAGCAGAAATGTGGCAGTTCACAGGTGAAATAGTGTTTAATAAGGAATTAAGGTATTTTCTTACCAGGAAATAGGGGGTTTTAGGAATGAAAGGCAAAAGCAGAGAAGAGGGTTATTTTGGGGTTTCTTTGTTTTAACTTTACTTCAAATAATACAATTTTGGCTGAAATTATAGGCCACACTCCTTAACTCCTTAACCACAGCTTTGGCCATGTCTCACTGGAACAGGAATACTATGGCATTCCTACAAGTATTAAGGAGGGTACTATTCTTTTGGCAGCTATTCTGTTGGATAGTAGCTGAGCAACACAGCAGTATTCTTCATTATAAATAATAGTCTACATCCATGATCAGTATCACAGCAGGTCTATGCCATCATGAGTATTAGTCCATGATGGCTACAGGAGCGAAGTACCGCACAGATGTGACAGAGGAGTTGGATTTGAAAAAAGGAAACAGTTTTCAGTTCAATTTCCCAAAGAACTACGAAATGAAACAAAAACATGAGTAAAAAGAGAGGCACATATTTTTATAAAAAATCAATACTAGCTCTAATATTAGTCAGATTATTATTATAGGATTTTAAACATATGCTAACCTCAAGTTTTGAAAGTGTTATCCATGGTGTAGGGTTTATCCATGGGCAGAATATTAGATTTTTGGAAAGAAATATACCTGATTTCACTAAATGCACTGAGAGTTACAGTCACATCTACGATATCATGTTAAAACCTCCTGTCTTATTCAGTGTTGTCCATAAGCCTGTGCTGGCTGGAATTTCTTTCACCATTTTTGTAGAATTTCGAAGTCTTTTTTTTTTCACTGGCAAATGAACCCAGTGAAATTGAAATATTATTAAATACTATGTAAACTAAGCAGTCACTGAGTACATATGATTGCATTTTCAATGTAGTAGGGGGAAAGATGAAATTTTATTTTACAAAACATTAAATTTCATTTTAATTTCAACAAAATTTGGTGAGTTTTTTGGTAATATTTCCTGCAGAACAGAATAAAATTTCCACTCCTCAGTTCCGTCTTTGCCAGAACAGACCAAGCTTCTCTTCTAGTGACTTCCCTTTAGGCCAGCACCAGAACTGTAAGGTGGCCCTCTGCCACCTTGTGTTTTGCTCATTAATGAGTTGGGTTTATCCCCTCTGAGAATGACCAAGTTTGATAATGATGTTTTTACTTGACATTGTTTAGTCACCAAATAATGTCATTTTGATTAGTCCAAACCTGTTTATTCATTCAGGCTCACCACGTTTGTTTGAAAAGTGATTGTCATGCTGGATTCACAAGACAGGGTGACTCATTAGACCGCAGCAGGGTGCGTTAGATCTGGGCACATGTACAGTGACGGATGCCTCCCACAGTGGATTTCAGATCTGTACAGCACATGTCCTGTCACTGCAGCATCACCCGGGAACACTGCCAGTCCTACTGAACACGCAGTTCTGCATCAAGCCACTCCCAAGCACCTAACCTACTGATCCTGTGTTTCACTTTATTCCTGCCTTCACTCCCTTGCCTTTACAATGAGATACTTACTATCTCCCTCGACTTAACAGAGGAGCAAATGTAGTGATGTGTACATTGAGTATTGAATATTATGAAATTTATGATCCAGAAAGTGGCTGAGACAGTCTCAAAGCTATTTTGCTTTCCATCCTATTTCCTGTGAAATGAAGCCCATGTAACAGTTTTTTAGGCTGTGGTCTGAAGAGGTATGTGTGAAGGAGGATGACCTGCAAGACAGGGACAGAGAGAGGGAGGCTGGTATCACCTGGAGCAGCTGTGATGGTGGGAGCACACCTGCCAGGGGGTGAAGAGGGGCAAGGATGATGCTGGCTACTGCTGTGAGAAACCACATGCTGAAACAGGAGGCTGGGAATGGTGTAAAATTGATCTCAGGGCTTCATTTTTACCTGGATCTCAGAAGGCTGCTGGAGTTGTGGTAACCAGCCTCACTTTTATCTCTCTCTGCTCCTCCATAGCTGAACTTCAGAGCAGCACTGCTGCAAGAGATAAACACTTTACCACCTCCTGTCGATGCAGTGTCTCCTGCACTAGGTCTTAGGGGGAGAAAGATAAAGAGAAGACAGAAGCATAAACTGCTTTCTTCTTCTTACAGATTTTTGATAACATGAGGGGTGTGCCTATGTCTGCAAATCACTGTTTCTGCAAAGTTCAACAGCCCTCTCTTGAGTTTTGAGAAGTTTGGTAAGAGCTCCAGAGAACTGTAGCAACAAGTTACATACACGAACAGCACTAGACTGCCCCAAAGACTCCACCACCTGAAAACTGCTCAGTGAACCAGGAGTGAAATGATTGACTCTGGCCAGAAGCATCCTCAAGTAAGGCATCGCTTCAGCTCTTCCCTGGGTAGCACTATCAGCAGAAATATCCTGGCATGAAAAAGCAGAGAGACTGAACCACCTCTTTTTTTCCTACTGGGAAGAGTTGCAAAGAGTCAGAAAATCTCACAGTGCCTCAAAGCCAAGCTGTACCTGTTGTACATGAAAGGAAAACAGCCAATTTCACCATTACTTGTGCAACTGGTTTCCCATTATATCTAAAAATGTTGAGATTTAAGTGAAATATCTCGTACTGCTGTGTAACAGACCCAACAGGCATTTCCTTGAGAATATTTATGAATATTGACTTTGTAAAATCTGAAAGGGAAGTTGTCCAGATTTCCGGGATCTGTGCCAAGAGATTTTGAATCCAGGGAAGCAGCACTCTCACGATGTGCAAACAGGGCTAAAACCCAGACTCCTGGAATTTAACCTCAGCTACCAGTTTTCTGCATGTTTCTCATTTCACCAGGTTAAGGTACACTGACATGTAGGTTGATCAATACTTCTAAGATGATGACCACTCATAAGCAAGATTGTAATGTTCCTCGTGATAAAACTCATTGCAGAATGAACAGTAAAGTACAGCCATGAAAGCTTTCCTCAGAACAGCAGGAAGCCAAATTCCTACATGGTTCTGAAAAGACCAAAAGACCAAATAACAGGAGCCAGTCAAGGCCCTGCCTGAAAAAATGTCCTTCCCCTCAAAACAGTTCGGAGTACAGGACTATTTTCTGTGATTACTAAATCCTCTTTAGCACCAGCAGTGGGGATCAGCCTTCATAGATGTGGACATCTTCAGTACCATAGGGCTAAGGAACCTCATGCACTCTCCCTTTCTCTGCCACAGAATAGTCCTGTGCCTCCTCCCTGGCCAGAAAGCAATGGTGCTGTTACCTCCTGTTTTCATGCAGATACAGGTTGTTTATGGGTGACCTGGACTCCAGCTTCTGTAGGTATTTCCATAGATGGACGAGACATTATTTATGTAAGTCATAACCAAAATCAGACAAAATGCCCAAACCACACATGGTGAAGAACATCCAGTAAAGATGCTTAGAGGAAAGGCAGAATAATCCAAATGCAGAGAGGGTTTAGGATTAGCTATTTGCCTTTCCTGCTGCCCTGGTTAGAAGCAAGGGATCAGCCATAGCTGTGGCTGGATTATTTTGATGCCACATTTCAGTGAGAGTTAAGCATCCAGATTACTTTGAAAATGTGAATGCCTGCTGTTATTTAGTCATTAGTGTGAAGTCTCAAAACTGACTAAATGTTAGTTGAATCAGACAAATTCAGATGGAAACAGTTACACTGATAGGTTAAGGATTGTTTTGTGATAGAGTAGGTTCTCCCTTTTTTTGGACACTCTTTTTGTTGACACCATTGTCTTTTCTGTGATTTGCCATCTCCACCATTTCATGGAAAAAACTTCTTAATACTTCAAAGCACTTTTGTCATTTTGAGCACTGTTGAGAGTCCTTAGGTAAGACATACTGATTTTTTATTGCCTAGTAGTTGCTGTGCTGTCTGCATTTAAACCACTTATTTTACCTCCACTTGCAATTCCAGAAATTAGATCTCTGCAGCATTCAGTCAGTACAAGAGGTGCTCACAGTCTGTTTCTGAAGGCACACAGCAACTGTGCCATTTGTTATTTCAGCCTGTACAACGTGTAACTGCTCAGGCAGGCCTGTTGTGACAGCCTGCCAGGCAATCAAGACAGCAACAATACGGCCCCTTCATTCCCTCTAATTTCATGCTGACATTGTCATCTTATCTAAGCTTTCTGTAGAGCAACAGGTTTGAAATCATCAGCAACTTAAAATATCTGTATTTTCTGAGTACAGCTTCCTTCTGCACTATCAAAACCTGCTATTTGCTGTTTCTTCCTAAAATAAAAATACTTCACCCCTGTGCTGCATGGAGGATTTATACAGGCTATTCATCATGGGAGTCCTGGCAGCTCTTCCTGCCTGTTATCTATGACCAGAAGTGAGCTGATGTATCAGTTTTTACAGGAAACCAAATCAGCAAATATCACACAGGCAGCAAAGCAGGATATAGTAAACCATGCTCCATATATACATCCCATGCTTCCTTTACGCTCTTAAAGCTGAGACTCAAGTGGCGAACAGCAGATGTAGGTGTAGTGGCGAAAGAAAGCTGAAGGGCTTCATAAATCATAAACACAGATTTTCTCTGCAGACTACTCAGTACAAACGTAAGCAACTGAATATGAACACTGAAGTTCTCAGGATGTTGCGTGCCATAGGAGTTAGAACACTGTCCAAAGAGACTTGACTATATGTCTCCTTAATTTTTGTTTGTTTTAATAAGTTTCCTGGGTGAGGTACTTAACTGCTGCACCCAAAGCAGGAAACGTCTGAAAGTCTCTTGACATTACAGAAAATGCCATCATTCAGATTTCACTGGCTTACTTCACACCTTTTATGCAACAAAGAGGTTACTTTTTATACAGATTTACAATACTGCTTGGTTTACAGACAACTGAGGGTTTCTATGGATGAATCCTCCTTATAGAAAGTATGCCTGTCCTTCTAGAAATAAAGCTTTATTATTGCAGATTCGTTTATTTGTGGAAAGTCTTCTGCCTTCTTTGTCTCTCCTGGGTGCATCATCCACCTCAAGTGTTAATTTGCTTTTTTTCTTCATTCTCTCCACCACTCTTAAGTCCTTGAGACTCTACCCCACATGTCATACCCAACTCGAGTGAAGCCTACACTTGATGAGTTTGGCAGTGAAGTACTAAGAAAAGAGATTAAATTCATTTCATCTCAGTCTCTTGCTTGTCATTAGTGTCCCAAAGGACAACATTACTCAGAAAGATTCACTGCCATATTTTGTGTTTTACCACAGCAGCCCATTCTGTTCTGTAACACAAACAAGCATTCATAATAAAAAATAAAATAGCCCAAAACCCCTGTAGTGACCTATGGATAACAAGTCTGCTTTAGCTGAGAAACTCAAGGTATTTCTGGGTAAACATGACAGGTTGGATGTGCAGTGAAAAATCCATTTTATGGCACAACATCTTTTACTGTTTTGTGCTAGGAGTCACAATCAATGAACACTCAGAGAATCAGTGAAGTGAAGATTGCCATCCATGCAAAGCATATGTTAGAAGTGACATCTTTACCAATATCTGCTTTCAAAGAAGTTAATGACCCTCCATTACCACCCTTCTGAAACGAAACACAAACTCTTGAGGCTTAAATTGCTGATACAGGTCTTATGCAGGCTTAAATGTGGGCATTGCTACATCTGTCCTGTAGGATCCCAGGGCTTAGGAGGGAATCATGAGAGACTTTTTCGCAGACTTTCTTGATAACAAAGATTCTTCAGCCTACAGGATTTACTGTTCTGGAACGTGCAGCAGGGCTGCTGATACATACCACTTTGGCCGTAATGAAGCAGGAGGTCATAGTCCTTAAGGAAGTAGGGGACCATTTGAAGTTTACAATTGGACATGTAGGAGGTCAAGGCTATTTTTCCTGACCTCCGCCCATATATGAAACACTATTGCAAGTGTCATAATAACAGTTTTGCTATTAGTAAGGATACAGAAACTCAACTCTCCAGGCATCTGCTACCCAGTATCTAAGACCTTCAGTTGTCAATTTAGGACAAGCAAGTGTGAGTGCCACACTCAGCCTGGAGCACTCTCTTAAAACACTAATGTGGAGTCACACCTCTGGTGTCATCCCTATGCATACCAGTAGTCCAGGATAGGGAGAAATCCATGAGCATAGGTATTTGGATCTGGATTCATTGGAACACATCCAAGGAATGTGTGGCCCTTATCTTGCTTTTTATCAGAAACATGAACTGAAAAGTAGCTCTTACCAGAGCTGCTACTTATTTGGTTAAACCTCCAACTCATATGTCTTCCAGGGAAATAAAAGGAGAGAGGAGTTCCAAGATCACAAACTGAATATAGGCTGCACTGGCATTATATAGGTAAGACAAGAGGCAGTAAGAGGCTAACTGACATTACTATACAAAATGCCAGTGATAAAGGGGACATTATCACTTTCAAGACCCACTCTGATCCAGCACATGTTCAAACTCTTTAAGCAAGGCAATTCACTGAACTTGCAAACGGGAACTGCAAAGTACCCATCAGCGTTCTGAAACATTTTAAAAACCAAATTTAGTAAAAAAAAACAGCCAGAAAAAAAAATCAAGTGACCCTAAACTTCAATGCTGACAATAAGATTCTTGACAGACCAGGGCAGGATTTTGCAGCAAACCTTCAATAGTGAACTGTTATTTCCAAATACTCAGGAGAGCTGCACATCACACAGCTGGCTGCAGCCTGGAAGATTTGCTAGGAAATGAGACCAGTAAAGTTGAGCTTTGTTAGGATAAAAATAGAAGGAAAATGCAAACATAGGAAGGAGTAAGAGGCAAGACAAAAAACAGGAGAAAAATGTCAGGATCACCAAGGTTTTGTGTGCAATAGTTATTGATTTATTTGAAAAAGAGCCAATACAAATGGGAGAGGGAAAAGACTATTCTTTTCCACCTAATACTAAAATAACAAGATTTAAAATGTTGGTGAAAGAGCCCTGTTAAAGAGAGTGTTTTGAGGACAGGATGGGCCCTCCCAGCATGATTACAAATGTGCTGCACTTGGGCCCCATTGCTGACTCCCAATTTCATGAAAGCGATTCACTTTTAGCTGGGAATTGTCTTCATATAAACTGTATTTAAAAAAAATCCTAAAAAATATCCAAATAATAATAGAAAAACATGAGGCAGGGACAGGTTAATAACACAAATACCATGATAAAAACACAGAATTATACTGGATTATGCTTAAGTGGAAACTCTTACAAGGCCTATTACAAATTCCACTTCTTAATAAGGTCAGCTAATTAGGCAGACAGACATTTCCGTCAGAATATTGTGTTCAGCACAGCAGAGCACTTTAAAAACGACTTCCAGAGGAAAGCATTTGCTATGAAACACTTCAAACTATTCTATTTGCTCTACCTAAACGATTAAAATCATTAGAATAGCCTCCTCCCGAGGAAAGTATGAGAAAGGAATGAAGAGCTGATGGTGAGATTTTGGTTGTTATCTTTAGAACTGTTCCATAACAGAACTTTTTCTTAGCAGTTTATTCTCAAAAATGAGGCCAGGACACATCAACAAAAACAATCCCAGCAGCACTGACTGACTGCATGATTCTTGGAAAAGCTTTGAGTCTTCATCTACCTGTGCGGTAAAAATTGCAGCCATTCAGGAATGCTTAAAAAGTCATCATTTCTGACTACCTGGAATTTGTGGGCTCACAGTAATTCACTGTAGCATAAAGAAAAGGCTTTACTTTAAAAGCGGTCCACAGTGTTCTGGAAGTACACCCTTAAGTGTCACAGATTTAGAAACTCTTTTTTCCCTAGGAAGTTGTAGAAACAAGCTGTGCTCTTGAAGGACATGCTCTCACTTCAGAAGGTATAAATTAACACCTGAGAAATACAACACGAACTTTGATAAATGCAACTTTCTCCTACATTCTTCTTCCCCCCTCTTCATCCTATGAAGTTCTTAGTGACAAACCAGAGTCCAAAGGATGTACAAAGTCTCTAGCAAAGACAAACAAGACTGCAGGAGCTGTTATGGGCATAGTCTAGTTGGAATGACAGCTGCAATCATCTCTGGGATTTTACAAGCATATTCCAGTTCTTAAAAGCAACACACATTGAATGCTGAACCGCTCCTAAGTTTATGATGGACTTGCCACACACACGCTAAAGTAATTGCCTTCCTGGATCCTGTAGTGGATAAAAATTGCAAATAGGATGCAACTCTCAGCTTGTATCACTAAACCGTTTGGAACTAAACTTTGGACCCCAAGAACAGAGGTGCTCTCTTCCTGGGCTGAAATGTGGCCAGTTCCTTTTTGAAACTGTACCACTGAGGAACAGGAAATCAAGTGAATGAGAAAATGATGATCCGAAGTTAATGGCAGGGTCCTCTGTGAAGACAACACTGTAGCCCAAAGCAACATGTGAGAGACTTGGAAAATATAAAGCCCAATTATAGCAGTTGTGAGACTGCACCAGTGGTGAAGGAAGGAGATTGTGCTTCAGAGATGGAAGAGCAAGAGTGCCTGCATTACAGAAAACAACTTAAAGGTTCCACAAGACACATCTATATTGTGGAAGAACAATCTGCAGTCTAAATATATATAAGACATATTACTTTATGTATAATATATATAATGTCTAAATACAGAAATATATATGTATATAGAAAATTAAATTTATTATTTACTGCAGTTAGATTTGTGGGCATGCTAACTGTAAGGATCAAGTATGACAAAGCATATAAAAGAATCAGGTAACCATTAGGAAACACATATAATATGCAGAACTAATTGAATATATATATATGCACACACACACACTTAGAGGAGAGCTAGGATTTGGATTCTTTGCACTGCTGCTGCACTACAGGATCCCACTGAATGCTGCTCAGCTCAGAGCTGTTTACAGATGTGCAATTAATTGCTTCCTACCAACTATCTACTTGAACAAACCCAAGCAACAAATCTGGTGTCAGCTTGAGCCTCATGGATAGATGACTTTAAGGAAGTCTAGTTCTTGGAAGAGACAAAATTAGGGACTGGTTTGAGCAATGGAGGCAAATAGCTGCCCCCTGAAGTAATCAGTGGGACTCTGAAACCTTGGAAGGAACAGCTAACATTTACAGGAAGCTTTGATTATCCGGAAGATAAGAAGTGCTCTAGAATAGAAAATGTATCTGTGTTGAAAGAAGGCAAGTTTACCAAGATAAATTACTAAGTTACTTACTTTGCCAATAAGAGAGCAGAAGCAGTTTTAAAGATTACTAATGCCAAATCCTACTCGAGTGTCATCATCCACACAATCAAATATAAATCATGATTCCACAGAAGCTGCAAGGAACTTGTTACAAAGTGAAATTGTGGATTCTGTTAAAGCAAAACGTGCTTTACTATTTGTTTTTCCTCACTGTACCAGGAGGGAAGAGAGCGCTCTGAACAAACACACCCCTAATGAGAGTCTTTTTGATAACAGCTATGGTCTGTTTTCTCTGAAAAACACCTATTTGAACTATTCAGCAGTCTGTTTCAGGGAGGTGGTTGGTACTGATTCTGTGTTCCTACACAGTTCCAGAGAACCAACACTGCTCTGTCCTTGGCTGAGTTGATACTTCCATTTGTTCTTATATAAACCACTGTGGTTTTATGTAAATCATCATACCTCAAGCAACATGTTTTTTGCTGCAGGGTGTACCTAAATGAGCTCTGCTACAATTCTTCAGCGTCAGCCTAGAGAGTATGTCTCCAGGGGAACAAAGAAAGACTAATTGGGAGACATTTTCGCTAGTCTAAAAGTCGTTAAACCCAAGGGCTCTAAACGTTCACAGTCCTTTAGGAAGCACATTAAATTGGGACAGTCTGACAAAGACACTTGAAAGTAATCACGTCGGCAAAGCCCACAAATTCCGAAGGATGCATGAGTCAACAGGGGTGAGGCATCACGGCTGGCTAGAAATAGATGCCAGTGTGATTTCAGTAGCAGTCAAGGCAGACTTCTTTGCTTATTAGTAAATCAAGCTTAGAAAATGCTATAGAATAAACTGTATAAAATTGAGTGGCCCAGGCATGGATACCTTGAAGCGTTCCATTTCTTGATATGTGTGCTTTGACAGACAGAAAGTGGCACATAGAGAAACCAACCAGTCAAATGACATAAACACCAACCTGCATTCATTTTAGAAATCAAAGGCTCATGCATAAGGACTCAAAACTCATGCTTAACAGTGTTAAAGTCAAAGCAAAATATGTGATGCTACAATCACTACATTCCTTATATTGTATATCAGCTCAAGAGACTGTACTCTAAAGATGTTCTCAATTTACAACTGGGGGTACCCATTTATCTTTTTCTCCCATATGATTTTCTGTATTATTGGACGTGCCCATATATACTCCCAATAGTGACGTGAATTTCAAGAAGTGCAAAAGAGCCTTAAGCACAGGAAGTGTCTCCAGGGTTCTCTCACAATGGCTTCTTTCTCACTTAAAACACAGACCCAGATCAACCAAAACAGCCCCGACTTAAAACAATCCAGATCAATTAGGTTTACAAATATTGTGAGAGATCAAAGCACTTATCCTGCAACAGGGTAGCATAAGATTTTGAAACCCAGCTGCAGCAATGAGACAATGTGTTACAGTCCCCAGCTTTGCAATGCAATATTAAGTGCCTGCCATGAAGACAGATAACATAGGAACCACTTCATTGAAAGTTTAAGTGAAGGTCATTGGTTTGATCCCCTTAAACACAGACTGATGCTTACTTTATGTGTTGCCCAGATTCATGGCATTAGGTCTTATAATTAGCATTATGTCTTAAAATTAGCCTTGAAGACAATGATGGAGCAAACTCTCACACTATTTTCATCATAGGCATCTCAACAAAAACACTTTCTCTGTCCAAAAGAAAAGGTCAGTAAAGAAAACTCAATATAAATTCTCCCTCCCTGTTCCAAATTAGAGACATTACATGTTTAAATTCTACACTATCTGTAGGGCTTTTAATTCTGTTACCTGAATTAATTTCTGTGTTTCAAAAGAACATCATCATACTGAATGAACCCACAAGTCCCCAGAATCACTTACCCTAAGCATGTAGCTCACACTTTTAGGAAGTGCAGGCCAAACTGGTAATCTGCTGCCCACCACTTCCAAAGCCCCATGATGATCTCAGATGCTGACATTGGTTTGAGCAAGAAATCCATGAAGTTTAGCATTGTTGAAGAACAGAGATCCATCTGCCAAGACCACCAAGTTTCAGCTGTGACAGTATCTTACGCAGTAATGTAGATCCACAGACCAGGCTGTAGCCTGATCTTCAACGCATTTCATAAAGAGCAGACAACCAAGTTTAATGCTATTTCGCATTAACTGTGATCAGAAATGAAATTAACTGTCAAATAACTGTGTGAATTAACTGTCAAGCTGACAGGAGTATCTGCTTATTGATCTGTGTATATACACATTAGACAGTACACTTACAGTTGTTTTAGTTCTACACCACCCTTTTAAAACACCCATGCTGTATTTCTCACCAAAAAAGAGCATGCAGCGTACTTGAAATAAGATGTACAATGTACTACTTGGATTTTAGCTGAGGGAAGCTAATGACAGCTTAAAAACTTTACAGGTACAAATAATATAATTACATGTACACCATCATATAAAAGAAAAAAAATCCCCCCAAAATCCCAGAACAACCCAAACTTCACCTCTACCCCTCCTCTAATCAGAACACACCATGCCTATTGCTGCTCCAAGTCCCTCCAGCAAATGAAGTCATTTTTTTATTAGTCTTCCATGAAATTTGTAAATTAACTTTGCAACATAATGAACTAAATACTCCAACTTTAATATTTTGCATTCATACCAAAACCAACAGTTTTTACAAATAGTGTTATTTACTAAAACAATTCTTGTACAACAGTGCAGTATATCTAAATATATACATATGCCAACATCAAAGGGAGCATCAAACCAAACAAAACCAAAAATGCACTTTGCTACTGAGTACACTTTATTAAAACCAAAGCACACTGCAGCAGGCTTCTTTTCTTTTCCATGACAGAGACAAAAATTATTTGGATTTCCAGAAGCACATGCAGGAGAGAACAAAAGCTCCTACTACCTTTTGCCAAGGCAGCAGCATGAAAAGTGAACCTTAGATCTGCAATTTTACATGGTAGCAAATGGAATGTTTTTAAAACACAAAACATCCTAATTTAAGAAACGAGGCTTCAGAAAAGTACATCGGTTTTGCACATTGGAGAAAAAAGTTCAAAGGTCAAGGCCTTTCCATGTTCTACTATGGTGCTGGATAGTATGCACACATGAAGGTTAATATTCTTCACTGCAGGTGAAAATGAGAAAGGACTAGCTGTAGTGGAGCTGGTCAGCTTTACTAAGGCTGAATAACAGAGTAAAAAATGATTCTGCCTGCTCTTAGCAATGGAGACTTTTGTAACTTGTACTTTACCTTTTTAGTTAAAAATAATCTTTGATTTCTTAACTGGAAAAATTATGCTCCCACATTCTTCAAAACCAATACACGCATCTTCTCCAAGGGAAGCTGCAGTTACACAGTTCGAAGTGCCAGTGCAGCTGCTATAGAGATGTTCTTTTCATCCTGTCTGTGAAACTCAGCAGACAAGGAATAAGGTAAGACCTTTATATGTAAAGACTGCACACACATTTGTTTAAATATAAGTGAAAAATAAGGTAAGTGATATTAGAGAAAATACTAAACAAAGTGGAGAATGAGGTATTAAGCAGTTCTCCAGTGTAAATCTGATGTTCCTGCCATCTAGATGAAATCAGAGAACTATAATAGCAGCCTAGATTTGATCAGCAAAATATATACACTATTAAAAGCAAATTTCTCTCCTTTGTTAATCTAAGCATTTGCACCCTAGCAGAATTTTCTGAAGTTCCAGTTACTCAAATTCAGTTTCCCCCGCCTCAAAATTCATGAACAGTAGCTGTAACATGAGGGCAAAATGCTGCTCCACACCTGCTGAGAAGCATGCTGTAATTCTTCTGGTTTGTTCCTTTTAACTGTTGCTTTACTGCTGTCTACATGTCCTTTGGCCAGTGATGTTAAATACACATCTACACGGGTACCAGTTACCAAAGACAGATGGGGAAATCTGTTGCCACTGTTCCCACAACTGCACACTGGAAAACACTGCCATGGCATCAGTGTAGCAACTTCTAACCAGTGCCTCAGTGTTTTACCTGGGATACTTTATAAAAAATCTTGACAACTTTGTTATGAGATGATACACATGGGTAAACAAGCTTTGTTTATAGAAGTGAAATGCACAGAAGGCACTTTCCAGCATTTGCCTCAGTTCATGATAACCAACCACCGAATTACCCCTTCTAAAGTTAATGAACATTTTTGTATGCCTTAATGAAAAGGTTAAACAACAAAGGGTTATACAAAATAGTATGAAAACATCTTAGCCTTTCATTGACAAGATTACATGTAAAGAAACAAGACATTCAATAATTATGTCTTCTACTGAAACACAAATAATATTTCCAGGAATTCTTAACTTTCAAACAGATTAACTTTCTGGCACTTCATTCATTTGCTGAAAAGCTTTTCCATACAGTAGCTGAACATGTACTTTCACCCTCTCACCCATATTTCAGTGTTCAATACTATAGTAAGACAGAACATATGTGAACTTGGTCAAAACAATGCATAAATGAGGAATCTCACAATAAATCACAACAGAGAAGCACAATAAATGACATCTCCAGGTTCATGATACCAAACTGGCAAAGAGGAAGTGAACTGAAATGTAACTGCTAAATTATCAGTTACAGAGGATACAAGAGGATGAGTGAAGGAATTAGTGCAATGATAGCATCTAGCAGGGCAGGAGGAGGCATCAGTTCAGAGTATCTAGCATAAAGAACGCAAACAACTGAGAAGATAATCTTTTCTGATAAACGAGAAAAATCAACATGAAATAATACAGCTCCAAATTCAATTTAATCTGAAAATTGCATCTGAAATGGAAAATGTGGGAAACACAAAGACTCTGAACCTAAAATTCTAGGGATCTACTGCACAAATTATGGGCAATGAAAACTGATTCTAAGTCAACTAAAATTCACAATTTGTTACAGGAGATACTTTAGAGCAGTGAGTTAGGATTGTTCGGCCTGGAGAAGAGAAGGGTCAGGGGAGACCTTTGAGCAGCTTCCAGTACCTAAAGGGGGCCTACAAGAAGTCTGAAGAGGGGACTTCTTAGAAGGGCATGTAGTGATAGCACAAGGGGGAATGGCTTTAAACTGACAGAGAGGAGATTTAGATTAGGTACTAAGAAAACATTCTTCCCTGTGAGGGTAGTGAGGCACTGGCACAGGCTGCTCAAAGCTGTGGCTATCCCATCCCTGGCAGTGTTCAAATCCAGGTTGGATGGGGCTTTGAGCAACCTGGTCTAGTGGAAGGTGTCCCTGCCCATGGCAGAGGGGTTGGACTATATAATTTTTAAGGTCCCTTCCAACCCCAACCATTCTATGATTCTATGACTAATAAAGACAAGAAGGAAAAAAAGAAGTGTCTATCTTTTTTTTTTTCCCACAATTTTCGATAAACTGAATTTATAGTGGCATCACATTAGAAAGTGTTATTCAGGCACAATGAACACAAATGAAAGGTGATTTTCATTTTCTTAAAGATGGATAAATGCCCAAAATAAGCAAGTTGGAAAAGCAGAAAAATTTAAGATTACACATAAGTTTTCAGCTTTCCAAGGAAGAACCAGGAACAAACATTCCTCTGCGTTAAGGAAAGAAGACTTCCAAAATTTTAAAAACAAAGAAAAATTAGTAGCAAGAATTATTTCTGTTGAGTCATTTCTGCACAGAAGTTCCATAGATCTTTACTACAGAACATGTGACACAACATGTGAAAACCTAAGACTGCAAACTGTCAGTGCCAACTGGATGATTTTGGTGCTTCAAGCTTCTCCTTGAATCAGGGTGTAAGAACTACGGATTAAACAGTCATGTTCACTTCTGTGTAAAGCTGTCACTTCTATACACATTGTTCCTCTGCTTTTGCAATATGGTACCCAAAGCATACAGAGAACATTATCTAAATGATGCTACATGCTCTTTCTTAAGAAAATCACCTCTTCAATTTATTAAAAATTACCTATGACACAATACCTTGGAATTAATTTATTTTTTTTTAGTACTTCCTTTCAGATTCCACAGACATTTGTGATGGCACCAAGCACTGAAGTAATGACAGTTTGTAAGGGTGCTTAAGAATTCTGGAGGAAAAAAATAATACGTGAAAACATTAGTACCAAACCAGCCAGCTGGCTAGAACATATCCAACTGGAACACATCAGCTCTGGGCATGCTTTGTAGCCACCCCACTTGGAAGTTATGCAAAGCAGTAATTTGAAAGCATTAATGAGCAAAATAACAGTGTCTATTAAAACAGTGAAACAAGGCATTTCAGGTAACTGTGCAGGAGTACATGGGATAACTGAGGTCAGCTTACAGTATAACATACAATTGCAAACTTTAAGTCCAGAAGCATCACACTAAAATAGAGTACACAAAAGTGAACAATTTCTGACATACATACTAACAAGTTTGAAAACACAGATCTTATGGTGAAGCCATCTAGTATTGCTCTAAGTGGAGTTAGAGTTGCTGAAAAAGATAAGAGGAAAGTAGGATGTATCAACAGACTGAATACAAATGCAAAGCAACAACAGTTGTACAAGAAACTCTGACCAAGCATATCTAAAACAGTCTTCTGTTACTGTGGGTTTTTTTGCAGCACCTCAGCTACAGAAAGAAAATAGCATGCCTTAAAGAGCCACCTGGCTAAATTACTGAGAAATGCAAGGGTTTAAAAAAGACTAATGCACATTGCTGTAAAAGAGAATTCAAAGTAACTGGAAAGTGAATGAAAATAAGATGCCTCATAAACTATTCACACTACAGAAGGGCTAATAAACTCAAATGGTACAACTGGAAATTGAAACAGATGTTTAAGGCAGAAGTGTTTGTGTAGAACAGTAAACAGAACAAATCACTAAGCAAGGCCACAAGAGATAAAATCAAGCCCTGAAGGTTTGTTTAGCAAAGTGTTTTAAATGTCCATAAATTCTTCATGTTCTAATTAAGAAATCTTAAGTAGTGTTACTCATGTTGTGTGTTCCAGTTTAAAACTCCATCACTTCTCTTCCAGCTCAACTCCTCTGTCTTTGGTGTAATCTCTACCAACAAACACAGAATATAGTCCTGGTTCTCACTGTAGAAAACAACTTGGAAAAAATAAATTACATGCTTCTTATGATAAAATGCAAGATCCTGATCTGTTGCATGGTCCCATGATACGTTTAGCAGCCTCTGAATAGTAGTTTTAAGTTATTAATTATATCTGAAGCAGAATCATAATTTGCTGTTATCCCCCCAAATCAATTATTAGTTAATTAGTTTACTTTGGTAGATAAGCCATCTAATAGGCATGAAACTCTTGTGTTCAGTTCAAGAAGTAATGAAACCTAGACTCAGATACATTTGTAAATTCATATGTAGATCTTAGCTTGTAAGTGTAACCATGATATGGAAAATTACTGCTTTTCCTGCACTGGAAAAAGACATCACATATGTCATAAAACTAGACAAAACTATGAAATACGGTTGTCAGTTCATGATTAAAATAAAATAGTTAAGTAAATTATTTTTAAACATTGTGTTAAATATATTCACATGATCACGACAGCTACACGACATGGCCACTATTGCAATCACACACTATATGTACATAACATATATGCCACAACAGTTTGCAAGTGTTGAATTTTCACAGAGTAGCCAATTTTACCAGACATAAATAACCTTGTACCAATTTTTAGGCATTTTAAAAGGAATTAAATGTCCTAAATATATCCATTCCTCTGCAAAATTAAGAAAAAAAAAACAAACCCTAAAAAGTCAGTGCAAATTGAACTTGTTCACCAAGATAGATTCTTATTAAGCTGAGGATAAACAAAGTTTAATAGATTAAAGGGAGAAACTCATAGAATTGCCAACTGCCTTTAGCAGAAGTTAAAGAAGACTAGGAATCAGAAGTCCTGGATCCTATAGCAGAGCCTTCTGTGAGTAGCTATGTTGTGGTTGCTGAGGTGGCTGAGGCTGTGGTTGCTGTGGAGGTGCTTGTTGACTGCCTGCTGTCTGTGGCAGAGGTGTGGATGGTAAGTTATAGTTTGGCACCTGGGACATATTAGTTCCAGCGTTCTGATAAGCAGTGACATCAACAGTAGCAGGTGGTGGACTATACACTGAAGCCTGGTTAGAGTAAGTATTTCCAGCAACAGAGCCAACCATTGCACTGGAAAAAAAAAAAAAAAAAGAAGTAAAAAGTTGAGTTGACAAACAATGTACCAACGGAACATAACACTTTATTGCTTCCTTCACTGTTCTACATGCACACACAAAACTCCGCTAACTCTGAACACCTTGCATATTTAAAACTGTAGCCAGTGAACATTCCAGTTAAAACTCAAAGACACTCAGATTTAAACACACCTAACACACCTCCCCCACTGAGTTAAAACTAGATTGTGAATCTACTTTAGTTTATTTTAATGTGGAATCCCATCTATCTTCCATTCTGCTCACGAAAACAAACCAAAACCCAACTGTTTTAAATAGTAAACCAAGTCAAGTGAAGTATGCAGAAACTGGCTTTATCAATGTATGTCTTTCCACCCAAAACATGTAACTTCTGGGGACAGACACTAACCAATACTTTAATAACTCAAGATGGATGTCTCTTCCAACTTCATAAAATAAAATTACTTTATGCGGACAGTAATAATTAATAACCCCCAACCTAATTTTTCTTAAGGTCAACTCAAAACTTTTTCATAATATGGGTAGTTTAGCCAAAGCTTAGCATCTTTGGGCATCCACCCAAAACAGAAGCTCCTTTACATGGGGAAGCCATGTAACCTCCAATAAGCATTCATAGCCCATTCACTTCTTTTTGAAACTGAGCAGAATTCTCCCTATGTCTCTACAGTCAAATATTTGAGAAAAGAACAATACAATACATACTATCTCAGAAATTATGCAAAGCCAGCCAGAGCAGCAGATACCATCGTCATTTAATGTCTATTAAAAGTTATCACAAAAAAGTCACATCTATAGCACTATTTTTTCTTTTATATAAAAGAAAAATATAGATATAAATTATGTATTTCTCATGTACAAAATAAAAACCTAGAGAAAATTATAAAAAAATATAAAAATTTGAAGTTTGTCAGGAATTTTTACCAAATTCACACCACCACCAAAAAGCACACTGGAAATAATTTTACTGAAGTATCTGTCAGTTCCATTTAAAATTATATTTCTAGAAGAAGAAAAAAATCTCCTTTAAATATTTTCTGTCACTCTGTATATTTGAATTGATTTAAACTTGAATAGGAAAATATTTAAGATTACTTTGTGTAGGATGCCTGTGCAGGCTGACCAGGCAGTACTGAGCTGGCAGATGGAGTAACTGTGCCTTGGCTAAGAGAAGACAGCTGCTCAGGAGGAAGATTGTAGCCTTGAATATGGCCCATCTGTGCACTCCCTGCCACCAAATACGCATTGCTTTGAGGTTGCCCTGGATAAACCTAGGAAGTTAAATAAAGAAATATTAAAAACAAAATACAAGAAAATCTGGTATTCAGTATCTGACTTTAGAACTTAAAATACAGCCTCTCAAACCTTTATATTTCAGACGTTTTAATAGAAAGCATCTGATTGTCTCCAATTAAGTGTCACAATGCAAAAAAAAAAACAACTACCACATTTTCAAAGGACATTATGTACATTTCTAACCTCAGGCTTCAGTACCAGAAAGGTCAAACAGTTTACTGGAAAACTTGTTTTCCAAATTTTATTTTAATGACTAACACGCATGCTAACTAAGAACTTCTACTTTTGAATGAAAATACAGAAGAATTTAAATCATGTAACAAATAGCAGCACAGAGAAGAATACTTTCTTGATGCCCAGATGAATGTTATAAGGTATAATCACTAAAATGGAAAGCCAATAATGTATTGGTTTTGTGTTGTTACTTAACCTGTCATGTTGTGTAACTGTTGAGATTGCCATTACAAAATTGTTTGAGTGAGGCAGAAGGGAAAATTTGAACTGAAAATAAGGTAATGTTTTACAACTAACTAGAGGAATAGCTTGCTAGTAGATAAGTCAACTAAATCAAGACTGAATTTGTAAACTGAATTTAATCAGGAATTATTTGATTTAACACAAGTTACCAGAAGAATTATCAAGGCCCATGCACAACTTACATGAGTTCATGTAAGTTTATGATATACAGCTCTTCTGCAGATGACATTCATAGAAGCAAAGGCATGAGACCTCTTAACTTCTCAGAACTTTATACTGGCTCATCTTCACCACAAAACCCAGTTTTTCACTTTAAGAATCCCCAGAAACATGCCCATTTAAAAAACATTAAAATTATTTGATAGAGTCACGATATGATTGCTTATCACAACATACAAATCGAAGACAATATTCCTCTTAATGACACTGAAAAAAACATCTATTATCTTCTTTAAAAGCCACTGAAAGTACATATTTGTTGGAAGCTACTAGATTATTGGAAAAAAAAAAACAAACCCAAAGCCGTTTGAAATGTTACATATTCCTATAAACAGGAAAAGACTACAGGAAGTGTGTATTAGACTATGGAATTAAACATTTAAATGTTTAAAATACCTTTGAAAAATACCATAGTATATGAATAAGCCAAAAGACCTACTCAGAGATAAGAGTCAACTATATGGAAATGCTGCCATGAAAGTACTATAATTCTTAACTTCAGTAATTTGAATGCTAAATGCTATCTACTGATATTTCAAAACAAGGAAACTGAAAGAAGACGTTGAATTTAGGGTGGCATAATCTTAACCAGGAATTGTTCTCCTTTGGTTCTTTTTTCTTTTTTGACCCATCATGCAAAGATCTGTCACCTTTCATTTTTAAATTTGTGTGCACCTCAAAGCACAGGAGGGGCTTTTTCCTTGATCAAAAAGTACTGAACAGAAAAGAACCTGCAAAAGGAGAGATTCCAAAGCTTGCAGCTGAAAACAAACAGTATTTTATTGGGTGCTTTGGGGTTTTTGTTGGGGCTTTTTTTTTCATACTGTGTTGAGAGAAAGCACTGCTCTTTCATTTGAGATTATCTCTGAGAGTACAAGATGATTTTAGCCTAGCATTAAGGTAACAAAGATAATAAAATGAAATTTCCAACTGAGGGAGTGAGGGGAGTGGGAACACAAGGGCAGAAATAGGAAAAACTATTACTTGCAATCAACATGCTCCACCATACTTTATATATCAGTATATATTTATTTAGTAATGTAGAGAAGCATATTGTAAAAAAAAAAAATATTGGAGCATTTTTTGTAAAAACCTTAGCTTGTGAAAAACTGTTTATCAGCAGCAATTTAAGAAATAAACCATAGCTCAGTACATACCTGATAACCTAAATGGCCATTATAAGTTACATACATACCTGAGAGCCAGAAACGCCAGATGACTGCATGTAATACTGTTGGTTTTGTAATTTTGCATACATGGAATACATCGGGTCTTCATTCATCAATTTGTTATACAAAGAAAGAGCCTCCATTGCTTTAACATTGAGCTCTGAAAGTTCTGAATGTTTCCTAGAAAACATATTTTACAGGTTATTCTACAATTTAGATAACTTCAGTACAGATCAGACAACACAAGGAACTTTCCATGAGGTGGGATATGCAGCATATTCTTACTGCCTGTGAAGTGATGCCTGACAAGTGCCAGAATGTCAAATGGTACAATACTATGAAATATCATGTGACTATGGAAAAAAAAACAACTCATGCCTCATCCCAGATGAGAAGCTACTAATAAATACACCCATTTTTTTTCCAGTATTCTTAGAAACTAACATATGATTAAGCAGCAACACTTCTGTTTCTAAGACTGAATCTTAACATGAATCAAAACACTACTTCTTTTACCTGTCTATATCTTCCAACTTTTCATCTATGAGAGGTCCCATCTGGTGGCACATTGCTGAAATTGAGAGACATTAAAATCTGTCAGAGTAATAAAGATTTCCACACTGTACAGTCAAAAAGCAGCTTTAAAAACAAAACAGAAATGTGTGGATGCTATTTCTTTATGCTAAGAAAGTTATAGTAACAGAGGTAAGTGTCACAAACAACTTAAGAATGAGATCCAGCTGAAGTTTTCAGTAGTGGTATGGTTTTAAAAGTACATTTAAAAAACAAAAAGAGCTAGGGCAAAAGAAAACATTTAACATCTGGGGAGTGTAAAGCTGAAACTATGTTGCGTAAAAAAGTTCAGGTAAATCTGAAAGGCAAGCTCTTCTTCAAGAAAGAAAATTTGCCACTGCAACCTAGACCATGTGCTCAATTAACATTGCTACAAAAAGACTCTATGAAAACAATGAAAGGAGAAACAGGTTCCAATGATTCAAATAATGTGAACATACAAGACACTTACAGCACTTCACTATCTCACTGGAATCCTAATAGGGGTAAGGGGATTTTTTCAAACCACTAACACACGCAAAAAAAACTCAAACAAGAACACAAAACCTTACCAGAAGTAGAATGGAAAATCATAAAAATAAACAAAAATGCACCCCCTGTCAACTTGCAGCACAATTACATGGGGTTCATGTAATTGCCAAGCAAACCACAGTTAACTTGCAAAAAAGACGGAGTTTATCATATGTAAAACAAACAGTCAAGGTAGCTGGAAGGGGATGCTACAGTCTAACCCAACTCCAGAATGCAAGATGTGATCACTTACTCAAGCAATTAAATATTTACTAATCAAGGTAAGCGTTTAATCCCAAGCGCCACTCAACATTAAAACTGAGATAAAAAAATCAGGCATCAAAGATTATCTAAATGTATTAGTGAATATACTAATATTCTAATTATTATTATTATTCACTAATAGTGAATATAGTGAATAGTGAAACACTGTCTTCACTCCCAGTCTTCCCAAATTAAGTGATGCAAAAGGTCCTGAAAGCCTCTGGGTCATGACTGGTCAAAGAGCATCACTGATGTGTTCCTTGGAGGCAATTCCAGGTAAAAGAGGACGTGTATAAAAGCCACCTATCTGCTTCTTTGAACCTGGGATCAGTAATACATTGACAGAAATACTGGGAAAAGATGTAAAAATACGGTATAAGTTCTGCCTATTTTTATGTGGAACGGAGTGTGTCAAAGGCATGTGAAGGATTGATTAGATTTCTGTACACTAATATGATGACTGCACTGCTGCCAACCACAAACCCTTGGCTCTGCAAAGTGTTGGGATGAGCTCCCCAATGTAAAGATGTTTGTGACTGGACATCTGGATGGCAGAAGAAAATTAAGTGGTTTGATCACCACCTGCCACCACTGGTATGAATGAAAGAGCCAATGCATATCTATAACAAAATGTCCAGAATCTATGCCAAAAATAGTAGCTGCCCAAGGCCTACGTGACTGTAGAATAAATACAGTCATGCATATGCCATTGTAGAACTATGTGCAGCCATGTGTTTGCCAAGCACTGTTGTAAGTAGCTGGGAAGCAATCATATGACTACACTACAGCTTTCAGATTCCAGGAGTAGTCACATGGTTTAATATAAAATTCATCATTGTTCTGAGGATCTCACAATGTGTTTTGAAAGGAGATCCTAATGTAAGCCATATCTGGAGGTTGGTTGACAAGCATACCTTTAATTTCTTTACCTCTGTCTTGGATCAGATATAGGCAATCTGCTTCTTAGACAACAGCCTCTGTAGCTATATTTGGTACTATTGGAAAGAATAAAACCATTCATGTTTCTTTTTACCCTTCTTTAGCTTTTGTGGAACTAGAATACATGCAGACATGTCACTGATGTGTAGTACCTAAAAAGGGATTTTTGTAGTTTGTTTTTTTTTTTTTTTTTTACAGGTATAATGAACCAGATGGGTGTGGAAAGATGGGTATTATCCAAAAGCTTACAAAGCATATGCACTTTTTTTCTGATTAACTTCTAGATAGATAGGTCTGGAATGTGCTATTTTCCTAACAAAGTCTTGTCCTCTCTGAATTGTCAATCAAACAAAAAATTGTTGATAAAAAGCCAATGTTGTCTTATAATCAGGAATTTTCTTTAGTTCCTTCTCCAAAGTTCCCTTGCAAAAATTTTGATACATCTATCAACCCAGGTAAAATGGTCTACAAGGCTTCTTTGAAGAGATAGTCTAAATAATTTGAGCTTAAAGAACTAGTCTATTTTATAACACTCTAAAGTATTTGTTAATATTAAAGTCCTACAGAAATACACATGACGTGAAAAGCACATGTGGAATACCCACAGGACTATTCTAAGCCTCAGTAGTATTTCGCTTCTTCTCATGGAATCTTTCTTACACTCCTTTTGCAACTCATGCTGTGCTACGTTATGAAGGGGGATAAAAACAAAAAATAAAGGATAAATAAGACTGAATTAAGTATTCCCAGATCTTGAAAAAAAAAAAAGAATAGAGAATACATATTTTTAGAGAGAGGAGTGAACTTGTTTTATTTTAAAATTTTGCACTTTAGTCTCTTAGATGTGAGAAACAGGAAGTGAGAAGATAATTACAGCTCAAGCCCTTCAGCATGCTTGGAGTGTGCACATTAAGCTGAAATAGTTTCATCTTAGTTTTGATTAGGTTTGATAGAGGTAATTACTATTATTAGTATTTAGTATTATATAATTACAGATATGAAAACAACAACAACAAAAAACCCAGTAACATCTTCCTACCCTCAAGATGAAGCAATTCTGGGAGGTCTGGCTGGTCATCAGATGGATCCGCACTTTGTAACATCTGCAAGAGTTGGTCCATTTTGTCCTAGAACACAAATTGTGTAATTAGGGCATATGTGTGTGTGGGAGAATTGACACTTTCTGGATAGTAAATTAGAGCAGCTATTTACAAAAGCCATTTTGATCTCTTGGGCTTTGGAAATCATTCAGACTTAACTTCAAGAAAATACAAATCATGCATGCTACTCTACAGGAATGCAGATGCTCAAACAAGGAAAAGCCAAATGATAAAAACTGTTACCATTTCTTATCACAAGTGGATAAAAGTACAAGCGGAACATGCAGAATACACTTTTATTTCTAGAAGTCCTTCTAAACAGTATTTTCTGGGCAGTTTCTATTTTTTCCATTCCCGCTATTACAAATGCAATGTCACCACCTAGTGGGATTAGTGGAAATGTTTTGGCAGAATACATTGAGAGAATAATTTAAAAAGAAATGGGTACTTAAAACTAAATTCACTGAAAAACTACCCTGCATTCTGTAAGTGTATGTGGTGTACCTGCACGTGAGCAATATCATCACTAACATATATGAAAGGGTTTTTTTTAAGATGACATTTGGACAGGTTGCATGGTTGACTTCAGAGTAAGCCATCCTTCGTTAAACAGTTTAAGTGCAACCCATTATAAAAATACCAAAGGGTAGAAAATTAATAAGCATAAACTCTTTGAAAATTATGTCTTGGAGTAAACTATACTGCTTAACCAAACGTTACATCTAAATGATTGAAAAAAGTCATTTTTTAGCTGAGTGCTATTAAGAAAATAGCTTTGAACAAGACAGAGTTATATAGAATCATAGAATCAACTACATTGGAAAAGGGAGTATCAAAGTGGAAATTAAAATGAAGTTTTTTCCTCCTTAACCCCATGAAAAGCAGGAAGAAGCCAGATGAACTACTTTCTTAAAAATTAGAGCATGGTAATTTTAAAGACAAGACAATAAGACATAAACCAACATGGAATCACAAAAGACAAAAGGATGGCATCTCAGGGAGGGCCTGAGATAAGCTATTTCAGCAGATTATAAACTAATATCTGTTGGAAAGAAGGGTATTTGAGGCAGGAGTTAAATAGGACTTTAGGAAGGCAGTAACTAATCCTTTATTCAAAAAATAATTCCTGAACCTAGCTGAGAAAGAAAGGGAACAATTCTAAAGACAACAATTCTAAGCCCTCTGGTAGGGAAAGAGGAAAGATTAAAAAGGCAGGGAAAAAAAAGAAGGCAGAGGAAAACATCCTGGGCTCAGAGTTCCTGGGAACCTTGCAAAATCACTGTGGAGAGATTGTGCAAATCTTTCTAAGTATAACTTACAGAGAACAAAAACCTCACAGTTTTCAGAGAAGGAAAGAGATCTTTCAGACTGGGGGAAGACAGTGGTGGTTACAGTGGAACTAGATCTAAGACAGTATTCAAGATGGGTATCTCCAAGGTATCCTGAAGTACTGAAAACAAACTTTAATGAAAATGTGTCACTCCACACCAAGCTTCTAGTTTGGAGGTGAACAGCTGTACAATCCTAGAGTAGGGCCCTAAATGGAATACAGTTTCCATATTCAGTTTCAGAAACTCCTAAGAACTTCAAAACACATGAACAAATTCGAATACAGCACTTTTTTTTTTATTAGTAACTTTTCCTTCCCATTCATTTTCTTTTGATTATGTTCTCCTGATATTTTAAATTGGCTTTGAAATACATGACGAAAGGGTTAAACATCACATATTTATATGTACCAGCAGCTGAAAATCAGTACTTTTATCATGCTTACTTCATCAATATAAACTGGTTCAGGCTCAGGTTCTATAGTCTCTACTTGAACTTCATCACTGAACTGCACTGTTTTCTTTTCCGCTTTCACTGTAATATGAAATAAACAAGCAGTTTATTATAAAATAAAAATAAACAATGACACAAGTATTATACAGCTAGCATGTTGCTTAAGTTCTTCATATTCAAATATCTACTATGAAAATTTAAGAAAAAATATAGTATTTTGTTGACATTTGAAGGCAAAAACCTTCTCCACATACTTAAACAATTTTTTTAAACAAATCTGTAAACTGCTTAACAGACATCAGTTCGCACAGGTTCAATCAAAATATGTCTTTGCAAGTAAATGTATCATAGTCTCCCTGCACACAACATACTTATTATTAAGTATTAAGAAAATATATTAAGGGAGAGTAATTGGAAAAAATAAAGCTAATAAGTCAGGATTAAGAGAATACTGGTAAAATCATCTATGACAAAACAGAGCCTTCTTTTCTCCAGAGCAAAGTACAGAATTGGAAGTTCTCAAATTCTGTTCT
The DNA here is from genome assembly GCF_012275295.1 of Melopsittacus undulatus. NCBI lineage: Eukaryota > Metazoa > Chordata > Aves > Psittaciformes > Psittaculidae > Melopsittacus > Melopsittacus undulatus. The sequence goes on from NC_047527.1 coordinate 118,416,022, forward strand.
TTCTCCATCAAGTAGGACCTGCAAAAGCATCTTACTCTCCTGTAGTGGAGGCCACAACAAAAAACAAACCTACATATTTGGAAAAAAGCCAAATACTACTTTTATCATACTACTCTTATCAGTTAGTCTTAACATAGAACAGGTGACCCCTACAGCATGCAATTCTGCTGACCTGCTCATACCTATGACACACTCATATTGAGATCACAAGAGATTAATCTTGCAGACCCATCAGATTTACAGAAATCAGGTCTAAAATCTTAAAACCTTGTCACATACTTAGTATTTTTATTAAATATTTACAATAGGTTAGATGATAAAAATAGAAGATAAGCAGTACGCATGAGAAACCCTCCTTCCATTATGCACACATATACACCTACAGTATGGAGGTTTCTTGAATTGTCTGAACTGTGGTAACCTGACTCCAATGTCTATCTGCTCAGGGGCCTTCAGGTTTTCCTTGATTAGGTAGGTACCCTCGCAACTAAGCAAAAAGGCAATTTGGAAAAAGATTGCTGTTGCCTGCATCTCTCTAGATGTCAATGGAGTTTTTAAGTAAGTCTCAAGGAAACTACTGACAAAGCCAGCAGCAGACAGCACCATATTTTTCAGCAAATGCCAGCTTGAGCAACCTTGGTCTGACACAAAGGTATGACTATTGTCTGTGAGAGCAAAGCAAAGGCTTCTCAGTTTTGAGTATCAACTTGCAGCTGAACTCTATTGTAAGGGAAAGTAAATCACTACAGAAGTATCCTGTGGGCCATGGCAAGGCTTAAGATATATACATAAATGTAATGTTACTTACTCATTTCTGGCTCAGCAGAAAGATCAGCTGTTACAAAGTTAGATGGAAACAATCCTATACCCTGATGAGTTTCACCTTTCCACCAATTTGGATCACTAAAGATAAAAAAAATAATTAAAGCACATACATTAATAATACTCACATGGACCTTGCTAATAATTGCCCTGTACAAGGATTTTTTATTACTTGTATATAAATACAATTTGTACACATGCAGAAATATTTATACAAGAATCTTTATGCAATTACATTGGCATGTAAAAAAATCTAGGAGATAACTAAATATTTAATATTGAAACATATTTTACCGCAATGGTATTCTAATGCATGCTTCTACATAGGAGATATCATAGCCAATTAATTTTTACAGTCTATTGTACTTCTAGTAAGCATTCTATATACATTACCTGTCATCAAGGATAGTTATGAGTTCTCCAGCTTTAAAAGTTAATTCGTTGTCTTCAGCAGCCTCAAAATCATAGATTGCACGGACTTTTCGGCCTTCGTGTTTGTGATTTGTTAAAAGGCTTGAGGTGCTCGGATACAAAGAGGAAAGTGTTGCTTGCTGTTGCCTTTGCTCTTTCAGTGACAGTTCAATAGCTGCAAAAGAAGAGGCATTAACATGAAAATCCGATATAAAAATAGTTTAAATTATATGAAAATTTAGCTCTGTGAAAACTTCTGATATATTTCCATTCCTGTTGCATCATGATCAACTTCTGCCTTTCACTTAGAAATAAGGGTAAAAAAAACAAAAAGATTTTTTACTACTAGAGAGCACAATCTGCCCAGATATTTACTGAGGTTTTCAACAATGGACAGGATGAATAAAGAGGACTTAAGTATGAACAGGATAACTGAATGAAGTAATCCATTTTTTATTAATAAAATGTTATTACCTTCAACTGATGTAAAGTATCAACATACTTCCTAATACATACATGATGTTGAACTTTTCCATATCACTTGAAATATTAAAAAGATACAACTGCTCAGGCACAAACTGTTTCTCTGTTAGATCAGGAGTCTGTAGCTTGGATACACAGAATCACACAGATTTGTTAAAGTTGGAAGACACTTTGGAAGGTCATCTTGTTCAATCCCCTGCTCATGCAGTATCACCTGCAGCTGGCTTCCCAGGACCATGTCCAGATGGCTTTTGGATAGCTCCAAGGGTGGATACTCCACAACCTCCCTGGACAACCTCTGCCAGTGCTGAGTCCAAAGCCGTATTACATTCAAGGGCTAACATTTGATGCCTTTACATTGCTGAAGTTTGACATCAAAAACCAGTATCTCAACCAAGAAGATCAAACAAAAAAGAGATGACTCTTCACACATGTCTGGTTAAGGATCATTAAATGACCTTTAAATATACTTTAGTACAATAAATCAAAAGAAACTACCCTAGTTTTGTTTACTGGGACTGCAGTGAGACATTTTAATGCATGCTTAGAGTAATCAAAGCCTCAAAGTATACTACAGAAGCAGCACTGAAAGGAATAAAAGTTTAGTGTACCCAAAATACTTTCATACAACTTATAATCCATATTTTGTCTATCCATCAAATGTTTAAATTTCAAGTGAATGTGCTTTACTTGCCCCAGAGAGAGGGAAAAGAAAGGAATGGAAATCATAGCCACAGTCCATAAATATACTATTCATATAGAAATATCACAATCCATAAATATGTTATTCATATAGGAAGCAAAACATTCGTTCTTGCTTTATTTGATATTTACCAATATATTCATTAGGTCACCAACTAAATGCACTCACCTTTAGCTAAATCCTCCTCTTCCTTTTTGTTGGCTACTGTACCAGGATCTTTGGCAACTAGAGCTGGACTTGCTTTTGCCTGCTCAGCAGCCTGGACAAAGTGAAAGATGTAAAAATTAATTCAACAAAAAACTGACAATGCATTACATTCACCATTTTGATTTGTACTCATCTGCAATGTAAAATTCTAAGGTAATTCAGAGCATTTCACCCTTCAAAGGAATGTTTTATTAAGACAAGACAGTTTTTATGTTGTTTGACAAACAGAATTCAAGACTACAAACTATAAAATATGGAACTGAGACAAAAAAAATTTTTTGATGTCTTTTAAGGACAACCACAGAATTTAACATACCTGTGAACCAATAGCTGGAAAAGTAACTCCTTGCTCTTTAAGATTTTTTATCATAGCAGATATTAAACTAAGCTGTGGGTCATTCTTGAATTCATCAGTCCATTCCACCATAAGGGCTTTCAGCTTCTCACAAACTTTTGGATGACCCTGCAAAAATAGTACAAACGAGTTACATAATGTAGGAATGTGTTCTTAATTACTTCATATAAAATAATTTCATGTTACTCTCAATATAAACTACATAAACACTCTATTTTCAAGTCAACTGTATCATTAAAGGATATCTTTGTTAGAAATAGAGACTAGTACACCAGCATAGGGTTTGTACAATACACACTAGGCCCAAAATAAAATAAAACAAGGTTATATAAAAGCTCTGCATTATCTCCCTTTTACCACATCTGTATTTAGCATTTCATCGCTGTTATTTAACACGAAAATGAATTTGTATATTTACAAATTAACACACCATGCACCACCTCCCGCAGACAGAAAATGTAACTAGCTACTGTCCAGTGGCATTCAGGAAGTTCTTCCTCACAGCCAGAGTCTTCCCAGTAACCTTGTATCCTCCTCCCCAGCCCCCAGATTTCCAGTCTTCCAAAACTAGTTTCCATTCCACTTTCAGATTACCCCAATTCTCTGCCTGATTTCACTTCTCTATGAATTGTATAAACCAATGCAATACATTACCTTATTCAACACATTGCTTACTTCACTGGCAAAATCTCTTGAACAGACTTCTAAATGAAAGATTTTACCACAGTTTGATACACAAGCTCCTAGAAGCTGAAGAAAGAAAGATTAAAACTCAGAGAATATATTTTGCAATATAATTGTTCACAAAGTAAAAGCATTACATTAAAAAGAACCTACTGTTAATGCTTGCATAGCAACATGGGGATCTTTATGGTTCACTCTCTTCATAATAGAACGGAGACAGTCCTTCGGCCTGAAAAACACAAAACCTACTTTAAAAAAATGTAATGAAATGAACATTTCTTATTGTACACATGATAATGCTTACAAACAGTAACACTGTCAGTAAATTGTTTAGTTGCCTATAAGTGCAACATTAAAAACAATAGATTTGCACTTTTAGTAGTTGCACCCAGTTCTACCTGTAAGATTGCTAACTTTCTTACTTATCAAAATGTCTCAGTAAGTTACATTATCTTTTGTAGTTACAGCTAAATATAGTAAATATTCCAGAATACATAAAATCCCCTGCAGTTAAGAGAACTGTAATTCTCTGTACTCCATGCACCCACTCCTCCATATTTCACATACATATGTAAGGATATTTGCTTACATATTGATCACCAACACCCTTTTGTTAGGTTGATGAGGTTTTTTTATATTACCAATACTATGCTCCCCAGAGTCTCTTCTTATCTATAGAGTGCCATCTATAAAGAAGATATGCAATAAAAAAGTAAGTACTAAAAGACCCTATTACAACATTCTACATCAAAGTTTCAAAACTGTTGAATACAGAATTCTAAGTATTATCTACATTGTGGTAGATAGTGTGAAAAAGAAATTTAAGACATAATTTGAATGGAAGTTTCAGACAGTTTAGCATATTAAAATCCGTGTGATTTTCTGTTGGTTTGTTCTGTCTTTAAAGGTGATAGAAGGCTGAGAGAGGCTCAGGTAGGAACTGTCATTGGCATAAAAGCATTACCTGTTGAATAGACCTGAAAAGGTACCCTGAAAGAGGGTAAGTAGGGAAAGAGGAAAAGAGGATGTGTATTTAAACTAAGAGATTTTATGTATTTCTGGAACATTCATGGTACTTTGGGGGGTGGGGGGTAAAGGCTACCAAAATTATTTTTCTATTCAACTGATATCCAAGATCTAACATGAAACTCAGGTGTAAGTTACACCACGACTTGGCTATACTATATTTGGCAGTGTCTACATTTTACAGAAGCGTCCACCTCATATTTAGTAGTACTAATTTTAGAAAATGCTATCACACAGCAAGACTAGGTATCATTCAGTATATACCTTCATATAACCATTAAAAATGAAGGCTATAAGGCAAGCACTGTCTTTTATCTATTAATTATCCAACACTTTTCATGCATTCACTTTAATTGAGAAAGAATACAGGCCAAAATTTTCAGAAACAACTGATTTTTTAACCATTAATTTATGAGTAGGATTACCTCTGTAATATGAGTGTGAGCACAAAAAAGTGCATGTCCATTAATTGTTAAACTAGTATTTATAAAGCTAAGGTGAAGGTTCAGGAGCTTAGCAGTTCAGGAACAGCACCATTAGCCTAACATTTTTGTTAGGGAATACCAAGTCTTATTAAGAAGTAATAAAGTTTCAAGAAAGCCTTGAAGCCAAATAATGTTCCATACGTGTCAAGTAAAATTTTGAAGAGGTAAAAAACCAAGTAAACCCCTCAGCAATTTCTAAGAATACCTTATCTATTTGCTCACATATTTAATAGAAATTATCACTATTTGAGTGTTAATGTTTTAACATGCTCAAAGATAAAAAAACCCACTTTTTTATTATATCTACACCAAAAAAAAACCCCAACAACCCAGGCTTACCAATGTTTAGTCACACAGGCTAAGAATACCTATTCTAGACAGATCTGAAATCCTTATTTTTACTTTAAATTAATTAATCATACAATTTAGCTTGTAAAAAAAAAGTGAGAAGCACTAAGCACTATGCACTATTTAAGGGAAGGCACATGCCCCATGAGAACAGAATTCTATGTGTTTATTAGACACCTCTCCAGACCATGCCATACAAATATTGGGCCACAGTTCAGCTCCAAAATTTCAGAGGCAGCACAATAAGCAGGAATAACAAATCAGTAAATGGAAAATAGAGCAAAATACAATAGAAGTTACGGTATTATATACAAATATATCCAAAAATTGTTCACAATATCTTTCAGTTTTAGAGTAAAAAATATTGTATTTGATTATATTTTATTTAGCAAAGACAAAATTAACAGCAATTGAAATTTAAAATACTACACTGCACAAAGCATTTAATATATTTTCAGGAATTTATTGTTCTTTTACAGTCTAAGGTAACTTGACTGTGGGGCTCATGACTACACAGGTAACTAAATTTTCCTCCTTGCTTCTTTATAAACAAGCTAGTCAAAGAGCTTCCTGGTCAGCCTGTTAGACATATACTGCAATGGCTACATAAAATGTTACTGAAGTTAAGTAACTTCGGGGAACAAGGGGGTCGGAAAGAAAGGAAGGTAGTTTGGAAGACTATCAAGCAAGCAATTTTATTGTTCTCTCTTGTACAAACAGGCACAAAAACAACCAAAGAAGAATCATCTAATCAGAATATTGACTCAGGCAGTGATTAATCCATAAGAAATCAAGACAGAGTTAGGCAAGCAGCAACACAGACAAACCATTTCCCAGTGACGATTTTTCCATACTCACTCCCAGCAGAGAGTGCTGCAATTAACATTTCTATTTTCTCAACTGTTGGTGAATTCTCACTGACTTCATTTTTTTTTTCCAGCTGTCATTTTTATTAAGTAACTTTTCTGGAGAAAAACTGATGGTATAGTTTCAAACAAAAAGACTGGCATGTCTCAGTAAATTAATACAACCATCTCAAAGCAAACAGAATTAGCACTTGGCTAACACTGAACTCACTGAAGAAGGAGTGGTGCTTCATGCTAAAATATACCATACGTGGCCTTTAATTTTCTCTTTTATTATGCTTAACGAATCATTCAGATTTTATAATGTTATTTTACTCAGAGCTAATAAACTATAGATTCAGTTGTGTAAGGATTTCCATTGCAGAAAACCAATACTGTGCAAAAATCTGTATCTTTTCTGTAGTCAGATGATTCAAAATGCCAGTCAAACAAAAATAAAATAAAAAATACACAAGTTTTCAATAATGCTGGGAAAAAAACCCAACAAAAAAAAACCAAAAAAGCACAAACCTCAGGGGAAAAAAAAAGCCTCTGATGGTAAAACCTTTGTTTTAATCATGTTCCCATGTTGAAACGGCAGCTTGCTCACTACCAATGTTCAAAAAAAATGGGGTGCAAACAGTGTTACTGCTGAGCTGTCTGAGTTCCTGAAACAAATTCAGAGATTAAAAAGAAAGTTTTGATTGTCTCATAGTTAAACAAATCAAAGTGGTTTTTTGAACTCTTCTGTTTCGGTTTTTTTGTTCAAAAAATAAGGAATGAGGCCCTTCAAGACATGGTTTAGTGGTAGCCTTGGCAGCCTTTGGGTAAAGGTTTAAAAATTTATCTTATGAGAAAATGTAACACCTTTGTAGCATAACAGTTAACAACAGTTATTCTGGATGCAAACAAATTTTTGGCAGACGTAAATAAGACAATGTGTCATGTAACACTGTAGGACAAAAAGTCCTTGTTCGCGAAGAGTAGTTCTAGTCTGCTGCGGCTTTAGGTATAAGATGATCTACATCTAAAATGCTGCAGGCATGCAATGGAGCTTACAGACTGGTACACAGAAAACCATAAAACAGATTTTGTAATCTAAACTTCTTCCAGCAACAAACATGTATATAAAGATGTATATAAAACATTTACAAAGCCTAGTACTACACTGAATAAAAACACTAGATATACTAAAATAACGTCTTTAAACTTCATTTTTATTGCTAACTCAAATTATACTTTAATGTTTCATGTCCAAAAAACATGTGCATGCATAAGAGCTCAGTAAAGAATCAATAATGAAAGCATTAGCAAACCATATTAAGATGTGTTTAATTTAGTATCACATTTTCAAAATGTACATTTATTAAAGCCCTGGTGACAGAAAATAGCTTCTCCAAACAAGCGAAAAGAAACACAGAGCTTCATTGTTTTCTGTGACAAAGACACTGGTGGTCAGTTGGAGAGAAGAAAAGGGCAGCAGACGCTTTATACCTCTGCCTTAGCAGTTTCCACATACAGTTGAAGCTGATAGTCTCCTTATCACCCAACTGGTGAAACATGGGCTAGACAAAAAGATGGTAAGTTGGGTGAAAAACTGGCTGGCCTCCTAAACTGCTCAAAGAGTTGCCAACCAGTGGTGCAAATTACAGTTAGTGGACAGTAATTAGTGGGGTCGCTTAGGGATCTCTGCTGGGACTAGCACTGCTAAATGTCTTCACTAATAACCTGAATTATGGGAGGCAGTGCACCCTCAGCAACTTCACTTAGACAATAGCAAAGTGGAGGGGAGCAATCAATATACTGGAGGGCAGGGCTAATCTTCAGAGGAACCTGGACAGGCTGAAGAAATGGGCAGACTGGAACTTCATTAAGGTCAACAACAGCAAGGACAAGGTGTTACCTTTCAGATACTCTGCACCAGCAAAGGCCAGGAGCTGACCACCTAAAAAGCAGCTCTGCAGGAAAGGACCTGCAGGTCCTATTGGGTGACAGGCATCAGTAGTGCAGCCTGGCAGAAAAGAAAACCAACTTCCTCCTGGGTCAAATAAGTGGTCAGTTCAGCCAACAGGGCCACTGGAAGTGATCCTCCCCCTCCATTAAGATGGCATCTTGAGTACTTTTTCCAGTCTGGGGCTCCCCAGTGAAAGAAGGGTATTGATGCATTGGAGTAAATCAAATTGAGAGGTGCCAGAATGGTCAAAGGAGAGTCACACACAACAAGAGATGGAGAACTGCTTTCAGTTTAATAACAGAATACATAGAAGATGGAGCAGGACTCTTTCTCAGAGCTGCAGTCATAAGACAAGATGCAACAGACAAGTTGGAACAGAGGAAACTGTAATCAGATTGCAGGGTTATTTATTTATTTACTTGAGGATAGTAAAATATTGAAACATGTTGCCCATAGAGGTTGTGGAAACTCTGATCCTACAGGCATTCAAGACTCGACACGATCCTGAGCAACCTGATCTAATTAGTCCTGTTTCGAGCTGGAGGGTTGGACTACATGACCTCTGGAGGTCACTTCCAAACTAGATTATGATTCTATAAGAAAAATTCTTCCTGAAGTCTCCTAGGTTTACAATGACACTGCTAAAACATACCGGTTAATTTATTCCGTTACATTGGCAAAAATTTGCTGTACACAAAATCTAATTTTAACAGATCAGCCAATATCTCCAAAGGAAGAATTGTAAAATATTTGAGCAGAAAACCCACACATTTTCCTTTTACTTGTAATAAATTTAATTGGCTGTTCCAAAAGACTATATAAGCTAATAAAAATTTCATTCCTCTCATCTGAGATTGAAATAATAAAATTAAAAAAGCTTGGTGAGGAAATCTCTAAAGTCACTTACCCTGTGCGTGACTGTCCAACTTTATCGCAGATGTCTAAGATGAGGCCCCAGTCCTCTGCAGTGTTCATCTCACTGGTTGCTTTCTCTGATTAATAAAGATTAAAATACAAATTAAAAAATAAAAAAGATAAAATCATTTAACAAGATTGTCAACTCAGAGGAACACCCTAATGGCAGAATCTATTCAGCATCCAACTAAAAATGTCAAAACATGAGAATCGAGCAGTGAGACTATATCCTGCTTATATAGAATCATAGAATAGTTAGCGTTGGAAGGACCTTAAGATCATCTAGTTCCAACTCCCCTGCCATGGGCAGGGACACCTCCCACTAAACCATATCACCCAAGGCTCTGTCCAACCTGGCCTTGAACACTGCCAGGGATGGAGCATTCACTACCTCCCTGGGCAACCCATTCCAGTACCTCACCACCCTCACAGTAAAGAGTTTCTTCCTTATATTTAATCTAAACTTCCCCTGTTTAAGTTTTAACCCATTACCCCTTGTCCTATCACTACAGTCCCTAATGAAGAGTCCCTCCCCAGCATCCTTGTAGGTCCCCTTCAGACACTGGGAGGCTGCTAGGAGGTCTCCAAGCAGCCCTCTCTTCTCCAGGCTGAACAGCCCCAACTTTCTCAGCCTGTCTTCATATGTGAGGTGCTCCAGCCCCCTGATCATCCTTGTGGCCCTCCTCTGGACTTGTTCCAACAGCTCCATGTCCTTCTTACGTTAAGGACACCAGAACTGTACACAATACTCCAAGTGAGGTCTCACGAGAGCAGAGTAGAGCGGCAGGAACAGTTTCATTACTCAGAATTTTGGTTTTTTTTAGTCGGGGATATTTTATAACTACAAGCAAATGAGATGAGGGGGAAGCAAAGAAGGCAAAGAAAAATCCAAAGCGGAACCACACATTATACTTTTCCTACTTGTTTGGCTGGGTTTTGTTTTGTTTTGGTTTTTTTAGTATATCCAGCTCTGGGTAATCTGCAGGCAGAATACTTGTGCCACAAGACACCTGAACTAAATGACTTGCATAGAGAGCCATCACAGGCCAAGACATTCTTCTGTATCATAGTCCACGAGCACAGCAGCTGCACTGCTACCAAAGCCAGCCTCATCTCTGAAGCATCATAACAGCTTTTCTGAAACACATCCTGAGCTGCCTATACGGCATTCCCAAAACTGAAAACAACTAGTAAGCACAGTCCAGAGACACACAAAACTCTCTGCATGGATGCAGTTTACTTCCACGACTCCACTGTTTCATTTCCAGTTCTGCTGGAGCTGTAGCAGCTCCAGACAAAGTGTGCCTGCACGATTCCCTCCACAGCCTTAAGATCCCATCAGGCTCAGAGCTTACATCCAGCCTTGCAAACCCACACCATTCACGCATACATAATGCTGTACTTCAGTTAGCTCATCCTTCAGCAGGCAGCTGAACCACCCAATGGAACTGAAACATTGGCCTTTTCCATTATTCTACGCAACAGTCAGTCATCTGTACTTCTGGCAACAATTGATCCTTCTTCCCTCACAATGTCAGCAAAGACAAATGGCATGGCAACCTGCTGTGTCTTACAAACCAAAAAGTAAACTAATGCATGTTTAATGTTTTAAGATAACACCCAGTTGGTTTATGCTATTTTAAATAGCTGGCTAAAACTACAATTAAGATTCTAATTGATGACATCCCTGATCCATACCAACCATACCAGTTACTACCTTTTTTTTTAATTCTCAGTGAGAACATTTTACGGATTAGTACAATTACAAGCCTTCTATGATGGCTACATCCCTTCCTGGAAGTTGAACTTAGTTCTGTATAAAATCTGTCATTTGCTTGCAACACCTTCCCCCTTGTTTGTTGGGATATTTCCTCCACCAACAAACAGTAGACAGTTTGTTACTAAATCTCAGCCTGAAACCCAGTTTCATTGTGTGCCTTCTGTCTTCTGTAGTAACAAGCATCCATTAATTCCCTTAGATAATAAAATTAATCATAAGACATGAGGAAAACAAATTTACCTCTAGAGTTTTAGTTACATTCTGTCCCAAACAAGGTCAGTTTTAAAAGTTAACGGCATACTGTGAATGTTAGCAGTACCCTGTCTAACACTGACAATCCACAAAAAGGCCACTATTTGTCAGAGCATTAGTGAGTGACTATCACCTTTCACCACTCTGGGAACAGGAGCAACAAAGATGCCTGATAAAATTCCTATGTTGCATCAGTGTTTTGTAGACAGAATTATGACTTAAAGCTACCTAAGTTAAATTACTGACACTATCATTACTTAAAATCCATGAATGCTCCCTTTTTAATGGAAGGCACACATCTACAGACAAGAAAAAACTTTATGTACATTCAGTATTTGCTTACTCTAACATCTGGCACCCTACCAGCCTTCAGGTACAGCTGACATGTCACTACCAGACTCTATCTTAGTACCAGAATAAACTCTGATGGGGAGGGAAAACCAGACATTTGTGTTTAAAGTATCAGGGTAGGTTAGCACAGCAGACAGAAGATAACTTAAACTAGAAATGTTCTTCATCTTTCACCCCAATAAAAAATAATTATGCCATAGCAATATGAATATTTACTTCAGACCCTATCCCTCTACCTCATCATTGCCACAAAATCTTATTCAACTTAGTGAATGTCAAGCCAGGATCAGATAACGTTTCAGACTTTACTAAAACAACTTTTAAAGACAGCACTGGCTTCTTCATTAAATCAGTGTTCTTTAAAACTTACTAATGCCATGTCAAAGACAAAGGAAAGCAGGACTACGTGACAGAGGTACATAAGATTGAAGCCTGTCTAGTTTTCTGAAACAGCACTCTCCCATAAAGCTGGGTCACTCAAATTTGAGATATTGTTTTCCTAGCACAAGCAAGGCCTACAAATTATATTAATGTAGTCATTTTATCCAGTGCAAGCCTGTAAAATCTCACATCACCTTGGGTTGTGATCAGTAGTTTTAAAATGTTACTGCTTTTTTCTTTTTTTTTTTCTTTTCTTTCTTTTTTTTTTTTTTTCCATTACAGGTCTTCAACTTTCACCTTTATTTTTCTTGAAGTTATTAAAACTTATTTTCTTACAATTAATTCCCCAAAGACAGGCACACAAAGTGGTAAACACCATCACTTCAGAGGAAAAGAATACTTGTAACTACGGCTTCTTTGAAGAACAATGATTCTGCACAATATAAAAATACCTTTTCAGATAACTTCAGCAATTTATTTAGTTCTTAAAACAGAAGACACACAAACACATGTGATGTATCACATTTTTCAGCCTCTCTGCAAGGCACAGGGCATGAGATCATCAGGCTTCTCTCTTTATAGTTTTGTACTCAGAACATTAACTATATCAAGCCAGACCAATTCCATGTTGCCCAGTATTCATTCTCTAATGTATATTATACCGAAAGAAGCAGATGCCTAGGAAAACACAAAAAAGAAGGTGGTGTGCATTAGTTGTACTTCCCTACAACACACCTTTCAGTGACTAACAATTTGCAGCTTTGTAACTCCCAAGTCAGAAACAGTGCTTCAACCACACCGACATAATCATAAATCACATCTAAAACAATCATTAAGAAAATGTTGTGAAGCAAAGCGCATCTCCTCTGATACGAATCGCAGCTGTGTCTATGTTTTCTAAGTTTCTCAGTAAGTTCTAGAACATAATCTCTTTCCAATATCTAGATGCTGAAATCATACTTAAAAACTTATTTTCCCTTTTTTTTTTCCTCAAGTAAACCCCTGAATAAAATTTACACAAACCTGAACATCATCTGCCTTCTACAGAAAACACCATTCCTCAGTAAAAATGTCATCCAGTCTCACTGAAATACCGTACCAAACACCCAGGAGACAGCATTACACCTATCAATCAGAAGCCAGGCCAGGCTGATCTAAAGATATGAGTTACCTTACTTGTACTTTGGTTGTGGAGAAAGTACATGGGCCCTTGCATGGGCTCTTTTGGGATACCTAAATAAACCAGCCTTTCCTTGCACTATAAAGTCAATTAATTTTGTTGAGGTCCCATTTCCCTCCAATTTACACACACTGAAGGCTTGAAGTGTCAACAAGATTCTGTTTTCTCCTCTGTTTTTGTACATTACTTAGAAATCATACCCAAATAAAGTTTGTGCTGTGATATTATTTTAAGTTCCCCATTGCAAACAAAACACGACTGCAGTTGATCATTTTCAGGGCAGAAGAAGCAAACTTCTTTCAGAAAAAAAAAAATCCCAATAATTCATAATTGTCTTAACAGAAATTTATAGTCGGGTGCATAAACTACTACTGGATAGAAGAAGTGTAGTACATGCTGAAAGAATCCACTGCCAGGCTTACTGGTAAGAGAAATAGAAATACTGCTGCAGGTTTTCCATGCAAATATGTGCCAGTCACTCGATCTCTCTGCCTCAGTTCTGCATCTTAACAATAGTATTTTACCGTATTATTAGAATTTTGCAAGAGTAAAGACTCTAATCAATGTCTGGATACTGCAGTAAATAACATGATGCATTTGTTAGAGCAGAAATAGGTAGAAGACCCATTGCTAACAACATTCTTAGAGAATTTTGGTGTGTTTAAGCTTTAGATTTTACAGAAGTTTATTTTTTAAAAACTCCAGTCTTAGAACTGAGCTTTTTTTTAGGCCACAAAGTCTCAAAGATATTAAAACTACATAGAACTTCAAGAAAGGACAAAACCAAATGAAACACTCCCAAAACCAACCTGAAATGTACATGATTTGAAGCAAATATGAGCAAATTTGAAGCAAAACAAATATGAGTAAAACCTGTCACAATAGTCTACTAAACTATGGCTTTTAACCATTCTAGTTGGTATTTGCTCTTATTCCATTCATGGACACAATTTATTTTCCTCAGTTGCACATCTCTAAAATGAAATACAGAAGTTCTCAGTAACTGAAGTGACAATGGCAACAGAAAGTCTTCAAAAAATGGATACAGAAAGTCTTCATTCACAAGCTAAAATTACAACCAGTTTCTAGCATGATAAAAAAAAAACCAAGAAAAAAAACCCCAAACACCCGCCCCTCCTCCCACCCACCCACCCCCCCCCCCCCCAAAAAAAAAAAAAAAATCCATTATATCAATGTAAACACCACAGAATGGACAAAAAAAAAAAAAATTTAACACTCCCCTTAGCCTTCTCTTCCTCTCTCCCACTGAAAGTCTTGGTTTTCTGCCAAGGCTAAATAAATAACTTTTCCCCCTCTCTATATAAATGCAAATACAAAAATTCCAAAGCATTGTAAAAACATAAATGTAACTACTTCATCTCTTCAATATAGTTTAAATAGTGCTGAAAGACTGAAACAGATTGCAAATTTTTCTTTCTTTTTGCAGTCACTCACTAAGAAATTCCAATTACATACCATTCCACATCACTGAAGTTAAAAGTAATTAAATTTGTTCTTTTTGTCTGTCAAATAAAATGAACAAATGCATCTCTTGGCCCATTTCACAAAAAAAAACCAAACCTGCTTCAATATTAACCACTCTGCATTTCACTAGCATGCTCAGAACTGTACAGAAGAATACATCCAACCAGGGTCCATTCAGACAACATTGAAAATAACCTCTGACAGGCAGTGCCACAATAGAATGGAATTAGAATTTCCTGTTGAACCATTAATTTTAAAGCTGTTAAGCAATTTCTTCAATTTAACTGTATCCCCATTTCCAGTATTCATAAAAAGTCCTCATGGGAGCACTTACAGAAGGTGTCTTATAAGAGTCCTACTAGCTTATCCAAGGCAAAGCAAGCAGTAGTGACCAAGCTGACATGAGGCCACCTCGACCTATTTCTTCAGAACACTTCATTCATCTCACCATGCATGGGGCAACCTGGCCAAGATAGACATCACACAGCTCAGTAAGCTAAGCAGAATAAAGACAAAAGGATTCAAGGCGTGGTGAGACACTGCTGGGCAAAAAATAATGCAAATGTTCAGACATCTTACACAAACCCTAACAAATCCATGGAATTCAAACTACCTTTCACCAGAAATATTACAACAGAGCAGGAAGTGAGCGCATTAGAGATGTATGAAAACAATTATGATTACTCTGTAAACAAGATGTATCACAGGCATGTTATAAATGGTGCCAGAACCTATTTGCAGAGCCCCATTGAAAAGCCACAGTAGCATTTCAGAAGGAAGATCAATCATCAGGTTGGCTGGGAGTGTTGATCTGCTGGAGGATAGAAAAACTCTTAAGGGGGATTTGGACAGGCTGGATCAATGGGCTGTGGCCAACAGTATGAGGTTTAGCAAGGCAAAGTGCCGGATTCTGCATTTTGGCCACAGCAATCCTATGCAATGCTACAGGCTTGGGGAGGAGTGGCTGGAAAGGTTCTCAGTGGAAAAGGACCTGGGGGTGCTTAATGACAGCCACTAAGCATGAGCCAGCTTGTGCCCAGGTGGCCAAGAAGGCCAACAGTATCGTGGCCTGTATCAGAAATAGTGTGTTTAGGAGTACCAGGGTAGTGATCATCCCCCTGCAGTCGGCACTTGTGAGGCTGCACCTCAAATACTGTTCTCGGATCTGGGCCCCTCACTACAGAGAAACATTGAGGTGCTGGAGTGGGTCGAGAGAAGGGCAACAAAGCTAGTGAAGAGTCTGGAGCACAACGAGGGACAGCTGAAGGATCTGGGGTTGTTTAATCTGGAGAAGGTTCTGGGATACGTTATTCCTCTCTACAAACGCCTGACAGGAGGTTATAGAGAGGTGGAGGCCAGTTTCTTCTCCCAAGTAACAAGTGATAGGATAAGAGAGGTAATGATCTCAAGCTGGGAGGTTTAGACTGGATATTAGGAAAAATTTCTTCATCAAGAAGGTGCTCAGGCATTGGAACAGGCTGTCCAGGGAAGTGCTGGAATAACCATCCCCAGAAGTGTTCAAAAAACTGTTTAGATGAGGCCCTCAGTGACCTGGATTAGTGGTGGATTTGGCAGTCCTGGGGTAATGGTTGGACTTGATCTTAAAGGTCCTTTCCAACCTAACTGATTCTATGATTCTATGAAATATACAGTGTTATATTTATCACCTAGAGGAAAAGATTTTACATGTTGGAGAACCACTTTGATTCTTCTGAATATTTATACTGCAACGTACACTGTCACGGCTGAAAGGAGGGAAGCACTTAAAATGAGAGCTCTCCCCAGGAAGGAATGAAAAAGAATTACCAGGAAAGTACAGTCTACAAAAACTATGGAATGCACTATGTTGGCTTCAAATTGCCCAGCTGAACTCAGAGTCTGGTGATTAATCTTCAGAAAGAGATACTAAAAATTATCTGTTTGTTGGCTTTTATACAGAAGAGGTATTCCACTCTTTTTTATCCTGTCAGTGTCACCATTTTTCACTGAGAGCATACACCAAAGGTATCTTTAGAGAAAAGTTCTTGTTTTTCATAAACATTTATAAATAACTGAAAAAGGGGTGGCTATAGCTTCTTCCCACACATTTTCTACTCAGCTTCCCTGCTAGCTCACAGTTAATGCCCTTCTATCTAAAACACCACCAAGAAAAGCAGTAGGCCAACTTGGGCCAAAAAGTGCCAGACTCACGACAAGCTGAACCAAAACCTTGGAATATATCTTCCATTGCAGCCAGAAGTTAATTCACTATCTGTAGTCTCCATAATTATCTGGGATCAAAAATCTCCTCTGCAACTATTTTCCCTCCTTTTGGCAAACCTGGCCTAAACAGAAAAAGGAGAGTCTTAGGGAGACATGTAACTGGACAGTTTTAGAAATGTTGGCTAACCAAGGGAGTAAAGTTAAAGAATAATGAGTTTAAATAGTGAAAGTATTTCATTATATGAAAATGGGAATCATAGTCAAAACACTTCTTACATCCTAATAACATCAGGCTGTACACTGATATGTACAATCATATGTAATTCATGCATACTATCAAATATCCAAAGAGTTGTAAGTATAAAATGATCACTAACTGCTGTAGTTAATAAAATGCGTGAAAAAACATTGCAAGTCACATCAGATTGACAGTTCTACTATATTACTAAAATACTTGCTTAATTTCCTACTACTGTAAATAGTGAGCTTGAATCTTTTCTTTCTTCCCACTCCTGTGGTTCCTCAAATCAGTACAAATTGCGAACTAGACTAAGGGCAAGTACTGCCTTCATTCCTTACAGTCACAGAATGGTTGAAATTGAAGGGATCATCTAGTCCAACCTCCCTGCTCAAGCAGGGTCACCTAGTCCACATTACTCAGGCTTGTTTAGAGACCGTTCTTGAGTATCTCCAGGGAAGTAGATTCCAAAACCTCTCTGGGCAGAACCTACTCGAATGCTCAGTCACCCTCACAGTAAAGTTCTCCCTCATGTTCAGGTGGAACTGCCTGTGCTTTAGTTTATGTCTATAGGCTCTTGTACTATCACCTGGCACCACCAAGAAGAGTCTGGCCCCATCCTCTTGACACTCTCCCTTCAGATACTTAAGCACATTGAGCAGATCCACTCTGAGCCTTTCCTTCTATAGGCTGAACAGGCCTAGCTCCCTCCACCTTTCCTCATGAGAGGTGCTCCAGACCCTTAATCCTCTTAGTCCTTTGCTGGACCCTCTCCAGCAGTTCCTTGTCTTTCTTGAACTGGGGAGTCCACAACTGGACACAGTGCTCCAGGTGCAGCTTCACCAGAGCAGAGCAGAGAAGCAAGGGGAGATAACCTCCCTTGACCTGCTGGTCACACGCTTCCTAATGCAGCCCAGGATATCATTGACCTCCTCAGCCAGAAGGGTACATTGCTGGCTCCTGAACAACTTGTCGACCAGGAACCCCAGGTCCTTCTCTGCAGACCTACTCTGCAGCAGGTCAGCCCCCAGCCTTTACTTTCCAGGAACTGAGGTGAGGCTGACTAGCCTGTAATTACCAGGGTCCACCTTCTTGCCCTGTTGAAGACTGGGGTGATGTTCCAGTCTTCAGGCACCTCTCCCAGCTGCCATGACCTTTCACATATGACCACAAGTAGCCTAGCAATGATGTCCACCACCTCCCTCAGCAATTGTGGATGCATTCCATCAGGGCCTATAGACTTGTGGATGTCAAGCTTGTCTAAACGATCTCTAACCAAAACCTCCTTAACCAAGGAAAAGACTTATTTTCTCCAGACTTTCTCCCCAGTTTCTTGGATCAAGGATTCCTGAGGGGTGGCCCTGACATTGAAGACAATGCTTGACATCAAGTTAGAATGACTAAATTAACTCCATACTTACATATTCTTGAGATAACATCTAAATGACACTTTAGAGCTGCTTTAGCAGGAAGTCCTTCATCAAACCTAGCCTAATCACTGCTACATTACTAATTAGGCTGTCATGACAGATTAGCAAACAATCTCTTAGTTCTTACAGCACATTTCACCATTACTTTGGCTGCATAAAACTTACAGACAAACCTGTGTTTCTCAGGAGCAGTTCTCTGGGAATTTCATTATTAAGGTTGTAAAATCTGACAGAAACAGACTTCACATCAAACTAATAAGAACACGACTGATTCTAACCCCTTAAATGACGGCTTAGTCTCTTAATTATAATCTCAATGGTACAGTGTCTTCGAGATTTTTTCTTTTGTTAGATTCCAATACTATGTTCCTTACTTAGACACACTGTCACAGGTTCTCAGACTTGATTATGAAAACCCACAAGAACTTGTGTCACCAATGATTAGCATCTGTTCCTGCTGAAATAGTCTTAAATATGATAAAAAGAGGGTTCAGAAAACAAAACAAAGCATTCGGGCTTCATCCAGAGATCTGGATTCTTTGAAGATGACAATGGCTGACCTCAAATTTCTGGGCAGCTTAAAGCATTCTTTAATATTATTAGTTTAACAGTAGTCTTAAACAACATTATTTTACCAACCACACCCTAAGAAGAGATGCACCCTCAAAATCTCTGTACAAAGTTGACACTAAATAGCTATTATGACACCATTATGACCACATTCCACAGCAGAAGCATGCTAACAAGACTAACCAAATGCCAATGACTGGCCAAACAGGGAAATTTCTCATTCTGAGCTTAGAGATACCTATGCTCCTCAAAACAAAGGAAAACAATTTAGTCACAAATGTGTTCTCTGCAATCCATCATCCTAAATGGTTCCAAAATAATTTCCAACTATCACACAGTAGTGATTAGCTGTCACATAGACAAGAATGCCCACCTATCACAGCAATACTATCAACTACACCAATGTCTAAATCCACATGAAATAAAGAATAGCTTTTGACTGTCTTCCTGCTTCAGGAATCCAACTTTCAAAAGAAAGCTATCTTGCTGGGCAAGAACAAAAGCAGAGCACTCAACTTTCACTCTGAGAAAAGAACTGAAAAATAACACTACTGCTTGGCAACTTTTGGAAGTTTCCTGAGAACATGAGACCTTACTCACAGCTGACGTTATCTTATGAAGCCTGCCAAGAAGTTCATCCAGATAATAGCACATTCCCAAGGGGCCTTGGGGAAGAAGGGCCCAGGGACACTTTCCTGGAGACTTCATCGTTCCCATCTCCCTGGCACAAGTTCAATTAAGTGACGGATAAATGCAGCAGGCTCCTGAAAGAAGGTTGCCACCAACTGAACAGCCTGCTCCTCCTTCCTTCTCCCTCAGGACATCATGAGGGAGGCCATCAGAAAGATGTGTTTAGTGGTGAAAATTAGGCCACTGCCCACTGCTTTTCCAAGAACAAGTTGAGACTGAGTGGTTATTTCCCTGTGCTCATACAGGATACAGAATAATGCTTTTGAAAAACATCTACTGGTCATTGTACTAGGCAAGCACAGTAGGTAAGGTGTTGCAGAGTGGTTATTTCCCTGTGCTCATACAGAATACAGAATAATGCTTTTGAAAAACATCTACTGGTCATTGTACTAGGCAAGCACAGTAGGTAAAGTGTTGCCATCCTCTGCACCCGAAAAACAGAAAATAAACCACTGAAGTAGCAGCTGGGTGCTACTCCTTGCATTAGAAAATTTACAGTGCTGACGAGCACATCTACTGGACACAGCTCTAGAGAAACCCATTCAAGCAGTTTGATTTTCACTGCAAGACTCACTTAGGAAGAAGTGAAGGTTTGCCAGAACCTCAGCTATCACTTTTTAACCTTATTAGTTCAAATCGTTCTCACATATAATATTACCAATGTTTCAATCTTCTAATGGACCATGGAAAATTGGCAAGCAGTGAAACCTCTTCCTCATTTTCAACTGCCAAATTGCATTAGAAGACAGCAAAACCATTAGGAAAAAAGTCAGTCACCATCAACTTTGCCACCAATAAAATTATAAATAAAAGGGCAGTCTTCAGTAGAAAAGTGCTCTTAACTGTTCAAAATGTGAAGAGCAAGTATGCGTTATTAAGGTACAACAAAGAATTTCTGGTAACATGCATTCAGAATTTGTGTCACAGGCTCTCGTTTATGCACTAACCCCTTCCCTTAGAAAGAAGATACACACTTTAGTTTTGAGTAGGGTTTGTGTTTTTTTTGAGATCTGAAAGAACTAAACTGGAGCCCAGACTTCTGAGGTTGAAACAACATTAAGAAAGAAACAATGTATTTGTAGTTGAAAGCTACAGCCAGTAAAAGGCTACTAAAGAAATTTGCACCAAGGAACATACACAGTGTTACACACTGCTGCAAAAAAAAAGTAATCTAAGGTGGGTGCGGAGGGTACTTACGTACACCGGTGAAAGAGTACATTACACTGTTTACCACACGAAGCTTTTATCGCTCACAGTAAAACAAATGCCAACAGCAGGTTGGACAAATCCTATTACACAATCACAAATCAGAGTGCAAAATTAATTTTTAAATGCCTCGCTGTTATTTTACCTTTGAACACATCAGCATTAAGCACAACTTTTGTCAAGTAAAACCCAGGCATTTCCTCTCCATCTACTTTGGCCTTGGAATAAGCAAAGTAGGGATGAAACCTGCCTACAACACATCAAGTTTCAAGAAAGCTCCCACAGGAATTCACTTTAAAGAGCCGAATACAAGACTCGTTGACAATGCTCTCATGCCTGTCTGTGAAGAATTGTAGAAGGTGCATTTTACTTTCCATCTCCCAGCAACACTTCAGCACAAGCATTTCTCGGTACTTGTTTTGTTGTGCCATAATGCTACTTCTGCTAGGCAGGCCAGCTTGTCTCCCGCAAGCCCCGCCGTTCTCGCCCCGTTGGCTCGCCAACCCACGCCGCCAGGCAGGGCCCACAGCAGCCCCCGTCCTGTCACCGACCAGGCCGCAGCCACTACCGTCCCCTGCCAGGAGGCTCCCACCCGCTGCTGCCTCTCGCTCCCCGCCACACGCGAGGCCGGGCGGGCATCGAAGAGCCTGGGGCCGAGCGGCAGGACAGCTGGCGGGGGCTAGAGGCAGGAGCGAGGTCGGAGGGAGGCCCGGCCGCAGGGTTACCTCAGGGGGAGGCCGGGGCAGAAGGCCAGACCGGGCCGGGCGCCGCGGGAGCCACTCACCCACATCCTGGTCGAAAGGGTTGGTGGCGAAGAGCGGCATCGCGGGGCGGGGGGGAGCGGCGCTGCCACCCCTCCCGGCAGCTCGGCGGCGGAGAGAGAAGCTCTCGGCAGCAACAGCGACTCCTCCTCCCGCCCGAGGTACCTCCGCCACTGCCTCCTCCTCCCAGGGCCGGGGAACCAACCCCCTGCGCGCAGCAGGCTGGGAAACCGGAGTGGTCCCGCTGCCGACGCCGATTGGGCCGCGCCACCCGGCGCCAGCTCCAGGCCTCGGCTTGCCCTGAGGCGGCGGCGGCGCAACGCCCGGGAGGGTCCTGGAGGCCCGTTCCGTAGGTCCCCGCGGCTCCAGAGGTGCCTGGCCCTCGCCGCTCTGGGCAGGGGCGCGGATGAGCACTCTGCCTGGCCTGGCCTTGCCTGGTGCCCTGCTCCCGGAGGCACCGCCACTGCGACCCCAGGCAGGGGAGTTAGGGCCGCCAAGGCGGTTCAAAGCGATGGTTATTTTGTCTAGTTCTGCTGAGCTTTTTGTGCCTCCCTAGGTAGGAGGTGAGTCGGTTTTGAGTCCAGACATGTTTGCTTCCTGTAGAAAATTTTCAGAGCTTTCCTATGCATCAGGCTGACCGTCTTTTTATTATTGATGGTGTCATGCTTCTGAAGCTCGTGGCCTGACCACAAAGGTGCAGGGTGGTGGTTATGATGGCATCTTTCACAGTATGGCACGGGAGCCTGATCACTTCTCTATGGTTAGATGCTGCTGCAATCAGTAGCGGTCGGATGTTCACAGGGCCTTGACTATTCTGTGGCCTTTGCTTGTATCTTGCTACTTTGTTTTGTATGACTGTCTTGTTGCCTCCAGTGGGGTGTGCCCCATAACAATTTGACTTATTGAATATGACATGTTCTGCTTATTTCAGCTGTCACATAAAAAAAAAAGTCATTGTCCCTAAGGACTTTTAATACTATTTACTTACTCTGAACTAGTTGGATCACTAATCAAGCAAAAGAGAGCACATGCACACAAGTGAGCCGCACATCAAAGAGCAATATGGGCACACCAGAAGAGTGCAAACAAGAAATAAAAAAGGTGCTACTGCTATTCGCAGTGCAGAAGCACTAGGTGCAATCAGTAGCACTAACCATGCTCAGTAATGAATGTGATTGCATGCATCAGGCAGAGTTAGAATCATAGAGTCATAGAATAGCTAGGGTTGGAAAGGACCTTAAGATCACCCAGTTCCAATGCCCCTGCCATGGGCAGGAACACCTCCCACTAAACCATATAACCCAAGGCTCTGTCCAACCTGGCCTTGAACACTGCCAGGGATGGAGCATTCACTACCTCCCTGGGCAACCCATTCCAGTGCCTCACCACCCTAACAGTAAAGAATTTCTTCCTTAGATCCAGTCTAAACCTCTGCTGTTTAAGTTTCAACCCATTACCCCTTGTCCTATCACTACAGTCCCTAATGAAGAGTCCCTCTCCAGCATCCCTGTAGGCCCCCTTCAGATACTGGCAGGCTGCTAGGAGGTCTCCATGCAGCCTTCTCCAGGCTGAACAGCCCCAACTTTCTCAGCCTGTCTTCATGTGGGAGGTGCTCCAGTCCATGATCATCCTCGTGGCCCTCCTCTGGACTTGTTCCAACAGTTCCATGTCCTTTTTATGTTGAGAACACCACAACTGCACACAATACTCCAAGTGAGGTCTCATGAGAGCAGAGTAGAGGGACAGGATCACCTTTGACCTGCTGCTCACGCTCCTTTTGATGCAGCCCAGGATACGGTTGGCTTTCTGGGCTGCAAGCACACACTGCCAGCTCATGTTCATTTTCTGACATATCCAATGAAAACTGAACACCAAGCCTCTTCCCACAGGGATTTACAGTCACTAGCCACTTCTTTACTTTACTAAGTTTTTTTCCACTGCCTTCGGTTTTTCTTCTTTCCTTTTCTACAGCAACAGTTTTCGGCAGCTGATGCAGGTCAGCAGTGATCTATTGCTTAGGACTATTTTTATGGAATTGCGTGTTTTCTTTGGATTCTGCCTCAATTCAACAGCATCTGCTAGATACTCTCCGAGGATGATTTACCTCCTCACCATTCATCAGCCCCCATTATATTCACAAAAAAACATATGGTAGATGTTCTCAGAGCCTGTTTTATCCCTTTCTTTTCCATCCCTTCTCAATTGGTTAAAAAAGGAATTGTAAGAATCCTTTCAAAACAGAGCTTTTGTGCAGTAGTCCTGCAGTAAGAGCAAATAAGAGATGTGGGGAACTAGGGTTTTGGACTGTCTTCAGCCTAAAAGGATTCCCACCCAACTTTACTTCCCAGGCAACACCCTACTCAACATTTTGAAAAAGGTGAGTCTGTATTCAAGGAGCATTGCGGAACTCTGTAGTTGTCCTGGGTTCAGCAGCAGCAAGTCATTTTTCTCCTTCTTAGTAGCTGGTGCAGTGCTGTGGTTTTGACTTTCAGCCCAGGAACAGCACTGATACCACCAGTTTTTCATTGCTGCTCAGTCATGTTTACTCTGATCGAGGATTTTCCGAGTCTCATGCTTTGGCAGGGAGGATGTGAAGCCAGGAGGAAGCAGAGACAGGACACCTGACCCAAACTGACCAAAGAGGTATCCATACCACAGCACATCATGCCCAGTATGTAAAGTTGGGGCAGTTACCTGAACGGTTGAGATCACTGCTCAGTCGGGCTGGGTATCGGTTGGCGGGTGGTGAGCAGTTGTATTCTCTTCTCTTGTTATTTCCCGTATCATTTTTATTACTGGTGGTAGCAGTAGTGGTTTGTGTTATACCTTAGTTACTGGGCTGCTCTTATCTCAACCCATGGGAGTTAAATTCTATTAATTCTCCTCCCCATCCCTCTGGGAGCAGGGGGAGGAAGAGGGGGAGTGAGTGAGATAGCTGCATGGCTGACTGAGTTTAAACCACAACAGTAGTCATGGCTCAAGTTTCTGTAACAATATTTTTCTGTTTAACACAGTGCAAAGTATAGGAGTCCTTTGAATACTCTGTATTATATCATGTCTCTCTCTTTTCCCTGTCCCATAGCTCAAGCATTATTTCATAGAGCAGCAAAGTGTGGTGGTTAGAGCACTCATCCACCAAGTGTGGGGTTTGGCCTCTCAGACACAGGTGACTACTGAAACCAGCTTTTCTACTTTATGTGTGAGTTGTACAACAAGTACACTATTTTTAAAAAGGTGTGTTAAGCTTCCTTTGTTAGATGTAGTTCAGAATGCTTTTATTATTTCCTACTGCATTTGAAATGGGACTTTGGTTGCCTAAGTTAGCTATCTGAAAGTAAGGAATCTAGTTCAAAGGTACAGTGCATCTAATTTTAGGGTAAGTACAGCTGATAGAGAATGTAGCAATGCTGCACTCCCTGCGCCCACAACTATGTGCTGCCACCACATTACTCATATTAGATTTGGAATTTGAACCAATTCATTTGTGGCTGCACAATCAGCTGATCCAGCTGAAAACTACCTCACTGCAGAAAGTTCCCTGCTGGATCATGTCAGTTGTCTGACTCACCTTGCCATTAAGCCGCAGCAAGTGAAGAGGCAGGAAGGCATGGCTGGGGACTGTACTTCACTGGCCTGGGTCAAGAAAAACTGGCCTGGCCTGGGGATAGCTCATCTGTTCTATTTCAGACCTCATTCTGAAGATGGCCTCTGCAACAGACTTGACTCTATTGATTTCCTAAAGGAGGTTTAACCAACAGTTGTCTGACTTAGGGCTTGTCTCCAGACAGCCTTATAGCAAGTTTTAAGTAGGGTGTTTTTTAGCAATATGTGCTACTTTTGTCCAAAGTAAACAGCCTCATGTGATCAGTAAGGACACTTCTTTCTTTGCACACTTCATTTTTTTACCATAATACCATTGTTCAGATATTGCTGAGAGATAAAAGACATGTATTCAATTGCCAGTGCAACTCACTTCCTGGATTTAAAAAAATGTGACATGCTTCTAAGTTTGCTTAAGTAACTTTCATTTTGTTGATCATTTATATATATATATATATATATATATATATATACTTAATTATGACAAGGGTTTACCCCTACCAAGCCTAGTTACAGACTCTGATGATATACAATGATTCATTTTTATATAGTCTTCTGATAGGAAAGAGTACTTAGATACAGAAGCTTATAAATTAGTCTTCTAGAGAAGTTCTGTGGAGACAGTGTTCTCACAGGAGAATGGATATTTGGTACATGAGCTCTGAATAACTCTGAAAGATACAGCAAGGCCGTGAGAGGCCCGAGGAAGCTTAAGCAAGCAAGATAAGAAGAAGCTGGAATTCACTGATTTATGAGAACTGTGGACTGTTGGCAAGCATTCGAGGTCAAGTTCTCACACCTGTGCTTAACCAATTATATGTTAGTCACTAAGGGTCTATAGGACAAGTATCCAATCATGATATGCCAAATTGCTGTAGGTGTGTGTAAGCAATAGTATATAAGGAGTTAATGCTTTGCAATAAATGGCTTTTTGTCTGATCATATTGGTCTCTGACAGAGTCCATTCCGCGGCAAAGTTCTAATATTTTTTACAGTCCCTCAGCTGACACGTATCTGCGTTAGACAAGCATATTTCTTAAGAGGAAGACAAAAATATTATGGCCATGGAAGGGAAGGCCACTGCACTTCCAGTTCACTGCTGGACTACTACACTTGGCATAGCCATTTTTTTTAGGACCTATTAGTTTGGTACCTGCTGGTCCTCCAAAAAGTCAGGCCAGTGCACTTCCAACAAGGAGGGAGATGCAAAGACCAATGTTGTCTCAGGGACCAGCACACTGACTTCTATTTTAACTGCTTTTTCATTACAGTTCACTGTGTACACTGCTTTCAAAACTGGAAGCTGGGCAAAAAAGAAAATCAAAGGAAAAGAGGAAGGTTCAGAACAGAGAAAGTGCCAGCAGTCTATTTAATCACAGCTTTTGTCTTTGACAGGGCAAGTACAAGATGTTTTGGATTGCATACAAGATGCTGTAATGCATAACAATACAATGATATGACTGAGAAAAAATTTATCCCAGTCACAGGTCACATGTAAATGTTGTAAGTACTGGACTATAGTGATTTACTTCCCATCTATAATCTTACTGTACATGTCCTAGGATTTTGCAAGTGTCCAAGTTAAATGGCTTGCTTACGGTATTCCTATTCTTTATTATATAAAGAGATTATATGAACCATCAGTACAGTAAGTCTGATGTCCTCTGTTATACAAGAAGTCAGACTAAAATTATTTAATTGCCCTTTTTGGCCTTAATATTTATGAAGTATGCAGGTAGAATTATATGAAGGATATATGAAGGATATATATATGAAGGATATTCTCTCAAATCCATGTAACTTTAGAACTAGGCAAGTATTCAAATAATAAACTTTATAGAACAATTCATTTTGCCTTTACCATATTAGAGATTGTAATGTGCAGCTTTCTAGTTGATATTCGCATATATAGATGTCAGTAGAAAGGGTTTATATCTTCCTCAGTCTTTCTGTATTCAAGGCAGTATTTGCAAACCAACTCACATGAAGTAATACTTCATATGTTTAAACTGCAGTTTTGTTAAATGATTTTGGATAACAAGTTAAACACAAAAATAGGCTTATACCATTTGCTTTAGTAAACTCACAGTGATGTATGGTGATAGAGCTGTAAGAAGCAGATAATCTGGAAGCTGCTGGAACATCTGGGTGCCTGGCCTTCCCTGGGGATGCTGCAGGAGCATCCCGCTTGCCAGCTTCCTGACACTGCCATGGGGAACCACCTGTCCTAGTACTTTTTTTGGCATGAACAGCTGTTCTCAACATGGCCAAACTGACTGCACCCAATATGCCTCTTTTTCTTGCTGATAACTCAGACGTTTTCAACCAATGTCGAAGTTAAAATTAATCTTTTCACTCTCCACCACTTTTCTAAGAAGAAACATAGAAATACTTCCCCTGACCTTACTGGGAGTTAGATTGGAACACTACTCCCTTGATAAAGAGTCTTTCTTAACTCAAGTCCTTGAAATAAGACTGAATACCAGGCAAAGATTGTGTGTGCTCTGAAACTAATAATGGAAACAGTCTCTTCCACAGAGATTGTAGTACTCATAGAAACAAGCTGCCACTGAAATATACTGAAAATCAGAAGGTATTTTTAGTATTATTGAAGCGTGTTTTGTGAAACCCTGTAAAAAATACGCCTGATTTCTATTGGCAAGGTTGCAAATCTTTATTTATGAAAAATATGACATTTATTACATAATATTCAGAAGGGGGTTTAAGAGTATCTTATGCTAGCATTTTATTTTAACGTGTACTTAATTTTATTCACATGAACAATACCGTTTAAGTTAATGGTACTAATTTTAAGTTTTGAGCTTTTTGCATATGTATCTGTAGAATTAAAACATGAGAGTGGAGTTAGCTTCCTGATGCGGCCAGTCTGCTCAGTGTGCAAAGGTGCTGGCTGCACAAATGACAGTCTGTGAGACTGGTCTATATAAAAATCTATCCAAGGTAGCAAATGTAGCATAATATCAAGTTGCTTAAACTGTGCTATAGTGCAAAATATCCCATAAATAAAATAATTATTGTAGAGAGCCAAATTAGTCTATTATAGCAAAAAGCACATTGAGTTTGGGTAAACCAAACCAGATAAACAGTACGGTCATCTCCCTCTAACATGTGCATGTCCTTCATCATTTTAGTTTGGGTTACAGTTCTGCTTCTGAAGAGGTTTAAATAGAACAATACATAAGGGCATCTCAAACTGGTGCTTCTCAGAACATAAGATATATATACCAGTGCTTTTCAGATATATAGAATCAGTAGTTCTCATACAAAGACTTCTAAATATTCACACCAGACTTTCTGTATTTTTACAACAGAAATAGCCACATTAGCCTGTGTTCATGGTGCTTGTTTTGCGACGCTGATGACTGAACTATATGGTCAGGGGCTTAATATGAAGCATTTATCTTGCAGTGGTAGTGCAAAACTCCAGCTGCTTCAGATGTGCCAGGCACAGAGACATCTTCTAGTTCTTCCCACAAGATTTATTCAACCCACTCTATATCATGTCTTTTGAATGCATTTTCTGCCCTGTTCCTATAGTAAATAAAATAATAGATAACCACACCTGAATGAATGCACAAAAGTGTGTAAACAATGTGTTGTTCAATTTAGACACAGATAAATTCTGTTTACTTTCATTTATCCTTGAATACGTCACTGATTACTACATATCATAAACCTAAAATAGTGTGCAAGTACTATATATAAGTCTGTTGTTTAAACACTTTGTTCTTGCAAAGTGTGTTGGGAACATTAAGTGAAGACGTGGCAGAAGAACAAGCAAAATTCAAGTAGTTAATTTTTTTTTACACATTTACCTTCCTCAGGATTTTAAATCAGCGTCTGTCATTTAACTGTTCTGAAGTATAAAGGCAATCTCATGATTCTGCAGGGCTCATAGTAAGTAATTCTTGCAGCATTTCATAACCTTCCCCTGGGATAGTGGAGCTGATAGGTCATTATATAATTTTCAGCATGCTACAACTTTTCATTTCATAGAAATGTTCCCATATTGGATAGGTAAATTTTGTAACAACAACAAAATCATTATAGAACACTGCATGAGAACATAATTCTCATAAAGGCTTCACCTTGTATTTCTGGAAATAGATTGAAAATAAACCACATTCAGGTTTCAAAGGTATTGAATAGCTGCTTGTGCAATGGGCACCTAGAAGATAAAGCTACGTCGATAATATCAATGATGAAGCAGGCCAGGAAAACAGCTTCTTTGTGCAATAACAGTATAGCAGTGTTGATTGTTTGGAATTAAAGTGAATAAAGGAGAACTGCCTGTGAAAGTTGAGAATGAATATGAAACATAATGATGTGCTCTCCTACAATACAAAAGATCTCAATCTGACTGCCTTAGAATTTATTGGGAAGGTTGGTTTCAGACTGTACTTAAGTAACAGCGAAGTTGAGCTAAATTGATGAGCCAGCCATAACTGATTTTAAAAAGATGATTTAGGTAATGTAACAAATGTATAGGCCTATTTAGTTCCATTGATTACTTTTCTGTAAGTAGACAAAATCTGTCCTATGAAACATAAGGTGCTAGCCAAAGCTGAAATATCAGCTGAACTAATTTTGCCACTATAGAAGCACAGTATGTCTAATTAAGCACAGATACTGTACTTAATGCTTTGGAAATAGCTGACATTTTATCAAATCTAAATAAAAATCTTATCATGATTCAGAAAATACAGATTAGTAAACCACAGATGTATACATGGTAAATGATTAACAACAGAAAACTTATGAAAAGGAAGTTACATTTCAACCACTATATTGTAATTCCTGGAACATGTAACTACAAAAACAGATTAAAACAAAATTATCTATACAACAAACACATTTTGGAAAAGCTGGTGAATAATGATCACACAGGAACTACCAAGGGTATGAATTAGTTGCGGATTAAGGAACAAAATATTCCCATGGACAAAACATGGGAAACGGAAGCTAAGAGCAAGTTTTCTTCATTATGGCAAAAAGAAAGCAATTGGGTCTTTATGAAAGTTCTGTAATCAGCTTTGTACTTAATACATTCATAAGTGCTTGGGAAATGCAGACAAGTGTGGGATGGCAAAATTTGCAAATGAACCAAAATATTTAGTTTATTTGAATCCAAAAAGGATTATGAGGATATTTAGAGATTTCTCATCAAATGGGTATTGTGATAACAATAGAAATTGCATGCTCTTACGTAAAAACTACAATGTTTAAGCAAAGCCATTGAGCTACTTATCCTCACTAATAGGTTCTTAATTGACTAAATCAATTGAAGACAAATCATCATTACAGATAATTTGTGCATCCAAAATCAGTAAGTTTGAGCAAATAAATAGTGGGAAGGAAAGTAATACAGAATCCTAATGAAAATATATCAAACTTCAAAAGTTTCTGTGCAAAAGCATGGAAAACATCCAAGGAGGGATTTGAAAATGGACAATGTTTACTTCAGAAAGCAAAAAGGATTTGTTTCCTCAAATCTGCTTTTGAAGAATCTCAAGAGATAAATGTAAAGGATATCTAAAAGTATTGAAAAAAATCACAACTAATACTAAGAACCAGGATCAGGTCATGCCTTCCTCCATGTATCATGATCTAAAATTAGAAAGTCTTCATCAGTTGTCATAAGTTGGCAAATTCAAATGAGACAAAAAAAACTTTACACATACTAGATGGTTTATTTCTGATACCCATTTCAACAAACACTGTGTTGGCATAAGCCAAGAAGCCAGAAAGGTTTGAAAAGTGAGATTTGAGTGGGAAAAAGGTGTTAAGATAGCAGAAATGCCCAGCATTAAAATAATATAGAAAATATTTTGAAAGCTACAGAGTTTCAACCATTTTACAGCTGTTGTATTGAGATGAAATTTGGGCTCAGATTATCCCATATTTGCTCACTACATAGTTTCTTGCACTTTCCTCTGAAGCCCAAGGTTGGCAAAACTTCTGAATTAGGTCATTCAATCCTGTGTGTAAATTCTTTTATCTGGATTTTCTAACTATACGATTCACAAACTAGGTTATGTTGAAGACTACTTGAACATGAAAAGCATCTGTGTATATATAATATTGCTACTTTGTATAATCTTACTAGCATATACATGGTGCTGTTTTGCCAACTACTCATTTTGCTGTTGCTGGTGGGTGTGTATTTTGAGGATGACAGCTGAACATCTGCTTGTGTGCTCTGGTGAGGAGAGGGAGAGAGACCAAGTTTTTGTATGGCACATGTACTATCTTTTACCTTTGCCCATGAACCAAGACCATCTAGGTGTTTTTAACACTGAGATGACCTATCCCACTCTAAAGTAGGTAGATTTTGACTCTTGAAATCTTTTAGGACTGAAAAAGTAACACCTCAAAGACATATCCTGACCCATTTTTGGAATTCATCTGTTTGTATATGTTGGTGTTTGAGGTGTTTGGGCTGAGGGGTCATGGTCACCATGCTTAGCTGTGGAAATGGGGAGCTCGAGGATACATGTATGCTGCCCAAAGTAGTGAACAGCATCCCATGGCTAGCACAGTCAGAGCCAGATGTCAGTATGGTGGGTGCAGCCTGCACCTTTGAAGAGTCACATCACAACAGTGTAGCTCGGGCTTAGGCTGCCAGCCCTTCCATAGCCGGTCCCAGTAATGCCCCCTGTGCATGTGCACGGGCAGCAGACTTAAGAGACAATATGCATATTCAAATGTCATCCTTCAGTCCACCAGCTGGGATCACTTCGGGACCTAGGAAGACATTTCCCCCCATCTCGGGGTGGGCCTTAGTCCTCCGTGTTAACTGAGTGTGGTATTTTAAGGGACCTAACAGATTGGAACGTGTTCTGTCCCCGAGGTCGCCCTGGCAGGTAACCTCTTCCCCTCCAGGTGGGGGCTTGGGCATATTCCTACCAGTCGGTCTCCAGCCATACTCCAGAGGTTCAACCTCAGTGGCACATGTCTGTGTTTCCAAGAGCTGCGGCATTTTCTGTGTCTTTCCTGACCGTGGGCTACGCCTGCCGCCTTTACCTCTTGGTCCCCAGGAAGACAGGAGACGCGTCACCAACCCGCAAGGTGCTTCCTCGATGCATCAGCAGCACCGTGACCCCTGGACATCGCGTGTGAGGGCCGGGGCGAGGGCCCTGCCCACCGGGGAGCCCCTGCGGGAGGGAGAAGGGAGGAGCGCTGCGCCATGTGAGCGGCTGGCAGCAGGCAGCGGCCCCCGAGGAAGACAGATGGGGTGAGGGACAGCGCGAAGTCTGGCTGTCAGCGCGGCCTCAGCCCTGCCGCGGAGGGAGCCCCTCCTCCCCGCGGGTGTGCGCCTTGCTGCCGGGACGGCGAGACCATGGCGTCCAGCGAGGAGGACGGAGGCGGCAACGGCGCGGTGGAGGAGAAGGAGAGCGGCAAGAGGAGGAGGCTGGGAGCCCTGGCCACGGCCTGGCTCATCTTCTACAACATCGCCATGACCGCGGGGTAAGCGGCCGCGAGCACGCCAGGGGCCGGCAGCGCGGCGCCTCACTGGCAGCTCGGGGCGGCAGGAGCAGCGTGGGGGGGGCTGAGGCGAGGCGGGGTCTCGGGCAGCCCCGGAGGGGGGCAGCGGGGCCGGGGGTGCGGGGGAGCCGCGGGGAGCGGGGCTAGCCCTCTCCTGTCGGGCATTGCCTAATACGGTGCAGCGCTGCCAGCCGCCAGCGCGTCACCCCGAGCCCGCCGCAGAGGTTAAGTATAGCCGGCACTGGAATGCCGGGCGGGGGAGCCGCGCGGGCCGCGTCCCGCGGCACCGCCGTCCGCTTCCGGGCCGGCCCCCGCCCTTCGCCGGGAGCGGGGACGCCAAAGTGCCCCTCGGTGTCCCGGAGGCTCCGGGCGCGGAGGGGCGCTGGGGCTGTGCCGGGCTGAGCCGGGTGGGCTGATCCCAGTGTGAGCTCACGTCCCGGGCGGCCGTGAGAGGCGGCTCCTGCAGGTCCGTGAGCCCTGGGTCAGGGAGAGCAGAGTCCGGGGCGGCTCCCTGCGGCGCTGATGTTCCGCCGCCGGGCACGCAGGGATGGGCTGCGGGGAGAGCTGTGCAGCCCCGGGGCTCGCCTTAGCCAGTGCGCCTTGCAGCCGTGCTCTGCAGTGGGGAAAGTGGGTACTCAGTGGTAAGAGCAGTCAGGTTTATGCTGTTTGTGCTTGAAGCACATATTTTAACTTGAAGATTTGTCCTCGTCACAATCTCTTGAGGGGGAAAAAAAACCCCAAGGTACTAATTTCCACGCGCATAAAAGGAAACTAAGAACAAACAGTTTTATAACTTGTAGGGTGACATTCATCACAAGAACAGTTTTACCTTAGTTACCAGTGGGTGAACTCTGACCTTTGAATCCCATAGAGCAAAACTGATATGCTGCAGTTGAAGCAGGAGGTCAAGCATCAATGCAGAAAGCCAGGAATACGATCGTAATCTGCTCACTAGCATCTGTGTGTTTTGAGCATGTACTCAAGTCCGCAGCAGCGCCTGACTTTTGAAAAGTGCTTTTACCCAATGTAATTACTCTTTCTCTAGCTGGCAGGTTAATGTTACCTCATTGAATTCCCAGCCTCGTGCTCCATGTGTGAATTTGCTAATGAACGCTGACTCTTGCCACTGTCTTTTATATATCTGTAGAAGATTATCGAACCATATTTGTTTTGACCTTAGGTGCTGGTTCAGAATCAAGCACTTAGTTTCTCCCATCTTCCAGTAATATCA
Organism: Melopsittacus undulatus; assembly: GCF_012275295.1. Taxonomy (NCBI): domain Eukaryota; kingdom Metazoa; phylum Chordata; class Aves; order Psittaciformes; family Psittaculidae; genus Melopsittacus; species Melopsittacus undulatus. The sequence continues at coordinate 118,450,123 of NC_047527.1, forward strand.
AAAGGGATTAAGACATGCACAATTTCATATTTTATGTGGAAACAGAGAAATAAGAGATAAAAGCAAATTCTTATCATCTTTTATGGGTACGATTTAGGAGAAAAAAAAACATTTGAAATAGAGCAATATTTGCCAGGGGCACTGCATGGGATAAATAAGTAACAAGCACAGTGTTTGTCCAGAGAGTGTAATACAGAAAAGTGTTTCTAGAATTTTAACAAACTGTTAACAATCACTCTAATAAAAACTGTGGCTTATCTTTCTTTCTAGTAAAGGTTTAGGGGACAAAAAGGACAGATCAGTACCCAGTGACAGATCAGTGCCCAATCTTACTGAAAGTCTCAAACAGAAATGCTGCGTTCATTATGGAAAGTGTTTTCCATTTCCCAGTGATGTGCAATACTGAGTACAAGAGCTTTCCTGAGACCCAAAGTCAAAGACACTGGCAACTAAATAAATCAATTTATAGAAATCCATATCCAAATAAAAATTTATTTAAGAAAAATGTATTTGCAGTCTTAGCTTCTGAGTGTAGTCCAAGATTACTTCTGTTTGCTACTCTTTTGCTACAGAATGAGATGCTTGTTAGGTTAGATGTATTATGACTTCCTGGGCTAGGGCTGGGACAAGAGCTGTTGCTGTCACCATTCATACTGCCAGCTGTATGTAAACGCACTGTCACCTTCCTCTTGTCAAACACTTCACTAGAAAACATGGCAGCTTTACTGTGACAGACTAACACTGGTATTCCAATAATCCCTCGTTTCCACAGTGGTGGGTTGCAAACTCATATGAATGCACTCAGATTTAAAATCTGTTATAAAATCTCGGTAACACTCTTGGCGGCAAATTTTGGAGCTCGGGCAGATCAGATTCATGGGCTTATAGTAGAAAGGATCAAGGAGAGGAATGGTTCCTTCCATGTGGGGAAGCCTGACTAACTCTATGTGAGTTTGAAATGCTGTCATGAAGTGCTGTCATGAAGTGCTAGAATGGACCATGCCAAGTGACAGCATAGCAGAGGCCACCGTGCGTAAGCATTAAGGGGCTGATACTGAAGCACATGCCATCCGAGGTGAACAGAGGACTGTCACGATCCATGCAACTCTCATGCTGTTGCAACATAGCAGGTCTGACTGAAGATCAGTATTTCCTTGTGCTCTGTTTCTGATACTAGCTAATACCTTATGCTTAGAGAAGGATATAAGAACAGGAGATGTGTTAAATATTTATCCGAATTTTTATATAAACATTTATCTGAACGTTTATGTGCTCTCTCAATCTGTCTCTGATTAAGCATCCTTGCTATAGCTTCATGTAGAGTGAAAGCAATGAGTAATTGCTCCTAGTATCATCAGACAAGAAGATAGAGTTATTGTCATTTTTGTATCTTTAACTCTTAAAATAGCCAACCATAGCTGTGGATATGCCTGTAACTCTGTATTTAAGAATTTTGTGTACTGTCTTTGTGTGCATCTTTGTGAAAATTCAAGGTATCTAGCTAGCATGATGTTTGTGAGAATGTGCTATAGCTCTGCGTTAAGGATGGAATATAGTGTGCCACTTTGAAAATCTTAATTATATGAACATGAGTTAATTATGTGGAAGGAGTTGCATATGACTTAGGTTATTGTTCTGGGTCTGTCTGGGGTGGGTGGTGGGGATAAAGTCACCACAGTTTAGAAGGCTAGGTTTTTTTTTGTCTCAGTTTTTATCTGAGATTTCAGTGTAAGTTTTCTACTGAATTCCAGATTGATCAAAAGATACTGTTACTTTCTTTCTTTCGCATTGGAAAGGTTATCAATTGGTGTCATTGATCAGTTTCCTTCCAAAAAAAAAATTTGCAAACATCATCAAATGTGTTAGTTAAATATACCTGCCTCTGGAAGCCAGGAGCACAGAGCTCTCATCCTCTGCACTTTTGAGTCTGTTTTTCAAAGATGAGTTCTCAACACTTGAAAACTGAATCATAATGGTAACTTTAGTTGTACAATCACAAACAGAAGCATTCCGATCACTAGTAGTTCTGACAATTGTAAGTTGGGGTGGCATGAAAAATGTAAAAATGATGTGCATAGGTTCCAGTCCTTTCCTCGTATGTACCTATGACCCATAACAGTAGATTCATTGCGTATTTTCCAACAACTAATTTACAGTAGAAATGAATGAGGATTTAATAGTAAAAATATGTAGTCACTGCTAGTGAAAACTCTGATGGACCCATGGTTTTTGGGGAGTTGCCATCATCATTTCAAGTCAATCCTCTGAAGGTAAACAAGTCATTCTCTGTCCTTGTCCAGTTAAAGAGATGAGTGTAATGTTTACATAACATTATATAATATTTATGTCTAAAGATATTCTTAATAAACTTATAAGAGTGCTGACAAGTGAAGAACCAAAGATATTATGTGAAGAAAATATTCTACTAAATTATTTATGCTGGATGGATACTTTTAGAATTCTAATTTGAAATGTATCCATTCTCTTTCTTTTGTAGGTGGCTCGTATTAGGTATTGCCATGGTGCGGTTTTATATACAGAAAGGAACACATAGAGGCTTATTCAGAAGCGTTCAAAAAACACTTAAATTTTTCCAGACATTTGCTTTGCTTGAGGTAAATCTTAAACATAAGTTTGCTTTACTGGATACTGCATGTCATAAGCAAAACACATTTTTAACCTAGATTTAATATAAAAATATTATATTAGTATTTAAAGTCTGTTTAGATTTGTTATTTAAATAAGTTTTTTTGGGGGGCAAGGTAAATTGAAACAAATGGGCATATTTTTTTCAAATTGAATTATAATATTTCTTTAAAACAAATACAGCCTGGGAACTGCTTTGATTTGAGAGTCTTTAACTCAAAAGGCAGAATCTCTGAAGGCCTTCCAGTCAGCAGATTAACCTTCTTGTGTAGTAGATAGCTTGTGTCCACCTCCATTCCTTATACTGAACTCTTTATCCACCTGTGCCTTTCCTGCTTCTGCATGTTTCCAGACTTGATCATGTATAATCCATTCCAAAAGGGTCTGTGCAGTTGTGCAAGGTATTCTTTAAATAATATGACTTTTGCTAACACTGCTCTAGTGGTCTCAGTTTATGGTATGTCTGTGAATGAAACTGTTGGGTGTATTGAGCACTTACAGTTCTTTCCCACGCACAACAAAGAGTGCCTGTCTGCATTTTAGCTTTTTTTTCCTCAGTCTGTCTACAACATGTACTATGTTCAAGCATAATAGTTCAGGCAACTATTAAAATCATGTGGCCAGCTCTATATAGGCTGTTACGCTATTAAACTTTCACAGCAAGTAATTATACTCAAATCTGTCAAAATAATAAAAAGCACTCTACTTGCTAATCATTACTGACAATACAATAAAAATACAATACAATACAAAGAAAATACAATAAATCTGAAGCTTCATTGCTGCCATTGGCAAAATTATAATAACATTATTAACCTGTAATGAATACAGAACAATTTAAAATTGCTATGCTTTCAGCTTCCCTTACGTGACTCCCTCCACACTGTCCTGTAAAATTATTCTTTGAATAAGATAATGGAAGGGAAGCTTACTAGTTCAAAAAGTAAATGCCTTGTAAGTATTAAAGTATGTAATATATACAGTGAATTAGGAAAATAAATCTCTTTTATGTGTTTGCACACAGATACTGAGCCCATCACAGCACCAGTAGCCAGGGCTCTGATGTATATTCCTTTCAAAGATTGCTAGTTGAAAACAAAAAAAAAACCAGTTCTCCAGAATTAAGCCTAGGTTTATATTAACATCAAAAGACCATGTTTATAGTGTAGATAGTGACATACTGTACATCAGTAACCTTTAACTTATTTTTATTTACAGGTAGTCCACTGTGCAGTTGGTGAGTTCTTTGTTTAGTTTCTCTTGGAACTACTTAAAATGTGAATTTTGGAGCAGAGATAACATGTTTCTCTTTTTAAGGACTAGTTCGCACGTCTGTGCTTGTGACTGGGGTCCAAGTGAGTTCAAGAATCTTCATGGTGTGGTTCATTGCACACAGTATAAAACAGGTATGTGCGTGCGCAAGTTGTGTTTTGATTGGTTTTAAGAAGAAGCTATTAATACAGTTATCATTTCATAAGGAAGGCCAATTTAAAAGTTAATTACATTCCTACAGAGAATACTTACATACTTGGGTCTGATTTTGAAAGTTGGGGTTACACAATTTTATGTTCTTCTACCTAAGAGGCTGAGCCTGGGTTGCAGCTGTGAGTCTGCACTGTCTTCAGCATTGTGCTGGCTGTGGTCTGCCTAAGTGAGATTAATGACTACTGTGACTATTTACCAAAAAATCTACCACATTGTAAACAATTCCCTTTCAAAAACTTTAATTAGCATTTAGTGAATTAATCTAAATAAAAATATGCCTTAAATTAAAATTACCTGTATAAATGTGGTTGTGATTTTGCAGTTTATTTTAGGAACCTTCTCAAGATTTTAATGTTATGGTTATATTAACATTTGATGGCATGCATACTGTAATTTTTTTTTCATTAAAGATATATCTGGTTGTCCAGCGTGCCACAGTGACATTTAAGGTCTTGTATAAATAAATTATCATGGTTTATTTGCTTGGCTGTAGGTGATTATTGTAAGTCTAGTGATTCATTAGCAGAATAAAACAAGCAGACTGCTTACAGCTAGTAGATAGGATATCAGTTCAGTTCCTGAAGTCTGCTTTCTTTCTATGAAAGGCATGTAAGAACTAAGTGATGGATTTTGTGTCTGTGCTCCTGAATTTCCTTAAACATAAAAAAACTGAGCCATTAAACTGTCTCACCAGCAGATGGCATATGCCTTTCTGTTGATGGAATATTATAGCATCTGCCTCAGTTGTCAAATCCCTTTGTTTCGGTTCAGAGAAGACTTGTTTTCTGCACTTCATCTTTTGCTTTACTGTTGCTTTTCTTAACAAGGAATAGGCTTTTCATGTTTTTTTTTTTTTTGGTAAGCTAAGTGTTTTCATTTTTTTCATAAGAGAAAATATCTCAAAGATTAACAAGTTTTTTATATTGAATGTTTACATGAATGCTGAAATATACCACTGCATTTTGCCATTTTGTTATTATCAACAGTGGATTAAATCTTCAGCAGCATATCCAGTCATTTCTTTTGTTTCCTCCGTCTTCAATACAATAGGTCAATCTGTGTCCAAGAAAAAATACATCTGAATGTATGTCTGATTGTATTTCACTATGTTATTGCTTAGCAAGCATGAATGTTCAGGGTCACCTTAGGTGCTGAGAGGCATGTTAGTGATAATAGCCAGACCCAGATCTCTCTACTTGACTGGAGCTTTGCAAGGCAACAGATAGGAATTCTCTGCATACTTATTCAAAGCTCTTCTGCTTGGATTTAGCACTGTGACATGAATTCAAGTTTGGGTTATCAGTGTTTGTCTCTAATCGCATGATGTTAAGAACAACCTAATTCTGTCTTTACCTTTGCTTTTTTGTTTGGATATCTTTGTACTTCAGTGTTGCTATTTGAGAGTTTGGTGGTGTTTTTATACCACCGTCTCTTTTGTGCTGTTGGCAAGATCCTTTCACTAAAAGTTTACCTTCTTTGACTGACACATTGAGGGTGTGTTTTTGTGAGCTGATGAGCACTTATAGTTCTTCTTGACTTTTGACAGAGTTGTGGATTTCCAGCATTTTTGAGATGTATTTTATGCATCTTTGTCACCATGTTGCATTTCATTTAAAACACTAATTTCCCTTTTTTGAAATCTTAACAAAACTTGTGTTACTTTATTTTATTTCACAGACATCCCTGGAGCTTTTCAGCCTTCAGGCATGGAAGTGTATTACAAAATTCCTCCCCTTTTAAAGAAAAGAAAATTACTTGCGTGTAATTCTTCTTCTCAGAAGGTAGTGTTTGTAATAGATCCCCATGTGCCTTTTTCATATTTGGGAACTTCCGTTTATTTGTTCCTTAGAGTGAAAAAGAACCAATGTTTTGAAACAGCAGAGGGATGTGCTACCTACTGATGAGGCAGTTTAATGACTCAGAATATAATCTTAAATGGAACTGTTGAGTGAGTTTACCCAAAGCTCCTGATGTACCAACTAATCTTCATTTAGTGATCCATCTGTGTTCCAGCTCCTTAACTATCTTGCAGCTCCCTGAAGTCTGCCAAATTCCATCCCCTGTGGCCAAGTTCCAGTTAGTAGTTTATACTAAGCAGTTCCTTTTGTCTAAATTTTCCTGGAGACATGCATTATCTGGTGAGGAAGAAGAAAGATAAAAAGTAAGAGAAACTCCAGGAGACAGAATAGTGAAAGGCAGAATGGGTAAAAACTGTCTGTGAAAGGAGCCTATCTTCTGTAGCATTGTTTTCTTTTTGCTGTTTTGGAGAGTACGAAAATAATCAAGTAAATCAACCACAGATAAAAAGAGGGATGCAGATAGCATAGTGAAAAGGAAGGTAGAAAATAAAGAGGAGGAGTATGCTTAATTACAGAAGTATGTATTTTGATATTTGCATAATGGATAAAGATTGATCAGTTTGCAAAATGCTTGTATATTAGTAAATATATATGATAAAGAACGGTACATGATAATGGTTTCAGCATATCACTATATGCCAAAATATTCTTTCTTTACAAGATGTTAGTTCTGTTCCATGTATCTTAAACAGAAGTCTGTTACAGTTTGCACAGAAGAGAAGCTTAAGGATGAAGAAAGTGTTGGTTCTTTATACTTCTGCAGATCCAGAATGAGGAGAGCGTTATTCTTTTTCTGGTCGTATGGACTGTGACAGAGATTACTCGATATTCCTTCTACACATTCAACCTGCTCAACCATTTGCCATACTTCATTAAATGGGCCAGGTGGAAATGTCTTGCACTTCAGTTTCTCATGGTTCTGTGCATGTTAGTTTCACGCATGCTGAGCTAATACACAGCAGAGCAGATGTTTGAGCTTTGGTTATGTGTCAGCAGAGTGAAGCTGGTTGCTTTCTGTACTTGGGATTATTGTTACTCGATTTAAAATATTAATATGTTAGCTGAAATTTCAGGGTGTGATTTGTTCTTTGCTTTCTGTGTCCCATGGTCTGAACTCTGTTTTCATTTACTGTTTTTTTTTTTCCTTCTATCTTTGGAGCCATCATTTAACTTACATTATGACTCCTTAAGATGCTTTTGAATACAATACCCCAGATTAAATATCTGTGCTAGTCTTTGTGGATTTCAGATCTTTGAAAATGTGGGAGTTGTTGTCACTCAATATGTATGCATAGTATTACTGTATGAGAAGTTCTGCTTTATCAGAGCTTTTTTCTTGTCTCCATGTAGTGAAGCTAAATAATGATTTAGTTCAGCCCACATAGAAAGTGTGTTCCATATCAAAACTGCTTTGATGTTGAAGCATACTTATGGTTGGTCACTACATCAAATGTATTACAGAGACTGCATGTTTATCAGGAGACTTAACTGGAAGTGTAGTATTATCTGTAGTCATTACTTGAAAAATATGTGTAAGACAGACAGACTTAACACTGGTACAAGGAAAATCTCTAACTACATTCAGCACGATTGGTTCTTATTTAAAAGAGTGTTTGTCTATTGTCCTTTATTTTTATTTTCTAGATAATGCAGTTCTGATGCTTCTAATGCACTTCTTTGATACGTCTGATATTTATGTCCGTTCCTATAATGCATTGTCTTTTTGCTAATAGGCTTGGTTATGTTTAAGCACTAAATGGTAAACTTAAAAATAATCAGGTCTGGTTTCATTTGTATTTTTTTATGTAGGCTTCAGGAAGAGAAATGCATTCACAAAGTACTACCTTGACAGATACACTCTTTGCCATCAAGTCAGTGTGTCTTTGAGTGACAGATTTTTTACTTCCTTATAATGAACAATAGGGAAAGCTGACATTCTTCCGACAGAGAAATGTGGTGAAATATCCTATATACAAAACATTTGAGAGTGTATTATCTTTTCATAGAGTCTAAAATATTCCATCAAGTTTCACATATAATCAAACAGCACAACTGGGCATAAAGTCAGTATTCCAAGGGAGCTGGATATTTCTGATCTTTAGTTTATAGATAACTTTCACAACTATAAAGTTTATAGTTGTGAAAGATATCTGTTGTTAATGGAATAAGTATGGTCTAAATTTTTGTTTGGAATTTTCACTTTGGGGTTGTTGGGTTGTGTTTTTTTCACTGCATAAAGACAAACTGTGTGTAGGTCGTGCCATGGGTTCTTTTTTATACCTCCCCTGTCTGTTCTCTGGCCTGTGAGTTGTCTGAGCCCATTTGCTCCTAGAAGGGTTTCATGTCTGGTTGCTGCTGCCTGGATCGAGTACACACCGTACCTTTCTCTCTGTGTGACAGCTCTCATTGGTGTTCTCTGCATAAATTCGAGAGCTGCTCCTTAAGAGAAACTGCATCTCTATGGTACCCTATGCCTAAAGACAGCATAAACCTTACTGGTTACGTTTTTAATTTTATCACCACCTATGTGGCCTATGGCATTCAACCTACATTTTCTTTATACTGAAAATCTTCAACTTTCATTTGAATATTTTTTCCCCTTTTAAAATGGATCTGATAAGCTTCTGGCACTCTCATTTTCTTTTGTTTTTTGGTGGGTTTTTTTTTCCATTTGTATTAGTGATAAATATGGTGGTATTTGGATTTCCCATGTGGCAGTGGGTAAAACAGGCTTCTAATGTTTCTCAACATTTTCATTATCTTCAAAAAGATAACTATACATAGACCCAGTGTGTGTGTACTGTGACAAAGATACATAGGATCATCGGAATTTGGAGTCTGGTCCTGGTCAGAGCCCTGTCAGTGACAACAGCAGCAAGACCAGGATTTTTTTAAAAAAGACATTATTGCAGACTACTCATTTGTGGACTTTTTACTTTTGAGTATTAGACATAACAAACGTTCTTATACTTCACTGTTTTTAAATAAAAGGACTGAGGAATGCATTCTCTGTAAACCTAAGTGGTGCTATCCAGAGTAACTGAAACTTGTATTCTGTGCCAAGTCAGGGTGTTCACCTTGATTTTGGTGCAGGATCTACTGTAATACATTGCTGTGCCACTAATAATAGCTAGAGGAAATTTTAAATTCATGGGGTGTTTCTCACAAGTTGTTTTTTGGTGTTTTTTTTGTTTTGTTTTTAATACAGATACAACTTTTTTATCGTTTTGTATCCTGCTGGAGTTGCAGGTGAACTGCTAACCATATATGCTGCTTTACCTTATGTGAAGAAAACAGGAATGTTTTCACTGAGACTTCCCAATAAATACAATGTCTCCTTTGACTACTATTACTTCCTTATTGTTGTCATGTTCTCCTATGTGCCATGTAAGTATTACTTAGCTATAGTAATGCTAACAACATAATAATCAATTGTCATCAATGCTGGAAACAGTTCCTGTAGTTAAAGTTGCTGAACACTGTCTACTATAAAAGCCTGCTTTCTTTTATTCCAGGTTTTGCTGTGCTTTAATTGGGTAGACCAAGATTTTCTGTCCTGTTACCTTCCTTAGAATATAAACTATCTTAAAAAAATCAGTGAAAATGCTGAAAACATTTGTAAGACTTGGGCAAAGTAAGAAACCTGTTTGCTTACACACAGAAATGTCTATAGTTGTGTTGCTGAGAATTTCCAGTGCCTGTGACACTTTGAAGTGAAGGCTTAAAAATTGTTGTGCAAGTTGTGCTCAAGATTTGCTTTGTTTTCATTGCTATTAATATCCATTTACATGTCACCTCTGAAAATCACTATTTGGGAATGCTTGGAAAAACCTGAAGCAATATTCTCCAAGATTTCATTCACACAGAAATGCACCCCCCAAACCCCTTTGAACATATTTCAGTCCCTGTTTTAATCAGATTGTCCTTGTACTTCTGGATGCCAGAAGTCACAGATCCATTGGCTATAACCAGAGCTAAAATTAGAGAGACTATGTCTTTTACTTCCAGTGTTATTTCCACTGGTACCTAAGCAGTATTGACAAAGAGAAAGCAACCTGATTCAAATATAGCACCATGAACAGGGCTAGACCAAACTAGGAAAATAGAATAGTTTAGATAATCTGGACAGTGAAGCTAGAAAGAAGATGAGAGATTAGGGAGAGGCATTAGGAAGCAGGAAGACTGAAGTTTCAAGGGGCTGTGATCTGCATCCATAAAAGGTATTCATTTAAGAAGCTGACCTTGAACGTAGACTTTCACAGTATACACTCGCACTGATTTTTTTTGTCACAAGAAATCATGAAGGCCAATGGGAGAGATTTATGTGAGTAAAAGATGTCCTAAGCTATCATAATTTACAGTTTTACAATTGTGAATTTAATGTAATGCTTCAGGAATAAATCCAATTTTCTATTCATTAAATATAAGGATCAAATCTATCAGCAGGACAGTAATGTAATAGATTATAGAGGACCTGGAGAGAGGAAACTCCTCGCCTCAGACTTCACAAATAGGGTAAATCTGTATCCTCCTCAGTCTTGATGAAAACATGCTTATCTTAGCACAGATTTGAAGACTTCAGGCACTGCCAGAAAGTGGTTAAGTCCTGTTTATACAAACAAAATGTTGGAGGGAACTCCTTGAATATGGGGTATACATTCTGCAGTGTGCCATAATATTTCCCCAGTTCATCATTATGCAAAATTTTATTTTTCTGTTATCTGAGCTGTGATCTTTGTAAACTAATTTTTTTTTCTTTTATGCTTTGATCAAGTGTTTCCACAGCTCTACTTCCACATGCTGCGGCAAAGAAGAAGGGTGCTTCATGGAGAAGTGATTGTGGAAAAGGACGATTGAATCAAGCCGTGTAACTATGGTGCTTTTAATGGAAAAAAAAGAGGGTAAAAAACCAAAACTTCCTGTGTTTTTTTGAGTCCAAGTTTTAAAACATGGAGCAAGAATAAACAACTGTGCATCAAATAGCATGGACTGTATTATTTTTACAGTTAATACATCTTCAGAGTTACATTTTCATCCTTGGTTTCACTTTTTTAATTATTCATTTCTTCAGACAAATTATTTTCTTATTTTCAATAGGTTGACAAATAGCTTTAAGAATTGGAATGGTGGGCTGCTGTGCTTTTTGTTCTGAAAGTTCTGTTATAACCTGTAGTCATTATGAAAAAGAGAAGGAGAGTTGATAAGTTGTACTGAAAGTCAGTCTTCTGGAAAACAGAACATCGATTAGGTAATGATGTTTTTCATGGACTGAGTGGCTTAAATGGTATTTAAGCTTTATATTAAATACCTTTCCAATTATAAGTACTGTTAGCATATTGTTCAATATTCTTTTGATTACAGGATCACACTATAGAACTCTAGAATGACTTTTCAAAGGAGATGAATTCTTGTTTGTCAGTGCAAATTTAGATCTGTCTGTATTTTCACTTGTAATAGTAAATATATGTAGAACAACAGATACAATATTAACTGGTTAAAAGTTTGTGCTGAGGAGCAGATTTGATATGCCTGCCTTTATCTGATCAGTGGCTGGAATGGGACTCATTTGCAGAGGAAGACTGATTGTCAGTATGTTTTCTGTTCTACATTTAATTATGTATGCAGAAAAATTATAGTCTTGCATTTAGAAACTATAACTATAGTATGTTATTTAACTTCTTATAGATGGCTAAGTGGGATAAAATATATTTGAAATAGGTTCTTAAAATATCAATTGTGCTTTAAATCATCCCATTGTGCAATTTTACTTACTCCCTCCCCATTAATTGTTTATACTGTGTTGACCTAATTCTATTTAATGCCTTCAATAATCTGCAAGAAGGATCTACAGTATATTAATAAAAGTTGCAAATGATATTACACTATATGACACCTGAGTGGGAGAGGTTCAACGAACTGGACTCAGCCTGAGAGATTCAGAGGAAATGTAATGTGTCTGAGGAAACTTGGGTACTTAATGAGAGAGAGAGAAGGTTTAAATGTAATCATGTAGTAAGAAGCCTTGATAATATAAGCAGCAAAGTTGCTTCTGGCATCACTGATTTCAAAAGGAGAGTATATATGCAGAAGAGCTGCATCAGGCACCTGTTAATGAGAACACTCCTTGTGATTGCCAAGGGCATTTCTGGAGCATGGTATTACATTTGGATATGTCAAGGATGAGGAATTGAATCAGTCTTCTGAAAAGTCAGAGAACAATAACAAAATTAGTTGAAGTGAGAAAAATCAGAAAGATTGAATTTCAAGAATGTATAATTTTTTGCTATTTGACAAACATATGTAAAGGAAGAGGCTTTCTAAGTGTGAAGGTGTAACTAGAACTAATTATATACATTTGAAACAAGGTAAATAGCCAGTGAATATCAGGAGAAAGATCCTGCCAGTGAGCAGCGAGCTGGGTTATAGAATGACACAGTAGAGCTTATCAATGCATACAGTTTCTTGGAAGGTTTTAAGTTAGATGTGATGCAGTACTGGAAAGTAATCTTCCTTTGGCAAGAGTTTGAACTACATACTTGAATAGACAGTTTCCATTTCTAGCTTCAGCGATTCTGTGATAATACTGCTTTTTTGAAAACTGTAGATACAACTTTTCCTGGTGTTTGAGGTAACTTGATGAAAAAGCAAGGATTTACTACATCCCTCACTTTCAAATTCCGTTTTGTGCCTTAAATTCGTGGTATTTATGCAGGTCTTCACTACGTGTACATTAGTTTTCTTTTAAATGACAGGTTCGTACTGGACTTGAGATAGAATAGTTGCATTTCTCACAGTTTTAAAAGGTGTAATCTTTGTGTTTTTAAGATTAAATTTCACGCAAGGTGCTATCATTTAACTTATTACTTCTCCGTTTTATATGCAGCTAAAATGATTAAGAGTTTGAGGTATAAACTGCAACACTGAATCACAAAATAGTTGTTACACATGTTCATGCTAGCAGCGTATTTATCCAGAGTTCTTAGAGTACTGTTTTATAAACTTCACTTGCTTTTTTTTCCATGAGGAACATCATGACAGTTTTTAGAAATATTTCTCAGCAAGCTGAACAGTGTGATGAAGTACAAATAACTAATATTAGATTAAGTTCTATGTCTCTTTTCCGACTGTCAGGGCAGCTCACTGAAGACCATAGCTATCAATTAATTGAAAATGCTTTGGATACTTTAAGGATGTGATTTTGAAATCCTTGACTGGATGAGTGTATCCCACAGATACTATTCCTGTAATAAAAGGAATACCTGTGCTATAATACTCTATTATGGTTTTTGTTTTTTAATCGTGGCCTAAGGATATTATCATTTATCAATCAAGGAGCTATTTTTGTATCCTTTCGCACCCATGACATGAAAAAAACACAGCACTGTTTGCTAAATAAAATCTTGGGTTTGCACTTCAACAGTGTGAAAGGTAGTGATACAATTTTGAAAGTGGTTTACAGCAACAGAAAAATCTTGCTAAATGATAAATGAATAAAAATAAAGCTAAAAATTACTTACAGTATTGCATTCAGCATTTCATAGACCAGAGAGGTTGCCATGTAGATTACCTTACATGGCATGTACTTAAAAACAAAGCAAAACAAATTCTTTTATTCCTCTTCTTTTTTTGATTAAAGCCTTTTGAAACCTCAGTGTGTACCTTGTCTTTTAATATCTTCTCATATATAGTCAGAATTGCAGGTAAGATCCTTTTACTGTTGACTTAGATGGGCCAGGGTTTTATGCTAGGTAGCTTAAATAAACTTCAATATAACATCATGAAACATTTAATCAGCTTGTTAAATGGACATAAAAAGTATGATTTTCATATGGTGCTCTCTTTCCAACTTCTTTTTGACACCTGTCTTTTTTAGTCTTCCTCTCTGCAATATTCCTAGTTTTCTAAAGCATTAAAATCCTCCTGCTTATGAAAGATTAGGAATGTATTCAGATATCAGCATCTTTAATGTTTTGAGGTAGTCTTTAACGAATTGTTCGTATAAAGGTGTTTTCTTACTTGTGCTAGATATGCCTTCTGGAATGGATTAATACAGAAGCTTTTTTAATAATAGTGCATAGGAATAGGCTTTTGGAAGGAGATTCCTATTCATCAGGTGACATATCCCACTATTGGTAGTAACATATACACACCATCCTTTTTATAAAGCCCAGCTGGAGGCAGCTGGATTTCTTGAGGTTCCCCCCAACACTCACGTGCTCTTCCCACCATAAAAGGCTGTCCTGGGACAGGTTGGGTGAATCGCCTGGTTTCACAGCATTGCCCAGGATGTCTAGAGGCCACATGGCCTCCCAGCACAGACAGTGCAGAGGAATATGATGCTGAGAAATTGTATCTTCCACATTAGCTGCCAAGAGGATCACTGAGGCCATTGTGAACAGTAGCTGTGAACATCATTACTCTCACCTCTCACTACGCAGGATGTGAGAAGGGAGGAAGCTCAGTGTGCTTTTATACCTTCTGCCTAGGGAACTCCTGAGATCAGCTGGGAGAATCTCTGTGCACAAAGGGTGTGTTACAGAAAAGTCTTTTCTGCTCACTCAGCTATCTTATTACTGTCTGTCAGCCTGTATTTTTTTTTAAATACCAGTATGCCAAGATAGCTGTGTCACACTGCTCCCAATTGTATAGTTCAGAATTAACAACCTGGGAGAAATGGTGTAGCATGCTGCTTCTGATTCCTATTGAACGTAACATTTAGCTAGGTTCATGTTAATGGACAGGTTGCAATGACTAGTTACAGGGAGGTCTGTGGAGAACTTTTCTGTGACCAGAGGGAATCTACCTTTTCTTATCCAGAAAGCAATATGTGCATTTCAAATCTAGGTCTAGCTACTGCTCTGACTGTGGTACTTGCAGTCTTCACAGCAACTTTAGTGTATATTTGCATATATATATTATTACTAAATAAATGCAAATGAAAACAAATTACAACCATTACAGTAAGTTATAATTTAAGGTAGTCACTACATTAACAGGTTTTGTGAATTCAGCTCTTACTTCATCTGCCTTAAAGGAATTAAAAAGGAAATTAATACAAATGAGTGTTCTGCAACTAGCCAGGAGGGCTTCATCAGTCAGAATTTTCAGGCAGGCAGACTGGCTGCAGTTGTTTATAAAGGATTGGTTAAATGCGGTTTTGAACAAAAAGGTTGAAAGCTTTTCTGAAAATTAAATTTCATTTCATTATGTGTATTTTACAATGTGCTCAGAGATACTGTATTCTTTATTACCAGTTTGCAATTTGAATTCATGCTGAACATACACTTTTTATAGATGATTAACTGTAGCCCAAAAATGAAACAAATAAACGTTCATTCTGTGTTTGTTACAATGATGGTTTAAGAAACAAACACCTAATGTTTCTGCAGAGCTCTGTTCTCTTACTCAAGTGAGTTGAAGTACTGCTGGTGCCTATGGAGCTCTACAAGTCTGTTAAACTGGCAGATTTATATTTGCCAAGGGTAGTTCCTTACGCTTGCTTTCCTGATGGCACACCTAAATAATGAGTGGTACTCTTGGTTCAGTATCCAGTACCACTTGTCCCTGATGCCATTCCAGGGCTCTCGAGTGCCTTCAGTTGAACTGAAGGCTTTACAGAGGTCAGTAAGTGATTCATCCTTATGACTTCCTAGATTTGGAAGACCTGTCTTGTGAACTCTTAGCCCACAGAATTGAGTAAGTCTGACAAGTGGACTTAAGGCTGTAGCAAGACAAACTGCGGAAAAGCTGGCTAGAGTTGGGTAACTCTAGCCCTCTTGTAGGAGCTGGCTGTCAAGTTCAGGCCTGCAACTGGTAGTAGCTTTTGTGTTCTAAAATGGACAATACTTTCTGTGCCGTGTTGTATCAACTGAAACATGTTGTCTTTTTATTCACAGCTCTCTTGCTTCTTTGTTCAATCTTGAATGTATCTTATGTCCTTTAAGTTGATGGCTTTGTAAAAGTGTAAGTATAGAAATATTTATTGAAGCATATCATGTATAGAATTGTACTAAAGATTCTTAATAATGTAAATGCACCGCTGCTGCTCATTGTTGTCATTTTTTCTGAGATGCGTTATCGTTAGCAGTTTACACAGACAGGAAAACAACACAATATGATAATTTTAATAACTTATTTATTTGCAAATATTGTAAGATTTGTTTGGTTACAGATTAAGGTATTTGTTTTAGAGATTGTTAATAATGTGGCACTGTAGAAATTCATCAATTAAAAGATACATTCTAAACTATGTTCTATTTGATTTTGATTTTTATTTGTTTTGTACCGTGTAGACATCAGTACCTACAAATGTTCACCATTTTATGCCAAACTGGTTTTACAAATACTATACTTTTTTATCTGGAATTATTTCAAATATTAATCTTGAGCTCCTGTGTAGCATATTTACTATCACACATTCTTCCATTTTATATTTCTTTAAATATATTCCATTAAAAAGCAGTAGGTTTGTGTAGTAATACTGGTTTATCAAACAAGAGGGAAAAACACAGGGCATTAAAGAGAATGCGTGACATCTGTCAGCATGTATGAAGACAGTTGCATTACAGTGGTCCTGAAATAGGTATTACAGTAGTGGATATTTCTGTGTTTTGGAACAGGACTTTTTTTGGTATTAACCTTTTGAGGAGGGGCGGAGGCAGTAAACATCCTCTGGCTGTCCTCTGCTACATGACTACAAGACTAACAATGACATTGCAGGGATGAGGATTTTGTTGCCATGACAGTGTGATAAAGCAATATGTGAACACTCACACCTACTTCTTTTGAATTAGGAATCAAGTGGTTGTAACCCCAAGGAGCTTGACTGCCTACAAAGGCTGAATCCTGTTAGTCAGATGCATTATAACAGAGTCAGTCATAGATCTCCTAATCTGAACGTCACAGAAGTGGTCTTCTGATCTAAATTTACAGGACAGGATTTATTTGTCTTGGTCCTTGCCAGCTTCACACCAGTCAGGTTTCTACAGGAGACAGTGGAAGAATATCCACTGATCTCGGCAGGAGTATGATGGGACATAGACATGCACATACTCTATTCTGTGTAAATCTGGATTTACCAGGAAAAGAGTAAACTCTAGCACTGTGGGAGAGAGCACATGCTTGTTGTGCATTAGCTGCTGCAGGGTAGCTCACCTGCCTCCCAGTTTTGCAGTGTGACAGCACCCTGTGGTGACAGGGCTCCCTATGGAACATGCCAGAAGTCTAGGAAACCTCCAGCATTACACTAATATTGCATTATACTAATCTGAATTCAGCAGAGTCACAGAAACTCCCTTGACATATCTGCAGAAGTATCTTTTATTTCTGAAATTAACCTAGGCCCAATGACACATCCCATTAAAAATAGGCAGAGTTAGATCAGCCCTCACAGCTGCTTGGACATTCCTAGCTTGGAATGCTGCTGTCACTGAGCAACTCTGATTTTCATATGTAGTCTCTTGGCAGTCTGTGCTCATACCACTGTCATAAAATGGCACCTTGCCTGCCCTTAAGTGGCTGTGCCAGGTTCTAGATAATTTCTCAGTTGCTTCAGAGCCTTGCTATTTTACATGTTAGCAGCAGCCCACAGCTGGAAGAACACTGTATTGTGATATTCCTAAATTGGTGGAATGGCTACATTCCTTAGAAATAACTTCCTTCTCCCAATGATTGCAGGATGAAGACTAAATACTCAAGACTAATATTTTTTATGATGTGATTGATTGCCTCCTGAATAATGTTTGTTATGCATGGACAGTTACTAGGTTTCTTTGTTCATTACTTACAAACTACTTACATCATTGCCTACTCAATATGAAGCCAGTGGGAATTTGTGGTTGGCATATATGTGAGTTCCTTGAGTTTATGGCAAATTCATAATCCGCTTCCTTGATCGTTAGCTTCAGCTCTTGGCTGCAAATTTTTGTGGAAAACATACAGTGATTTCACCTCCTGTCTGAAGTGAGCATTATACTTCAGGTTATCTTTCTCAATGCATTCAATATTTAAGCATGATTCCCTTTTTGTCTGTCTTCCTTCTGACATGTGTAGGCTAGTGCCAGAGAGGGAACAATCACAAGATCTCTTGTAAGTAACACCAGGTTCTTGTTAGTTCTTGTTTTGCTCCCCAACTCCTTTGAATGCTTGCTACAGTCCTTGAGCTTTATTCTTTATCCTTAAACAGCACTAAGTTGGAGATAACTCAGTCACCTTCCTGTGGTCTGTAAAGTATCAGAGGTCAGAGTATGAAGACAGAAAGCCAGCAGAGAACAGCAGAGCTAACATTTTATGTTAGACAAAGAGTGGGTCTAACTCTAACATGTGCTGAGGGTAGAAAGTAGGGTATATGTTCAGAGAACTGAAAAGGAGACTGTATTTCTGAGTCAGTCACTCCTGGATGTGCTTGTGACTGGAACAAGCTTGCTATTTAGCCCTTGGGATTGAGGAGACACATGAGACGTGCTTCACTGATGAGTGGTACCATTTATATATCTGTTCCTGTTTTTCATCTCTGGGCACGCTATGTGCCTGCACTTGCATGGTTTGCAGGTGCTGCTTTCTACATGTTAAGAGAATTAGCACCTTCCCCCAGTGTTTTAATGTAGTTCAATTCTGAGATGCCAAGAACTTCTTGAGAAAAGTAGTGCTGTAGACTGAGCTGATTCTATCTTGAGAGCATGAATGTTTCAAACAGTAGAAGTAAATCTGTTCAGGGTTTTGGGTGCCCTCCGTAAATAGTTCTGGCAGCTAATTTAGTCCTGCCTCCCATCTTTCTGATGTCATCTTTTCCAGCATAGACTGTATATTCTAATTCATTCTGCACTATGAAATCTCATTACACAAAATAAAACATGTATGGAAAAGAAATACGAGGTATGCAGGTGGGCCAGCATGCTTAAAACATGGGACCTATCCTTCCTTACTGGTTTTGGTTTGGTGGGAATCATGAGGGGAAGAAGGAAAGCTGTTGTTAGCTAACAGTGCTTGTAAAGTTTCCTGGCTGTGAACCAGTTTGAGGGAAATCTGCTCAGGGATGGGGTTTTGTAAGTGCTTGCTGAGAAGCTAGTCATTCGCAAGTTCTTTTTCCCAGTCTATACTGGAGTGGTCTTATTGCTTTAAAATGATTGCATGTACTTTAGAGGTGATGCTTATACCTTCAAGGTGTCTTGTGCTGGTCCTAAGATTTCTGTCAGTGGGCTTTAACCTTTCTTTTATTCAGTTATACTTCCATTACAGGCCTATAGGATCCCTCCAGTGATGATCTTTCTTCAGCATGTATTTCATATTTCCCCGAGAGGCTGTGACTGTTGTACTTAAACATGTTCAGAGCCTAAGTAATATTACTTACTATTTCTTCTGGTTTAAAAGGGCTATTAGCCTTGTTTTGGTGATGGTGAGCATGGAGGGGGTTTGATCAAGGAATGCTTAGTTTCAGGGCTCTGAGATCTACAGTGAAACCTGGAAACCTTAAATTGGAGGAAAGGGTTAAATTGCTTCATTCTTGACTAGAAAATCCAAGATCTGTAACAGGTGTCTATTGAATGAGATAATTAGGCATGCTTTAAAGTCAGCTGCAGGCAAGCTGGTATTTTGGCATTGTTCTCTCAGAAACCCTGGGTAGAGGATTACTGGTCTCATGATGATAGCAAATGCCTAAGAGCACCACCCAGGCTAACCAGTGTTGTTTCCCATTGGGACTCTTCTTCCGTGGGAAACTGAGAAATAGTTACTGTGTAAGTACACTGAGCTGTTATTCTTTAGGTATACTGTTTACCAAAAGGTTTCATCTGCAAATAATGCCTCTTGAGATGGTGCATGGGAAGGATGTGATAATTCAGAAAAGCCTTTAAGGAGATCAGGTTTTAAAATGTCACAGCTGGGTAGGTTTACAGTTCACAGTAGGTTTGGATGATAGGGATCGTGGGACCAGATGCTCTGCTGCTGTGCCTCAATGGCATTGTGCTGGCTTATACAAATCTAAAGACCTGACTCTTAAAAAAGCTTTTCTAAGAAGAGTAGTTACAAATTTGAAAATGTTGTCCATGAGAAATTGTGGTATTTTTTCTATTGTAATTTGGACAAACGCCAGAAATATCAGCATTCCTTTCAGAAAACCAGAGCTGGAAACAGGAGGGATTTTTGTTCTGAACCTGTTCTAGATTAAAACTTTCTGAAAGTTTTGATACTGTGAAACTCTCAAGCCCACGTTATTTCCCTAGGAAATCCCTGGCTAGTTCAGTTGCCAAGTCCTGAGAGTGAGTATGTGGGTCTAGGGAGCAAGGTGTAAGAAGGTGAATGAAGAGCTGTATTGCCTCCCCCAGCTGTGAGTGGCTGGCAGAGGCTTTGACACCAGGCAGCTGCTGCATGGGACTGCCGCCCTGCAGAATGAGGTCAGTAGGTGGAGAGGCAGCTGCCAGGGGCAGGCTTTAGAGATACCAGCGAAAGAAGCTGTGGAAGGAGCAATACAGAGTGGAGCTTGCCAAGCTGGGGAAGCAGGGAGTGGCTGCAGGGAGCAAGGCACCAAAAGGAGCAGTCCTCAGTTGCTTCACACATGGTTGTTAAATCGAGAGGGACTTTTTAGGTCTTCTGCCCTGCAGAAGAAGGAGGTAATGTTCTTGGAGGAGAAGGGGTGAATGGATTCATTAATGCCAGATCTGAGGAAAATACAGTCTCGTTCAGTGAGATTCCACTATTAATTTTACCCCACAGTGTCACATCGTGTGAGCTTTTATCCTGACTCTGACTGTTTGTTTCCTATATAAGCAATGAGATGGAAACATCTTCTGATACGTCATGACATCTGTTTTCTTTCCTGGTGCCTTTGACTTGGAATTTGGACACCCGTGGCAGGAACTTGAACCAGGAACTAGCTAACTCCTCCTCTTAAAGACAGCCGTGCCCGCCTTTGTACTGCACCCTTCCAAATGAATGTTTGGCTGTTCTGTGCATCAGGAGGTTAACCCTGGTTCACCTTAGCTCTGTGGTGAGAAAATCCTTTAGGGTCTGTCTGAAACGCCTACATAGCCTGTGGAAATCCCTGGAATAGTCAGAGCTTTGCTAGCAAGCCAGCAGTTTGAGATCTGTCTCTGCTGAGGATTTGGTTTCAGTCCTGAGTAGCCTTCTGTCCCCTCTGATACAGGGAGCAGATCTGCAAAGGATACCTGGTCACTGCTGTGAATCTGGACTATTGCAGTGGTTCCTTGCTCTCAGTTTGGGAGTGTAGATGGAGTTAAAATAATGCCTGTTCTAACAGTTCACCCATCTCGGTTTTTTACTACTATGCCCTCTGGGAAGTGTGACTGGCTGGAAGAACTGTATCTTGGGCTCAAAAGCGTAGAAAGAGGCTCAGTGCTGTGACAGACAAGAAATTGGCTAGGAAAACAAAGGATGAAGTGACAGCAATAACTGTTTAGAGAATATGATCATGGGATTTAACAACAGTACGCAGTAAAACCAAGCTAATTCTGTAGTATAAATGCTGATCTTGCATATCTGAGGTAAACCGAGAAGGTTTCTACTTTTCAGAGGTTTTTCTGACACTTGAAGTGAACCAGATGGCCATTTTGTGGGAATTAGTGTGGTGCCCTGAAAGTTAAGCTGACAGTTTATACCAACCTGTACGTGGCCTATTATAAAACATATCACGTGTATTTCTCTTGTCTGTATTGATTTAAGTTTTCTAAACTACATCTCTCCAGATCATTCTGTGGAAAGCTGAAATAAATCCAGCCACTCTCATTTCATTGTAGCAGGCCTTACTTGGTTTAAGGCTATGGCAAAGGCAATTTTTCCTCTCTGTTATGTGTGAGTCCCTTCTGACACTGAGAACATTCTATTGTCTTCACAAAGGATTGATGCTGTTTATTGGACATAAAACTAAAGGGGGCACTAAAGCCAATGATAATAATACAGTATCTGCAGACAAATAGCTTTTCTGAAACAAAACAACCAAATGAGTTATTGCTGGAAGTGCCAATTAATGCTTTTAAAATGCTTTAATTGCACAGTATCTATTTCAGAATATTGAAATGCAGAAGTAATTTGGGCTAAAAGAAGATGTGATTCACAGTTGAGATGTAAGCTGTGACTTGACAAGGGGTTTAATAGCTGCCTTAGGCAGATCGGAGTGTGTGATAATGAGCATCTAGCAGAAAAACATGTGGAACTTAACTTTAGAATTTGCCAGAGAAAGCAGTGTCAGTAACTAGCTGGTAATGCTCCTTCAACAACACAGAGTGATAGAAGTGGTCACTCTTGACAGCAGTGACTGCTGCAAGCTTTGAGCTAGTTACAAAGTATTCATTCTCAAAAGAAATACATGTATTCATATATAGTCATATATATGCACATATATCAATGTATAAATAAGAAATCTGGTTTTGTGGAGTACAGTTCAGTGAAATGACAGAGAAGTAGGTTCATGATAAAGCCTTCACCAGTTTACTGTGCTCCATTGTCTGCCCATGTCCCCTGCCAAGTCCTTGCTGGGAAGCTGTGAAAAGAAAATGATTTGCTGGCTTAGGCTTAGACTTGACTCTGTTCCCTCCATTGCTACTGTACTCTTCTCTGCAGGGGATCGCTTTACATATTCTTAATTGCAGAGACAGCTCGTGGCATTGGCACTGTTGCACTGAGAAATGGGTTTTAATGAAGTGCAGTTCTCTTATTCCACTGGAACTTCACCATCCACAAGCTGAATGGTAGCACCCTGTCAGGATAATGCTGACAACTTTGTCACCAAGAGAACAGATTTATTTGGCAGCAATGTGTTTTATGGCAAGACTGAGCTTTAAAAAATGCCTTGCTGTGTTGTTTTATGTTTACCTCTATTTTTCTGTTTGAGATTATTGCTGCTTGAAAGTAAAACAAAAGGGAAGTTACTGGCTGGACATTAAGATTCCTCTTACCTGGCTCTAGAATTTTGTGATGCAGATGCTTGCAGCTAGGACAGATACCCAAGTTTCTCTTTAGATTCAGGAGAGAGAAATGGGCACTTGGAGGGCTCATTCTATTTAACCCAAAAGGTCTACAAAATAGACATCTCCTTTGAGTTGAGTCCCACTCTAGCCTTTTTGTATGCAAAGATAGCATACTGTACCTGGTTCCTACAGGTACACTGGTAAAGGCCTCCTGAATCCACGCTGTTCATAGGCTTCCTCAGCAGAAGACTGATTGTACCCCTGCGGCATAACTTGAGAAACTTGTCAAACAGATCACTTTCCAGGATGTAGATATTCCACTTGGAGAAAATGGAGGAAAAGATTGCAGACGATCCCTAAATGGGGAATTCCATCCCATATTTTTGAAGATTTTGTCTACATATGGGTTTTCAACCCAGTTGTGAATTTCAGCCACATTAGAAAGAGGTGGTAATGTCTCTAGGACATTGTATTCCTAAAAGATTTTTAGAAAATTGGGGCTTGAATAGGAAAAGAAAGAGCCAAATGAATGAACTGGGGTGCACATTCTGGCTGCCCTACCAGCAACCCCTGTACAAGCCACTGCACCCTGCTGCCTCCCTCTACCTGGTACTTCAGGGATGAGAAAGAGCACAGTGATTTCAGGAATGTAAGGGCAGAAACTGGGGCTGCTGAGGCATAAGGGCAACAGGTAATAGCTGGGTCTTGTGAAATGCTGGGTGGATAAAAATCCATGGGAATCCAGGCTAAGACTGACTGTTCTGTGCATGTCATTCCTAATCATGCATAATGTTGTTATTGCACAATACCCTTAACTTTTGTAAGTGGAAGAAGGACCCGGAAAATTCGAGTGAATAAGATGGACACACTGTTAAGAAATTAGAGCAAACAATTGCTTGTCTTCACCTGAAGCATCCTTTTCTGCAATCCCCAATTTCCTACTGCAAAATCCTCTTAGTATCTCCCTGAAACACAAGTCTAAAGAAAATTGCACTCTGTCTGCACTTCTGTTGAGCTAACAGAAAAGAGGTCATCTCTGCTGCCTGGGTATTGTCCAAATGCTACACTTAATGAGTCTGCTTAAACATTTAGATGAGAGGAAAAGGTATATAAAGGCTGTTCCCTCAAGCAATTTATCACATGAGCTATGGAAAGGTCAACAGTAGAAATTCTGCAAAATGTGTAACACAAATTTAGTGAGGAAATGTGAGGCTGAATGTCCATAGGAAAAGAACTGTGTTCCCCCACTTGTCAGGATATTTATGAAGAACCTGAGCAACTGCTTAAAATCAGCATGTGCTTGTCAATATCATGGCTAGTAACTTAAACCTCCCCAGTCTTTGAGTTAGTCTTGAGTGGGTATTCAGAGCATCTCCTACGCATTAGTCCCTGGCATGCTCCCTTCATTCCCTGTGCTGCTCTGCTTAGTCCTACTCTCTGGCCTATGTTATCGACCAATTTCTCAGCCCTTCTGCTTGAGTCTCTGTGACTTGAGTGTACCACTTTTCCTTCTTTGTCTCTGAAAGGAACTAATCTGGTTTCTTTTCTAGCTGGGTGCTGTTTGTTATTCAGAAATCACAGAATTGTTTAGGTTAGAAAAGACCTTTAAGATCAAGTCTAACCGTAAACCTAACATTGCTATGTCCACTGAAATGATGTCCCCAAGTGCCACATCTACATGTCTTTTAAGTACCTCCAGGGACAGTGACTGCTGATGTATGATGGCAAGTGGCCTGCTAAGCACTTACACCAGCTCCCTTAATATCCTTGAGTGGATCCCATCCAGCCCCATAGACGTGTGTGAGTGGTGTAGCAGGTGCCGACCATTTCCCCTTTGCTTATGGTTTATTTTGTTTCCTGTCCTTGTCTTCCAACTCAGCAGGCTCAGTAGCCAGAGAACAACCAGTCTTACTGTTAACAATGGAGACAGACAAGGCATTAAGTACCTCAGCCTTTTCATCATCCTTTGTTACTATGTATCCTCTCCCCCATCCAATAAAGGATGGTACAGCTTTACTCACAAGTCTGACAATTTCAGTACTGGTTTCAGGAAGGTTTTAGACTGTGGCTTGCACTATTTTGAAAAGCATCTGAAATTACCATAATCATGTGGTAGTGTATTACTTAGCAAAGCTGGTACGTGGAGTCCAACAGATAAGCATGAGATTACGTGTTTTGCATTGTCACAGTGCTATTTCTAAGTAGTGGGAATAATAATCCAGATGTGCTATACAGTTAGCATAAATAAATACATTTCATGCTATATTGAGCACTCTGCTTAAAACACTAGACTCTTTTCTCTATATTTTTAATAGTAACAGTATTATTTTTATTTTATTTCTGTCCTTTTTCTGCTTGCTCAGAATTAAACTTTCTGTTTGCCATTTCTGGACCTTTATTGTGTCCATCATTCTTTTATCTGTGTGTTTGCTTTCTATCTCCATGGCCTCTTTTCTTTTACTTTTTAATGAGCCTGGGTGTTTGACCTGTTTGCACCCCAGAAGAGGTGCAGTAGTCTATTCCATAAAAAAGAATTTTCAAGACTTTACTGCCCTTTTGCACGGAGCTCTTGAACACCCCCCATGGCAGCCATTCTGTCTGTGCTCAGCAGTACAAGGTTTTCTCTTTGAGATCTCAGATTAGCTCAAAAGCCAGTATCAAGCTGATACAAACCTTTACTTAACAGGGGTTCCAGTATCCAGGCTGATGTTCTGCTCACATCATTCCCTTTTGAAAGATTCTTTTTCACTGGATGGACTGTGAATGGTACCTTAAATTCTGCTCTGCAGGCTTTTACAGAATGTTTTTCCCTACAAATGTAACAGTTCTGGCCAAAGTCTGGATACTTAATACACACACATCTAGCATGATCTTTCAGGTTGCTGCAGGTGCACAGTGATTCTTACTATGATTTTGAGTCTCTGGCCTGTAGAAATCCTAAAATTTTCCTCTAGCTCTCAGTGACTTAAGGTTTGCTTACTTTCTGTACTGTAATACTGTTCTTCCTTTTAACTCTTGCAATAAGACCAGGCTCTGTTTTGCCAGTGCAAAATAATCTCTCTGCCTTTTCACAGGTTAAATGAGGACTGTTGATTAGATTCCCCCCCCCTTGATTTTGATATCTGATCCTTCTTACAATTTGTTCTGACACAGTGATTATAATAACAGTACATTATGTATTTTGATTTAAGACAAGTTGCAGCTCTGCCATACATGACTCAGTTTTTCCCCTCTGATTGGTTTCTCCTTTAAACCTGATACCTTTGAAGAGTGCTTTCTTTCTCCTGGATGTGATAAACCCATCAGTATTTTTCGTGCTTCCTTATCACTGGCTCAGACTTCGATAGTTGCCTATGCAAACACGAATAGATGAAAATCTAGTGCCTGTCTCCTAGCAATATTTAGAAAAATACCCACCTTAGGGCCATCTTTCCAGTTGCTTTCCCAGCAAACATAATGGTCACTTGAGCTTTTTCCCCTTGTCTGATGCATTTCTGGAAAATGTCTCCTTTCTTGCAGTTTTAACTGTCTCCCACAAAACACTTTATTCACTGCTTCTTTCTTTTCTAAAACCTCTCTGTGTTTGAATCTACTTTTGTTTATTCTCTCAGTCCTTGCATCAAGAAGCATTCTTTGCTTTGAAAGGTTCTGAAGAATTCATAGTTACATTCTGAAGAATTCATAGTTACAGCTTTTAAGCACAGTGAGTCATTATTATAACAAAAGGTAAAAATAAAGACAATGTGAAGAAATAGTACATGGGGGAGGGAGAGGAATCCATGTAGCCCACTCTCAGCCTGTCTGCAGACAACCGATTCAGTCAGGATTGCTCCAAGTTGCCATGTTTCAGTCACTGTCATGGCCCTTGTCCTAATGTGTGTGGCACATATATATATCACATATATAATCACCTGCACTCTAGGGAAAATACTCAAGCTGGAAGTCAGAAACATATCACAGAAATATTCTGGACACTGAAGAACAGTAATATAGCCCTCTGCACTAGGAAAGGTGTAGATAATTATTGCAGGTGTTGGTAAAAGAAGTAATATGACAGTTGTAAAATAGGAAACCTTTCTCAGAAGGAGATATTCAGTTGTTTGTAAAAATACCAGTTGGAAGGGGGTGGGGGGGAAGCATCAAAATTGAGCTCTAAGGTGATTGAGAAGAGGGTCTGTGCTTCTGGAGATTGATGCTCCATTCTGGTGGCAGGTGGA
The DNA here is from genome assembly GCF_012275295.1 of Melopsittacus undulatus. Classification (NCBI taxonomy): domain Eukaryota; kingdom Metazoa; phylum Chordata; class Aves; order Psittaciformes; family Psittaculidae; genus Melopsittacus; species Melopsittacus undulatus. Next base: position 118,477,249 of record NC_047527.1, read on the forward strand.
TGTGTATATACAAAACAGAGGTAAGCCCCTTGACTCACCTTAGCTCAAGAAAGTTCTATGGCTGCCCTAATAGCTGCTCCCAAATTGTGCTCTTCTGCATTTGCAGGATGAACCTGAGGAGTGACTTATGTGTTATTAGCAGCAATAAATATCTATTGGACAGGTCGTTATTGAAAGCTTTGAGACAATAGAGAAGAAAGAGATGAACAAGTATTGTCCCAGTTAAGAATCACAGCTATTTTGAAAGGTGTACCACTTTGAGCAGGAGAGACCTATGGAAAGCTCTTCGGGGATAACTGACAGCAGGAGATGAAACAATTGAATGATGTGAAAGGCAGCCTCTATAGGTGAAATACAGAGGATAACCTGTCTGAGAGGTGGGGTACTTTGCTTTTTTTTTTTCCTCTTTCAATAGCTGACAACAATAACAGCAGCAGCAGGAGGTACCTGAGAGTGAGGGAGCTGGAATGATCAGCAAATGGCAGTAAATAAGAAAAAGGACTTGAAAAGGTTCTGGGCCTGATCGGCTCTGAGAACAGTGAACAGGGACAACAAAAGCAAGAGTGCACTTTGAAAGAAAACAGATGTGCTCTTCCTCCTGGCTGCATCTGAACCCTTTCTCAACTGGTAGATCAATGCATAAAGCAAAGATGTGTTTCATCTTTCATGTGGCTGTGCTCATCTGTAATAAGCCTGAGCAAACAGGTTATTTACCAGCCTTCCAGTGAAGCCACATTTACAGTCAGGAATCTTCTCATGCCCCATTCTGCAGCCCACTGAAGCAGAGAGTTAGATTTTCCCTTGACATAGGCAGAGGTGTGCCACTTCCATTGGTGGGTTGACAGCGGCTCACTTCAGAAGTGAATTTTGTCATAGAAAAAAAAAATGTTTAGTTTTTGAGTAGGAGGAAGACAAATATTTTTCATCAAGCCAAGAGCTCAGTGGAAACCGTCACAATTCCCTGAAGCTGGCAACAACTTCTGGTGATGTCTGAATTCAAAGACTTTGCAAACAGAGTCGCATTTGGGTCATAGGCTTCAGGTAAATATCCCGCCCTGCCCTTGGATAAACAACTTTACAGCTGCATTGTCCTACTTGTTTAGTTGGCTGCTTTTTTGAACTGTGTTTTGTCAAAGGAAATAAGAATATGTTAGGTGCCTTGTAAAGCACCGAACAAACAGCTTCCCTAGTCAAAGATGGGTTCTTGCCCTGTTTCCTGCCGCTGTCAATCTCAGCAGCAGCTTGAGTCTGTAGGTCAGGGATTTTTCTTCTGACTCAATGAGTGTACTTCTAAAATCTTTCCTGTTTAACAAATTACTTATTTTTGTCTTCATGTCATTGTCTTTTTAGCACCTCCTTAACTGGAGACTAATTTGAGGCACAACAGCAGCAGGATTAAAGAAATGCAGCAGTGTGGAGATCTGACCTGACAGCACAACTCCCTTCTCACTGTAGTGACTGCAAGTTGTTCACATCCAAAGTCCTTGTCCTCATTCACAAAAAATATAACACCCTTAATTACGACCTCCTGTCACCAGCAGCTGCTCTCTGTGCAGACTCAGATCAAGACATGAATACTCTTTCTGATACATCCGTCCTCTGTCAGAATATAATGTCATAGAAAATGAAATATGACAATCAAATATGCCAGTGACCGTGAGGTGAATAGTAAGTCTTCCCTCTGCTCCCCATACGTTCTGCGTTTGTAGCACTGAGTCTGGCAGAGCTGCTGCATTTGCTCATTTCCTTTACTCTGAGCCAAGATTCCCAGTAGTGTCAGGACAATTTTAGAAGCAAGATGTACTCAACTGAACTTTATCTATGAAGAGAAGAACAGGTGCTTATAGCTGAGTTCTCAAGTCCATATACTACCTTCATGGCTATTTTTTCTGTCTGAAACAGAGTAATTTGTGAATATGGGCTTTTCGCCAGTCCTCAGATTTCTGGAAGCCATCTACTCCTGAATCTGTTCATTCTGGGGAAAACTAAAAGGCAGAGGAGAAGATAGAAACACATCTGCAGTACACAGTATAACTGAAGTAGATAATACAATTGTCGAGCAATATGCAGAATGCCTTCTGGCATAAGAATGCTTTCTCTCAAGTCCACTAGGTCAGTGGACTTTAACTTCTCTATGCTTTGCTATATTGCACAATATCAAGTTATATCTTGGGAAAGAGCAGGGCTGAGTGCATCCACCAGTGTAAGAAGGGATAAGGAAAGGTTATGTGGAATGGGGGAAGGAAGGAGCTGGAGGTTGTGGGAGGGTACAGGAGGAGAATGCGTGGACACCCTGACATACAATCTGCAAGTTTAGCCTAAAGATTTGAAGTTTCCAGCCTGCAAACTGAAGATGTGTCGGCTGACATGCTCCAACTGAATCGGAAACAGCAGAGACCCCGTATTGCTGCCCAGATCAGGAGAGGCATAAATCAGCATGAATCTGGCTGGAGTGTCTGAATGGATACCCACATCGCCAAGTAGTGCCCTGCAACAGGAGTAGGTCTGTGGAGTGAAACAGTTGGCACTGAGGATCCAATGTCCACACTATTCAAGGCAGGGGGGTGGAGGGGGATGGAGGAGGTTACTACTGCCATTAGTGGTTGAAGCACATTAGGTACAGTCCAAAAGCATGTCTTCTGGTTTAATTTAAGCTGAAAGCAATCCAGCTTGTGCACCCTGAGAGCACTCCACAAAGCAAACAAAAATAGGGTTGGTACAGCAACTGACTTTAAAAACATGTTCTCTGAGTGAAAAATGCTAGCGCAGACGTGCACTCTCCCCACTTCTTTAACAGTGTATAACAATACAGTGGAGTGGAAATCATTCCTGTGGGCAGCAGAAGGCTTGGTGACAGATGAGCTGGAACTCATGGGAAACAAAGTGGTATTTGTTGCAGAGTTCTTTATTTAGGGTGTGGAAGACTTCCTCAAGCAGCCTTTGCAGCCTTTAACAAACTGTATAATGGCACAGCCCAACAACTCTGGGAAACATTGCTCACCAGTGTCTCTAGTCCCTGGCACTGCAGGTCTCTGATCCCCCTACTGGGTCCGGGTGTGATACTGCTCAACCAGTAACATAAACCTGTTGATATTTCCTCAGATAATTAATCACTCAGGATTTCATCAATACTTAATCGAGATACGTAAGGCACCCTTATAAAGACTATAACATTTCTTATACTTGGAGCCCTTCTCCCTTTCTAAGGCACTTATATTTTCTAGGAATAGTCTTGGTGATAAAATGAGTCACCTAACCCTCTGCCAACAGCGAACACGATGACTGACACACGGCATCTTTCACACTAAGAATGTTGAAATCTATGTGTGGAATTCTGTCCTGGGTTCTGGCTGTGCTGTCAATATGATGCTGGAGCTTTTCTGCCCAGGGGGTCTCAGTGTGAGGGTTCAATGCCCTTTGCTACTGCTTTGAAAAGGATCTCTGTGTAGTGCTGTCTGACCTGGCTGGCATGCCTAAGTATTAGGTAGAGAGTTATGATGCTCAAATGCCACTCCACAGGGAACAGCGGCAGAAGGGACTGTGCAAGTCCTTTGGTTCAGGTCTTGCAGCAAGTCACAGGCGCCTCTCCTCATGCCTCTTAACAGCAATGTGCCAACAGCTCCATCCTCCAGCGCACCAGCGTGCTCTTCAGTACTGTGGAGATGCAAGCAATACAGTACGGAAAGGTAAGTAAGTGACATGAGCTTTATGGTTTTACTGTTCCTACTGAGTTAACATAAGCAAGACTTGACCGTGCATGCCTAGAAGCATGCCTAGCACCACACATCTAACATGCAACTAACAGTAGAAATAACCAGACAACGGAATGAGATGTTTCTTGATGGGAGTCAATGATGATGTCAAGTCTATATTACAGTCTCCATTATTTTCTAGTAACACCTTTGGGATATTTACTTCTCTGTGTTGTCCAAGAGGATCTTTGTTTTATTTCTTATTTATATTCCTCACTAATATATATCCTAACTGTATGCAGGAGCTGGGTGGAATAACGCTCCCAGCTCAGTTTTCAGAATCACCTGCTGTAGCCATTGCTGAATTTGTTTGGGATTTTTCTCAGCCAGCTAGTAACCAGTCCCAGCTCAGTAAGATGTGATATGATGACGTTAGAGAAATTGTAAGTGTAGCACTGCGAAGTTCCTGAAATATAAAGACAGCATTTTGGATCAAATCAGAAATAAGGTAGAGCATGAGTGTGAATGTCCTTCCTGAATTTGTCAGTCTGATCATGTACTGATTGAGTGTCCATCATGCTGTAATTACAAAAAAGGAGTTCAGGAGGCAAAAGAACAGGCTCTACAAGAGCCTAGAGATTGCTCCATTATGTCAAACAGAAACATGATTCTTAGTAAGTGTAAATGTCACTCTTCCTACCTTTTTGTGCAAACAGGCAGGACTGATGCCATGGCTGCTGGCAAGGAAAGCTCTGAGTTGAAGGGGGGGAGACTTGAATATTCAAGTGTAAAATACAGTTCAAAAGCAGAAATGCTTTTACAGAATTGAAATATAAGGCTTGAGCTCTGTACCTCAGTCACGGGACATTAATTAATATCTCAGTGCCACTCTAAATTACCAGCATGCTGCAAAAGGAGAATGATATATTCTTTTTGGCAGTTCAACAGCAATTTGAAGAAGAAAAAACAGCTAGCAATTTTTAGATAACAGACTGAGGACTGGGATTATTTAATGCTAATAGGGAAGCCAAAAATGACATGCAGGTATCAGAGAGAAGACTAAGTAGTTAATATTAATATAAGTAGTTTATGGAACACTCCTCAAAACCACCTGAAGAGCAGACGACTCAGCTGTTCCTTCAGCCAGCCACCAGCCAAACACATCTTCAGCTTCTACCACAAAGTTCCTTATTCAGACAGTCCTATAAACTGTATAGAAAAGGAATCAGAAAAGTAAAATTAAACTTTTTTCTTTTATGAAACTTGAACTTCTGTGGAGCAGATACCTAAGTTCTTAAATGAAAATGTCATAAGTATGAAATGAAAATATAATTTTGTTACTAGAGAAGACAGTATTTCTGTAGCCAACAGCAAGCAAGTGGAACAAGAGGGTTACTGAAGAGAATAGTGTCAGTCAGTGTTGATGGGAACCCTGGTCTTTCAAGTGCCTGTGCGCATCTGCCCAGTGTCATCAGTAGTTTTCTATTTAAAGTGAAGCACTGGTCCACTGAACCTGACTCAAAGATACCCACAGCCTGTTTCATAAAACTGGAAAATTAATCACTGTGAAATGTATTGGAAAACAGTGCAGTTATTCATGTGCCTCAGTGGATTCCTTATTAGGTAAAACAAGCTTCTGATTGTTCTCCCAAGGCATAGCGTACCTCAATATGCTACAAAATAGGCTGTTATAAAACAAGCCTGCACGACTTGCATACTTCAATGACCACTTCTGTGACAAATGCAAATTAGTATGTAGAATCCAAGGCTTAAACCTAATCGTTGAAATGACAATGGCTTAATCACTAACTAGCTTCTTTAGATGTATGCCTTACCATACATTGCTAGCTGGTCCTGGGCTGACTGGAATCCAGTGAGATTTGTAGAGGGCACTGACCAGCACTTGTGATGAGTTCCCTAGAAAGATACAATGCAAATTCTTCCCAGCAGATGCAAAAGAAACCAGAATGTGATCAAAGTCTTCCTATGGAAAAGGAAACCACCACACACTAAAATAGAAGGATTAGAAGCTCATAAAACAAAAGGGTGGCTTAGGGTTCCACATATATCATGTTGCAAATGGTCTTTCACAGTTGGCTCTGCTCCTTGGAACCACTGAATCATTTCCTACTTGGACACGTTTGGAAATGTCAGCTTTTTCCAATTCAATTCTATCTATCTGGTTGCATCAACTAAAGATTTGGAGTGTCTCAGTGACAAAGTGGTAAAGATAGTTTACAGAAGAATATCAATGAATTCAATACCCTTGTAGAATTAAGCTTGTTTAAATAGCTCTGACCGCCACCCTGAACAATGCTAGAATAAAAACTAGAGGCAGGTGCTTTACCAGGAAGAAAGTGTCCCTTTTTAAATCTGGATTACTTTTCAGCAAGTAGTCCAGGTTTGGGTAACTTCTTAAATTTTGAGAAGTTGTTTTAATGGGAGGGGATATATTAAGACTCATTATCCCCAGTTCAAAAGTGCTTATTGAAGTTGGTATCTGAGCCACTTCCTTGGGCTCTCAGGATTAAAGCCTGCAGCATTTTTATATTCATTTCAAATTATACTGAGATATTCTATAGATTGTATTCTATTATGAAATAGATAAACCAAATTTGTAATGTCAGTTGAATGAAGTTGAAGTAATGAGGAATATGTGTTGTGTATAGCACAAAAGCTGCAATCATATCTAGACATAGAAATGTTTTATTAGGCATAAAGAGCCAGCTTCCAAGGCAAGAGATTGATGGGTGGAAACTCTCCTAAATGTCATGAAACAGAAGATTCGTCTTTTGTCTGATATTAGTGTAGGAGGGAGAGATTGTTGTAGAAAGAATCCGGCAAAGTTACTTAAGAACCTGAATGCATGGGGCAAAGCTAAGAAGCAGTGTTTCTGTGTATGCAAGGATGTTTCTCACAGAAGCCAGGGCTCTTTTGCTGTGCCCTCCTGTCCAGCCACAGGTGACATTGGTTAGACACCCTATTCATGACTTATGAAGTAGAAGAGTATTTCTGTCCTTGGGAGTTATGGAAATAACTGGATACAGGAGATCAGGATGCTCTCTGCCTCTGCCCTTGAGGAATGGGGTAGTAAGACTAGAAATTATGCTGACTTAACCCTATGTCCAAAAGGATTCATTTGGATTCTGCAATCTTGGTATCAGCTACCAGCTCAAAGAAGATTAGTGTGATGGTCATGTTTCAAGGCATATCATTGATTGGCAGCTATTGATTACTTTGTCACTGATCTGAAAAATTAGAAGACCCCTGATTTTATGTGCTTTCAGCCTGCCTGCAGACTAGTGCTAGGAGAAAGAATTAAAAGAGATGGTAAGACTGCTTTACACACACCCTTATATCTGGCCTAAATGCAGACTCCCTGGCTCAAGGTGTGATCTGCTGATATGAGTTCATTCAACTAACATCTGGGATGATGTTAAGTCAACACCAGACAGTGCTAACTGCAGCAAAATCCCTGTGCAAGGTGGCAGAGCCACCACAGCCAGCAGCACCTGCACAGGCATCAGCTCTTCTGAGCCTCAGCTCTTAACTTACATGTCCATATTACGTGGGCAGCATACAGAACAGGATGTGCCTGATGATTTTGGATTGCAGGCAATTACTCTTTAAAGCCTTGCCAGTACCCTTGTGATTTGTGCACCCCTTGGGGCACTGCTGCATGCCTGCTCGTGCCACAGAAACCCCCTGTGGTCCTCCCAGGCCACCCCCAGTAGCTGGTGGATGGACTTCATGTGCGGGCAAACAGGTTGCCTGTCACCTCCTACCTCCCTCCCTCCCTGCAAACACCAGCCAAAGTGGCTAATGCTGCTGTGCAATATACCTGGGACGTGAGCTGCTTTTTGAGCACTGGAATTTGAGTATATGGTTAACACTGTTAACAGGCTAATGGGAAAATACCTTGATAAATATAGGCAGTCAAAATAAGCTCCAAGTGCCTTATTTCTAGTGCTTATGTTTTAAATAAAGTTACTCCAACATCACCTTTCTAGAGGATCTCTACATGGTGAGGGGACTGTTTCACCATGCAAAGGGTTAACTCTGATGGCCGGTTGCAGTGGCAGTGAAAAGAACTTTGCCACAAAGCAGCGTCCATGAACACATAATTTCTGACATGACATTTATTCTCTATCCATATTGTGTTTGCCGCTTGCAGACATTCATTTGTAAAGATTTTCTTTTCTCTTCCTGAAAAAATTGCATTTTTATGAGTAAAACAATCAGTGAAGGTGGCCAGGGTGCCACTATCCCCTTTAAACCATCAAAAATAAAACATAACCTGAAATTCCATGATGCACAGATCATTTCTGTTTGCTATCTATTATTTATATTCATTGTCAATAGTTCATCAGTTCTGGTTTATTTCCTCACATCAAAAAGCTTGTTTCTCATGCATACAGCTATGTAATATGAGAAGCAGTGTGATCAATGACCTCAATATAGTGAAAACAGCCCACTTACAAGAACCTGTTTGCATACAGTCTAGAAGTTGAAAACTTATGTCCCAAACAATAAAAACCCCAGCAATGTTTCAGGAAAATGAAGTCTATTCTCAAATAGAAATGAATTCTTTCTTATTGTTCTGGATGAGGTATTTGAATAAATTCTTGCAAATGACAAATACACTGGCAGAAATTGGGATGAGTTTGTAAACAGTCTGCAAAGAAGAAAAATTTCATTCTTCTGATAACATCCCTCTTCATAAACATTGCAGCTAGTCCTTCCTAACCAGGAGCTGTTTGTGAGCATTTCTCGAAGTGATGAATGGTGTCTCACCATTTCCTTCTCTTTTTCTTGTGATCTGTTATAATGACAGCAGCTTTTATCATAACTCTGTTTAGGAGAGTCCCTTGCTTTCTTCCTTCTTTTACTATAAAAGCTCTCAAAGGAAGCCTTTGTATGTCAGGAGAAGCCAAATGAATATAATATGCAGCACCTATAAATAGTTCCTTCAAATTAGACTTTTCTACAAAACCTTGAAATGATATTTCTTTTCTTTTTCCCCTACTGCTGGTAAAAGATACAATCTCGTACAACATTTTTTCTTTTATAAAACTTTAATTTTGTTATTCTGATTTTGGCTATTTTCCAATGCTTTTATTCAGCCACAGGTGAAAGATGGTCAGCTCTCTGTTATTGTATTTTGAATTTGTGTAAAAATGAGTGTGTTAGAAACGCGGCATGTAGTACTGGCAAATTAATTACCAAGGGCAATGGAAAACTGCCCTAAAGACAGGCACTGGAAAAAAATGGATTTTTTGCAAGCTGTGGTTTGGGCTGGGTTTTTTTTCCCAAACTTTTTGAAAATAGCTTCCAGATATAAACCAAATTAACTAGAAAAGAGCTCATCAGCTGCGGAACATTCAGACAGGGATATCTAAATCAACGACTGGTACAAGGATGATAAATGAGGAAATGTTAATCACTGTTTGCACACTGTAAGAATCATGTGGTGAAATTACCAGATATTTAATGCAAATGATATTACAGATTGTTACTCTTTTTCACACAATGCCGAACTGAAGTGTGAAATTCAATTCCACATGGCAAGCGAGCTCATGAGGAGTTTAGACAAATTCCTGGAAGAGAAATCCCTTAGTCTTTTCAACAAGCCAGTCCCAAGTTCACCAGTAACTCAGAGATTTCGCAGTGCTGAGGGGTTACAGTAAGGGAAAGCCTACTGGCTATATCTCCTTCTCCTTACGCTTTTCCTTTGGGACATGGTTGGAGAGGTATTGAGCTTAAATGTCTCTTAGTCATTGCCCTGGTTTTCAGCTAGTGCTACCTTGTACTCATGGGGGCAGTGTGTACGTGTGTCAGCTCTGGGGCCCGCCTTCCCCTTTCTCCTCTTGCCTTCAGGGCAGCCTGGTGTAAGCATCTGGTCTCAGCACATGAGCATGGCTGTGAAATCTGTAGGAAAACATGAATATTGCTTGTTGATTGAGGGTAGAGGCCATTGAGTTGTTAGTACTGTAAATATCAGTTACTGCCAGGAAGCACCAGTGCCAGCTGGACCATATAACTTCTACCTGGTGCATGTGCCACTCGCCGTCTGCTGCAGCTGGGATGGAGATGGCCCAGGGCTCTGCTTCTGCAGAGGCTGGGGCTCTTCTGTCTGATCTTGATTTATTTGGGGCTTTCCTCTATGGACCACGCAGTACAGAATAGTTTAAAGATGATCCCCATGAACTATACAGTCTCTTGCCAGCTGCTTACCACTACTAAAGAAAAAAGAAACAGCTCATACCTATCAAACACAGCTTTTCAAAACCTGCACGGGAACACACCAATTCTTCCAAAATAGTTCAACTTTCTTATCTCTGATTTCATTAACACTGGGGATATTAATTGTCTTTTTTAACTCAGCAGTTTTAGGGACTGATAATAAAAGCTCAGCTTCTCAGAATCTCATGACTTTCATGACTGAGCAGTGGGGAATACATTAAATATCACAAGATGCACAACTAAATCACAGGCTTCCTTCAGTTTCTTGAGATTTTGTCTTGTGAATGTTTTCCTGCTCTCCAAAGCAGCTAATAATTTAATCCTGGACAGGGAAAAGCAACCATTCCTAATCTAATCTAATTTAATTTAGGGCTTGCAATGGAGCCAAGTCATGACCAAACTGTTTGCTTTTTAATTCCATGGCAGTATACTCCATTGCTATATGGTGGGCAAATTACTAATCCCAGCTCATGTGTAAATATGAAATTTATTTACATAGAGCACAGACTAAAGTATTGAACAGGTACTCAAAGAATGTCTCTTTTGTTCAAGTTCAGGATAGCATGTGCATTGAAGAAATCCTGCAAAAACTATGATTTCAAACTGATAGGGCTCCTCAACATGTTTTGAGAAAGGTAATAGATGGAGAATCATGAAATAAGTTCTTCGTGCAGCCAAACTCACTATGTGTCCTGAGACAGCAGCATCTACATTAGTTGCTAGTTCCCCTTTCCCATAACAGTTACTTCTTACAGAGAAATTCATGAGATGAAAATAGCTTTGATTGTTTTGCATGATGGGAATTCTTTTAACACTTCTGCTTTTGAAACTCAAAAAAATGGATCAAATGCAACAAAGTACCTGAAATGGGTTCACATGAGGGGTTTAGAAACAGTTTTCTTGCCCTGTTTTAACTGTCTTCATTTTTTTTTTTTTTGCAGCTTAAGGCTTTTTTATACTGTTGCCAACCCTTTTTAAAGGAGTTTAGCTTCCGTTTGTTCAGGAAGACATTCCAGCTGTAATGCCGTCCAGGAAGGTCTCCTGCACGGCTGGGCTGTGTTTGTACTCACCACGCTTTGCAGATCTCAGCGCTCTTTGTGCCTGAGCCCGTGAGCTCTGTTCGAGGGCTTTATCTGCTATAATCACCTTGCACATTTAGGGGTTAGTACAATAAGACTTCTGTCAGCTTGTTTTCTTGAAGCAGCATGCTCAGGCTGACAGAATGTGAGTTTGGTGATTTGCTCCTCTCTCAGCTTTCTGAAACATTTCAGCACCCAGCCTTTCATGGCATATTTTTTCCCCTCATGAATGTAAATAAAAATTTAAGCCAACATGCTTTCCAAGGCTCTGATAACTGGGGGAAGAATAACTTTGAGGGGAATGGGCTTTCAATAATTGAATTGCCAAAGAGACCACACACTCTATGATCTTCTTAATGTAAACACAGTGAGCAACAAGCCTGGTGGTGCTGTGCATGCTCGTGCCATTCAGATTCAGAGTACCAGAGCCCTTCACAGATGATGGATGAATTACTCTGGTGGGGGCAAGATTTTTCTGAGTATTTCCTACCAACTAATTCTGTTCTCCAGGGAATTTAACCACAAAACTCCTTTTGGTTTCAGTGGTAAAGTGCTTGGAAAATCCCACCCTGCTCTAAGGAAGAGGGTGATGAGGGAGAGATCTTGGCAGCTGTTTTCTACAGGAAGAGGAAGATAAAGGCAAGTTTTGGATCTAATTGCAAGGGAAATTGAAGCAGGCAGTGTGAATGTAGAAGGGTGTCCACTGGTAAAATAGCTCATGTCAACAAGGGCATGAGTGCTGGCACTGTATGAAGTCTCTATATAATTCTTCCCACATAATTAATCATGCAAGTGCAATTAAAATGTAGAGTTATCAAGTTCAGTCCATGTTAAAATGTGACTTGATTCATTCAACCTTGCATCTTCAGTAGTTGTGTAGCAGGCTCTGTAAGAAATAGAATTATTATAATCATAGAATCATAATACAATGGTTGGGGTTGGAAAGGATCATCCATTTCCAACCCCCCTGCCACTGACAGGGACACCTTCCACTAGACCAGGTTGCTCAAAGCCCCATCCACCCTGGCCTCAAACGCTTCCAGGGGCATTTCTGTCAAGACATTGTTTTTATGTTATTTTCATATCACAAATACTCATTTAAAAGCTTGACCCATCTCATCTTGAATAAAGACAACAATCTATGTTTTCAAATGAGGACAGGAATGTTTTTAATTCCCCTAAATCTATCTCATGATCAGGGGGAGGGCTTTGGGAGGGCTTTATCTCACCTGTAGCTGAAACAGTCTCTAGTATTTTTTTATATGTGTACTAATAAATCTGACCTTAAAAATGTTCACTTTTGAATGAATTAAATTTCTCCGCAGAAGTGAGTACTTTTCTTTTATGTATCAATGAAGCCAGGGTGAATGGTTCAGATGTGTATGTATATATGTAATAGGACTGTATCTGATTTTATGAAACCCAGCTATGGTGTCCCAGCTGTGTGGTATTTTTTAAAGACCTTTTAAATAAATAGACGTAATGAGGTTGATGTTTTGCATGAAAAATGTATAATTTAATATTCCTTTTGAAACCAGAAGCCCTTACAAGGTTTTGTACTTATAAATGGCAAAACCAGTTTGTACATCATTTATTTATTTTACACCCTGCCTAGGAAAACACAGTATCTATAGGCTATTTGAAAACAAAATGTGAGTGGGAAGCTAAGTTTATATTTAATAACTTACCCAAAATATTCTCTGTACTTAAATATAAGAGAAGTGACTAAATACGGAATCAGAAATCCAGCAGAGGCTTCCAAATACAATCTTAACCTTCTGATTAGAGAACAGATCAAGTACAGTCAACGGGGGCTTCTGTCACTTTTTCGTTACACTACTTTGACCCAGGAGTGCAGAATCTATAGTCTGAAAAAAATTATTCCTGTTTTCTATAACCAAAAAACCCCAAATGGATCTGATTCTCATGTGCCCCACATCTATGTGGGTGAGTTACTCTGGTGGGGGCAGGATTTTCTGAGTATTTCCTACCAACTAACTCTGCTCTCCAGGAAATTTAACAGCAAATCTCCTTTTGATTTCAGTGCTAGAGTGCTTGGAAAATCCCACTCCACTGGAAGGAAGAGGGTGTGTAGAGATAACCCCACATCTCACTCAGTGTGTCTTCACCCAGAGTCTGGGGAAAACATTTTCCCACTGTCCCCTCCAACAGCTGCTGCAGGATGTGGTATTAGGATGATGCCTCTGTGGGGGAAACAAGTGGGCAGCTCAAAGCACCACCACTTGCTTCACGTCAGGCACAGCTGGTGTCCAGGGTACAGAGTCACACCAGATCCCTACCAATGCAATTCTCCATGTTCCATTCACAGCTCCCTGGCTCACACCTCCTTCCCCAATTTCTTGCACCTTCTCATCACTCATTAGGAGTGTACTCTTGTAGTCATGCATTCCTGCTTTTGTTCATCCTGAAATAATTTTGTGCTCATTAAAAAAGGTCCTGCACTCTCATTATGAGCCCAGGTAAAATATATCTCAAAAAATGTAAAATCTCAGTAAATGTTAAAACAGTATCTTTAATTGGGCTACTGACCAGTCATTACAGAGCAAAACGTTGACTTACAGCACTGTGTTGCAGCTTTGCAAACGATACAGTGTCTGAAAAAAGAAATCAGTATGTCACAATTTTGAATTACCAGATATCTTCCTTCAGATCTAGACATGCATCACTGGGTCAGACAAGAAAAAGGCCCCATGACAACCACTGGTTCCTGTCTTACTGGGCTCAGAAAGCTATATGCAAATATCTTATACAGCAGCTCTTTCAGATACCAGCCACTACATGTTTTTCCACCTTAGCTAGACACTAATGTGCCACAGAAATGAAAACAAGCAATTTAGTGCTGATAATCTGGTTTACTAAGGTTGAGAAAGGAACTTGTTCCATCTCCTCCAATGTGGACTGAATCTGTTGTCACAAACTCATCCCTGGTGAAAGGACTAATGGGGTTTTTCCTTCTCCTTCTCTCCCCCTGCCCCAAAACTACTGCACCATACATATTACTGAAGAGTGAGACACACAAGAAGGAAAAAAGGGGAGCAGAGGCTGAAGCAGGGAAGATCCAGACAGTGAGGCTTGCGATAGTTCAGAGACCTCTACGGTGTTAACTTGCTGCCATCTGTGTTACCCCGTGGTCAGCTGTCAGCAGGGTTCAGCCATTTCATGACCATTCTCAACAGTTATCAATAAAATCACATACTGCTTGCTTGTTAAATTCTCAGTTTGCTCTTAAGCACAGCCTGAGTACATCTGGGAAGCCTGAATGAATTTTCTCCAGCTGCAGGTTTCAGGCAATGATTCCTTGCTTTAGAATTGCCTTTTACACATGCTCAGCTATTTGGTCAAATGCACACTCATGCGATATGCAAACACAACATTAAAGGCAGAGGATTTTAAATGCTGGTATTAAAAATGCACATCTCTCCAGCATATGATAATGGTACTTTAAGCATCAGCATTTCCCTCCATTGAAAATGCCTTCCTCTTCCCTCCCCTCTTCCCCTAGGGCTCCATACACCCTTCCATGCCAGTAAGCTGTCCCCTATGCCTCAGCCCCTGTGGCCCCCCATGCACCCCCTCACCACCCTGCGGCCTCTGTCTCCCCCTGCTCACTTCTGCTTTCCCCTTGGGTTGTCCTCCCAGACACTGACATGTTTTCAGATTCCTTCAGATCTGAAGGTGAAGCCAAGAGTGCTGAATAAAGACAACTCCAAAATGGTTTATGTAAATCATACATTTATAAGCTTAGTCTGTTTAGAGGGACTTGTTAATCTGGGGGCATTTCTAACAGCACCTCACACAGTAGGTCTCTAAATAACTACAATGGGTGTTACAGACCCCAAGGTTAAAATTAAGGTTGATCAATCCGAAAGAAGAAAATAACCACGTGCTGCAGAAAAGTCTCACCTGGGAGCCAGGTACTGAATGCCTGTTCTGAAAATAATGCTACTTATTACGAGTATATATTGATCCCTTCTGTTCAGATGGCACTCACTTTTCCTAGGCTACAGGGGGTTTTCCTCTCTGCCAGATCTTAATTCTCTCCTGCCAGGCCACTGAAACGACTGGATATTAATAAACCAAAATGTGCTTTCTGTGAAAGTACAGTAATTGAGAGGGAGACAAATGCATAAGTGGCTATCTGAGGACCATAGAAAGATTCTGGCTTACCCAGCACATAGACTTTGTGACAATGGCAGTATATTCACAGAGGCTAATGAAAGTGAGCCAGGAGTGCGATACGATCAGCAAGGCCTGTCACTGAGGCACAGGCTATCAGCATATTTACTGAAATGGAGAATGTAACATTTAAAATAGCTGTTATTTTTAATTAATTCATGAATCACAGAGGAGATTATATTTACATACCAAAGGATCTCACTGTGGTGATAAAGTTCTGTGCCTAGTGCTGTGTGTTTGGGGACAGAGAGCTAAGACCAAGTGATGATCTGCTGTGAGAGGGATCCCACCCTTGGGCACTGCCTTTCACACCCCTGGCCATATCACAGGCTGTCAAGGTTTGTCACTTGTTTCCCATGCCAGAGAGGGGCTGTGCTGTTCTGTGCCTGCTAGGGGTGGCTCCAGTCCCTCTGCCCACCACCTCTGCCCCATAGCATGACAGCAATGTGATACACCGGCTGAGGTGGCTCTCCCCAGGTCAGCATACATGAATGAATACCATCAAGCATTTGCCATTTTGGACTCCAGTCTACTACTGGTATCATTCAGACATGAAATTACTTCAGAATGGAGAAAAAACCCACAAGCCCAGTTTACAAGTAGCCTGCCCAAACACCTGCGTATCTTGCTGGCTCATGAACCAGAAACATGCTGTACTGTTTCTTGCTTGGAGGTAAAGCTTTTCAGTTCTGGCTTATAAATGGCTCAAAGCCTTACAAGACAAATGGAAATAAAGAATTGTCTGCATTTTTTCCCCACGGTTTCACTGAGGGTCTTGAACCAAGAAGCCTACCCTGCTGCTAAGAGAGATGGATTTTGGCATGTCTTACTCTCCTACATCATTTCTCTTTCCAGGGTGTGCTGAAGGTTTGGTGACTGCCTTGCTTTTCCCCATCACCACACAGTGCCCCCTGCCCTGTGTAAACACTGATGTTTCATTGCAGAGACACATTAAGCTTTCAGAGGATTCAGGCAGGTACTTCAGCAGAAGCATGAGACTGGCCCCAGTTCAAGAAATATATTGCTGTGCTTAAAGCTGCAGCTGAGCTGAAGGACCTTGCTGAGCTGGTCCCTGGCTCTCAAGCACTCTCACCAGTAACTTCCTACACAGCCCCATGACCTTTGGGACATAGTGTCTCCTCCTGGTTATCCCTGCTTCTCAGCGAGGCATCCCACAGCCACAAGCCTTATCCTGCTGTCCTCACTGCAGATCCCCATGTCCCTCTCTTTGGCAAGGCTGCTGCAGGCAGGGAAGGGGGATTCAGGCACACCGGCACCCGTTTGATCCTTCTCTTACACCACAGCCTTGTCAGCATTAACTTCACAATGCTGCAAACAGTCTAAGAAGTAAACCGTACAAAGTTTTTCACACTGTCCCACACGACATCCTTGTCTCTAAATTGGAGAGACATCAGTTTCATAGGTGGACCACTTGGTGGATACAGAACTGGCTGCATGGCTGCACGCAAATAGTTGTGGTCAATGGCTCAGTGTCCAGCTGGAGACCAGTAACAAGTGGTGTCCCTCAGGGACTGGTGTTAGGACCAGTCTTTTTCAACATCTTTGTCGGTGACAGGGACAGTGGATTTGAGTGCTCCCGCCCAATGACACCAAGCTGTGTGTTTCAGCTGATACACTGGATGGAAGGAATGCCATCCAGAGGGACCTTGACACACTTGTGAGGTGGGCTGATGCCAACCTCATGAAGTTTAACCATGACAAGTGCAAGGTCTTACACCTGGGTTGGAGCAATCCCAGGCACAGCTACAGGTTGGGCAGAGAAGAGATTCAGAGCAGCCCTGCAGAGAAGGACTTGGGGGTGTTGGTTGATGAGAAAATGAACATGAGCTGGCTTCAGTGTGTGCTCGCATCTCAGAAAGCCAACCGTATTCTGGGCTGCATCAAAAGGAGCGTGACCAGCAGGTCGAAGGAGGTGATCCTGCCCCTCTACTCTGCTTTCGTGAGACCTCACTTGGAGTATTGTGTGCAGTTCTGGTGTCCTCAACATAAAAAGGACATGGAACTGTTAGAACAAGTCCAGAGGAGGTCCACGAGGATGATCAGGGGACTGGAGCACCTCCTGTATGAAGACAGGCTGTGAAAGTTGGGGCTGTTAAGCCTGGAGAAGAGAAGGCTGCTTGAAGACCTCCTAGCAGCCTTCCAGTATCTGAAGGGGAGCTATATGGATGCTGGGGAGGGACTCTTCATTAGGGACTGTAGTGATAGGACAAGGGGTAATGGGTTGAAACTTAAACAGCAGGGGTTTAGACTGGATATAAGGAAGAAATTCTTTACTGTGAGGGTGGTGAGGTACTGGAATGGGTTGCCCAGGGAGGTTGTGAATGCTCCATCCCTGGCCGTGTTCAAGGAAGGTTGGACGAAGCCTTGGGTGACACGGTTCAGTGTGAGGTCTCCCTACCCATGGCAGGGGAGTTGGAACTAGATGATCTTAAGGTCCTTTCCAACCCTAACTATTCTATTCTATGTTTCCAAGTATTAATGGTTAATGGCATCTTCTCAGCTTAAAGACAGAGGCCCTGTCTCCCTTTCTCCAAACCCTGCAAATCCATGAGTTTATGGTGCTCTGGATCACTTATGTTTTCTTCAGAACCAAAGAAGCAGTCTATCCCCACACATCAGCATATGATGCTTCCTTATGTCTTTTTTTATGTACTGTAGTCTGTGAATTTCAACAAAGGAAATGTAAGAATGCCAAAAAAAACACCCCAGGCTCTGGCTGTTTTCAGTGCACTGTGATCCCAAGAAGCCAGTTTGGAGCTGAGCTGTCAGACCACCATCCTGGATCAAACTCAATAGATAATCTTCCCATCCTAAGATTAGGCCCTCATACAACTGTCTCTTTTTTCTTCTTCCAAGTAACCCCTGCTTTGGTTTGTTTGCATCATGCATTTATGTTTTCCTAAACTGTGGCTCTGATTTCCCATAAGCATAAATGATGCTGACTGACCACCAAAGCCCTTCACATGTACCATTAAGGATGACTCTGAACTCCACTATGGCCCCTCATTTCTATTGCTGAGCATTTAATGCACACACTTCAATGAACATGTGATCCCAAATTGGATTTTTCTACAGATAAGTAGCTGGACACACTGTGCCACACTCACTGTTGGAAAGAAATGTTTAGCTTGCCATAATTACCTCAACCATCAGCCACAGTGCCTGATGAAAACCTTTCCATTATGTGACATCCCTGGAGGCATATTCCCCCTTCAGCCATGCAGGCATCTAAAGAACCTCAGGGAGCTGTACCATCAGTCTGCATGCTGATCTATGACAAATAAATGTTGCTCCAACAGTTTCTGTCAGTGCTGATTTACTTGCTTTGTTTCTTTTCTTGAGGTTTTAATAACAGTATTAAAAGTCTTTGCTCCCAGTGTATTTGACATTGTGCCATTGGTCCATTAGGATTTGGTTGAGTGTTGTGCATTATTTTTAATTTGCATTCACAGTGTGCTCTGTAATAGCTCACTCTGAATTCTAGCAACGGATGCTGTGAATTTGTATTAACAGCAGCGCTGATTTGTGCAATGCGTTGTAAAACTCTTTGCAAAAGAATACTTAGCGCTTCATGTCCTTTAGCATAGATCAGAGTTTCCAAACAACAGAGACCTTCTTAGCAAATTGTTCCTGGACTAATCATAATGGGAAGGATTTCATCTTGGATGGAAATCATTGACACAAGCTGCTGTTGATGCCAAAAGTTTACATGGCTTCAAAAAGCAATTAGACACAATTATGGAAGAAAAAAATCCCTGAAAGGTGACTAAACACACTGATAACTCTGACTCAGAAATTCCCTGAGCCCTTGGTTGCTGGAGGCTAAGAAAGGATCCTAGGGACAGATCACTGCACAGCTCTTCTCTAAGAGTTTACCATTAGGCACTGCCTGAAGAACACACTGTTCTAGTCTGACCTAATACGGCCTTTCTTATGGTGTCACGTTAAGAAGTCGTGCTGAGAGCACTTAGGAAGAGAGAACAGGGGAAAAAAAAACCCCACAAAATATCTCCCTTCAGGTTAACAACTTGCAAGTGTTAAGATTTTCAGCATTTAAATCCTCCTTTGTATCTAATTAGAATTCAGGTCCTCGTAACCCCCATCAGCTTCCTTAGGAAGAGCATACACACTGGACTGCACTATAATCATGGGCATTTCAGGGCCTGTGGTGCCCTTAATTGGCTGAAGCCTTGCACAGTGTCTGGCACAAAAGCACTGATTTACTGATTTGCTGTAGTCTGTTTACACAAACTGACCTCAAGTTTGTGTAAACTACAAGATGCATTTTTGGCAATGAGTGTTTTAAAATCTGCCCTGGGGTAGGGTCACAATTGCTAAGGAGGAAAAGCTGGTTACTCGGTTAAACTAACCAGAAGAATCCGGCAAAGCACAGAGAATACATTACTCTGACAAAATTATAGGCAGTTTACAACAGTGAAAAATCATTAATTTCGAGACAAGTCCTACCCTAAGTTTCACATCTTAGGAGATGCTCAGCACCATGAAGCTTTCTCCATATGCCTTGACCTTCTCTGGAGAGTGAACAGTGCCTCCTTAAAACAAGTGGTGACTGGCACACTCAATGGACATCCCGTAACTGGGGTAAGCAAACATACCTGTCCTAAAACAAAGTCAAAAACATTAAGGTAAGACTGAAAAAGCAGCAACAGCCACACAAGGTAATTATTTGGTTTGGACTTGATTATTCTTTTTTTTTTTTTAGTGGGGTACAGGAATGCACTGGGTTTTGTCATTTTTCTGTTGTGAAATGATCTGGACAATTTGATGTCCTGGAGCTTTGCAGACAGCACCTCAGTTCTTGCTGTTTGTCATCATTTAAACCATCTTGCTGAAAACTGTGGGTGGAAATAAATAAAAAAAAAATCCGTGAAATGCAATGAACCACTGACTTTCTCCCAGTTGAAAGACATGTGGTTTAGTTTTGTGGGATTGTTGGGTTTTTTCCCCCTTAGTTTTGTTTTTTCCCCCTTTTCTTTTTGCTAAATGCACTTACATTGATAACTACACTAAAAATACCCAAATAGTAGTCTTACACCACCTCCTCACTCTGGGCACTCTCGTGCTTTGCCACAATTCGGGACTCTACTTTCCCTGTATATCTTCAGCACCTTTCTCTTCTTCCTAATTATGCCAGTCCTCTCCCTTCCTATTTGCAATACCTAATATCCCTGTGACAGCCATTGCTGAGATGAGAAGGCAGCATTAGGAAAGCATTTAGTGAACATTAATTGCTTCTTAATATGATTTAGCTGCTGGAAATAAGAAGGCTAAGCTAGCTCCATGTGACCAGCAGCCCTACAGGCACTGCCACCAGACTCCATTGGAGATGCAATCCTATCAACCTGGGGGGCAGCAGCCATTTACAGATGACACCCAAGGCTACATTTTACTTTTCCAAATTAGCAGCTAAGTAGGGTTGTAGGAGCTCAGCAACAAAGTCATCCTGACACCACCTGGCTGATTAGTGATCTCTTCCTTCTGTGCGAGACAGCAATTATCAGTTCCCACTGACTTCAGAAGCTAATGGGAATCAGCAGCTGGGGGATGCTGCCAAGATGCACCAGCTTCCAGCTGTCAGGAGGAGGATGGGATGGGGCACAGTCTCACTGTACACTGTTCAGTCTCTGCCTTTTCCTGTGTGGCATCTTTGGCACCTGTGCCTTTGTCATGTTGACCCTCTGCATTATGCTATGTGACACTGTCACTTCAGCATGGCAACACGATGCAAGAGAAACTTGATCTTTCAATCCAGCATTCCTAAATTTGAATCCTGATTTACCATTGATTCTCATCTTGCCCTTTAGTTAGGTCACTTAATCTCTTTACTAAGTTGCTCTGCCAGGAAATTAAGTCTGGTAACACCTTAGAGATATTGTGACAATCAATCAATAAGTGTCTGTAAAGTTGCTGGTAAACAACAAGCACCAAGTGCCAAGGCCAATTTAAACAGATATAGTTTATAATCTTCCCATTTTCTTTGCAAGAACTTTAACACGACACAAAGATTAACCTTCCGATCTGGAAAAAAATATCTCTGCTGATATTATAGACTGGTGCTGGCAGCAGACCTCTAACTTGAAATACGATGTTCTTACTGACATCACTAAATTTCCCATGGATTAGCTGACAGTGATGCTTCAGAACTCATGGGAAAAGTGTACTGAAGACAGAAATAACAGCAAGGGGAAAAAAATAGTTTTCTGGACTGTAATTCCTCATCTTCTTCTATTCAGAGCTGAAATAGAATACCACCAGACTTCCCAAAATGAAAGATTTATTATTTTACATTAAGTATTTAATGGGTGTTATGAAATAGTTGATAATATCTACTAACACAAGAAGGAGCTTTCACATTTTACAGAAGGAACAGTGCAATTGAAATTTCTAGTATCTGCTACCTAGCAAATACATACATACCTTGAAAAGCATCACTGTTGGCCCCTACATGTTCATATATGATGTCAGCTGGATTTATAGGATAGGCCTGAAGCTGAAGTAAGTTTTTTTTTGGAAATGGTGATGAAACACCTTCATGTTCAAAACATCTAGGATTCATGATAACCTCAAAACAGCAAACTTTGGGACTTCCAAAGTCTTATCTCTGGCTTTGATTCTTGATTAACAACTAAGTACTTGAAAGCCAAGAGGGCAACTGAGCTGTGCTCAGGGGGACTGTCACCGAGCCCATCCAATACCTGCCATCCCACAGTGACACCAGCCCGCAGTGGCTTCTAGCTCCCTCCCACCAGCACCCACAGCACTGCTAAGCAGTGAAGTAACAAATGCCCTAAAAAATAATTGGGCATTTCCTGGCATGCCCAATCACAGCTGGTGCTGTGCTGCTCCTCTAATGCACCAGAGGCATGCTGCTTCCCATCCTCCTTTCTAACCACTTACCAGTCATGATATCAAGTCCCTCGTTACTTCATTTATAGAGCTGCAGCAGTGCTCTTACTTTGTGGCCTTCCAGCCCTTGTTTGAGAGCATAAGAGGAGCAGCCCCAGGGCTTAAGAGAACGCTTGCAGACAGAGAAAATAGAAAGGATATTAAAGAATCTGCAAAAACAAGGTGTCAGCTGGCTACAACTGAAAGGCTGTTATCAAGTATAGCATCTCTACTACCTTCTCTGTTACTAAAGGGGGCTTAATGGCACGTTGTCACCTTACTAGGTTTCTCATAGCACTAGGCGGCCTTGTGAAAACACCATTAAATACACTACTAGGTAAAAAAGATGCAGGAATATTTACTTACTAAACCCACTGCAAGAGCATTCTATAAAAACCCAAATAACTCACTGGGTGTTATTTGTAGAGACCTACTAAAGCTGCAGCGACCCAACTGCACCAGCCACAGGGCAGGGTAGGCACCCCAGGAACCTGCCCCAGCTACAGCAGTTTGGCGAGAAACCCTACCCCTTCTCCCGACCCGACCCGACCCGCCCGTGCCCCTCAGCGCGACCGCCCCAGCGGGCAGGGCCCCAGCAGCGGCCTCGATGGGAGGGAAGGCGGCGGCCGGGGAGGGGGGGCTGTGAGCGGCGGCGCAGGGCTGCGGGCGAGGGGCGGAGCAGAAAGACCCTGTGTCTGCCATGGCCGCCTCCCACTCCCCGCAGCCTCCCTTAAATACTATGGGGCGGCCGTAGCTGTGGTGGGCGCTGTTGCCGAGCGCACCATGCGGGCTGTCATCGCCTTGGCCGCCGCGCTGGGCAGCCTGCTGCTTGGCGGCTGCCTCCTGCGGCTGGGCGGACAGCAGCCCCTCCGCGCCAGGTAGGGTGGCTGGGGGTCCTCTCCCGTGGCGGTGGGGCTGCAGGGCGGGAGAGCCTGGCGCCGGCTGGGGAGGCAGGAGCGGGACGTGGTGAGCTCCTCTCTGGGAGAGGGACGCGGCGGAGCCTGGTGCTGTGGCCGCCCGGCGCAGGCTGGGCTCGGCGCGGTTGTTCGCGGCGTGTGGAAGGGTTGGCGGGGAGGAGACCGGCGCCGCTCCCGTCTGGTGCTGTTTAATCACTGCTTTTGACAACTTTGTGTTCCTGTCTTGCTTGCCAGGGGCTGGGAGCAGGACGCGGGGATAGCTGCTGTCACGCCGAAAGTGGTGCGAGCCCTCAGGCCGCCCCTAACGCCCCTTCCGTGGACCGAGAACAGGTACGGGCTGACCGCCACCAGCCGCTGGTAGCGGGGTCCGTGAAAAAGGGTCCGCAGAGGCAGAACCCTGCCTGCGGTCCGACTCGTCCTGCCTTTTGTGTTGACGGCTTGATCAGGGAGAGTGTTAGAGACTTACAAGGCTCAGAAAATGTAAATTCACTCAAACTGCAGTAAATTATTTGCTCATAGGCACTTTTAGTGACAGGTTTCACTCCAGTGCTGGTTTTGAGCCCAATAAAATGTTGCATTTAGCAGTTTTGTTAACATACGATGCAAAAAGTGCCTGCTGTATGTCATCTTCCAGGTATCTTTTGTTACTCTTTCCAGGAAGGTGGAGCTGGAGCTGTATAATACTGTTACTGTTTCTGTAATGAGTACTTAGTTAAAAATGCCCATTTCTCTTAAAATCGGTAGGATGAAGGTGAAACAAATGAAACCTTTTTCATGTTGTGGAGCATCTTTGTGGGAGCCCTTCCACTTGATTCAATGCCTCGGTCTTAGATCAGTGTTGATCTTTGCTTTACTGCCTCTTATTTTATACTGTGAAGTTAAATATGAAAATAGTTGTTAGAATTAGCTATGAAACAAGTTATGTCTCACGTGCAGGCTTCACTATAATGACTGTGTTTTCATGCTCTTGATTCTTCACACACCGTAGGAAAACTAGCAGTGCAGAAGATGGTGGTGTAATCCTCACATGAGATATTACTATGTAAGAAGTAGCTTGCAAATGTTTTTGCTATTCTTTTACTTTATATGGCTTCATTAACATTGCAGTTTCAGTGCTTATCATATGTTTTCAACTATATCATATGTTGATACAAATTATGGGTAAAACCACATGATAAAAATTAGATGTAACTTAGGAACTGTGATGTCCTGAAGTCAATGGTGAGCCTTACCTGATGCTGCCATCTCACCCGATCTAGCTGAATTTGAGGTTGAAACAACATTGCTTTCCCTAAATGAATGCAAGTGTCATTAGTTTTAGGAACCATTGCAGTGTACCCTAACAATAGGTTTCTTACGTGTTTCCAGTGAGACACCCTTGTGCTCCCGGCCTCAAAATGTAGAACTTCCACAAGCTGTAAGTTTATGTCTTTCAAAATTAGACTGAAACAAAAGGAACAGGAACATGTGCAGAATTCTGACTGCTGTTACTTGCTCCGAGGCTGCTTCTCTTTCCTGTGAGCATTTTTTCCCTTTCTACCTCTATTTTCCACTCCTTACAATTTATTTGGTTTGTGGTATGTACCGTGTTCTGCTTTGGGTTTTGTAGCTGTCACTCCATTCTCCTCTCAACCCTGTTTTGTGTTATCTCTGTGGTTTTCCTGTGCCCCATCTTCTACGACCCTTCCTTTTCCCTGCTTGTTTCTGAGCTGCAGTCTCCTTCCACTCAGCTCTGTGTGCTAAACCATGGAGTCAAACTAACTGAAAATGCTGGCAGAAAGCATTTTGGAGAGCAGTCTAGCTGCTTTCCATCTGCTGTTTAGTACACTCACAACTGGAGCAAAGAAAGGGTAAACAACACATACTGAAGTGGGCTGAAAATCCATGGCATGTATGGGTCAGTTTTTACTCTCTGTAATAAGTGAGCATGAGATTTTAAATACATATTTTTTCTTTAATTTACTTGGGGGATTTAGGCACCAATTTAGAGCTAGTTTTGATCAACCTGAAATTGTATTTCTTTGTGATTATGTGACTGCAAAAGTGTGGCAAGTAAATTGCTCACCAATAAAAGTTTCATTTCATTCCATTCCATCTCCTGTAACTGTAGTGTCTTTAGAAGGGTGGCTTGCTGGCTGAATCCAAGAGAGGATGTTCTTTCTCACCCTAGTGGCTATGCTCAGTAAGCCAGCCTGACAGGAGTTCATGGTGCATGTTTGGTGTATGAGGAAGGAGAGTGAGCTGCTGAACTGACCAGGAGCTGCTACTTAATCCAGAGAGCAGCTGGACTGGGTGGGGAGCCATGCTGAAGGGGTTTGATCCAGGCAGCAGCTGGACTGGGCCTGGCTTAGGGCCATGCTGGAGAGCTTTGATCCAGAAAGCATCTGGACTCATTCAGGAGATTCAAACCCATCCCTCAGTGATGGAGATGAATGGTCTGGTGAATAGGAATTAGATTCCAGTTTGCAGTGGAGTTTTGCTGCAGTTTTCATAAGTATAGCAAAAGCAAAGAAGAGGCCCTTGTTGAAACAGGTTGTACAGGGGTTAGTGAATTTTTGAATCAGATCAGGCTATGTGTGTATGTTGATGCATAAAACTAGGACAATCTCTTGATGCAAGTATGGTTCTCCTACAGTATCCCAATAGTTTGATTAGCATTGCTGTGTTGCTGACACCAATGTCCTTTCCTGCGTCAGAGTAAGAGGATGTGCATGGATGTTTGATTAGATTCTGATCTCTTCAGCAGTTTGATGCGTTTTTCTGGACAGCTTAGATTTTCTCACCAAATTCAGTGGAAAAGGAAAAAAAAAAGGGCACTACCCTTCTTTAACTGTAAGTAATCTAGACAATCTTCAGAATTGCAAGCTAATCTTTCTTCTTATGATTTCCTGTGCTGTTGGAGGCATATTTGTAACCAGACATCTCCTGAAGAATCTCCAAAGCCCTATTATTCTTTAGGCTTGCAATATTGAAAGTTAATCTGTTCTTTTACTTTGAGTAATTCTTCTAAAAGGATGAAACTGAAGGATGAAAGAATGAAAAACGGGATTGGTTCAGACTGTCACAGACATTTAGGCAGCTGTCGTGCACAGCAATGTTTAATTAGATAGTGACCAGCCACCTAAAGTTCTCTGAAGGTCTGTGTCTTAGTAAATGACCTTGAAGATGTGGCTTGTCTCTTGCAGGACAATTCTTACCACTTTTTCTTGTTAAGGGTTAGATCCCTTGAACAATGTGACTGCCTCTGGAGTGTAACTTCCATGTTCTCTTGTGGGTTTACTTCGCAGCCTGCAGTGCCTGTTAGTAGGGCTTCTTCCTAAAAGAAAAAAAAGGCCAGTGTTAGTAAGATTTCTCTAGTAGCTCCCAGATTTATTCATGGAACCAGTAGCATTCACACCGCAATACCATGGTTCTCTGGAAAATCCTCATGTCACTGCCTCATAGTATCTTCTCAGTTTTTAAGCTGTAACTGGAAGTACAGCTTAAACTTGCTCAAGCCAACAGTACAACCAAAAGAAGTAGTCTTGCGCTTGTCCCACCTTTAGAGCATTTGTCCTCCCCTCACAGCTGTGTTTTTGCTGTAATATTTGTTTGTGTAGTCACAGCATTAACAGCAAAATAGAGGGCTCAGTATTGCTCGTGCTTATCAGAGAAGGTGATAGCAGTAAGAGTAATTAGGTAGTCTTTGTTATGAGGCCTAGGGTGTACTTTGTTCAGCTTGTGCAGAAATTCTAGCTTGTTTTGTACTGTCCAAAGATATACAGCAGATAAATAATGCCAGCTCCTACAAAGGAAGTGAAAACAGTTTTCTCAAGCACTATTTCAATATACTTTGTATACAAGTAATAACATGGCAGCAGTATACCCTGAAGAACTGAACATCACTACTGTTATTCTGTTAGTGTCACCAATTTTAAGGCATTTACTTACTATTTCCCGAACTTACACTCCTCCTTTGCAGGTCCAAGGCAAGCACAGTGTAGAGACCGTTGGGGTAATTGAACAGTGGGAGGAAGTGATTGAGGAGCTATGAGTAAACAAGTTAGTATTAATATAGCATTTTACATAGTATTTGTTTCTCCAGTTCCTCTCTCAGCAGCAGATCTTTATGCAGGCCTAGGGAATAAACAACTATACTTAATTAACTATGCTACAGAGACCTGTACATTCTGTCTCCTGTCAAAATACTGCATTCTGGCAGTCAGAAAGTGAAGAGACAGATTTACCACAATTATGAACAGTAGCTTAGTATACTGTAGCATAATTTGCTAGAGCTTGGATTAGTCAGTACTGGTGCCCACTTCACTATTGTTACCCTTTTCAATATTCTTTCCCTTTATTCCCGAGTGATGCATGTAGATGTTTTTTAAGAGTGCAGTTCAAACACGGGCCTTATGTATTAGTTCTGTCTAAATGAATAGGTGTTCAACTGAAAGCTGCTGCCAGGACACATTTATGTTTTGACAGTGGTGAAAGGTTTCGCAGCCTTCTTCTGTTTACTTGGTCCAAGTGAAACTGCTCTGTCATTCTGTCTCTTGCATACTGTTGTAACATCTTTTTAGTGTAAGTACCTGTTCACTTTACCCACCACAAGACTGCATGTTGCTTGTCATGTTACCTGTCATAGGATTTATGGATTTTAGAAGTAAAAATTGTCTGATGTGTAACTCTGAATGCACTGGAAGGTCTTCCTTCAAAATGCAGCTTGTCTTAAATACCTGATTTAGCATTCCTTAAATAAGCAAAACCTCCGTGGGAACTTGAACAAGGACAGCAGAATCAGTCTCTTTCACAGTTACTGTGATTAATGTTACAAGACAAACGCTTACTTCTGTGGTTTGATAAAGCCATTTTAATAGTCTATTTCACCAAGCATTTAAATTGTGTATTGCCTTGTTAATCAAGGTGTTTTGAACCTTAAAAATGTCACTATATTCTTATCATCTGATTAATTTGAAATAGTGTCAGAGACAGCACTTTAGAACACCCTTCCTAGGAAAGTATGGGTTATGGGTTTTTAGCGGTATTCAATAGACTATGAGATTCAAACATAAATTAGTTTCTTCAAGGGAGAGACTTAGACAGAAGGTGTTCACAGTGTGGATAGTGGTGTTCAGCACCACTTTGCTAGAAGGATATAAATGGGCAATTTTGCATGCAGAAGTTACCCTTTTTTTAGCTGGAGATGCTCAGCTGGAGCAGGGATCAGAGGTCCTGTGCTGCTACAGGCAGACAAGAACAGAAAGCTACAGGAAAAGTGCAACAACTGCTTTTGGTGGGCATGAAGTGAATGGAGTCAATGAGTGAGATTTTTCCATGTGTTCAGTGTGGACTTAACTCTTGCTGAAATTAGGGGTGAAATTCTTTCTGCCTTTAGTGCTGTCAGACCATCCAGTTCTGAACTCTTTTGAAAATCTCACCCTGCATTCTTTGAGTTGTTTCCAGCTGCTTTTGTGGGAATTCTGGAGGATTGGCCTTTCAGTCCTGGGCATGTCTTTATGTTACAGTATAATTCACAGCACTTGATGTTATTTTTCCATTTTTACCTGTCCCTGTCCCCCCCCTTCATACTTTTTTCATTTGTCTTCTGTCTATCCATTTTCCTACTCTGGAAACTGTTTGGGGTTTAGTTTGGTTTTGTTTTCAAAGAGCTTTCCTTAGCTTTCCTTTCCCTCCCTACATTAGTGTTCCCCCAGTGTACCTGTCCGTTTGGTGATTCCTTGCACTAAGGCTCCCTAAAGTCTCGGGGCTGCATGCTACAGGTATAGCAAAAGGGGCCATGTAGCTCCTTTATTTCTTATTCTAAGGGTGGGTGCAATAGTTGTCTTAAAGAATTTTGCAGTTAAAGGAACTGTCATCTTCCTAAGAGCAAGATATAGAATAACGACTTGCTGATAAATATGGCACATGGTCTTAATCTACTGTGGATTTATTAAAGTACAGATGGTGTACTTTCAGAGTTCCTAGAATTACCATAGGAAGTATGTGGTCCTCAAGCTGTTTGTATATGATTAAAAAAAAACACCCTGTTTTTAAGATTCTGGCCAGTGATGTTGGCTTTGAGAACATCAAAACCCTAAGGGAAACGCAGCAGAAAAGTCACTGTTCTGTCAGTTTTATGAGTTCAAGACAACAGGATATAACAAGGTTTCCACTTCAAGTTCTCATCAAGAGTTTGTAAAATTAGTTGAATTTAGCCTGATATCTGCGTTTTTGGGCATGTTATCTGATTTCATTGCAGAAATCTGATTTCATTCTAAGTACTGAACAAAGACTGTCATGCACTAGGTCAGGTAAATTCATTTAGTGATAAATGTTGGCTAGCATAATTGTCATAAGTGTTCAGAAATCTAATCTCAGCCTGATGTCTGCACAACTGTAATGAATAATGCAGTGGAAGTCTGGACTGCCCCCTGCACACCCCTTTTCTCTGCATGCAGAAATCTTTCACTCATGAGAAGGGGCTACTCTGACAGTGAAACAGAAATTCAGAAGTTTAACTTCTACTCGAATGAGTCATTGCTTTGCATGTCTTGCAAATAATTTGTTTTGGTTTTGTGTCCTTTTGCACCATATAAATAGAGTGTTGAGTAAATTTTGTGTGGAAAAAGCTGCACAAGCAGCATTTTGCTGATCTATCTTGTGCCTGCGTTGTATAGATAAAGAACTTAGATTAAAGTTCATGTTTGGTTTTCCCCACAGCTGTGCCATTTTCACCAATCTACTTGTCATGGAAAGGGAAGACTCCTTATTCCTTTTTTTATTCCCTTGATTGCTGTAAAAGTGATTGGCAGGATATAATGATGAAACGGAGCAGGAATTTATTTTGATCGTTCTTTATCTGACTTCTTCCTTTTTGAAATTTTCAAGTCTTGAAAATGTGTGCATAAAAAGCAATGCATATTAAAAAACAGAGGCAACTTCCTTCAGTTGATCTTAGTGCTATGAATTTAAAAAGACCAAAAGGCTGTTGAGTAAAGCTTATATTTGGTTGAGAGAATATTTATTCACTGCCCCAGTGATCTCAGGACATAAATTAGTAGTAAGCTGTAAGGACCTTGTAATGATTCTCTGTACGGTGTTGAAACCTGCATGTGAAATAACATTGGTTGCCTGAGGATGCTGCAAACGTACCTCTCAGTGATCTGATCAAACCTAACCTCCTGATCTTCCTGGCGGCTTCATGTGTTAAAGGAGCTTCTTGGTTTTTAGTTATAATGAAAAACTCGCAGCAGTAACGTGCACTTGGCTTATGATATCAACAATTCTCTTTTTTTTCAAGGTGCTGCTTATGCAGCTAAGCTTTGCCTGTAGCCATTTCCCTTACTTTAAGTTGCAGCTGCAGACAAATCATTTGAGTTTACTGAGTTAAGGAAGCAAGAGGAAGGAAACATGATCTAGTGCTAACTAAATCAGTTTGGGAACTGGTGTTAGGTTGTTTAGTGAAAGGGCCCACTCGGTTCTTCTGCGTAGACAGAACTATTTAGACCCAGCTGCAATAAACCTGTGTTCATTCATAAATGGTGTAAGCAGAATATTTGCTGACACTTGCTATGTAAGATCTGCAGAATTGTTTGCTCTGAACTGTGTGCTCTGAGAGCCTTCTGTCCTCACGTTTATATGTCATTTCTTGAAAAGGAATTCGATGAGGAGCTGTACGCAAGACCAGCAAAGAAGCTCTTGGTAGGTAGTGCCAACTGTTGCTACTATTGCAGTCACCGCAGGACTGAAAGGACAGAGGTTTACATTGTGTTGTCTTACCGTTACCCTCAACAAGGAGCATACAGACTGCTTGCTTCCTTAGGGCACTGAATGCATACTTGGAAGAAGATCTTTATGGTGGAAATAGAGGGAGAGAGCTTCTGCAGCCTGTATTTTGGATTAATTGCTCCTATGGAGTGACTAATTCATTAAAAAATTCATGGGTGATGGAAAGAGAAGGACAGGTGCTTTGTTCCTTTTCATCCCCTGTCATAGCTATGAGCATGCCACTCAGTTCAGTAGCAAAATTAACAAGCATTTATCCTGTTCTGTCTTCTTCAGTCAGCCTTTTTCTTATTTGAATTATTTGTTAGTTATTTTAAGAAGAGAAGGCTCAAGAGGGACCTTACCAATACCTGAAGGGAGGTGCAAAGAGGATGGAGCCACATTGTTCTCAGTGGTGGCCAGTGACAGGACCAGAGGCAATGTTCACAAACTGAAACACAGGAGTTTCCCTCTGAACATCAGGGAGGACTATTTCATTGTGAGGGTGCCTGAGCACTGGCACAGGTTGCCCAGGGAGGTTGTGGAGTCTCCATCCATGGAGACACTCAAACACCATCTGGAGATGGTTGTGGGAAACTGGCTCTAGGTGCCCCTGGTTGAGAAGCAGGTTGGACCCAATGACCTCCAGAAGTGCTTCCCAACCTCAGCCACTCTGTGATTCTGTGACTTGAAATGGCATCCTTCCCAACTAAACTCCAAAATCAGCTTACCAGAAATCTTGTTAAGTGGTCAGCATGTTTTAACAGGTGAAGGAATTGAGTTTTGGTCCTTGTTAGTAAAAGGAATCATGGTTCAGCAGCACAGCGCATTGTGTACAAAGCAGGAAGACCCTTTCTCTTTGTGTACGAGTGCCTCTGTACAGAGATGGCTTGGTTGTTCTGTGTTGCTAAGAACAGCACAGGTTCTGTTCACTGCTGCAGCTCACACCCAGGAGTGAATGACACAGCATCTGTCTTCAGTATTTCTGTTTCTGGTTTGGACAAATAGGTTGCAATATTCAAGTGGTCTGTAAGTAGTGAATCAGTAGAAAGAGCCCAAAAGGAAAGTTGAGGGGAGGAAGAGGGAAGGGTGAAGAGGAGCAAGGAAAATAAAAAAGCTGAAGGAAAACGAACTTCACAATGACAGCACACACAGCAGAAGGCTGGTGATAGACGAGGGTGATTGTATGAGACTGAACCTAGATACAGGGTGAACTGAAGTGAATGGAATAAGACACTGGTATCTTGGTCATTCACTAATTTCCAGCTCAATCTTCTACTAGGGCTACCAGGGCAAGGGGACCACACAGAAGCTTGGCAAAAATAAGACAACAGGATTTAAAGATCACTGTCTGGCACTTGCCTTGGCTCATTTTACAAATGTTTATCCTCACTGTGTAAATAAAGAATAAGCAAGGGAGGAAGTATTAAGCTCAAGAACTTAAGGTCCAAGTAGAAAGATCCACTTCACCTGTGGTGTTTCCTGTATATATTATATTGGCTTTGAATATTGCATTTCATCAACAACTTTAGGAAATTGCATCTGCTAAATATTTTACTGGTGAATATTTTAAATATCTGCAGAACATAATCTTCCAGAGGCTTCCCGTTTCATTTATCTTTCTAATTACATTTTCTGATTACAGTGTGAAGCAGAAAATATAATTCAGACTATGAAATAGTGTTACTTTAAAGAATCAAACATTTTTTAGTCACTAGCAGCAAACTCCCCTTTTATACAAGAGCTTCACAATAAGTCAGTAAGATTTCTTTGGTAATGTTTTCAGCTAAATCAATGGTTATTAATCATATTGGTATAGCAAAAAAACCCGTGACAGCATTGTCAGAGTATGTTCTGTCTTGTAAAGTTTGTTGTTTTCTTGTCTCTCCCGTCCCCACCCCCCCAACAGAACAGCTGTTAATAAAAATGGAGTTTACCAGTTTGAACAGGCTTCAAGATGTAAGGCAATTCAGGACAACATTTTGTCATCATCTACTAAGAAGAAAAGGTAGGTGTTTGCTGTGCTTTCTGCTTTGTTTGTTTTAAGTAGGAGGGTAGAAGACTGTCCTCTTTCACATAATTCTTGGTTATATTAATGTGGAGCTATATGACAGAAAACTGAAATTATTTAACTAATGTTTGCCTGCATTTTTTCTTTCACATGAATTAGATTTAGTCAAGGTTGGATTTTATTTTTCTCATTTTCACAATATAAGCAAAATTCTCCTTGCCAGTTAGCAACATTTTATTCCAAGATATTCACAAAAAGGCTGTACAGAATCTGTGAGGTATAATTTAATTCTTGAGTGTCTTTTTCCTGATTGGTGAACACTCTTGCTATGAGCAACCTCAGTTAATAGATTCTTTTCAGCGTATTCACTAGAGTAGGTATGGAAATGTACTAGTATAAAAGCTTGCTAATTAATTTTACTCATAATGAATGGTTCACAGGAAAAAAAGTACTCAATTTTGGATACATTGAAAAAAAATCCCAAATTAATTTTGGATTTTAACCTTCTGTTCTGCCTTTTCCCGACATGGAAAAAAGATCATTGATATCAGGAGAAGCAGCACATTGCTTTTGACATGTAACATTTTGCCTCTGTGGATGCACCAGTAAACAAAACATTGTAAATGAGAAAGGCTTCCCATTAAGACTGGGTTCTAGCTTAAAATTAATTATTTTACATGATTACTTTAAAATTGGAAGATTGACAGCTTCTCCTTCCCCCCCCCCCCCCCCCAGTTTGTGGAGAAATGGAATGAGAAAAAAAAGCTCTGCTGGAAATAATGATGTGCCTTTCCCTGTTCAAAGGACTGGAGATGTCAAATTTTATCTCAGCATAAAAGCAACATTAAATCACGATTTTAAAACTTCTCCTGTCTTTTCTGCCCCCTCCTTTTGCCTGTTTTTAAGTCACCATATTTTCAGCATTCTGTCTTTACTCTCTTAATTATTTTTTTTTCTCCTCTGTAACCTTTCCTCCCACCAACATTCCACCTCATCAGCAGCACTGTCATTGAAGTTTTTACTCTTTTGAAAGGTGTTAGACTACTGTTACTGATGTGCTGCTGGTGAGAGCCAAAACAGAGACTAGCAGAGGTCAAAGAATACAGTTGACTTCAAAATTCAGTGATTAATGGCAAGAGGGACAATCAGTCACAGTAGTGCCTCCAAAATCCAGCTATGGCAATATAAATGCTGTTATTTATTCCATGTGGTACAAAATTGTACAGGCTGCAGCAATGCAGATGAGCTCTTCTTACCTAGAACGTTTTGGAGCTGAGACTGTAGGAGAAACTCTACAAAGTGTGAGACCTCTATTCTGTGGCCAAAGGGAAAGGAGCCTGCAGCATTTAACAAGGCAGAAGATGCACTAGGCAGGTAGGGAGAGAAACATTCTTGGAACAAATAAGCAAGGGGTTGCTTTGTGCCATTAATATTGCAACTCATTGCCTTTCAGTGAGAGGAGCTTCAGGGATCTGTGCTGCTTTTTTAAGTTGTGACCCACAGGCATGGTATATAAATGCTTTAGATTGCAGTTCTAGACTTTCAGGGACAGTCTGGATACTCCTTCCTCCTAAGTTGGCAGAAAGGGAAAAAATAACTAGCTTAAAGGATGTCAAATGATTTGATAGTAAAAAATGCAATATAAGTGGGAAGTTGTTATTATTAAAGCAGGTATGTGCTGGTGGTGATAAAGAGCCTGAAATGCCGAGTTTTGCTGGCAATTTTCCATTTTTATTCTAGAGCAAGCCCTGTGCATGCTCTCCTGAGGGCTTTAAAAACTAATAGCTGTTTTGGTACTATTAAAGTGTCCAAAGGCAAAAGGGACCCTCCTTTTCTCTTGTGTTTCCTGTAGTTATTTCTCTTTTTATTTGCTTCTTTCTTGAACATGAGCTGCCAAGTAGGAATATCTCATTTTGCTGCTCACTCCTGCTGCTCAATTTTCCTTCTAATTCAAATAGCTATTTCTTCTCTCTCCTACCCCTCCCTCTATTCCCCAGTAGTTGTTTAGTTTTAGAAAGTAACCAGTCAGGCTGCATCTGTCTTCCTGTTCTGACATTTTACCTACTGTCTCCCTACTTTCTAAACACTTCTGTCCTTGCTGTTGTCCTTTAGGTATCTGCCAGAAATTAGAAGGTACTTACACTTCGTCAGTGCCTCAACTGTGCATAATGATTCTACCTTAGCCTCTGCAGTTAACATAGAAGGTCACTATGTACCTGACAAGTACTATAGACAAAAACCCCTTCCAGGTGTTATTTGTCAGCAAGGCTCTTACAATATGAATTTCCTACCACAGCAAGTTATTATAATGGCTGTGATGCAAGTGGTAGACAAAACCAAAACAAAATGTGTTTCATTCACTATTCTCAGCACTGTAATTGTTGTCTTGTCCATGTATTTTCATAGTTCAATGTACTTGAGCTTTTTAATCTTAGTAATAAAGCCCTTTTAGCATCAGTGAATAAGTTCTGTAAGCACCTGGGTGCCAGAGGAAATACAGGTATTGTTCCAGCCCTTTAAAATGGAACAGTAGAGAAGAGGATTGTCTGGGTTACAGCAGAGCCATGAAATGATACCCTGATGGCCTTCTGGACTGTTTTCGATTGGAGAAATGAGCCCCCAAGGCTCCCTTAAAGCAGGAATGCTAAAATAGGCTTTCTGAGAGGAAAACAAAGCTTTCTGGGCTGTAAACCCAGCTGCAGCAAATCCCAGAGCTTCACCCTGACTCTTTAAAAAATTAATCAATGGGAATATTGTCTGTGTTACAGTAGAGCTCATTGCATGGAAGCCTTGTATTGGTGTGAGCAGATGTGGTGGCTGCCTTGCAGTCCTGTTGAGGCTGGGAGCTGTCCACTGTCCCCTAACACATGCTGCTGGGATGTCTCTGCCAGCACTGGCAAAGATGAGTTCTGACAGTCCATCATGCCTTTGTAAGTCACAAAAGGAGCAAAACTGGATGTGTAGGGTGAGCAGAGCTGGTGGTCTGCATTTTAAAAACCTTCATGTGATGCTTTTCTGGGTGAGCTGCTGAGCTTAGAAACCTCTTGCTGAGCAAGAGTGATTCCATCCAGTAGATAGTAGTGGAAAGGTAGCAATGTTCTTGCATTGTAATAGGTGTGTTTACCATAGCTGCAGCTTCTGTTACATGTATAGGAAGGTCCTTACAGTTTCTGACAGTGAGTGCCTGTGTTTCTCACGAAGCCTCAGAACAAGCGTTATGGGTGATGCTTTGATTTTTCTCCTTACCAAATGTTTCCCTGTAAGTTGCTAATAACTTGTCAGCGCATGCAATTTCTTTCTGAGCTGATGGTAATTTTTCTTTTCATTTCTGAGTCTGATCTTCATCTTATCAATGTCTTCAGGGTGGAATTTGCTTTTTCTGTATTTTTTTTTCCTCCTGGATAATTATAGTCTAAGTAACTCTTCATGCTCTGTTATCCTATTAATTTTTGGAATTTATCCAGAAGTCCCAGCATCTAAGAGTTATTTATCATTTAGCCTTAAGAAATAAAAAGAGATAAGTAATTAAATACTAGTGTAAGCTATTTTGGTCCTGTGCTTTTATCCCATCTTCCCCCACACATGCACTCCCTTCCTGCCCTGTGCTGGTACTAACACTTCCCTGACTCCATGGTGAGCCAATTTAGGTAGCAGCTTCAGCAAGAAAGCAGTTGCATTTTCTCTGGCTGCAGTTCCAAGGCTGCTAATACAACATACCAGCATGCAGCTGCCAAAATAGGAAGGCCTTGTTCCTGGTTTCTCTGCTCCCATCACTTCTTGCTTATAGTAGCAGTGTTCTTCAGTGGTATCTTTCCAGATCTCATTTAACACGCTAAATAAAATGTATTTCCTTTTTTTCTTTTTTTACCTTCTGAGTTTGTTGATGTTGGTGGTTTTTTTGGCATGGTAGTAACTTAGTGTCCTATAAAGGCATTTGACAAGTGTAAAAGCTGGTAGAAAGAAAACCAAGGTGGAGTCAAGTGAGTACCAGCAGTGAGTGGCACAGGGGAGACAACAGATTCAGAGTTGGACTGGAAGGACAAAGCATGTGCTGCACTAGGTCAGATCAATTACAGCTGCAATTAAACTAGTTTTGCTCTTCTCTCACTTCTGCCTGTTCATTCCTTCTGTCTGAGCAGAGCGGAAGCCCGGTTAAGATCAGTTTACTCCCAGTCATATAGTTCTGTTAAGAGTCTGCTAAGTCTGGAGAATGAAAATCATACATGTCACAGGAGCAAACTTGAGGCAAAGACCAGTTCTAATTTCATATTCCTCTTAATAATTTCATTTCTTTTTCCATGTAGAAACAGGACATGATTTTACTCAGGGGTAGGTAAACAAGTTGCCTTTAGCAGCTGCAGTAATTTTATGAAGCAAACAAAAAAAGAGATCTGTTCTTTCAAATGTTTTCCATAAAGCTGTGGTACTAAAAGCATGTTGAGCACAGACAGAGAAGGAAGCTTTTG
Organism: Melopsittacus undulatus; assembly: GCF_012275295.1. NCBI lineage: Eukaryota > Metazoa > Chordata > Aves > Psittaciformes > Psittaculidae > Melopsittacus > Melopsittacus undulatus. Next base: position 118,514,527 of record NC_047527.1, read on the forward strand.
GGTTGACCTCTCCTGCTGCAAGCCCCCCCCCCCCCCCAGCCTTTTTAATATTCCTCTTAGCAATTCTTATGCTGCATTTAAAAACCAGTGAGGTTTCTTGCCATCCCTAACTCTTGTAAAACTGTTCAAAATACTCACTTGTGAGGTCCAGCTTAAATAAACTCATGTTCATTTGGTTTTGGGCCAGCACTAAGCCATTTTTGCTAACATAATAGAAAGTAGATCTTTTCTGGAGAGGTGAGTCCCACAGACTCAGTAGTCATTGCATCCATGTCATCTCTTCTTCCCATTCCCCAAGTCCTTTTCAAAACTATGTTAGGAAGCAGGGACAAATGGAAGAAGTAATAACATTGAACCTACAGGGGAAGAAATGTCTCCCTTCTTTTAACTTACGTGGTCTGAATTATTAAACATATGGACAAATATGAATCTCTTGAAAGGGTTTAAAGGGAAGTGAAAGCTCTTTAGTTACATGTAACAATGTAACCGAAGTCCTGGTTGTTGTAAAACAATAGATTGTTTTGTTTAAGAGATAATTTGAAGGAAATTTACATCTGTAAATAGAGGTCTGTGTTCTTAGATGATTGGACTGGGCTTTAGGGAGTCTATAAGGTAAATGGAGGAAAAGGCATAAGAAGTGTCATGTTTTATCTTGGCTTGCAAGAGCCACATTTCAAAACGTTTTTGAAGTCTTGAAACACCAAGTGTAAGAGGGTTTTTTGAATTATTTTGAACTTCTGCACTTGAAATGATTGCAAATAACTTGAGGTATTAATGATCAAATATTGAAGTTTGAAACCAGCATACTTTGGAAAGTTTCTGAACAGAAAAGTACATTAGGGCATCACTATTAAGAAGAGATGTTTAATAGGTCGCTTTAATTAAATGAGGATAGTACTGTTGCGAATTACAAAAATAAAATGGGTCATAGAGTTCTAAAAGCAACCTATTATATATGCACTGTGCACATTATTATTAATACATTCATCATTTGAATGTTTTGGAGGCTGTTTCTAAATATACATACAGCTATAGTCTAGCATTTGATGTTGTTGCTGTTGCCTTTTTTAGATATACAGAAGACTATTATCTTCACATCGTCACAAAACTGCAGAACTGCAGCTGGATAAAGAGACCGGAAGAATCTATGAAATTCAGGTAATTTTCATTGTCTCACTTAGAAAAACAGTTTACCTTAGATTTGTAAAACAAGCCATAATTTTAAATCTTCCCTTCTGAAAACATAATTCTGTGTTGCTTTTAGAATGCATTTGTAGCTATACGCTTCTATTAACCTTTTGCTGTTGAGGCTCTTCTTGTTTGTTTGAATTGAACTGTGCAAACTGAGTAGGATAAACCTATGCAAATGAAGCAATTTCACCCACCTCCACTGTAATGAATAGTTAACTAACTTGGGTAGAATGGATTAAAATATTCCTAACACAAAGCCTACAATATTTAAAAAAAAATCAGTAATGTGATTTTGTCCATCTGAGCTGGCACTCTGGTAAAAGACTGTGTAATGTAGCAGTGTATTTCTTACCCCAAGGTTATTGCTTCTATTACAGAAATGCCCAAAGCACTCATTAGATTTGATGCCGCATGTTAGGTTTGAAACCCCTGAGCATGTAAGCATGTCATTACATCTGTCCCTTTTCAGGATGGCACATAAATACATGCTCAGTAGGGACGGTGGTCCCTGAAAACCTTCCACTATCATTTGGAAGTGCATCGTACTGATTTTAGAGAGCAGCTTCACTGTGCCAACCCTGTTTTCTCCAGGGTGAATTTCTCTCTTGAATTACATTATTACATGGAACAGAATTAATGATTCTGTCATGATCGTTAAAAATACACAAACTGACCTGTCTTCCACCTCTGGAGTTAACCAGCATTGAAAACTGAATATCCATGTGCAGCAGGATACCTTTGGAAGAAGTAATTTTGGCGTGTGTGTGCAAAGCTTTCTGTGTAACATAAATTGCTGTGTTTGTTGTGTATTGTAACTGACTAATTGTGTTTCCAAAAGCTGAGGTAGGAAAATACACACAGTTAAGGTTTAAGAAACTTTCAATTAGCTTAGACAGGCTTTAGCTGTGCACAGGGATATCAGAGCGTGATAAGGAGCTGTAGAAGCAGCCCATTCTGTTTAAGAACGGGCAGGTGTCCTGTACAGAGTTGACAAGAGGTGAAGCTGCTCTCATTTGCTCTTCATCCTGCTACAATTAGGCTTATTGTTGGCCTATCTTTTCTTAACTTCTTTTCCTTCCAAACAGACCAGCCATCACTTGCAAGCAATTTGTTCATATGGACACAACCCATGCTGCAATTCTAATGGCAGTACTGCATATTCTTCTGTCCCTATGATACTTGATCTGCTTTGATATCATCCAAAATTTCCGTTGCTATGACCAAGGACTGGTACCTCAGTTTAGAGCATTGCAGATGATCGTTTTACAAAAGATGTGTGCTTTTGCATCAGTCTTTTTTCATTTTCTCAAACTCCTGTTGTTTTTTAGAAATAGGATATTCAAATCTTACCCTGGTCCCATACTCTCCTGAAGACTTTCAAGGCTCTTAGCAGTTGGTCAATAGAGGCTTCAAAAAAAATATTAGAGAGAACCAAATTCAGTATAAAATTTACTGTCTAAATTTGTATACACTCCATGCTTGTTTATCAGATTTTATCTTAAGCACAAGATCTTGAAACTAGCTTAGCGAGGGCACACTAGCTGAGAAATGATGCATTGACAGAGCTCTATGGGGTACAGAGCTTCTAGAAATGTGGTGTAATAAATGAGTTAATAATCCCTTGGCAGTACATTTCTTCTTTTTTCTAACTTAGTGTCAGTAATGCATGATAATTGTGTGTTACAAGTATTACTCAGTTCTAAAAATCTCATTGAGTAGGTAGATAAATACACCCATTTTGCAGAAGAAGAAATTAATCTCGGAAGGGCTGTGCAGCAGGAATTGGCTAATACAGCTAGCCACCTTCAGGAGGAGAGTTGAAGCTGCCTGTGTCATACTACTCACCTGCCAGTGTCACCAGAAGTCTGCCTGCTGACTAGACTGCAGAGAACATGCCTGACTTCTTTCCCTGTTCCACCATCTGTTAAATGGACTGAGCACTTTCATGCTTCACAGGTGTGGTGTCAATTTTATGACATCTCTGTATTATCCTAAAGTTCTGAAGAACAGGCATGCAGATTTATAAGGGATTTAATGTCTTGCACTTCAGGGCATAAACTAACCTCTAATTAATAAGGTTCAAAAGCAGCTTCCAGTGGGGTAGTGAATTTTTCAGAGAACTTTTCTTGTGTTTTCCAACAGTCTTTGCTGTTGGCTACTGTCATACTGGTAGTGGAATGAGGGAATATACGATCTGAGCCAGTAACTCTTTCATTCCTTGAAGACAGCACTGTGTGCCAATGAGTGCACATTGATTCTCTTTGTAAGACACACTCCCAGCAGATCCAGGACAAATAAAAGAATATGAATTAGAGCTGCAATGCAGGAAAGAAATGTTTGTATTTGCCAGAAGCATTACAACCGACAGCCATGCATGGCACAAACTACAATGCTTTTATTTGCAGAGCAGAGTGCAGGATTCCAGATTGACCCTCTACTGTCTAGCTCAGCTTTGCCATGCAGCTGTGCAAACTGTGTATGTTTGTTGGCAGAGAGCTGCCCTTTTCCTTTCCAGATGGCTTCCTCTAAAGATCCTCTGCTGTGCAGGCTCACATGCACTTGGCTGGTTGCTGTCTGGCAGTGGTCAGTGGTTCTTGACAGCTCTATCATGTTTAGCCATGCGGTTCTCAAAATCAAGAAGAATCATGAAGCAAGTACAAGCCATGATTTTCTCTTGAATACCTCCCATATCCACAGTCACTGTTCTCTGGTTGATTTTTTTTTTTTATCCAGCCTCTGTCAAGGAACCAGGCTCCTGGTCCTTCGCTTATTTCAGTATCTGTAATGCTGACATCAGCACTGCCAGATTTAGGCTGCCCTCCGAGGAGAAAGTGCAAACACTGGATTCATTGCTCTTGCAATCCTAGTCAAGATTTATTGTGCCCCACAGTAGTGTTTGTCAGTCATCGCTAAAGAGGTTTTATCTAACTTCACAACACTAGCAGGACAGAACACAGCAGAAGTGGTATAAATGGCATCCTACTAACAGTGGTTTAGGGAAAGCCTTCTCTGGTGTTTACTGCTACTGACATATAGAGAACTAGTTAAATATTTTGTTATGCAGACTTTTCCTTTATGAAATTTAGCTCTGCTTGTTCTTTTTTTTTCTTTCTTTTCCATTTCTCTTCCTCTTTATGGCTCTACAATCATCAAGCATTTCCATATTACCTCGTTTCTAAGCCCACCTGAGTTCTCCCTCCCTTTTCAAACTCACATCAGCTTTAACTTGTTTCAGACAAAGCAAGTCCTCAGATCTGTTGGTTATAAGAGAGGATTGGTAGAAACTCGGAAAGGGAGGGGAAGTAATCTCACAGCTGCCTGGAAGTGTCATTCTCAAAGCCCCAGGAAAAAAAGGCTGTGCTGGGTAGCTTCCTCTGCAAAGGCCCTTCTAGCTACATACAGCGGAGTCTCAGGTTCCCTAGGTAACCTGAATATTAATTATTATATTAGTATTCTTCAAAGGTTTTCCACTTAAAAGAAATGTTTCATTAGTGCAACAAATTACAGAGCCCAATTAGGTGCAAGCTGTAATCGTTTGGGGATTTTTTTACACCTCCACATCCGTTTGCTTTACAGATTTCTGAGCTTGATTTATTCTCATTTGGGCTACACACCCATGGTGGCAAGTAATCTGCAGGTTTTCCAAATAGCTGCAACTCCTGTTTTTGCTGGAAGCTAAGAAATAGCTACAACAGCCTTCAAAATTACTGTGGGGAGAGGGAGGGAGGGAGGCTATGGAGAAAGGCTAAGCAGATGCCGTGTTTCAGTGAAGCCTCTGGGCATTGTATTTCTGTGCTGTCTTGCTGAGCTTGGAGCCTGGCAAAGCAGCGAACCAGTTCTTCAGGAGTGGTATCAGACTGAAATAGCCCTGTGTGAGCTGTGGATAATGGCCCCTCTGCCCACAGAAACACCATCCTGACAATCCTTATTTGCATCTGATAATGAAGGGAGAAGGAAATTCCTGCAGTTTAGCTGGCACACTGCTCCACCCCACCAAAATATCTTAAACTTTTTTAAAAAGAATACAATACTACCTAAAACCCCCTGGATCTTGGAAAGAACAGTTAAAAGATCAACCCATTTTCCTAGCCCTGTAATTTCCCTCCTGCTTTTTATTCCACTTGACCTCTATTACCCTTTTCCCACTTTAATATCTCTTCTGAAAAGTGTGTGTTAAACATTCCTGCAGATTATAAAATCCTGCTCCTTGAAGAGATTAATTTGTAGTGTGCTACACTGTGATATATAAATAACAGTGCTGCTCACAACATCTGTGTACTACAGTGAACCATAGTTGAAACACAAATAAAATACCCTTCAAGGTCAATTTATACTTTCATAAGCTTACATGACTGCATAATCAATAGCTTTCCTAACACTAAACAGGTCAGTAATTCCACTCTACTGTATGAAATCTTCCATTGGAGTATGCAAGAAAACATGCAGAACTCTGAGATTATAGTGTGATTTAAGAGTACATTTGCTCCATAGATTTAACAGATCATATGTAAAATTGGGAGTATATATTCAGTGACACATTTCTATTTCAGGAGAGAAAAGGGGGGGGGGGGGGAGATAGTAATTGGGGACAGTTTGGAAAATTGGTTGAATTTTTAATTGCTCTACAGACTATATACTTCCTAAAGGCTGGAGGATTCCTATGAGGGGAACCTAATTTGGAATCAGACTGAGTTAATTATGTCTTCATGGCAGACTCTTTAAATAGTCTTTGGTTTGGAAATTTTATTACACTTTTTACATATGCAGTCTTGATTTCAGATTCAACCCTGCTGGCTTTCATTGCTTTAGACATTTATGATGGTACTTCATTTATAGACAGTTTAAGAGCTGTCAGAGTAGCATTCTCCTTCAGCACGTTCTGTTTCAGACACCAAATTTAACCACTCTTTTCTAAAAGATTGGAATAATATGCTTCATTGCATGTTGATGCTATTGACTTGGATTGACAAGAGCCTGCCTGACCCATATGGTTGTCTAGAGCCCCCAATGCAGCACAGTAAGATAACTGCTTGCTCATTATAAGATTTTATAGCAGTGGGCATACATGAAAGGTAGTCTCACTATTTGTAGTCACACCCTTGAAATCTTGTTGTTACACAGTGGGATTTTTTGTGGGTTCTTCTCTGTACTGACAAGACAGTGTCTTTAACATGAAACCTCAAAGTCCTAGTTGTCTTCACATGTACAGTACAATAACTCACATGAGCTAATGGTTACAAACACTCAAGCTAGGTGAAGTATTAATACAAGCTATTAGTCAAGCATAGACTTTATCTGGTTATTACTAATTCTCAGGCTTTTGTTGGTTGGTATACTTTGCCCTTTATTCAAATGATATTACAGATATGCTGTGAGATACACTTAGCATCAGGCTTACAGGAGTTAAAGCTTTAAATATTTGTTATTCTTACTTTGGGTTTGGCTATCCCTTTTATGTGGTGTTTATGTGTGTTGGGTAACTGAAGAACCACAGAGAAATATGTCTGTGTAAGCATTGCTGGTGTGGATAATGTACAAGTGCTTTACAACAGCACTGGTATTTCTTTTTTGCCAACAGTTGCTTGTACAGATGTTAGTAAAAGGTGAGTTAGAGTCAAATGGACTGAGACCACTACTGAAAGAAGTTTAAAAGTCTCAAATTGTTGAAATTCTGCACCTTGACTAAACAACCTGTTTCACTGTGCTTCCTAACTTTGAACTAACCAAATTTAGTGCAAATTACGATTATTTGCCTCATTGTCCCCAGTGTGGCCTTAGATGACAGTTGAGCATCTACTATTTAGAGGAATGTTCTATGTATTTTGATACTTCTGCAGTGTCCATCCCTATCCATTGTTCCCCTCCTCCCACCTCAATTTAGTCCAATGTATAATGACAGTGAACTAGTTCACCCTGTCCTCTACAATGAAGAATGCCCTCTGGCCCCAGGTCTACAGGCACTGGCATCACATTGAAGTGTAGTTTACACAAAAGAAATGCTATTAAGTTCACAGTTTTGTCAGGTTCTGCAGGCTCACATTCTCCTGGGACTACTGGAGCCCCTTGAGGATCGTGGTTAATTGCACTAGCCCAGTGCTCCAGCTTTAGGCTGAAGCAGACAGTTCCAGTGCTATATTCTCTTTCCTGTGTTTCAGAGTAGGAGACTGTGTAAAGTCTTGGTGCTGAAGCAAGTGCCTTTTCACACCAGGTATATATCAGAATAAAATATTTTTAAAAATCTAGAACAAAATTACTTTGGCTAAGCATTTCTAATTAAAGAGCGTGTTCTGAAAAAAAGAATCCTACTTATTGCAGAAGGGTGAATCAAAGGTCGTCCTGGTGCTTGTATCAGTAGTTTGAAGGAGAGGGGAGTTTTTAAACTCTGTAGAAGCTTGTTCCATAAAGACAGATTTCACCCATCGAGATTCTTCCCATTTCATTCAGGATAAGGGCAGTTCTGGTATTTGGACCAGCTGAGAAACTGCTAGCCCTAGACTAACTACTGACAGGTTTGGCCCTTATGGCTGGTTCAAATTGAGTTGTCGGGAGGAAGATGTTGAGATGCTTGCAATCTCTTGCAGATGTGTGCACGCTGTGTCTTGTCAGTGGACACATATAGCCTGTATACAAGCACTGAACCAGCTAAAATGCTTCTTGGCTACAGAGCTACTACAGGAGCTGCAAAGAAACTACATCAGCATATTTAGATCCTGCAGGTGCTTTCTGACTTCCACTAGAGTGGACTATATAGAAGCATGGAATAGTTGGATTTGGAAGGGCCAATAAACATCATTCAGTTCCAGCCCCCCTGCCATGGGCAGAGACACACCTCACACTAGACCAAGTTGTTCCAAGCTCCATCCAACCTGACTTTGAACACTGCCAGGGAGGGGGCAGCCACAGCCTCTCTGGGCAACCTGTTTCAATGTCTCACCCCCCTTGTAATGAAGAATTTCTTCCTAATGTCTAATCTAAATCTCCGCTTTGCAGTTTAAAGCCATTCCCCCTTGTCCTATTACTATATGCCCTTGTAAACAGTCTCTCTCCAGACTTCCTGTAGGCACCCTTTAGGTATTGAAAGGCTTTTCTAAGGTCTCTCAGAGCCTTCTCTTCTCCAGGCTGAACAAGCTCAACTCTCTCAGCCTGCCTCCGTAGCAGAGGCGCTCCAGCCCTCTGATTATCTTTGTGGTCCTCCTTTGAACTTGTATGATACATATCTTAATCTTATGAAATATATATTCTTCAGGGTGTCATTACCTCATGACAAAGACCACATATGACATTAATATTATCATGACGATTGCAGTAACAGATTGCTTGCACTGCCTTGTCTCTACCTCTTTGTTATTCTTTGCTGTCAGTTGTAAACGTACCATATGTACAAAATCCTATCTGAACAGATAAGCTAAATATATTGTTAGTGGGTATTGCTTTCTGCAGGTTACATGCATTCCTGCTGGAGTTCTGTGCATGAATGCTTTGGTACAGTGAGACTCTGTCATTATTTGATCTAAGTAGGAGGCTTCTGTTGTTACCTCCAAATTTTTAGTGTATATGCTCTTAGGTAAGATCTGAATAGGTATCATTAATCAGTGTGTATTCTCTTGTTTTCACTGTGTTTCTGAATTAGCCTGGCTCTGTTTTACTTCTGCAGTGGATCCATAATATTAATTTAAACAATTATTTTCTTATTAATTCTGATATCCATTTTTCTTCCAGACTGTTTCTGCTTTTATTGAAGAACTCATTCTTGTGCAATGAGTAATAAAAAGCAAACCCACATCATCTGTATTAATGACTGTTATCTGTCATCAGTTTGCTTTTTCAGGTTCTGGTTGCTATCACACACAGAGCTAAAGCTGGGCAAGAATATTTTGGTGTTATTCCTTCTCCTCTGAACCTCCTGTGATTTACACATAATATTTAGGCCTTTTAGCTACTTTTAGCTTTAAGAAAAAAATCAAAGAAAACAAAATTATGGGGTTTGTGATCCCTCATCTCCATGTGATTGCCAGAGAGCAGAGGGATGGCTGCTCCTTAAGGGACAGGGAATGGGATCCCAGCACAATAGCCTGCTGGCAGAGCAGACTCTGGCAGCCAGGCTCCTTGCACCCTAACAAAGAGTGGGGCAGCCCTAGACCTGGGCATGGGCATGTGCCATGGGACGGGATGGGCACAGCTGGAAACTGGCCCTGCTGCAATGTTGCTGGGCAGGGACTGATGGCTCTGGGGGGCTGAAATGGGGCCCAGGGTCATGGGCAGGATGGGAGTGGCCCCAGGGGCTGGACAGGGGTAGTGAGTCTTGGTGATGCCCTCAGGGCATGATAGTGATGTCTAAATCCTCTTATTACTGCAGTGCATATTAAGGTTAGAAAGAGCTGCTTATAGGAAAAAGTGTACAAAAAAGCAAGTGGACTCTAGTCAAGGTTGGTTCAATAACATCCAGTGTTCCCATACTTAATCCTTGTACTCTCCTGCCTCATTGCTTCATTTGTATTTTTCTATATGCTTAAAATAGTATGTTATATGCTCAGTTGTTTTCACCACGTCTGTACCTCCTTACCCACAAGAGCACAGTCTCGGTTCCCTCCCCACCCTTGTACCTAGTGGTTTTAACTGACCGCAGACCTGCCCTGCTCATTAAAGCTTTGAGCAAGGCAGTGGAAATCATTGCATTCAGGGAGTGGAGCTGAATATGGCTTGTGGAAATCTGAGCCCTACTGTTTCCACCCTCAGGAGCTGTATTTCCTGTTAACATTTCCTGGTAACTCTCCTAGTATGATTATTTCAGATCTGTGTCACCGCAGCACTCAGTTGCTGCCAGTGTTCCTCACACATCTGGGAACTTTGAAGATTTCAGAGCTCAGTATGCAAAATGGGTTAATCCGTACAGTAAGCAGTTTGACATCTGAAATGGTAATCTTTTATTTGGTATTTTATGTATGAATCAAATGAACTTTACCACCTTTTATTTCCTCCATTTTTGACCATTATTTCAAGAGAAGTGAGATTGAGAGTTATCCCAGACCTGTTCATTATCTTCCTTGTCTTCCAGAAAACATAATCTGTGGGTTCTTCCATGTGCTGGACTGTGTCTTATCTCCATTAGAAATAGAACTATAGTATTATAAGGATATTTGCTCTGTGTACGTTGTTGATAAAGCTGAATGAAGCAACTTCTCTTAGCTGTGTCTTACCTTATGAAAGTCAGCTTATCCAGAATTTGGCCTATATTCCTTAAGTAGTTCCAATGGTTTGGTTTGCCTTACTCACAGAAAAAGTGTGAAACAAAGCTTTTCTACTCCTCTGGCTCCAACTGTAAATATATCTGTATTTTGCCTTCACAATTAACCTTCAGTGTTAGGACAGAATTCCGTGCTCTGTTATCTTCTCCCAAATTCCAAGCAATTCTGTTATCAATGAATTTCCTTCCCTAAATGGTTAGTAGTTCTCTTAATATCTCACCTGATGTCCTGACAATTGATAGATAATGTTTGGCCATGAATACTTCAGACTTACAGTCTGAAAATTGGATCAGGTAGCACCAGAGAGAACATTGTTCCCTAAAGCAAAATGAATTACAGCATTTCATGTCTGATTTCAAAGGTATGATGGGGCTTTTCATTGCATTTTACTGTTAATAATATAGGGTGTTTGCACACATATTTTTGTAAGTTTGGAGGTAGCAGGAATTGTAAGATGGGTGATAGCCTTCACTCCTGCATAAAATTTGAGTGATTCACTTGCAGTCTTATCTATTTAAGGACCTCTGCTAGCTGTTTTGGAGAGCAGCTTTGCTGTCTGTCTCTATCACAAAGACATGTGTCTTCTTTATTTTCAAGTTGTGATGTAATCTATTTATTATCTGTGATACTGTGCACAGAAAAAGTGTGCTGAACAGGCGTGGTAATGAATTATCAGTTAATTGGCCTGTGACCATCTAACTGTTCACTAAGTACTATAGGCAGTACTTCCCATCACCATTCCTTTAATCTGCTTGGTTCTTTCCTCAGCCTTCTAATTTCCTACAATCATTCATTCTACCTGGACAGAAAACACATTGGTAATTCTTGGGGGGCTGAAGTGAGCAATAGTAAGGAGAAGACCAATTACAGCTTTTTCTGGATGGGAAAGGGAGACCAAGAGAGAAAAACAGGACAAGAGAAGGGGTTCTTGGTCTGATTATTTCTGAACGCTTGCTGTGAGAAAGGACTTGCTTTAAAAAGCAAGTGAAGGATTCATATAGCATTTTGTTGCTTAGTTAATTAGAACTGTTTTTCATTGATCTACTTCTCTATGAAAATTTTCCTGCTTATTTGCCTGTCTTTGAGCAGGTTTTGTTTGGGTTTTTTGCAGGTCAGAATTAGCTTCCTGCTGTGATGCAGTTCACAATTTTATTGCTTCTCAAAACAACAGCCCACTGGGAAGTAACATGAGTTATGAAGTGGACAGTAAAAAGACCATCCTCATTACAGAGGACATTTTTAAGATGCTGCCTGTGGTAAGAACTGTATTTATAAGATATAAAGAAACTGTTATAAGGTATAAGAATAAGGTATAAGGGCCTGTTATAATAATTGCAGTATCATATATATTTTGGGTTAGTAAATGAACTGCTTTCTTTGATACCTCTGGAAGAGGCCATTCACCCCCTGTATGCACTTACCCATTCACCTCATAAGTCCTATTTTTTAACTGCTTTCTGCAGTGATGGAGGCATGGACAGGGTACCATAGATCAGATTGTAGGCAGAGTTGCTAAAAGAACACAAGCTGCATCCTGATTTGGCAGCCAGCTGAATTCAGGAGAGAATACTTTGAGCATGTTTGCCTTGCTTTTCTCATTCCCATTTTCAAAGGCATTTCAGTATGGAACAACATTTTATATTCCTCATATTCCCATGGCATTTCTGGTGCAGGCTTGGGCATATAACTTAGGAAAGCTATTTTGGCGGTAAACCTGATATAGAACAGAACAGAATAGAATAGGCTATTTCAGTTGAAAGAAACCTACAATGATCATCTAGTCCAACTGTCTGACCAATTCAGGGCTGGCCAAGTTAAAGCATATTGTTAAGGGATTGTAGAAATGGCTCTCAAACACTGACAGGTATGGGGCATTGACCACCTATTTAGGGAGCCTGTTCCAGTGCTTGACTAGCCTCTTGGTAAAGAAATGCTTCCTAATTTCCTAATTCCTAAACCTCTAGGATATAGCTTTGAGCCATTCCCATGTGTCCTATCACTGGATACCAGAGAGAAGAGCTCAGCACCTCCCTCTCCACATCCCCTCATCAGGAAGCTGTAGAGGTTGCCCTCAGCCTCCTTTTCTCCAGACTAGACAATCCTAAAGTCCTCAGCTGCTCCTCACAGGACATTGCTTCCAGCCCTTTCGCTAGCTTTGTTGCCCGCTGGGGTGAAGCCTTTGCAGCCAGAAGCACAGGTTGAGCAAAGGAATACATTTTTGTAGATTGGGACTTACAGTCCTGATCTGCAAGGGATTTACAGTCCCTTACAGACATACAAGCTCTGAAAACAAGACAAAGATGGGCACAGATATGTACTCAATTTCTCAAAAGTAAGAGCACATGGGAGCCCTCTTACCCATTGTGAATTTGTGAGATGTCAGCTACCATGAGTCCGGTCTTTTCTAATGCCCCTGTGAATCACTAAAGACTTCATTGCAATAGAGGTTACTGTGGCTCCAAATTTAAACTGAGTGGAAGAAAAAAGTGGTATGTTTTATCTGAACGTGTACTTGCTAGGGTAGCCAGAGTTATCTGGCCTTTGTGTTCTCCTACTATCTTTTCAGAATTGACCAAACATTTGAACATGTTGTTAATGTCTGCCACTTTCCCCACACTTCTTGCTTTGTTCGTGTCACTTCCTGATTCTCTTTCAGTAAGCTGCTGAGAGAAGGAGGAAGGATATGCTTTCTGTAAGCAAATTTTGACTCAATTTTACAAGCGAGTTCAGTTTCTGCGGTGAAAGTAGCCCAGCTATTGGCCTCTCTGTTGAATGTCAGTGCTTCCACAGCAGGAGAGGCTGAACAAGATGTATGAGATGTTTCTGAGGCCCTGGGATAACAGCCAGCTATATTAATGTCAAATGAAATAGCCAGCGATTTACATTTATTTGCTAGGTTGTGATCTGTGCTGGTTCACACGTGGCTGTGCTTAGCCTCCATTCAGCTTCCCACCTGCAAGACAGCAACCTCCAACAGGGAGAGGAGTAGAGGGTGAGCAGCCACAAACAGTAACTTCTTCAGTTAGCTATCACGTTTGCCATGGCCTAAACTAGGGCACATGATTGTCCTTAGCAGCATCTTCAGGTTCCCCTAAACTGGTTATTTTACATCAAGTGTAATTGTGTGATGACAAAGTAATGCACATTTACAAGGTTACCTTCTGTTAGCTGATAAAGTCAATGACTGTGACAACCCCCAGTCCGTTACAGTGCAAAGGAAAATGGGTAAATTCAACCTGTCTTTAGTACAGCTTAGGCCCTTAGCTTGTAAAACATTCAGTCCGCTACTGGGTAACTTTTGTGTTAAGTGTCTTTAAAAATGTTAATCTAGTTTTAACAATCCTGTGTTATTCTTTCAAAGTTCTGATGACAGAAGTAGCAGTTCTCAGTCTGTTGGTGCCTATTTTCGTTGTCCAGGCATGGCAACCCTGTGTGCTAAATTGTGAATGCTTTCACTGGGATTTCCCAGGTTAAACCTACAAGGACAAATGACTAAAGGTGCAAAGAAACAATCACAAGATTTATAAGACATTGGCTGTGTCTTTTTATTTGTTGCAGTCCTCTCCTCTTTCAGTCTATCCCTTCAAGACCTGTGCTGTGGTTGGAAATGGGGGCATTCTGAAAAATTCCAGCTGTGGAGCTGAAATTGATCGTTCTGACTTTGTGTTTAGGTAAGAACTGCTCTTTCTTACTGAAGTGTGTCCAGTGTTTCTGAAAACTTGATAGGCTTGGAAGCATGCCAGTGCCAGTTTGCAGCAAGATCTTGCCCATTCTTTATTGCTGCCTCCCTAAAGATACTCCTTATGCTTTGTAGATTTCAGAACCCTGCTTCTTAAGTAAAGAGAGGACTATAAGGATACATGTATGATCTATGATTGCAGAGATATTTTTTTAAACCAAGATAAGAGAATAAAGAAAACCATGAAACTGAAATAAGACTGGCATTAAATGTCACATGTTTACCTTTACCTTTGGTTTAACAAAGGGTTTATAAGGGTTTATAAAACCTTTGTTAAACAGCACCCTTAAGCTGGCTCACTGACACAGTTACTTAACCGCCCCAATATTTGTCTCACCTTCAGTTAGCCATATAAAAATTTAGTAATCTAATTGAAGTAGATTTTTTGCCTCCCTCTATAGATTGTGGAGAAACCCAGGCACACTCGGAGAGTAGTTTGGCGCACTCTCTTAGTGTGTGACTCGTACTTTGTATTTCATGCAAAGGAGCAGAGCAATAGTATGCAGGTTCTCTCAGTGATGTCCAATCACTCAGTCTGTTGGATTTTGTTTCCTTTCCTACTTTTGACTAATATTTGGGCTTTTCAAATTAAAAAAACAGAACCAAAACAAAGCAAAACAGGAAAAAAACCCGAACCTTTCCAGTTAGGTAACTGTCTTCATAAAAATGGGAAATTGGTATAACAAGATGCTAAACTTACTGACTGGTTTGAAAAAAATGCTTTCTTTACCTTTTACAGAAACCAGTGTTTCTGCAATTGGGCAAGTTATTCCATTGTTGTTGTAGAAGACATAATAGAAGACTTCCAGAAGAAATGCATTGTTTAGGCAAGAAGGGCAATTATACCTTAGCATCTAACATAGGGCATTCATAGACTGGTGCCTTCTGGGATTTTAGCTTTGCTCCTGATTTGTGAGATGATTTGTGAAAATGAGCTCCCTGTGCCCTATTTTAACCATCTGTACAGTAGATTAAATATTTTTACTGGAAGTGCTGTAAGCCTTATTTAATATTTGTAAAGTGCTTGGAGATCTCTGGGAACTGACGTGAAAGTGTCATTGCACAAGAGAGGAATTTGCAAATATTAACTGTACAGCATTTCTGGTGTGCATCTGTTAAAGTAAATGTTTCTCAATTTCAGGTGTAACCTCCCTCCAACCGTGGGAAGCATTAGCAAGGATGTTGGCAATAAAACAAACCTTGTGACTGTTAATCCGAGTATCATAGCTCAGAAGTAAGTGCTACTGCAAATCTGTTTTGGTGCAATATTGTATAATTGTTTGACATGATTTAGATTTTGTTGGAAATCCGCTGGGATACCGGCATAGGGAGCAGTACATGCAGATTACTTCATTAAGCTTTAGTTTCCATGTAAAATATGTACCAGTGTAAATGGAAATCTGTTAAACCTGGCCTTTTATGGAGCAGGAAAGAGTCAGTCAGCAATGCCCACGTTAGCAAGTGGCTTGGTTAGCACCAGTTCACAATTTATGACAGAGTAAAACTGATGATTGCAAGCCCAAGCCTCTTCTTTTCCCCCCGTGACCCTTATGATCCCCAGCATAAGAAAGGAATTGTAATTGTAAATCAGGAAAGCTTGGAAACCTGTCTGACTCTGTTGGTAGGACTGTAAGCACATGTTAGAAGCCGTTCTGATGAAGGCTTTTTTCTGAATGGAGGCTCAATTTCTGTAATCCATTTTCTCAATCCATGTAACAGCTGTTCACACACTTTTTTCCTCAGCAAAGTTCTTCTTTTTTTGCACCTTCTTGATGAAAAGAAAATCTAATAAGGCCAGGCTGAGTAATCTGACATCTTCAGCAGGCTGGAAATGCAGCTTATCTATGAAAAGGACTGCTGTGGCATGTTATTTACTGCTTACTGATCTTACTGTATCTTATTATCTGTCATAGCTATATTTGTCAAATACACAACATCAGAGCTTTTCCTTTTTTCCTTTAAAGGAAGAAGGGAATATTATAGTGAGCATAGAAATGGCTAACAAACGGTTGTTATTGATTCAAGGATAGAGCGTGATTTCTGCAGTCAGTACTAACTACCTTAATGCTTAGCCAGGCCTTTTTGACTTAAATGAGGATGAGTTATTGCTTCCCCAAAACCAGATTTAGCTTATTGATTTTAGAAGGGCTGCACAACAATATGAGGCAGGAAAACTTTGTCCAGTAACTCAGCATCATTGGTAGCTACTGACCTGGTGCATGATTTGTCTGGGCTTGATCGATGTGTTCTGCCACAGCTGCACTCATTCTTTAACCCGGTGTAGTCACATCAGGGTTCAAAGCAGTTACACTGAAGGAAGCAGGAGCTAGATCTGTGTGAGGATGAAATGAGATTGAGAGGACTTTAAGATTTAAAAATCTAAAAAAAATAATTGAATACTCAGAGAACACAGTAAATGCCTTTGAAAGAGGAGCAGGAAGCAACTTGGCACTATTTAGCAGAACTAAGGTTTTTTCTTGTCTCAGAAGACCTATTCTGACTTTATTCACTCTAATTTCTAATTCTGTGTTTGGGTACTAGGTTAGTCTGCTGTTATTGTTAAGGTTAATCAGCTTTTGAACTGTGCCTGTCAGGGTGTACAATGTAGGTGAACTCTCTTGGGGGAGAGAAGCACAGTTCTTATGTGTCCAAATGGAGCTGGGCTATACTGCACCTCACAGGGGCAAAGCTGAAAAAGAAAACAAGACGAAGTTGAGTTTTTCAAGTTTCTAGCTATGGAAGGACAGTTGTGTCCTGAAGGCTCTTTGTGTACACTGAGTTGAAATAGAGAAGATTCTTGTAGTAAAGGCCAGAAGATCACCCCTCAGCCACTCTTCCTAGATACATGCTCGGGCGTTTCTTGCTTGCTTTGGCTGTGTGGCTGTTGCATGCACAGGGGGCTGGGGTCAACAGGAGGGCCTGAGTTGTCTTCATTTTGCTTCAGAATCTGATGGTAATATGTCGTGGTTTAAGCCCAGCCAGTAACTCAGAACCACGTAGCTGCTCACTCTCCCCCTTTCCTCCTCCCCCGCCCCCCACTCCTGGAGGGATGGGGAGGAGCATCAAAAGAATGTAACTCCCACAGGTTGAGATAAGAACAGTCCAGTAACTAAGGTATAACACAAGTCACTGCTGCTACCACCAATAATAATAATGATAAGGGGAATAGCAAGGGAAGAGAATACAACCGCTCATCACCCGCTGACCAATACCCAGCCTGACCAGAGCAGAGATCTAACCCTTCCAGGTAACTGCCCCCACTTTATATACTGGGCATGACGTGCTGTGGTATGGAATACCTCTTCAGTTAGTTTGGGTCAGGTGTCCTGTCTCTACTTCCTCCCAGCTTCCCCTCCTCCCTGGCAGAGCATGAGACTCAGAAAGTCCTTGGTCAGAGTAAACGTGACTTAGCAACAACTAAAAATATCGGTGTTATCAGTGCTGTTCCCAGGCTGAAAGTCAAAACCACAGCACTGCACCAGATACTAAGAAGGAGAAAAATGACTGCTACTGCTGAACCCAGCACATAATGGCACTTCTGGGGGAAGCAGAGCTGTAAGTTTAAACCCCCTCAGCCTGAGAAGAAGTATCACTCCTTGCAGAAGTTCAGTTGTTCAAGAGGTAACTGCCAAGTCCTCCCTGAGGGTTTTGAATGGAAATGGTGGTGCTGATGTCCCCTGTCTTGAAGTGCTCCATAGGAAAAGGGTTTGAACCTACTCAAGTGTGAAGAGAAATTAAACCAATTTTTCCAGCTTCTACTGAAGCCATTTGTGAAAAGTGGGCTCTGGTAATCCTTAAAAGGTGAAAGTACATGGCTCAGATATATAGACAACTACCTACAAAAGAGGACTCAGTGCTTTGAATCCTAAAAGGGATTCAAGTGCCGTATATTCACATGATTCAGACAACTCAGATCTATAGAGGAAACTAGGTGAGTGACCCCCTTGTGTCTTGTATCATTTCTTGGGTAACTCTAGGGGTTCACTCTTCAATGTTTGGGAGCATTGGAATTAGTTGTGAGAACTAAAGTCTCCTTGCTGGTTGTTGGGAACAGAAGCATCTGAGAATAAATCCTCTTAATTTGTGAAGTTAGATCTCTAACTCCATCTGCTCTCTTTGTAGTCAAAAGAGATAAATAGATATGCTTATATTTTCAGCTATTTTAAAAGTATATCAAAAGCAGTTAAGACTCTGTGAAACACTACTCTTAAACACTCCAAGACTGCTCATATGCATACTTACATGCATTTCCAAACAAGGCTGACACCCAGGTTTCGAAGAGAGGTTATTATATACCTCTTAATGTAAGAAACACATTTCACAAGCACATGTAGTACATATCATACTGTGCATAGTATAAAAATACATAGTGCATGTATTTTTAAACACAGGAAATAAAAATGCCAGGTTTTGGTGTTTGTTTGGGGTTTTTTTTTCCATTCTTCTTTGAAACTTCTTGAGTTGATAAATTCTGTAAGCAGGTCCTGGTCTTACTAGCAGTGAGTTTGATCTGCTTCACTAACTCCCATGTTGCCAGTTCAATCCTATGGAATGTGTTCTTATTATAAAATAAAGATAGATTTTCATAACTGCACATATGACAACATAGAACAGGTTGGTATAAATTGACTGTATAGCCAGGCTGAACTGGTGCAGCAGAGTTCATAACTCGTATGTGCAAGTGTTCCATTCAGTCTTTTCCTGAAATGTTGTACTTTGCAGATACAACAAACTGAATGAAAAGAAGGCTGAATTTCTGGAGAACATTGCGGTCTACGGAGATGCTTTGCTTTTATTGCCAGCATTTTCCTTCAGAAGCAACACAGCCACTTCTTTCAAAGTGTATCACACTCTGCAAGAGTTCAAAGCAACCCAAAGGGCAATATTTTTTCACCCCAGTTACCTGAAAAGTCTTGCCCAGTTCTGGAGAACTAAGGGTGTGAAAGCCTACCGGTTGTCATCTGGTTTTATGATCACTAGTGCTGCTCTTGAGCTCTGTGAGAATGTGAAGCTCTATGGTTTCTGGCCTTTCTCAAAATCCATGGAGAAGATGCCGATCAGCCACCACTATTATGACAACCAACTGCCTAAACCAGGTTTCCATGCAATGCCCAAAGAGTACAACCAGATTCTTCAGCTTCATGGCAAAGGCATTTTGAAGTTGCAGTTTGGTAAATGTGAATCAGACTAAAAAGGTAGGTCACATTCTTACCACATAAAATGTCTTTATTTAAGTAATGTGTCAAGGGAGACTTGCTTTGTGAACTGTGGTATGTTCTTCCTTAGGAAGACATTTCTACCTTACACTCAATGAAAGTTGTGTTTGTAAGTGAAAGGTCTAGAGTTTTCTGAATAAACACTACAGAGTAATGTTTTCTAATTGTAAACTTTAAGTAGGGAGCATGGTAAATACACATTGCCATTGTAATTCAGTCTTTTGGTACTGTTTCCTTATCTCAGATACGTGTCTCTAGCAACTTGTGTCTGGTTTGGGATCAGTTCCCATGAACCAGCCTCCTTTGTGAAATTGTTCTATTAAAGGCAATCACATACCATAATGTACAAGAGAAGACACCTAATCCTGGCACAGCCTTTCCAGATATATACAGAGGCCAGAGTAAGGATTAAGATTGCCCATGAAGGAGTACCATGCATATGCACCCTTGTTGCCTCTAGTTAGATAAAGATAAGTTTAGAGCAGTGTGCTCTCAGAGCCCTGGATGCACCACAGCTTGTGAACAGCAGTGAGGAAGCTGCCATACGCTGCAGCAGATCTTGCTGAGGATTTTACCTTAAGGCAGCTCAGCATCTGGAAGTTACAAATACAGAAAGAAGTGTCATTCCCTTTCCTCTCTTCTTTCTAACTGTCCCATCCTCCTTGGATCTCTATGTATTGCCTCAGAGAAAGGCAGCCCGGAGTCTGGACTCTGACCTTAAACCAGTTTACGGTGTATGGATTATAGATTACTTTGAAAATATTTGTCTGCATGTTTTCAGTCTTGATTTGCCCAGTTCACAAAATAAGATCAATTCGTATAAATACTTCCATCTTTGAAGCTAACTCAAATTCCAGCTCACAATACTGTTGTCAGATGTGCCTTTTACAAACTTGCATTTTTCCAGGGGATTCAAATTAGTGTAACAGTAAGTGTAATGTGTGGTAGAACTACCATTGTATGCAATATGCTTTAACTGGACTGATGTAATCTCACAACTCTATTACTCAAGTTAAATAAATGAAAATAGCATCGACTTGTTCAAGCCAGAAACTTTAAGTTGAAAAGCTTTTCTTCCGGCTATGTGAAATTTATTTGAAAGTCTCATTTGATGGTATTCAGAAAGCGTGCTATCAAAGATACATTCACACTTAGTTCATTGCCAGAGACCGCTAAGTTTTAAACTAGCAAATTGCTAGTACCAAGAAGGCACAGTTTTATTTAATTTCAGCTTTATTTGAAGAATAAACTGCTTTTATACATTATTAGAATGATATAAAATGGGTAAGAAGAGACCTTAAGAAGCAATCTAGTGAATCTGCTCTCCTAGTCTGTGACAGATTACCTAGGAGGAGGTGCATGTGTATGCAGTTTCACATGGCTAAGGTATGCTTTTTCACTTGCGAAAAGTTGCAGCGTACTGGAAAGGTTAAGAAATACATAATGCATTTTTTTCCTAGTAGCTAAGCTGTTTCTATCCTGCAGTTTCCATTGTATTTATTCTTCCTGTAATATAAATGGCTGGAGACATACCATGCAATTTTAATTGTAGTAACTGCACCAGCTAAGAAAATGAAAGGCAGCTCCTTAGGAATATTTAATCTAGGGAGAAGCAGATAGAAGCCACAAAAATGTTTAAGCATCTGTATGGGTTAATTAAATGTTGTCCATGCTTGACAGACTGAAAATCACTTCTGTTGCCAGATTTGCAAAAGAAAAAACCACCAGAAGGGTAAGATGTGCTGCCCTGATTTACATTTATACAAAGAAAAGTGAGTCCTTTAAAACCAAAGGAATTAAATGCTTTCAGTATGAGCTACCATTCTGCTACTATTATCAGCTATTAGAGATAATTGAAATTCTATAATGAGTATATTTTACTGAAGATGACCTTTTCCAAAAATTGAACAATCTCCTTGCTCTTTTCAATATCCCTTTTATGTTCTTCACTCTGCTTTGTGCTCTTCCCTGTTACTGGGTAGCTGAAGAAGATTCCTTACACCACTGGGTGCCCACAGAAGTCTCAGGCAGACCCATTAGTAAAACATGAACGTTTGGTGCTAGA
Source organism: Melopsittacus undulatus (assembly GCF_012275295.1). Classification (NCBI taxonomy): domain Eukaryota; kingdom Metazoa; phylum Chordata; class Aves; order Psittaciformes; family Psittaculidae; genus Melopsittacus; species Melopsittacus undulatus. The sequence goes on from NC_047527.1 coordinate 118,535,983, forward strand.
AATAAAAAGTGAAGGAAGCTGCTTTGCTGCAAGGACCTATATTGCAAGCAGGTAGCACGTTCTGGAACATTGCAGGGAGAGCGTAACTGTATCCCAGTGAATCATTTTGGTAGTATTGCTCCTAAGCACCATCTTTGCCATTGTAAAGATGAACTTTTGGATGAGAGTCCAGTAGAGATGGTGCTGAACAACATGGGAACTCCATTTGCCTTCATATCAGCTTCTGCCCCTCTACAGTTAACGCTCAACAGGCATGTACATATCTCCTCCACTAAAGTAAATGCGTACCTATCACAGATGGTAACATGGAAAGTGAGACATCAGCAGAATCTTAAAATGTAATTAAAATAACGATCTTTATTATTTTTTATTACATTACCAAATCAGTTTTGCTATGGCCCTGCAGCTGAAGGAAGTCTTGTTTGAGCATTGGTTTAACCTGATAAGCCTGAAGGGCATGTCATTAGCTTCAAGTAAACATACATTCAAGGAGGGGATATGGCCTGACTCATATTTAAAAATAGATAGAAAAATCTGATTACACAAATTGTCAGATGATAAATTAATCCAACTGGCAAAAATTGGATTGCCCAGAAGCCTGGTTAAAGTGCAGGTTTTTCTGACCAAGAATACACCAAGTTTTCTGTTTGCTACAAAGAGACAGCAGGGGAGATGAGTATGTATTGTTTTGACATACAGCACAGTAACATTAAGCAGCTGCTCAAAGGAGTCAGTCAACAGAGAAAAAACAAACATGGAAAGGAAGAATGAAACTGAGATTCAGTGAGCATGGGAGAGAGACTAGTGTTCAATTGTCCAAGCAAAAGGACTGCAGGAGGGGAGGTTGAGCAGAGGTGTGCTGGTGGTTAAAGGAGTGAGAACTGCTGAACCTTCGACTGAGCGCGAGTGTATCTTATCTGGAAAGTAAAAATTGGGTCTGGGCTTTTTAATTCCAACCAGATGATTAAAAGCCATCTATTTCTGACACAGCAGCAGTGAAGCCCTCCACACAAGCTGGAGTTAGCATGGCAGCATCCTGTAAATCAGGGCGCTTCCTGCTTAATTCCTCAGGAATTAACATCAAAGAGAATAATTTTGTTCCAAACTCTATCAGCATGTTATCTTTTTTAATCTTGAAAGTAGCTGCAATCCAAATAAGTAATAAATACTGTTAGAAATAACCCATTTATAAATATAATTGTTATAAATAACCCATCTATTATAACAGTAGGATACCAACATGAGCTTAAGTTCTGCTGAAGTTCTTTCATGTTTCTGATGCCTCAGTGTAGCTGGAGAAACATGAACTGCCCCACAGTTAATTTTTAATTACCTTGAGAAAAATGATACCACATTTTAAAAATAAGGACACCTCTGGGTTCCTGTCAGGCAGCCAGATTTCAGCCTGTCCTTGACTTGGGCAAATATTATCCAGCAGGAAATTATTAGATGTATGCAACATTGAATGAAAGGTCTTCTTCTTTAGTGCCCATGCAGTATAGCTTTTAAGCATGTACTTTTGCCACTAATTTTAAGTGTGAAGAATAATGTCAGTAATGCAACAAGTTGTGTGTGATTTAGTTACAATCCACCAGAATAGAAAAATATAGATTAAAGCAAATTTGAATTTATATTTATTTTTTAATCAAATAAAACAGTCTTTAGAGATCTAGAAGGGTTTGGTTTTGGTTTGGTTTTCCACAGCAGAACTAGCCTGTTGAAGAAATGGAATAATTTCAATCGCTAGCTATTTCAAAATAAAGTAATGAATTTAAAACATATCCATAGATTAGCAGTGGATGTGTCCCATGAAGATATTGGTTAGACTCAGCCTTGGCTATTTTAGGAAGTCTTAAGGGGTAAGTGTGAACAGGGGGGTTTCTAATGAAGGAGTCCTTCTTTAGAAAGAGCGGACTTTCTAAAGAAAGTTAAATCAGGCACTAGCAGTCCAGTTTACCCAGGAGAATTCTGTGAGTCTGTGGTGCTGTATAATAAATGTCACAGACTCCCAGTCTGAAATAAGGATGAAAAAGCAGATGCAGAAGATGAAAGGCACATAGAAAAGACTAAGCTCTTAGTTTATTTTGAGTATAATAAGCTATTTTGCTGGTGTACAAGAAATATCAATAGCATATTTTACCCTTTTAATTCCAGGGTGATGATCCTAAGGAGACAATTTATGTGTATCTCAGCAGTTCAGTGTTGGATTTGAGCTGATGTGGTTTTGTGAGCATTAAGCTGCATTATTACAATAGAGAAACATTTTACACTTGGGGAGAAAACAGTGATTTTTTTTTCACACAGTGACTGCTACATTTCTGAATTTCAAGTAATCATTTTTTTTAAATACGAAATAACATTTGCTTGGGAAATTTTGAAACTCCTGCCTGTTGGTTTAACTGCACCAAAGCACAATCTCAGGATGGTGGCAATATGTGACCTTCAACATGTTCTGCTTCTTAAAGGATCATTAAAATATTTTGACATGAGATCTGTGGTTTTGTCAGTATCATGTAATACAGGCAATAGTCTCTGTACAGTAGCTGCATGAGTTGGTAGTGGAAATTTTCAATTAAGAACTTGATCCTATAAACACTAACATTTGCCTACATGAGAAAGGTGATGGGAAGAGAAGAGCTACAGTGGAGTAATTAATTCTGAGCCATGTCATTCTTAGTTTGTTCCAGGGTGCATAGATTTAAAAATCACCCAGGTTGGAGATAGTCAAGTTGTTTATGGGTTTTCATTTTGTGGGAAATAGATAATGCTGTGGCTTTAAGGGGATCACTCATATGGGTGATGTTAATTTGTGAACAAGCATTTGAAGGACCACAGCTGTATAATTGCTTTTAAATCCATCTTCTTGCTTGTGTTTCTAAGGTCCAGTTCAGCTGCAAATAAGAACAATGAACTAGGTTCCATGCTGCAACCCCCGGAGTCTTGGTAGGACATGACTTTGCACACGTTCCTGCAATCCCAGCTCTGTATCTTGGCTGACATATGAGATGGACCATTCATTAGAAAAATGATAGGTACCAAACCTATCATTTCTTCTATTGCTTTTTCACCAACCGTAGCTCTGACCAATATGTGACTGCAGATAGGGAAACTGCATTAAGCATTATTAGAAGAATGTTGCTTTTACAGTTGACCCCAAGTTCTTCTTCTATACCAGAACATATGAGAACAGACCCTACAGTCCCTGAATTTAAAACCCATGCAGTTCTTGTGCTTTAAGTTTCCAGATGGTCCAAGAATACCCGGGGAGCAACATCCTGTGACTAGGGAAAGTGAAATATCAGCCCAGTGGAAAGAATCACATTAACATTTACAGGAGCTACCATGAGCAGTTGTTGCCCTAGCTGTGGCTGCTTGTATGTTATTGCTGATACGTTTTCCTGCAGAAAAAAACAACCCCAACCAAATAAAAAAGTGTGATACCAGCTACTGTAACCTCCGTTTCAGTAGCTTTTCTGAGAGCCTTTTGAAAGATCAGTTCAAATACAGTGTCTTTCTTCTCCTTTTTACAGATACTGTCAGCTATTTTGTTTACTAAAACTCATTTTGCCACTGTAGCATTAATTCCCCAATCAACTGTTTTAAAGAGCATTGAATATTCCACTCATTGAGGATTATATCTGCAAAACGAAAATCCTACTTAAATGAATCAAACCTTATAAAATAAGGTTAAAAATGTTTTAAACTGATACTTCATAAGAGCATTTCTATGTTGTAATATTTTCAATCTTAACTTGCAGCAGTTTTATAATAACATAAATAGTCCTGAAAGTTTTAGAATCAATCAGTATGGGTGCAGGTGTCTTAGTTGAGACACATTCAGCATCATGATCCATTTCCAAGGTAATGATATCAGAATCCAAAACTACTCCTACGTAAGAAGTGTCCGTAATTCCTGGCTGTAAACACCAGCAATAAAGTAAATATTTTAAAATAAGGTTTTTAAAAAGTAGATGGTGCTTTGGGGCATTGAATGACACTGCTAATACATGAGTGGACCTCTGAATATCAGTAGGGCTTTTAACGAAAACAAAGTCGATGAATACATCTGTGTTACCAGCTGGTGACTGAAAGAGGCGAGCACAAGGGTTTGATTTACTGTGATCTGTTATGGTTCCAGCACCACACGTCCACATTTTATCTTCACCAGCAGTGAAATCTGTGGCAGTTTCTGGCCATAGACATCTGCTGCTCATGTGCAGAGAGCTGGCTGCTGCAAAACCCTGCATCTATGTTGTGAGTGATTAGGGGTGATTGCCTACTGCAAGTCCTAGTTGTGGATCAAAAATAAATATGCTCCCAGAAGATCTCCTCCTCTACCACAGGATACCTATCAGTCATATAGGCTATCCCAGATTGTTGGTAGCTGGAAGCTGTGCAATGCGACATAGTTGTTCTTTGGGTGCTGCAAACAGGTTGAGGAGAACCATGTCCTATTTTATCCAGAGAGACAAAGATGCACCTCTATCTAGGCAAGGACTGTGACTTGTTCCAGTCTAGCACAGTGCAATGAGATGGCTGTGTGGAAGCTACATGGTTTGATTTGGAAAAATTCGTACATCTTTTAGAGACTGAGGATCCTTTGTTGTATCCAGAACAATAGCAAGTGCTTTGTGTGCACGTAGAGATGATGAAAAGGGTAGCATTCGTTGCTCAGATTAAATTCAATGGGCTACTCAGTGGCTGAAGTGGCAAAACCTGTTTGTGTGTAAGCAGAAGTTGGAGAGAGGAGAAAATAAAATATATTTGCAATGGAGAAGCAACTTCTTCCAATACCATTTGTTAGTTTTGAGCGTATTCCATTATCTCAGTGAATAAATGTATATGGCGTAGCATGACACATCATGAAGTCGTTGTGTGTCTGGACCATTTCTGTGCATCCATGTTATTTATAACATACATGTGCTAGTTACTGGAAAGATTGTTGGAGTACATTTAAAAAGAGATTTAGCTAAAGGAGAAAACTAATCTAGTTTCCTTAACAGAAAGAGGTCTTAATTGAAGGAGTGTGATGTAGCACTCACAAGAGAGCAAATGGAAAGCTCTGTAGCATGGACAGACACTATGACTTTTTAGTGCTATTTAAACTTGTCATTGACCTGAAGACCTGAATCTCTGTGCTCTCAGAGCTCTCAGTGATTTGTGTGGTGCACAAGGCTAACAAGAAATGCATGGAGGAATTGTTAACATTTCCTACCCTTTCCCACAAATACTCTTAATTCCTCATAAACTTAAAATATGCTCTATTAGACTTTAAATTAAGAACCTGTTTTTAATGTAGCTTTCTCGGGCCTTGTTCCAGACATGAAGTTCCAATTAGATGCTAGTTGCATCCACACTCCACAGGAGTGCAGACCTTGTACTGGGCTTTATTACAGCTATTTCTGCTGTGTGCTTGGTGGCTAGGTCGTGTTAATTTGTGCACAGACCAGGCAACCTAATAGTGGTGTTTCTGTGTGACAGGTTATAGTGACATTGATCAAGACTTAGTGAAGTACACTCACTGTGGGAAAGAGTCTTTTTCCAGGTACCTAAATAAATTCTTTATTTCACATCTATGATTTTTCATTGATTTTACATCTGTGCCAAGTTAATGATGAGTAAATGGATCTTGAATGTTTATGACACTTGCAAGACTCAGCCAAGTGCAGCTTTCATGAAGGATTCATGACCAAAAGTTAGGAAGAGCCTTTCAGTTCCCTCTGCTTCACAGGAGGAATAATAATTTTAGGGTTTGTGGGCCTCCAATCTGTCACATGCTGTGGAAAGAATATTGAGATTAAATAGTTTTCTAAAGATAGAAACATTGACAACATGCTAATAGTTCCAGTGTACCTTTGCAGAGGCTGGCAGTGTCCTTGCACATGACTGCTTTACAGCATCGTTAGATTAAAACCTCCTTGGCTGCTTTTATTCGTTTTTTCTCCTCTGAATCTTTAATCTTGTATCTTCCTTTAGGACATAGTGCTGCCTCAAGCTGGTTATTTCTCTTCCCTCCATAGGGCGTTATGTAGTCCTGTTTAGTGTTTGTTAGGGAGTTTGTATGGCTATGAATCAAATGCTGCTATGCTTGCAGCATAGTAAAGCATACTTTAAATGATTCGGTTTACAGCTCAAGGAAGGCACAGCATGGTGAGATATTCACATTGCATAACTGGAAGTGCTAAAATTGGGCTGTATCTCCACAGTGGCTTTAGCTGTAATGGCTGGCTCACAGTCCACTCCTCGTTCTTGCACTGCACCACTTCCTTCATGCTGTCTTTGGCTCCTGTCTGATCCTGCACTGAGTTGTTTTGGCACACTGAGCTGGAAAAAAACTGGCATGGTGAAAAATTGGTTTGTGCCAGCAGAGCCAAGGGAATTTCAGAGTCAAAGCCAAGGAGGTGGTGAGATCATGCAGGTAGGGCTGTACTGACATACTTAGGGGTCATTTGTTATCTGACAGCTCTTGGATAGGCCCAATGGTCCCCTGAAACCTTGGTCAAGTCCAGGTGGTTTCATCTCTGGGGAGAGAAGAGTTCCTGCAAGGGGAAATCACATCATGGTGGCTGCTCTTGTGGGCATGAGCCCGTCTCTCCCTGTGGTGACAGAAACCAGTTAGGAACTCTATGTACCTACACTGTTGATGATTGCTCCCTCTTCTCTCTTTCCCATTACAGTTATTTTAACAAGATGTTCACCACCAGCAGGTTCAGAAATTGCTGTAAAAAAAAAAAACCTTTTGTCTGTAAATATTCTCAGTCCACTGACAGTAAACTTGCATACACCTGCTCACTGTTCAGCATGCCTATGCTTTCAGTCCGCTAATCCCAGCATGTCCAACAGTATCTGCAGAGAACAGAGCTGTGCAGTGTCTGGTGGTTTTGCAACCAGTTAATCTCACTTGCATTCTCTTTGCTTTGTACAGTAGTGAGATTTCTGATATATTGCCATGCTTGAGTCAGGGTGAAATTCTCTGTCCTGTGTGATGCAGGAAAATAAACCAAATCATTTAGGTTGCCTGGCACCTTCTGTGGCCTCCACAAGTTACTAGGAAAATATTCCTGTTGTTATGTATTATTTGATTTTATCTAGTGCAGGTGTCTGGATTGGTTAAGTAGGCTGTGTTAATTGATCACTTAGACCTTAAGCCTGCACAGACTATGATGAAGCTACAGCCTGATTTGTCAGTCTAGGTTTAAAACCCCTAGATTTGACCTGGAGATCTTTCTCTGTCCTGTCATTCACTCTCACGTGACAAATCTGTGGAGTGAGATCCTGAACATCCGTGCAGTAGCCTCTCCAGAGACTCTCAGGTCCACAAAGCACACATCCACTTATATATATATAGGAGTCTGTGAGAGTTCAAGCCCAAAGAATATTCTGGCAAGTGCTTTATTCTGAAAGAGCTTTATTTCAGACAGCTGATAGCCACTTGTTGCACGCTCTGGAGCAGCAGACTTTGTATACAAGGAGTTGTTAGTTAATATATATATTCATGGCTAGGTAATCCTTCATCTTGTGGTACTTCAGCGGCTGATCTCTTTCATCTCTAGGTCTGCTAGCCAGGGGATATGTATTTACACATATATACATATATATATGTATTTACACATATAAAGCCTGGCCCTCTTGATTTGAATTCAGTCATTTCAGGCAGGAACATCATCCTTCTCTGCATTTCTGGACAGACAAGTTCCAAAGGCTGCTGATCTCTCAGGGTACTGTGGAAAAATCATTTTGGCCTTTCAGCCACAGCACAAATGACTGGGCAGATTTGGATCTATTAAGCTTTGTTCCAGATTTTCATAAAGTATTTCTTAATTGGCCCTAAATTATCATACTGGTCTAGTAGAGCATGACACAAACTGCAGCATGCCACTAAACAAAGGAACTATTGCAGTTACTTAGTGGTCTCCTTTCATAAAGTAGCATTTCAGAATACTTCCTACCAGGGGAATACGGGCTCACCCGGGGAATGACCCTGGGGCCAGCTGGGGTAGCAGCCTGTCAGTAGGCTCTCAGTGTCCAGCAAGTTCAAGCATTATGACAAGAGCTTAACGCAATGGGAGTACAGCAGCTTGGGGTGTCTGTAGACTGAGGAGTAAACTTCATACTGTGATGTGTAGCTGGCTGAGCTCACATTCCTCTGTGTGTGACCAATAACAGCCCTTTGGTGGTGGGTGTTGGCAAATAGTGGTTTAAGGATTAAAACAGCCTAGCTGTTAAATACAAGGAGTGACAACCTCATGTCATCAGGTAAAGAGTCACATCTGTGTTTTGCTAAATCCTGACAGAGCTTCAGCAATACATTGGTGTTTGTTGCTGCACCTAGTACTGCTGTGCCCTGTCTTCTTTTTTATTCCTGCTTTCTCCAGTGAGGGAGAAAACTTAATTGCATGGTGGAAGTATTTAATGATACCACCATGAATTCATGGTATCATAGCAAGATGCCATTAGAATGAATCATGCTCATGGTTGTGACAGGAGAGTCTAGTCTAAGACAGTATTGCTGGTTTTAAATTCCTCACTATCCACTTTAGTCCCTGACAAGAGGAGATTCTTCACAGCAAGTCTGTAGTTCAACAACCTGCTGGGCTTCTCAGCTCTTGGCTTGGCTGTGAGCTGAGTCCTTAAGAACACCTCCTTGGTGTATTTATTGGAAGTGCTTATGGTACAAACCCAGTCTTAAATTCTCGTGAAACAGAAGTTCAGCAGCTGCCATTTCAGCATGTTTCATATGCACATTTTATATAGTAGCTTCATATATATTCTTTATGTTGATTTTTTTTAGATTCTAATTAAAATTATTTAAAATGTTCATATTTTATGCTACCAGAATGAACTGTGGGGGAAGTTACATAATGTCACCTAAAAAACCAGTGATACAACCCAAAATCATTTTTAAGGGTATCATCTGAATGATTTGTTGATGGGTACTTTTGTATCAAATTTGTCATCTGTCAAAATGTATCTAAAATGTAATTTAGACATTTGATTCTTAGATGAGCCTTTCTAAGGTGGGTCTAAGAGGCCACATCTGCTTCTGATTTACTTGCAGACCTGCAAGCGAGAAAGTGGGAGAATGGAGAGGTCCTACACAGGGCTGCTCCTAAATGATGGCAAATGCATGGTTTTATTTCAAACTGTTCCATGTGCCAGAAATGTATTTCCATGAAGTTTCCATGATAGCTTTTGCCCAGAGGTTTCGTTGTCTCTTAAAATGCTTGCATTAATCTTGGTTCCATTCTTTTCAATTCAATTGTGGAAGCAGAGCTTATCCCCCCTTGGAGCTGGTATAATTGTGCTCCTCCACATGCGCCAGGCTCTGTGTGAAGCTGCTAGTGTAGGCTCTGCTACTGCTGTTCCCAAAAGGTTCTCTCAGATTCTCTCAATGCTGAACTTATTTATGTTTTCAGATGTGAACTCGATATTGTCTGAGTAGAATGTGTGTAGTGTAACATAGAAGTGTCTGCGCAAGATTTAGGAGGAGGCACGGAAAGCCCCTCAAGCGTGTGTGTGCTTTATTACAGAAAATCAAGATGAATTTGTAGTGTTGAGTCATCTGTTCCGGCTGATTTAATTTGTATTTTGTTTTCATGTTTTAAGTGCCTAATGATTTTTTGGTCAAGGAGGTAATGGTTTCACTGTTTTAACATGTACTTAGAATTCTGCACTTGTTACCTGTTCTGTAATAGAATATTTTTGCAGTTTCTGTTTGGAAATAAAGACTTATTAGGCATAATTGTGATTTATTTTCTTCTTTTTTGAATTCCTGAGACTTAACAATCAGAAACATGGCTTCTGAGGCACAGCACTGTAGAAAATGCATTAGTCTGATTCCTTTACAGCAGTGCTTGCAACTGACAATAGAAGTATGGATGCTTCCTTAAAATTGTACAAGGGAAAAAGAAAGCTGTGCTTAAAACAGGTATGGGGGAGGTGTGCATGTATAAATATGTATTGCTTAAACAATACTTTCATGTAATTGCAGTCTTTTCTGTTCCACACAGTTAACTGTCTTCTTTTGTTACTCTTAATGATTTCAAATAATTTTTGAATTATTTGTTGAAGACAAATCAAACAAGGAAAAGAAGCAAACAATAAAAATAGGTATTAAATTCAGAAAAACATCTCTAAAAATAGCTGAATACTTTGAAAGCAGTGATTAACTGAAAATAGTAAACCAGTGATACAGAAGTTTTTCATACAAACACTGACCCTGGATACATGTCTAGTAGATGTGTATCTAGTAGAGCTCTGGACATGTTTTAGTGGATCATATGGATTTTTTCTTAGTACAGGTTTTGGTCACATACACAGATACTTGCAGTGAACAGGTTTCAAACAGATGAATTTCAGAGAAATTTTCCCTCAAAGTGTTTAGCCTTGTCCAGAAGGCAGCCGTCTAGCTTCTGTGCTGCTTACAGTGACTTCTCCAAATAGAACTTGACTGTCTCCTCCAATCAGGGCAAACAAGTACTTGCAGCTGTTTTATGATGTGGACTATTATCCTTTAGGGCCCTCTAGGGACTGAACTGCAATTGCCAAATTTTATTACAGCCAGAACAGAGGATTAGAACTGAAAGGTTTTATTTGGCCTCACGGACAAACAAGTGACTTCTGCCCAAAGATTAAGATCTGGATCTCTGTGGCCTCCCTTCTTCCCGTATAGTATGAGTCTTTCATAGATGATCAAAACCAAGGATTTTCTTTTGTTTGTTGTGCTGACAGCTGGAATTGCATATGAGTGATGCAGATGCAAATGTGTCCTCATAATCAGAGCAGTTTCTAAAGCAGAAGTGTGATTTCTGCTGTGGAAAGGAAGTGTCTTTGAATAAGATTAAGCATCTCAAATATTTAGCTGATAAACAGCTAAATGTTGAAGGAGCAGCACTGGCTGATGATTAGGGCTGCTTGGTCCAGGTACAGGATGAGTGCTGCTCCAGACAAAGCATTGCTTTTCCTCATCCCCTGCTTGGAAGGGGAGGAGTCTGGGAAAAGCTGTCTGGACAAGAGGAGAGCAGAAGGGTTATGCATTGAAGTTATACTTGTCAAACAGCTGTGGTACCTCTGATCTCACTAAGCACAAACCTTTCTCCTGAGGCAGAGCATCTCCCATGAAGATGGCACTCCTGCTGTGTGAAACACATGGCCGTTGCTGTTAGAAGGGCTTAAGAAGGAATTTTACCAGGAGCAACAAGATTGTCCAAGGCCAGGTTAGGTTTCCTCCTGCCTCAAAATGCTGTTAGGCAAAAAGCGTCATGTGAAGATCATACAACAGATGGACATTGGGTTCATCCAGGAGAAAAGAACAGACAAAGCCTGTTCCACAAGCTGACAGCCATGGCAGTGGGCGAGGGGAGCTGGGGTCATGGCTTCAGCCACATGGGCTGAGGAGGTTCATCAGCTCTTTAAAAAGAGAGGGGAGAGAGACCACCTTCTCCTCAAGGATCACAGGGTACCCATGCTCTGGTGTCTGGATGTGTCTGATGCTTGAGATGCATGTCTCAGTTTTAGCTTGTCTCTTCCATCCTGTATCAAGTGTCTGCTTCATCCTCACTCTGTGGCCAGAGCCAATTAATAGCGAATAGGAATGGTGAAGTTTCACGGCCTGTGCAGACTGATAGATTAAACCATCTGCTTAATGGAGACACCATAATAAAAGTATTAGCTTTTAAGTATATAAATGCAGATGAAACTCTTTTATCATGTAAGTGAGAAAAGAGAGAGCACAGCAAGCACTGAATTTAAGCTGCTGTCTGGTTTCCACAGCACAGGTAAACAAAGCTGAACTGGTGCAGAATCTCATGTGCTGCCACTCTCAATGGAGGAAGAAATGCTGGATGTGCTGGGAAAAAAAATATAAATATTAGAAATGGGATAACTTTCATCTTCAAAATTACTTTGTTAGGTATTTTGAGAGACTTTTATGGGGAAACCAATCTGTTCGATTGAATTCTAAGTGCAGTGCTGCTTGTGTAACTCCAAACCTGCAGGGACATGACTTCTTTTTGTTTAGCTTTTATTCTGCTCTGTGAGGACAATAATTACTCTTGTATTATGTGTGGAGTTTTAACAGCATAAAAACACCCAGTAACAACCTTTCAGTTTGAACTGCCTCTCTAGAACAATTCTTTGCCTTCAACAACGTGCACTGTGCAAAACCTGCCATGAACCCAGGAGCAGGCTGAAGACCCATTTTCTCTGCTCAGGCATAGCTCCTGCCTGCTGGCTGCCACCAACTCCCACCAGACCCCCCCAGCAGCTGGGTGCCTAGGACTCCTGCCAGGCAATTGGGAACCGTGGGTCTGAATCACCTACAGGAGAGGAAGGAGTTGAGCTCAGTGGTTTGCTGCCTTGGTAATGTCCTTGGCAGCAGAATGAAATAGCCTGTAACTCATCTCACCAACCAGTCTCCAATTCAAGGTAGGGCGATTTGTATTATGAAGTAGCACAGGATGCTACTTCATAGTCAGGGTGACTACTTCACGTATAAATTTCTCCATCATGAATACCTAAACTTACTAGGTCAGTTCCATCATTCCTGTTCTACCCTTTCTCTATCTACACTGAAAGTTTTGTAACAGTGTGTTAATCATAGAGCTCTGAACTCTGTTGGCCCTATTCCCTCTGCTATAATATGGATAATAATTTCTAGGATGAAATCTCTTTTTCTGAATATATTTAACATCTTTCAGAAGAGTCTAAAATAGAAACTCTGAGAACATTAACTTAGAGCACTTTTCAAGTTCATCTTACTTGCAGTCCATTTAAGTGAAGTGACAACTGAGGTGTGACATGAAGTAATTATACTGATTGTGTTGTATGTGCTCCACAGGAGCTAAATGATTTGCTGAGGATATTAATTTCAAAAGCCAGACAGCAAGAGATCAGCTGAGATGGAAGATCACTGCAAAGTGACCTCAGACCATGGGAAAAGAAAAAGAAGAGTTGGGGATGTGGGCCAGCACAGGAGTTCAGTGCTGTGTAGTCTAGCAGTGAACTGAAGTAGATGCATTTTGGCACCAAAGGTGGTCTCCATGTAACTGAATACAGATGTCATCACTGTAGTTCAAAGTCATCACTGTAAGTTCCCTTTATAGTCTGTGGAGAGAAGTGGAGAATAATTAATCTGGCTTATTTTTGGTAACCTACATTAGGATGTGATATATTATGCCATAGATTCCTTGGTTTATAGAGAGTGTGGGACGAGTAGCTGGGCCATGGTGTCTGTAGTTCAGTGCTCCACCATAAGGGACAGTGTTGGTGAAAGACAAGTGCAACCTCAGACGGAGCTACCATTTACCTTATCCATAGAAAGTCGTGGACTTGTCTATGGCATGATCATTACGCCTGGGATATTACACTTCATGACTAGGGGAACAGTAGCTAAGTAGCAGACTATCACTTAGAGATAGCATAGAATGAGATCAGGTTGATAAGGATTCTCTGGCATAATCTGTCCCTTTGCAAATAACAGACATAGCAAACTTTGTTTATTTGATCTCTGAACAATTTTCACAGTCACAAGAAATTAATCAGAATGTAAAAGCTCTGTTGAAATCAGTACTGGATTTGTGTACTTGAACTGTTGCTCAGCCCTGAATAGATATATTAAAAGTAGCTTAATCTCATTGGTTTTAGCTTAGTTCTGCGGTCTAGCAGTGCAAGTAAAACTGCTTTCACTTAGGGATTGTCACTACTTTGCTTGGATAAGTTCATTAGCAAGACATAAAGTAACTGTGAGTCTGAGGGGCTTTGGGATCCATGGGCTAGATCTTAATGAGAGAACAAAAATTGGAGGAAAGTAATCGCCAGTACTCAGTGTAATACAACACTAATGAAGAGGATGTCATGAAGCTTGACAGGGCAGCATATCCTTGAATCTAGATATCCATGCTCACAGAAAGAGTTAGGCAGTAGCAAGAGCATAATCCTGTGCTAACAAGGACCTCTACACTCAATCTATTCCACATGGCTTCATCTGCCATTTGCCAGAAAAAAAAATGACAAACTACTTCAATTTCACTGAAGTGATGACTTTTGACCAAGACACAATGTTTTGGCACATCCACACAAAAACAAAAGTCTGTAATCATCATGGTCATCGCAGCTACTGACTCATAGACTTCATGGACAAACACAGTCACTGAACTGAAGGCCCTCAGCTTCTGAGCACTTCTAAGGATCCCTGGTCCCTTGTGGTTTTGACCGCTAAGGCTCAGCCTGTACAGAAGAGGAGACTGGCTATACAGCCTGCCTTAAGCTGACCATCTGGGCTAATACAGCCTTCTTTTGAAGGCAGAGGGCTGTTGAAAACAGGCCCTTTATCCCATCCACCACAGTGCTGTATGCTGCCACTGACAACAGACAGACAACTTGAACAATAGGTCTAGTTTTCTGACAGCCAAAGTAAATGAAAGGGTCGCCTTGCTCACTGATTATATCTTTGCATGGCACTGTTAACTGCATCAGTACTCCAGCCTCTGCAGCACAGGAATCATCGTCGGGTCTTCTGTGATGGTAAGAAGGGGTGCTAACTAATTTGTGGCCATCAGGAATCTTTTCTTTCTTTTCTTTCCATACACCTGGAAATAAGGCAAGACTTTGCAGTTCAGAGGATGCCTTTGTAGGGATCTTTTATTTCTAATATCTCTGTAAGAGAGTAGAGAGCAGTCCCTTGATTTCTCTATGGCCAAGCTCATCTGTTACTCCCTCATCAAAATGGGGACAGCAATGCTTGGTCCTCTCCCATTAGTGTTAAGGGGGTAAATACACCTCATCTAAAGACCTGATTATGCTCTGTATGATGGAGACCATGTGTGAACTGCACAGACAGCTTTTCCACTCTCTGAAAACTGCAGTGTATCTCTTGCTGCTGCTTCAGCTTTGTTGGCCATGACATAAAGCATGACTAGACAGATGAGATGTATAGCAGCAGTATTATGATATTTGAATTACAAAGACAGAAAACAAATCAAAAGAACAAGGAGAGAATTTAACATTTTTGATTAGCCTTTCTCCTTCACTTTCTTCCTATTTAATTTAAACTGGAGCTGTTTCTTTCCTCCTGCAGTAATCATCCATCCCCAAGAAATGAAAATACACTTGCAAAACTAATAAATGAGAATCTATTTGCAAAGATATTTATTTATGCGCCTGGCACTTGAGGGTGTTTAGAGGGTAATCTCAAACTGTGAGCTCTGCACTGTGTAAATTTAGAAGCTATTTTTTCTAAATGTCAAGTATTTATTATATGAAAAAAACATTTGGAGTGTGGAGCAGGTCCCTAATGATACACGGTGCATTTGGAGAAGGACTTCTTGGATGAACAGAAGTAATATTTGAGATGAAAAGCAAATCATCTGTTTGAAATTGCTTTGTGTACACAGAAAGGAAACTGAACAAAGGTAGAAGGCCAGCCCAGTATTTTGCTTTGTCTCATGCATAAAATAGTGTTTTCCAAGCCTATACCCATCTCTTTTCTGAGTCCTGAGGCACTTCTACCTCCTCTGCTTAAATGCTGCTGTCTCATTCTAGCCCCATTAACAGCTCCAGCAGGCTCTGTTCAGACCGCAGGCAAATAAACCCTGCAGAATTTATTCATGTAGGATTTTACCCACATGATACCTTACCTTAATGTCAATGTATCTCGAAGTGTGGAGTAGTAAAGTGCAACTCTCCAACTGGAGACTGATTATATGGAATATAAAGGACTCTATCCATTGTGAGAAGCCTGTGTTGCCTGTTGTTTTGCTTGGAAATACCAGCCAGCCTGGAAGGCTACAGCACAATGAGAACCATCACAAGCAAGGGATGCTTCACCTACTTGTTCTTCATGATCAGAGCACACACTCCCTCTGCATCAGGCACCTCCTTTTCCATGGAGGTCAAGGTTTGTGCATAGAGGCCCTATGTTCTATTAGTCCATCTAATAAAGATGGGGGAAATTGAAAGGCTTTCATCTGAAAGCTCCTCTCATGTCCAAAATAGATGCTATGAACTTCAAGCAATTGCTCCAAGTTTGATTAGGTACATAGTCTTCACTACCTAAAGGAAAGGGTGACTAGATAATTATGGGTTAAAGGAGAGAAATGCTAAGACCATTTCTTGCAAAGGGCAGAGGGAGACAAGTACTTTACAGCCTGTGTGGAACGTGAAGAGGTTAGTGGTGAGGACGATGTAGCAGTTGCAGGTACTGAAATCAAGCCAGGAAGGAAAAGAAACCTGAAAGTCCATTTCAAATGTACAGAACTTCAAAAGGGAGCTTCAAATGTGGGCAGCAATAAAGAAAGATAGTAAAAAAAAAAAAGTAGAAACTAAAAGATTGAAAATGCTGGTAAGGCCAAAGAGACTTTTTGAGATACTGTGTCTAACTGACAACTGCTGACTGGCTTGTGGAAAGCCTCTTACAAAGAGAAAGAGAAAAACCCTCTCAAAAATCTCAGCCCAATTAAAAAAGACAGTGAAGGGAACTACTACATCTTGACAAAAGTTATGTCAAAATGGGAAAACCAGGAAAATCTGTCAAGTGAAATGTAGATCTCCAGTGAGATGGGTCAAGTACCAGTTCAATGCAGGCTGCTAACAGAAACCACTTTCAGACACATCCAAACCATGATGTCTTCCAGAAATTCAGTCAAGTGAGATAGTCAAGAGATAGAAGAATTACCCAGCAAAGGCCATAGGAAAAGAACTTGCTTGAACATATCTCATTAAGAGCAAAGTGATAGTGCCTGCTGTGACAGATGAAGAACAATCTCAAACCGAAGAGATTTTGAAGCAAACCAGTACATTGATCAGGGAGAAGACAGGATGACAATTATCAGATGGCTCTGGAGTAACTCAGCATGAAACTGCTAACTTGTTACTTGCAATGTGTCTGATGTCAGAGGAACAGCCAATGAACATTATAACTTCCTTCTTTAAGAAAGGCTCCAGGGTGATGCTGAAATCTATAGAGAAATAAATCTATAAGAAGAAAGGTTTTATCAGGGGGAACTGTAAGAGCAGCTGTGCTGGGCAGGATTCCACAAACATTTTTACCCAAGGAAGTCATGCCTCATGAATCTGGTAAAAAGATCTATAGCATTTCACAAGCTTTGTGGGTAAAGGTGATGCAGATGGAGGATTTTGTCAAAAGCTTTTTCGAAGTGATCAGTGCAGGTTCCTAAGAAGTACAAAGGGCAGGTTCTCCCTATTTTAAGCCAGAAAGTAGGAGATGGCAGAAAAAAATGAGAGCCTTCACTGTGGAAGGAACCTGGCACGGGGCTCGCACACATATTTGCACTTGGACTTTACTGTTCAATATAATCCTCAGTGACCTAGCAAAGGATGACAAAAGTTTTCAGTTGGTACAAAATTATTAAAGGCAATCAGTATTAATGCAAAGCTCAAAGTTGCAGAAGGATACCACAGTCCTGGATGACTGGGCAATCAAACAATGGATAAAAGATTTATGTCGATGATGGAAAAGTAGGGGGGGAAAGAGACCTTGCAGCTATTAGTCCTTAGGAAATAGGTCTTTGAGTCACTGTGAACAACTTTCTGAAAACATCAGCCCAGTGATCAAAAGAGTAGATGGGATATTTTTGCCGACTTTGAAGGTAACTGAGCACAAGATGGAAGTTCCCATTATGTCATTCTGTGCTGCTCCAAAGTACATCTTGAAAACTTCTCGTGTCTTAGTTACCTTGTTTTAAATAGATCATAGCAGAACTAAAATGAGGGGAAGACTGATGAGGATTATTAAGATTTTAGGATTACAGGATGAGCTAGATTTTCTGCAGGATGTGATCCTTCCTTTCTGTTCAGCCATGATGAGAACCCTTTGCAGTGCTCTGTCCAGTTATGGGCTCCCCAGTACAAGAGAGATGGATGCACTGGAGCAAGTCCGGCCAAAGGCCACAAAGACAGTGAAGGGCTTGTAACATCTGACATTCAAGTAGAGGCTGAGATAGCTGGGATTTTTCAGACTGCTGAAGAGAAGACTCAAGGGGATTGCATCAATGTGTATAAACACCTGATGGAGGGAATACAGAAGACAGAGCCAGGCCCTCCTCAGTGGTATCCAGTAACAGGCCTGGAGGCAAAGGACATGAACTGAAATGCAAGAAATTCTGTTTCAATGTAAGAAGCAACTTTTTCACTTTGAGAGTAAGAGAACATGAGCATAAGGTTTGGTCAGGATAGAGGCATATCCCACTGCTGCAAGAATTCACCACTTCAGACCCCTCCTAGACCACAGTCCAGTATTTTTAGCTAAAGCAGCAGGGAAAGAGACTTGTGTTGTGTTTTGCAGGAGCGGTACAGGCATGCACTTCTGCAGCCACCTAGCTGCAGGGCACTACGGTTTGGTGGGGAAAGCTGGGAGCAGCAAACCTGTCACACTCCAGCAAGCATCACTGGAGAAGGGCTGTCAGAGCAGAAACTGTGTTTGCAATTACCATCCTCAATTTGCAAAATAAGCTTTAGAAGTACAAAATTAGTATTACAGTAGGTGGGTAAAGTAGGTGAATTAGTTTACAGTAGGTGGGAGCCAGGGTGCTTTTACAGTATTTAAATACTAGTTAGGGATGGGTATGGAAACTTGGTTAACTTGTGTAGCACTACAGCCAGCAAAACCATCCTGTATTACTCACTTTGCCATATAATATAATAAAGCTAATTATATAAAAGGGCAGGGCTTTTCTAGCACGTACATTTCTTCAACATACATAAAAACTATGGAGTGTCTTATCTTGGGCTTAAAATCCTGCTCCTCATTTGGAAAAGATGGACTTTGAACCTGGTTCCTTCCAAGCCCTCGTACATAGGCTCAACCCAGCTGCCAGGTACAGAGACATGCACCCATCTGAACTGCTGCTAAATTCTTTTACTGGAGAATGGGGTAGAGTTAACCATCTTTACAGCAATTCCTGCAGTGCAATGTTTTGTATTTGTCACTAAAACGGTATTAGTGGCACACTGATGTTTTGGCTGTTGCTCAGGCATGCTCGCACAGCATCAAGGCATTCTCTTTGTTGTCCCACTTTGCCCTCTCAATGAGTAGGCTGGGGATGGGACACAGTTGAGACAGCTGGCCTGATCTGGCCAAAGGGATGTGGCATACCATACAACATCATGTTGGATCAGCTCAGTCATCAGCAATAAAGACTGAGGTAAAGGAATAAGAAGGAAGGGTATTGGCTTCCAAGGTGGTCATTGTTCACAGAGCACCTAGGCATGTGCCTAACTGTGGCGGGTGGTGTGTGATTGCCTTGTTTTCTCCTGGGGTTCATCTTTCCTCTTTCTTCACCCATTAATCTGTCTTTATCTCTAGTCACAAACTTTCTCACTTTGTTTTTCCTGTTTTAATCCCCGTCCCACTGGGGATGATGGGGGTGAGCAAGCAGCTGTGTGTGTGCTTGGCTGCCGGCTGGTTCAACCCACCATACTTCTTCATCCCCAACATGTTTGGTTTTGTTCTCTGCCAAGTCTGAAGCATCTTCATGGGCTTCAGAATCACAGTCAGTAGCAGAGAATAACTGCAGGGCGATTCCTGGGAAAAGCTTCGTCTCCTCCCTTTGCAGCCGCCCCATCCTGCACGGTACGCTGCAGCCAAGGACCCACCGCAGAGAAGAAACGCTGCGCGCAGGGTGCCTGCCCCTTGCAGTTCCTGCAAGCCACCGCAGGGAGACAGCTCCAATACGTCTCTGAAAAACGAAGGGGCAGAAAACGCCAGGCGGAGGAGTTTGTATGGAAACTGTTACACACGGTTACACTGTGCAGAGAGCTGGCTGCTGTGGGCTTGCCCTATTCTGGAGCAATGCGTTTGGTACAGACTGCAGCCCATAAGCTGCTTTTACCTCTGGCCGGTACATGAGCCTGGGGAATGACCCTGGGCTGGGTTGTGAGGGGCCCTGTTGGCAAGAGCATTGCTGCCCTTATTGCAGCAGAAGGAAACTGTTGAATGAAGGATGCTCTTGAGAGAGAAAGGTCCTGTGGTTAAGGCTGGAGAGGAGGTATCGGATTTCTTTCCTTCTTCCTGGCCGAGCCTGGGAATTTCACTCGAACCATGCTTTGCATTGGTACCCCTCAATGTCCAAGCTTAATTTTCTGGGAACTTGGTCTGAGATCCAGACTAGGAAAGTACCTGGACCTGAAATCAGTAAGTGCCTTAAAAGTACTAACCAACCTCACACCAGACCCCTAAGTTCAGCTTCCGCTTGTGAGCCTGATCAATGCACTCAGTGGCCCCTTGTGTAAAACAGGGCTGATAACACCCCAGGAGTGCTGTGAAGAACCTTGAAGAACAGCAGAGGGTAGCCCAGAGGAAATTAAACATTCAGACTGTTTAAAGCAGATAAATATACTGTGGGAACACACAGGCAGGAGGGCTGAAAATGCTCTAGCAGTGAGCAGCGGTGATTCCTGGAGCGCTGTCTGGGATGTGCCCTGAATGAGACAAGGCCCATGAACTTGCAGCTGAATTCTGTGGCATTATGCATGAGCACAAAGGGACCAAATGAAGATTGAAGATGTAATTTTCTTTCTGGCATTTCCTAATTCTGCATGCATGGCTGCACTCAGGCAAACATCTCTTAGAGCAGTTTATTGTATGCAAATGACTTTAAATTTTCAGTAATATCCAGGCTTCCTTTCCCTTCCCTGTGGAAAGATTTGCAGTTAAAATTTCCAATACTTACCTGCTGTTAGGACACCAGTGGGATTCTCTATCCAGACACTGAGCTGCTCAACATCTCCAAATGTGGGAATTCATATGCACTAGGTAGCTCCCATTCCACCACTTGGCATAAGCAAGTCCCGGCCAGGAGCAGGTGAACCCCAGCAGGACACAATCTCCACAACCACATGGGTCCTGGGTGACTGCCACCAGCAGCCCTATGACAGAGATATCAGCCACAAGTTTCTTCATGCTCTAAAGGTGATTGAGAGTCTACAGGATATGTTTTATTTGACTAATGGAGAACAGGCCAGTCCCAAAGCTCCTAAGAACCCACTTTTATACCTGCAAATAAGACTTTTAGCATGAGCCTTGTAAGTGCTCTCACTACAGGCAGCTGGCATGGTGGGATTGGCCCAGCCTCCATTTGGAGCTTTCATACTGGGCTGGGATAAGCATTTGCCTATAAGCAGTTTTCTGAAGGTCTCTGTTCCTTGAGTGCTTTCATAGCTTTGCATGAAGCGCCCAGACACCTGACAGTGTGTGGGGCAGCACCCTGCTCCATGCAGCACAGTGATGCCACCACCCTTCCACTACTGCTGATGGACAGCTTTCCACCATACTGTCATCAGGACTCATCTGAAATGTCCTGATCTCTTTAAACCTCACATGTAAACCAAGTTTTCAGAACCTCAGAGCAGTCTTGCAGCTATTTCCTAAACTTAAGGGAAGCAGGAAGAAACAGAAGGGAGAGAAGAATGACAGTGGAAGGAGGGAAAAGTACACTTGCTGTATACTGAAGCAGTCAAACTGGATGGCAGAAGAAATGCATTAGCCACATGTTCCCAAGGGCTTTGAACATGGAGTGTCTGCAAACAGTTTCCATATTTTGCAGGATTATTAAAAAGAAAAGGAAAGCAAGCTTCTGGCTCCATAAAGCAAAACAAACTAAATATGAGGATTCAGTTATCTGGAGGAGTAATAATATTTACTGTGAGTACATCTCACACATTTGGTGGTAGCTGCTATTTAAGCTCATGGGAGGAGCTTCAGGGTGCTCACTGGAGGGTAGGACAAGTGCCCAGCCACTCTGGGGGCTGCCCCATGGTACAGCAGTTCTGAGGCCAGCTGCTGGCTCAGCACTAAGCAGTTCTCAGTGATTTTATATAAGCTCAAGGCCGCTGTGCCTAGATCAAACAGTGAGAAGTTGTCGCAGTCACCATCTGCTCTCCTTTCCACCATGAGGGTACTGTCACACTTGCACAGAGCACAGGCTTTGGAGATTTCCTGCAGTATTCCTATCCCCTTGGCAACTAGGTTTTATTTTTATTTGTTTTTATTTATTCTTGTATTTATTCCCAGCAATGAAAGCTCTCCCACATGCTTCTCTCTGCACTGGGTAACCCCAGACACAGAAGATCCAGAAATAACTCCTTTGCTGCACTGTCAGCGCTTGATACATACCATCACTTCTTTCATCTACTGGGTGAAGCAATCAAAGGCAACAGAAAGCCATGAGCCAAATAGCTGGCAGCAGAGGGAGAAGCAATACCTGAAAGACTGTCCCACTCGAGGTAACCTTCAGCAGTCAGTGTGCATTTCAGGCAGCACACTGTGCCACGGGTGTCTGACCAGAGCCATGGACCATCCCACTGCCCCCTGATCTGACTTTCCCTGCCCACCCACTGCCAGGCGACACCATTCAGGGCTCACACACTGCTTCAGCTGAAAGAAATGACACTTAGCACTGGCCCAACCTTTCAGTACCCAGATCTAGACAAAGACTTCAGCAGTCTGCAATAGGTAGGACATCAGCACCTTATCTCACTCTTATCCTGATAGGTACAGACTTGAGCCTATGAAGTGTTTAAATTTAGCTATAGCACATGCCTAGAGCTGTTGCTATCACAGGAAGCATCTCCCGTGGAAGCTTGCTTGTGCTTTTTGATCATTCTGCATGTCAATAGGTGGTAGAAAACCTGGTGTCTGTAACCTCCCCAGCAGGAAGGAGGCAGGGTTCACTCTCACTTTTTAACATGGCTGTCTCACCACACTGTAGACCGGGTTGAATCTGCTCTGCTTTGCAGCAAGCAGTGCCTGAGGCTTAGGTCTGGGCACTCTCCTTGGAGTCACTTCTGGCCTTTCTGTGTGAAAGAGTCACCAGAACTGGACGAGTGCAGGACTTTTCTCTCAGGTGAGCATCTAAAGCACCAAGCTAAAGAGGCACATATTCCAGCTGAACAGATTTGTATGCTTTGCTGAAGATCAGCCCAAGTGCAACTTAATGAGAAGAGGAAACTTCCCTCTGACTTGCTGGGAGGTGAAGTGAGAGGGTGAAGCTCTCTATGAACACTTACTAGAGAAAAACAGGGTACGAACAGCATCACCATGCCTTGTTTGAAAAATTAGGTGCTTTTCTGCAGCGAAGAACAGCTTCAGCACTTCTCCCTGGGAGAGTCAAAGATGAAAACCTCAGTCATGCCTAAGCCCCTATATGCAGGCTGCGAGACACCCATGTGTCTGAGCCGCAAGAGGGCTGCAGCACACCCCAGGCACTCCTCACCTCCCTCCTCAGCATCCTCCCTGCAGATCTCGCCTGGCTCGGCAAACACTAGGGACGAAAAAAGTGGAGTCTACTGCCCCCTTACTCCAGTGCCTGCACTGCATCTGGTTAATCGTGCGCTGGAGTAAACGGAAGAGCTTAAAAAGAATGAAAAATGCAGGGTTTTCATCCCTATCAGATGAGGGTAACAGTAACTTATCTATAAGACAAACAAGTAGTTTTTCTAACAGATCCGTTCCCGAGTGCTTGTGGCAATGCCGGTATATGGAACTATTACCATTACCTTGAATAAAGACTGAATGCAATTTGTGCTTGCCAAACAACTCCAGTTTGAACTTACTGCACAAACATCGTGTCCGAGTGAATGCTTACAATAAGCAGGCATTGCAGAAGCAGCTATGAAGAACGGAGTAGCAATTTTTGTGGCATAAGGGCTGTGCTGAAGTTTTGACCATGTGTTAATTTGAGAAAAACCTTACTCTGCAGAAGAAAGCTTCTAAGTGTTCACAAAGAACTTCAACTTTTCACTTTTGCCTCTTAGAAGAGTATGGCAGGCCAAATGGGAGTTTTTTCTTGCCCCTTCTTCTGCAGTTAGGCTTGATGTTCAGTAGAAAAGACAAAGCACAGTGGCTCCCCTGAAAAGGAGAGCTCCATTTAAAAGGGTTTAAATCCTGGAAGGAAGTCAGCAGTAAGGCAAATTATTCTCTCTATACATTCATTTTCTCTACCTCTAACCCTCACTTCAGCTGAAGCCTTCATTTAACTTCTGTAATACAGACAAGCCTTTGGGAACTAGTCTTTCCTGGAAAATGAAGTCAGCTGTTAACTTTTGAAAGCTGCTTTTGCAGATAAGGGCTTGCCTGAACTATTTCACAGCCACTTAACTACTATGTTTTATAGAGCTGAGTCTTAAGGTATTTTGGGCATTCTTAGCTCTTAGTAACAGGATTAACTAGTATATGAAAGCAAGATTAATTTTTATTAGCTTGAAGTATCAGATTTTATTCAAGTGATAAGAAATATCATAATACATTATGCATCTGCCAGTTATAGTCCATTTTAGTTGGTTCCAAAACCTAAGCAGTAAATGAGTAAGACAGTTTATCTAGTTAAACTGAAAAAAACAGCAATCCACACAACCAGTACTAGATGTCAACCGTATAGTAATTCCAGCATTATGATGTTATGGCTTTCCAGAAAGTCATGAAGTTAACAAATTAAAACACATCAATAGCCATTTTCCAAAGATTTATTGAAGTAGCGACAGGTTGCTCATACTGTGCTGGAAAAAGCAGTTTTATTGAATTCAGATACTTAAAAACAGTATTGCAGCACAAGATATTGCTATTTGTAAACTAGACTCCATTGTAAACTCTAATCTTTCAGGGAGAGTCAGTTTGCAAGATCTAAGACCTATTTCCTAGCATAATAATCTTGCGCTCATGGAAAAACTGCAGAAAGGCACTTGAAAGCTGTTTCTTCCTTTAAGACATGGACTTTTAAAATCTTGCTGGTAAGAACTTCTTCTGCATTTGTAAGTATGCATCTTCACTTCAGCTTTACTCCAAGTCATCATGATGCTGGGAAGTCTCATTAATAACCTGTTGATAAACACAGACACTTGCATTAAGCTTTAATAGGAAGATTGTTGGTTTTTCTACAGGTAGAATTCAAACATGTGGTACCACAGAAGTGTGGAAAAAATGGGTATCAAGTCTCACTTCTAGATGAGAAGTTCTCGCTGGCAAACAGTGTGCACAAACCATTTAAGCTTTGACTTGGTATGAAAGCAGTTTCTTGTCTAAACAAGTACCACCCTATTGCCACATTTTCCTCGGGTGATGTGAGAAATGAACTTGCTAACTCAGCTGAACTTAAGTACTCACTACACAGGTAACTAGCAGCCACTTAAGGTTTCACTACCAGATGAATTTTGCAATTGTTTCCACAAAAGCCATTTGCTACATTTGTATGTTCAGTCATGCAGCTCAGACTGACAGATGCTGTTCTACT
Source organism: Melopsittacus undulatus (assembly GCF_012275295.1). Classification (NCBI taxonomy): domain Eukaryota; kingdom Metazoa; phylum Chordata; class Aves; order Psittaciformes; family Psittaculidae; genus Melopsittacus; species Melopsittacus undulatus. Next base: position 118,561,224 of record NC_047527.1, read on the forward strand.
CAATACCTACTACCCTCTAGAGGCTGCACTGACCAGTAAACAAATTTAAAGAGTATTTTAAGGTAAAACCAGCTGTGATAGAAATAAAGTTGCCACCAACCTGTCCGTCTCTAGTTTCGACAGTCTTAATTAGAAGTGTCCTCTTTGAGTGAGTGTCAACCATTGGCTGAGACTCAATGTTAGTTTCTGCAGAACAGAATGCATTATTAGTCATAGTCTAGATGAAGTCCTTTCTCAAAGAAATGAAGAGTAACAGATTTTAGTGTCTACTTTCAGAATCCTAATTTATATATGAAGTCTCTGAATAATAAACTAATCTTCTCCATTTTCTGTCTGTTCTCCTTAAAGCACTTTCAGCAGGCATCTAAACCAATCACTCACTATGCACTGATATTTAAAAATATCCGTGCCCAGGAACAAAGTTTCTCCTCCCACCCAAGCTTAACTAATGGAAAATAATGTAGTTATATCTAAGAAAATATCACACACAACTGCACTGATACAAGTTCGAATACAAAAGGAACTTGTCCAGGACTCTTTTGCTAATGACAAAACAGCTTACCTCTCAAGTTCAAAGAAGCAAAGGTTGGAATAGGCATGTTAATCCTGAACAAAAGAAAGAGAAGAAATGGAAACAGTCAGACATGGTATGTCTAGTCAGACACTAGAGCACCTTCTAGTAATTGCTATTTAGAAAAGTGTCTGCATGGGATGTTTACCTGCTCTCTTCACCCTCCAGCAGTTTTCTGTAGGTGGCAATCTCAATATCAAGAGCCATCTTTACATTCAGCAGGTCCTGGTACTCGCGGAGATGGCGAGCCATTTCTTCCTTCATGTTCTGAATCTCATCCTGCAGACGGCCAATAGTGTCTTGGTAGTTAGCAGCTTCGACAGCAAAGTTCTCCTCCATTTCATGCATTTGGCGCTCCAGGGATTCATTCTGGAAGAGAATAACAAAGTCAAGCCCTGCTGCAGCTCAGCTACTCTTCCCCACCCTCAACACCTTTAAGTTCTTTTTAAAAGCAAAGTTGAGTTGTGTTGGTATTCTTTCTGAAAGTGCCCAAACATATCCCAAGTTTCTCATCGCCTTATCTTCCTCTTGCAAAGTCAAGGTGGGTTATTCTGCTACTTGATCGGAGGTGTGCCATGTATTTGTCCTACCACATGGCAAAGCAATCTCTTACAGTAAGCCCATCACATGCAGTACAATTTAACACGCAAATAGCCCTCAGTGAGGGGATTTGTAGGTTTACTATACACTTAAACCCATTTCAAGCTACCCTTTGAGGCAGACAGGTTCTAGAAGCTGCAAGATTTGCACCTCCTTTCCACTGCTCTTCCAGCCTTTTTTATAGCTTCAGCTGTACCTGACAGACAAGCCATAAACACTTCCAGAAAGTGTTACATAAACAGTGACTATTGTAGCAAAAGAATGCATTTGTACCTTAAGTAGGACTAGTTGGGTATAATCAATCTAACCAGTGCACAGTAGGGCAAACTGAGATCATAGCATCCTTTTGAAAAGTACTAATATGCAGCTGTATTGTATGGGCGATCAGCTGCATTCACATTTGTATCAACAATTAAACTGCAGTGTTAAAGCTGCAAAGGGGAAACTGTCCCAGCCACTCCTGTCTTCTACTTACGCTTCCCTTAAGGGCATCAACTTCGCAGGTGAGAGACTGAATCTGTCTGCGGTATTCATTAGCTTCTTGTTTGGCCTGGCGCAGGGCATCGTTGTTCCTATTAGCAGCTTCGGAGAGATCTGCAAACTGTGGAAATCCCCAGCTTGGTTAGCATAACCCTTCAACATAAATAGTATAACAGGCTTTTTCTGAACACAGCATTTGAGGGCAACTGAAGCCACTACAAGCCTCAACATCCAAAACATTTAAATACTAGCATTACTCTTAAAATTCCTTTCTAATTGTTACATTGTAATTTGTCATCAAACCTTTCATATGTGTTGCCCTGCCCTGTATATTACCCATCTTTTCACCCATTCATTCACTCCTTTCTCCAGTATTTCATCCAATACAGGAAAGACTCTGAGTACAGATCCATTACTCTGATGCTGTACTTCTATAGGACAAAATGTTTTCAGCTGCACTCTTCCTATACTAGGAGTTTAAAGAAGACTGTGCCATGGCTGTGTTCATCTCCAGTAGAGAGACAGAGGGAACACCAAGTTCTCTCTGAGCTACAGCAAAGCTCTTCTGTACAGTTAGAGTGCCTGATGTATCTGAACAGATTTTACTTACTTTGGACTTGTACCACTCTTCAGCTTCCTGAAGATTCTTAGCAGCAACGCTTTCATACTGTTGGCGAACGTCACGCAGGGCAGCAGTAAGATCAGGCTTAGAAACATCCATATCAATTTGGATGTGCTGTTCCTGGAGTTGGGCCTGCAGTTCTCGGATTTCCTTAGAGAGAAGCAGACACTCAGTGTCACTACATGACAGCATATGGAACATACACAGATTAAGACTCTGGGCCAGAACTAGTGAAGAGCTTACTTGCTCACTAGGCTGTCAGTACCTAGTCACAGACCTTTCTATTCGGCTTACCTCATCATGAAGCTTCTTCAAGAAGACAATCTCCTCTTGCAGGGACTCAACTTTGCGCTCAAGGTCAAGACGTGCCAGAGAGGCATTGTCAACATCCTGATCAGACAGAAGAATAATTAGCAATCTTACCAAACTAATGTAGAGAAGTCTTTTACAGCAGGTTCAACAACACACAGACTGATGCTACACCTGAGCTTTTGGGAAAGACAATATGAAATCAAGAACTGTGAAAAACCTTTTTTCCACCTCCTACCCTAGCCTCAGAGACCACTATATGTGCATCTTAATTGTGATTTCAGGAACTATACAGAATATGAAGTGCATCGCTGAGCATGATCAAGAGCATACAGATCACGGTGGGTGTTAAGTGCTGCCTGAAGATGAAGCAGGTACTTGGGTCAGAAGCCAGCTATAAGCTCTTTTAGCTTGACTATCCTGAAAAAGAGATAGTCTTGCAATTTTTTCCAGTGGGGGCTTAAATTACAACCCATGTGCCTACATGCCTATCAGAGGACTTAATTTCTTATGGACTGCTTGGTGATCAACCACAGAGCCCTTTAGGTCCACAGACTTATAAAGCTAGTGAGGCACATATAGGAACCGCAAGCATTTACTGTGGTTCCAAGTGGTTTGACAGATGTCCCTTGAGAAAAGGAAGGTATGACCATAAATGCAGATCAAGTTAGTCATCACTGCCTACACCCCCCCTGTAGCTGCCAAAGACTCCACCTCTGGCTGGATGGAGATAGTCTTAATCAACAGCAAAAATTCATTTAAGGCTTAACAGAAAATATGTCATGAATGTTACATGCGAGCTGCTTAAATTAGTTCAAAAACATAATTTAAGACTAAATACTGTTTGGTAACTTCTTACATTTTAAGCATGCAGGACAATTAGCTTGAAAAGGGGAAAATTGTTACTTTCATACCAGTTAAATACACGGCTTCCTGCTTACATTCACATGGTAATATATCAGGGTTTCACAGCTTACTTTAAAGCTATTTTGGACTGTCCAATAAATAAGCATTCCTAATCAGCAATTCTCAATTTTATGGTGCTTTTGAAATAAGGAGTGTTTTCTTTGGACTCTTAGGAAGTCATTCTTTGGATCCCTCTTACTCTGGGGTAAGGTTCTTGCTCCAGAATAATTCTTCCATTTTCTTTATCCAGCAAAATACCCCAGAACTTCCCTATTGTTTCCAGTGTTACACCCACGCTGTTCATATTGGCTCTGTTTTTCAATTCAGAGAATTCCTTCATTCATTTGCTCTCCTACCCCAAAGAAACTGGGTATCATTTTGGTAGGAAATGATATGGCTATGGCCCAACATGTATGCACTGACATCCAAAGAGTTTCCAGTGGATTTTACAGAAACCTACATCCTGTCATTTTTTTTCAGGACAACTGAACAGATAAAGGATTTTTAGGAGCTTATAATAAATTGAAAGCATTTTAAATTGAAGACATGTAAGACTATATGGTGTGTATTTTACTATATATCTTATAATTAAGTTAGGAGGTAAAGAATCAATGTATCTGTATTTCCTAGATGTATAGAGAAACACAAATGAATAAGCTATCTGTAGCCTGAGCAAACCAAGTGTAAGGCACCTATACATGCAACTGGACAAAACAATGACTTTATCCTAGGAGATTCTTTAATACCAGACACAGTTTGCAGGGTTGAGCATCAATGGCTACTTCAGAAAAACTTCACGTTAGCCAGGAGCAGACCTGTTAGTCTTGTCCTAGGTTCAGGACCTATTCCTTGCTGCTAGAGTAACTGGCAAAGCTGCAGTAAACAACTTTCACACTAACTGTGATGCTTATTTTGTCCCAAAGAGAAGATCTCACTGAGCCTTTAGCTTAATTTTATGTAGTACAGCCATCAGCATATGAATAAAATCATACCTTTGCTCAGGAGAATAAATTAAAATGCACAGTACATATGAGTTGAACAGCCTCCAAAGCAAGCAGCTTTGAGAAATATAAAGTTTGTGTTCAAACATTTGTTCACTTTCTTTTAGAATACTGAACTATACAACTGCTCCATCAAGTAAATTTGATGCTACACCAGAACAATAAAGTATCTGCTGAAGTGTTCCAGATTAATGCACATAACTTTCCAGTGCAAGAATCAAAAACATAATTGTTTAATAAAGAGCTGTGCTTTTCTATATTTACTTATTATGTTTTTTACAACAAAGAGGTTGTAGGATGAAAAGTAAATGATGTTTCAGCTTCTGTGTCCTGAATTTAATTTCACTTGCAGGACAGTAATACTTACGCTGAAACAAATTTTAAGCCTATCCTTTTATTGTAAGGAAAAATTAAAATATACTGTTGTTCAAATCAAACACACTTGAATGCACCAGTTATGTCATGAGTAGATTTCGTGTAGTGTTTCTACAGACAATGATTTACAATTCTTATGCATAAGCTACACCTCAGGAGGTTAAGCGGATCCAGTTCTGATTGTACTGCATACACAGATTTGCTAGAGGCTCAGCTCCTGAATGATTTTTCCACAGCACAGGGAGGAGCTGGATAATGAATGTGGAATATACGCAAAGCCAAGTTCACTTAAAAGCCTAGAGCCTTCACGAAATTTAACTGATTGTTTGAAACTGAGGTAGACATGCCTTGAACACCAGTTAAGTAGGAAAGATCATTTAAAAGCCAGCTTTAACCCAAAGGACTCTTCAACCGAATTCAGCAAGGAATCAGAACAGATTAGGTTCTTTAAAGCTTAAGTGCTTCTGCATGGGACATTCTGTGGGCTTAGCAGTCAAAAAAAAAGAAGCTAAAGTTAAGGCAGCATCTTAAACTGTTTTGTTTCAAGCTTCTGTGCCCCCAGCACAGACTCTGAATTCCAGTTTCCACATATTACCTCACCAAGACACCTGCTCTCCTTCAGAGACTACAAATATACTGTAGTCAAGAGCCTTAGCCCGGAAAACACAGACAATTGAGTAATGATCAAGTCATGATTTCCTGAATGGTGACATCACTAACGTCTAAGAAGAACTTTGGGATGAAGTCAGCCCATGTCCAGCTGTCTGTAGATAACAGCAATCACTTCCAGCCAGGAGGAATGCTACCCATACCGTTTCTCACCAGCAGTTCTTGGGAAGAGACCTTGTTTTGAGAAAGCACATTCCAAAATACCTCCTACTCCAAACAAGGCTTAATCCAAGTTGAAAGCTGGTTTGGCATATGTGGAATCCTGAGTTTAACACTTTTTGCACAGTTAGTTCTGGCTGTCACATAGGTTTTAGTTTATGCTGGTAACATCATAACATCCTACAGAGGAGAAGCACTTAAGGCAACTTGTTTCTTATGTTAACATCTTTTACAGAGGATGAATTCTGTGTTCTTAAGGAACATCCATAGGAGGCAGGCTTGCCTGCTGTGACCTCACCCCAAGGAACAAATCGTCTGCTGCATGTCAGCAGACAACACCCAGATGAAAAAACTTAAATTTGGAACTGCTGTCCAGTTATGCACTGACCAAAGTGATTCATAAAAAGGGAGCTCTGGTTTATGTAAAAACTGGACCATACACACGATGGGCACTTTCGGCTAGAAATATGCTCACACCATTACACATGTAGTAAGAATTTAGCCCACTGCACCCTCCCCTCCGACACAAAGGGATCTATTATTTCAATCTGCTGCCACCACACTTGCCATAATGCCTGTATCTGCATTCCACGGTGAATCCCATAGAAACCATTAATACCCTTCAGCCAAGCGAGCAGATGGCCCCCCTTTCATTTTTATTGGATCAGAAAGCGATTCCACATCGGAGCGCTTTTTGTAAAACAGGCTAGACTTGGATAAAGCAAGACAATAGTTTCCCTCCCCTCCCTGCAGACCGCAGCATCCCCCAAAGAAAACAAGGAGGGTTTGCGTGAGAACGGACGGGATTCCTTTGTGCGAGGAAAGCCAACTCCTGCAGTCCCACCCTCCCGTCCCACCACCACCTCGGGCTCTCCTCCAGCTCCCGCCCTTCCTCCAGCCCCCTCGAACCTGTCTGAATGACTGCAGGGTGTTCTCAGCTTCCTCCCTCTGAAGCATCTCCTCTTGCAACCTGAAAGGGGCGAGACAACGGTGAGGAGAGTGCGGGGGTCCCCCCAGCCCTCTAAGCCTCCCGCCGCCCCCCGCCCGGCTCGGGATGGTCAGGGTCCCGCCCGGGGGGTGGTTCTGAGCCCTGCCCGCTCTCCCCTCGCACACTCACTTCTCCCTCAGCCGCATGATGTCGTCGGCGAGGTTGTCCCGCTCCACCTCCACGCGCGCCTTGTCGTTGGTGAGCTGGTCCACCTGCCGCCGCAGCTCCCGCATCTCCTCCTCGTACAGGTCGCCCAGGCGGGACGTGCCCTTGCCCTTGAGCTGCTCCAGCTCGGCCAGGAGGATCTTGTTCTGCTGCTCGAGAAAGCGCACCTTGTCGATGTAGTTGGCGAAGCGGTCATTGAGCTCCTGCAGCTCCACCTTCTCGTTGGTGCGGTTCGCCTTGAACTCCGTGTTGATGGCGTCGGCCAGGGAGAAGTCCACGGAGTCGTGGAGCCGCATGGGGGGCATGCTGCTCCGCAGCCGCACCGACGTCGTCTTGGTGGCGTACATGCCGCCGGGCGAGGCGGACACGTACCGGGCGGTGCTGGGTCGCAGCGAGCTGCCCAGCGAGTAGCGGGTGCTGGAGGTGATGTAGCGGGTGCCGGTGCTGGGGCGGCTGCCCCCGCCGAACATGCGGCGGTACGACGAGTTCTTCGTGCTGATGCTCATAGCGGCGGTGCGGGCTTTGTAATCCGGGACCGGAGCGGGGCGGCTCGAATGCGCGGCGGGCGAAGAAGGGCGGCGGCCCCGGCAGGGGCCCCTTCTTATGGGGGGCCAACGCCCGCAGCGGAGCCCGCCCCGCCGATGGCCGCCAGCCCGCCTTCCACCGCCCGCCGCCAATCGCCGCCTCTCCCGCACCGCGCCTCGCCCCGCGGGGAGGGGGCGGCGGCCCCCGGGGCAAGGGGGGATGCGGGGGGGCCGCGGGCCGTTGCGGACACAAAGGCGGGCGGTGCAGCGGGGAGAGCGGGCAGCATCTCCCGGCTTCCCGGCCCGCCGGGACCCCAGGGCCGGCAGGTTTCATCTCTGGGCTGCGGGACGTGGCCCGGAGGCGGGGCCGTAGGAGAGCCCCGGCAAGGCGAGGACGGGGGTGACAGCAGCGGGCGTTGAGCTCTCCCTTGCTTCTCGTTATCCCCCTCAGAGTTAGCGCGGTAACTGCAGGGAGGGGCGGCAGACTTAGTGTGCCACAGGACAGGCAAATTAAATAATCCAGGATGCATACATCAAAAAATCCTCTTTAGGTATGCTTGAGAACTTGTTTCTTTTCTTTCTTAGCTTTCTGAAAGAGAGTAAGATCAGGGAAGAGTGATGCTAACTATTCACAAAGGGCTGCCAAATGTCAGAAAAATAATGTCTCTGTGTCTTAAGCTTCCCCCACCACAGCAATCTTAGATGCCACTTTTGGGCTGAAAATACAGCCCTTATAACCTATATGTGTTTTATGTGTAGCTGGGGGAGCATTTACACAACCAAGGCCTAATTCTGCCATCATTCTAACAATGATCCCAGCAATAATTGATTCTATTTTTTAGTGTGGACAAAACATCATTGAAATAGCTGCCATTAGGATCTTCTCCTGGATGCAATCCTTTTAATAACTGGGATAGTGACAGACTTGATTTTAATAGAGGCTTGTCTCCACACTGTGTACCCAACAGATAAAATGGTAATTATTCATTAGACATGATCTGCAAATATTCTATGCGTGTAGCATAAACAGACACAAAAAATCCCAGTGTTTAAAAAGCAATTTTACTGTCAAGATGGGGCTACCAGTGGTAGAGGAGAATGATGTACAAGGCAATAGCGATGGTATAAAATTTAACAGAAAAAAACTTAGACTAAGTAGCAGCAGATTGTTTTCAATCAGGATGCTGAAGTTATTTAAAGGAGATGACAGGATCCCTGTCATATAGATAATTTAGAATTCGAGTCACCAAAGCATAACTCATAGAATCATAGGCTCATACAATGGCTAGGTTTGGAATGGACCTTAAGATCATCTGGTTCCAACTCCCCTGCCATGGGCAGGGATGCTTACATTAGACCATGTTGCCCAGAGCTCTGTCCAACCTGGCCTTGAACACTGCGAGGGATGGAGCATTTACCACTTCTCTGGGCAATCTGTTCCAGTGCCTCACCACCCTCACAATAAACTTCTTCCTTATATCCAACCTGAACTTCTGTTTAAGTTTGAAACCATTTCCCCTTGTCCTAGTGCTACAATCTCTGCTGAAGAGACCCTCTCCGGCATCCCTGTAGACCCCCTTCAGATACTGGAAGGTTGCTGTCAGGTCTTCACACTTCGTTGAACTTCATGAGGTTGGCATCAGCCTGCCTTACAGGCTGTCAAGGTCCCTCTGGATGGCATTCTTTCCCAACAGCGTATCAACCGAACCACACAGCTTGGTGTCATCAGGAGACTTGCTGAGGGTGCACTCAATCCCACTATTCCTGTTGCCAATAAAGATGTTGAACAGGATCAGTCCCAACACCGACACCTGAGGGGCACCACTTGTTACCAGTCTCCATCTTGGACATTGAGCCATTGACCACAACTCTTTGCGTGCAGCCATCCAGCCAGTTCTGTATCCACCAAGTAGTCCATCCTTCAAATTTATGTGTTTCCAGTTTAAAGACAAGGATGTCATTCAGGACAGTGTCGAATGCTTTGCACAAGTCCAGGTAGGCAACGTGAACTGCTTTGCCCCATCCATCAGTTCCGTTGTGCTGTCTGGCCCTCTCCTGACTCTTTATTTAAGCCATCAAATTTGAGCTGTAAGCTTTTGTGAGCCCTGGCAGGAAAGTACACACTCTTTCTATGAGCAGGTGAAAAAGTAAACCACTACATAACCAACAACCTCACAGAGTAAAGATATTTTACTCAGAAGTGCTGATAGCTGTAGCAGGTTGTTGGTTTTTAAAGGTGTGCTGTGTCCAATCTGTTTTTCCTAATGGAGCATAATTTACTTATATTCCACATAACCTTTAATGGCGCACACACGCAACAATCAGCCTTCATTCAAAACTGCTCTGCCCCTAAAATACAAGGAGGTGTTTGTTTTAGCAAATAAATATGACACCACACCCCCATGTTTCCAATGTAGTTTCCATATGTTTATGTCACCGCTGCCATATGTACTCTTGGCCACCTGCCTCATTGCTGCTTCTCACTACAAAATTTTTCTAGAAATGTTAAGATATTGTCAGCTGTCAAGACTACAATAAACCTTTAAGTGCCTTTTGCTGGTTGGCACTTATGCAGATGCATAAATGAAGAAAGCTCTAAGTTTCTTGTAAGGCTCTGATAAATTCAACGCACATTTGCATCCCAAACCCCAAAGGGGAACAAAAACTGGTCTCTTCAAATGCAAAAAGATTTCCACAGGACTTGTCAGGAAAGACTATCTCAGTGCTATAGGACTCTCTGAGACCGTGGCTGGTCAGGATCTTGATCACGTCTTTCACAAGGGAGACAGCATCACTAAACACCATGTTGGGGATTATTCATCAACTGTTATGTGTCACTTGTGTTTTTTTTATTGTGATGCCTTCATTTGCAATTCCAGTATGTAGTCATTCAGCTGCCTGGTCAGCTTGCAGCGTCACCTCTAACAGAGGTAGCTCAGAGATAAGCCAATGGCACGCTTTAAAAAAGAAACAGGTATTTTTATTGTGAGCCTTTCAGCTCACACTGCGAAATTGATCTTGGCATTTTTTGGCTTTTCTTTACCACAGAACTGATGCATTGGTTCACTGCCAAGAATGACATACGGAATCAAGCCCTAGAAGTGTAGCAAAAAACTGGGTTGTTGTGTAACTTTCATTAAAAGGAAAAATGTGCACGCACAGGGAGAGGGTATGGGTGCCTGAATGGCTTTATACTGAGAATCTGTTACACTGAAAATGAAAAGTTCCTTATGACGGTCAGATTTTCTTGCACAAAAACCTCTTGGTCTGAAAACATCCATGAAAAAATTGTCCTTTTTTTTTTTTTTAATTCCCATTTCATTTAAACAGTAAGAAACTAGAGATATTTAGTCCAAATATTGAATGTGCTTTCCACTGACTATAGACCTTGACTAAGCACATGTGAGTGCTTTCATTAATCGGATTTATGCACTTTTAGTAAAGTTTCTGCTTCCAGGAGGTGTCAAATGACCCATAAATATTAAATACCCATGAAAAACATTCTGTGATGTAAATGCAATCACTTTTGTTGTCAGTACCATATAGCAACCTTAAGCCCTGGCATGCATGGGGCCATAGACACATTACTTCACACTTCCCCTGCTTCATGAATATTGAACAAACTCCAGGCAAAAGGGACCTACTTTAGCATGAGGGTGTGAAAGACTCTTGATATCCTACAGCCGACTGAATAGGGACTCTCCGTAATGCACAGCCACAGCAAATGCTGTTGCCTATCACTTGAGTGAGAGCTGTCACTTACTCTGAAAGAGCACTTCCTCTTTCAGCTGTGATATGAAAAGACTAAGACTGCTATGGTTTTGAAAACAGAACAGTTCCTGTTTCCAAAAAATGGATTCTAGCTCTAAAACTTCAGTTGTGGCCAGTCCTTCCCTTTAGCTGGGTGCCAAGTGTAACTGAGGGTCCCCCAAGAAAGGCCAGTGCATCTAAAGAAGAGCTGGTTTTCCTGAACCTTGAGAGTACATCTCCCTGCACACTGCCTGGGAGAAGCTGAATTAGGTTTCTGAGTACCACCGGCCTGCAGAACATCTAAATGTGGAGGCATTGCAGTCTCCCCTTGTGAGTAACTTCTCTGACTAATTATGGTCTTAAGACAGAAATTGGCAAATTCTTTTACAAAATGTATTTTTAAAATGATGTTGCCCACAGTTGTTGCCAGTGTTGCAAAGCACATCAAACTGGAGTGACTGGCTGCAGATTTTTACAAGGAAATTACTAGGCTCTATACTCAAAACTAACCGAGACTCTCTTGGTTATATTATTAAACAAGCCAAGTCTCTCTTGGAAATATAATATTGGCAATATTATATTTCAATGTAAAATTAACCATATGAAACTGGCAGGGATTTCATCACTAGGGAAGTGTTTTGAACATGACTCATGCCACCCAGTTGCATGACTTACATTTCCAGAAATTATTATTGTGCATAAAGTTTCCCTCTCCTATGGCTTCTAACTGCCAAGATAGGAAGTTTTCTGTATCAAAACAGGACGTTTCTGTACCAAATCAGGTACTCATTTCCAAAGCCAGTACCACCCTCTGCCCTGAGTCCCACGGTTGTCTCAACCACCAGACAAAGGTCTAGCAACACAGGGAAGATAAGTTTTTAAATTTCTATCACAGGTATTGCAATTTATTTAATCCACCCCTTAAACAACAACAAAATAATTATGACAGCCTGTATACTCCGTCTAACTTAACAGCAATAGCACTGACTGCTGAATGTCAGCAATACATTTGGCAATGTCTGGGACATAAAGCACAAGGTTTTCCAGACCGGCAACAGGTTTGTCATGGTTTGAGGCTCGATGCTCAACCTGAAACTCTTTAAGCAAAACTAATTTCCAGAATATACAGTCCCTCAGTGTTGATCTTGGTGCCTAAAAGTAGGTAATTTGAAATTTGTTTCACGAAATTTGTATTTTGCTAAAGACCAAGAAACTGTTCAAGGATCACAACAGGCACTTTAGTAAGACCATTTAACTTAAATAGCAGATTCTTTTCGTAGTCAGCTGAAGCTTTCAGCAGGATCTGTGTAAAACACTGTGTAGTGTGTAGGGCTTCTTTTAGTCTGGGATCATTGTTTTAAATTTGAGGTCCATCCATTCATTCTCTCTTTTGGAAAAAGCTAAAAGAAGTGATTCCAGTATGTCATTAATAAACCCTGTCAGTTAGACACTTACTACTTCTTTTTGGCTGACATTTTTCAAGGCAAACTCTTTAAAGAGCTACTCTAGCCAAAAAACAATTAAATCTGAGAAGTGATTTCATTCTTCTCTCTCTCCCAGTTCCATCACATACACAAAGCACAAATAGCATAATGTTTTCTTGCCATGATATACCAGGAAATGATGAAGTCCTTTCTGAGGAAGAGGCAGGACACAGCAATGGAATCGTTAATTGCATGCAGCAATTGTTCCATTCTTCCTCTGAGATGCCCAGGACAAGCAGAATAGTACAAGCTCCTCATGGGCCAAGTTTTTAGTGGATTCCTCAGTCCAAGTTCTTGTGCCAAATGCTTGGTTCCAGTGAGACTCATAAACTGAACGTACATTGTGTTAGCCATTCTGAGATTAGTTGGCTCCTTACAAAGGGAGGAGGCGGTGGCGCGCACACCCCAAAGCTGAGAAGACCAAGTTCCTAAAAGATAAGCTGTTTTTACATGCCAGCTCTCTGCCTAATTTTTTTCTACCCTTATATTCAACTTTCAGCTCTATGCCTAATTAATCTAATGGGGATTGAGGAGGGAAGATGATCCAGATTTAAGCTGATAGTATGCACAAAATATTGTGGTTACAGGAATGAATGTAAAATGTATGAAATATGTGTGGAGCAGATGGTGCATATGGCTGGAGAAAGAAAAGAGCAAATATCTGGAAGAGTGGAGGCATTTGTATTTTTTTTCAGGTGGAAAGGTGTCCTGCTTCCCATTACAAAGACAAATTCACTATCTACCTGCAATTTTCCCTAAGAATTTAGTCATTGGGTGGGAGGAGCTTGTGTAGGATGACAGGAGGAAGGACCCAGCAACTATGCAGGAGCTTTGTCAATGCTTTAGTTTGCCGACTTAGACTTTTGCCAATGTTTGTGGCTGTTTATTTGACATGGATCAGGCATTTCCCATAAACTCCATGATATAGAAGTTACCAAGCCTATTATGTAAGTCTGAAGCACATCAGGATGAAACATCATGCAGGTCAGATGTCAGGATCTTTCAAGGACAGAGGCATGGATACCCTGCATATGGTAATGCCACTGTCCCGCAGTTGTATTCTGAAAATAATCACCTTCTGTGGTATCATGGGAAATCCTGAGATATATCCTGCTAATGAAGGACTATAATTAGTATTATATATAATACTAATATAATACTAGTAATATAATAGTATTATTGTAGGACAATAATACTACAACAATATAAATGAGGCTTGGGGTGGAAATGACAATAGGAATTATGCACAATTAAGTTAGTTAATTACTTGAGTTTAATTATGTTCAGTTTTGAATAACTGTGTCCTATACCATTGGAGATGAGTGCTACATCTAACTTGGCACTGTAAGTGTGATGAAGTCATCCTCAGGGACTTATCTTACATGCAGGGTTCCTGATAGATATTTCCAACATTTTCCCATTGTATTTCTCTTATGAATTATGTGAAACATATTTGCTGGAGTCTTAAATCAGCCCAACTCCCTACAGCTGAGTACTGACACTGCCAGTCCATATTGGTGTATGTCTTGTGCAAGATTTCTCTTCTTCAGGAAGAACTATTTTAGGATTTCTTGACCCATTTCGGTTAGAATTATTGAGGCTTCTCTCTCCAGACTATCTCAGCAAAAACAATGTTTTACATTCATGGCCCTTTTTCTAAAAAAGGCTTGTTTCAACTTCAGGAAAACCCGACGGTTTTTGTTCTTAGTTGAGGCAATACTTAACTGTGGGAAGTGACCAACCCCCAGAGATCTAGCAGCCAAAAATGACACTTCAGTATTTTAGCTGTGGGTTTGGTTTTCTTTTTTTTTTTTTTTTCTTTTCAGAATAACTTCTCTATTTATCCTTCATTTCAGTTTATCCTTACAGAATCTCATGACTTCTTCAAATTTGTGCTTTTCTATAGACTATTTTCCAAGAGACTTTCTGGCAGAAAGAGCTATGTCCCAGCCACCATATTGATGTGTTTGACAGACATCTATAGACATGTCCAAAGTGCAAAAGAGAATATTTATGGTGCAATCACTTCTGTAACTGCAGTTCAAGTGATATCAAATAGCTGTATATTAGCTTTACAGTAGCTTATTTGCAAAGTGGCAGCAATATAGCCAGGGTGGGAGACACATCTGTGCTGCCTAGGCACCAAGTGCTCAACTTCTTGAGCAGATTTTATGGTACTCATGGCGTGCATTTGTGGTTTATCTCATTTCAAGATAGTTCAGCAAGATCACAGTTACAGCTCTGCTGCAGATGCATTGAAGATTTCTTTCTCTCTGGAGGAAACACCCTGCTACTGAAATCCTACCACCATGCTGTTCAGCATAAGCGATCTCATTTCCTGTGCTAACTACCAGCTCAGTCAAAGACTAAACTCATCACATGGAACTGAATAAAAAAAAAGCCAATCAAACAAACAAATATTGGGCAAGGGCTGGCCTCCTTAAAAGACAAGTCGGTGGTGTACAGAAAGCTTTAGGTGATACTAGATGGCCTTGTGAGCAAGAGGCATGAGCAATACCAACATATATCTACAAGTCTTTTGGTTTGCACACTATAGACTGTGAAAATCATACAGGGATGCTGCAGCTGAAAGTTCCTGTCTTCAGCAAAAAGGTAAGAGGCACATCCAGGCTCACCATCTGTACTGGTTTTTCTCTCCTTTCTCTATTTCTCCCTCCCTCTGAGAGAGCAGCAGGCACCATGCTGTTTCCTCCTGTCCCTGCAAGTGAACTGGGATTCCCCATGCCATTACCTCATCCTGCCGGAGCAGCTTGATCTGATCCCCTATTCAGGAACACCTGGCTCTATGCCTGATGTCACCCATCTCCTGTGACCCTTCAGAGGTCTGATTCAAAACACGTTCATTGCAGCAGTAATCTTCTGACTGACTGAAGTGGGCCTTATAGAGCTTAGTCTGTCTTGTCAGTCCACTGAAGGTTTTACTTTATTTTATTTCAATGTTACTAGCCTTTTTTTATCCTTTTGGGTTTGTTTTTTTTTTTTTTTTTGGTCAAGCACTGGAATGTTTAAGTGTAACAAGAAAGTCATAACATTATATAAACATATGTGTCTCATCCAGCCAGGGTGACCGCTGCAAGCCAAACACAACAAACAGGACAGATTTATTTAGATTTAAACTTATTTAAACCAGAACAGTGAAGATTTAATTAGAGAAGCAATGTCTTTTTGTTCCTTATTCCCTGTAGAGTATATGCATAGTTCCGCAACCTGAAAATAAAATACTCAGATGAAGAGATTAATGTATTTGAAAAGAGAAAAGGTTAAAAATGTTTGTGTCTGATGACTCTTCCAAATAATTTCAGCTAGATAAATTTCCCCTGTATAGAGTTCTTAGAAATGCATTGGGAGAGGCTAACAACCCTGGTTTGATGTGGGTTTCACTTCTAGTCTTGCAGATGCGTGGTGTTATAAATGAAAATCACAGCCATTGGTAGCCATACTGGTATGGCCCAGCAGGCTTCCCAGAAATGCCACATCTGTGGTTGACAACTACCTTTACTGAGCATCACTTCAGCAGAAACCAGGTCTGACAAATTCCCTCCTGAGACATTACATCTAGTACAGAACAATCTTGATAAGCTGCAAAAGGTTTTCAGTTTTAGTAGTAGCCTACTGGGCCAATGGTTATGGAAACAATAATTTACGCTAGACATTCTCAGTGATTTTTTTTTTTTCAATTCAGTGATTGCATTATGTGCCTCACATTCTTTCCTAGCCACAGTGATTTCTGACCCAGAACATGAGCTTCCCTTTTAGACAGCTAAGATATCTGAATACTCTTCCTGATCCTCAGTTGGGTGTTTAGTAGGTTATACTGGACAGTCAGACACAAGAAACATTGTTCATCCATCACCAGTTATATTTGCCTCAATGGAAGTTTTGGCTGATCACTGTGAATGCACTTTTAACATCTGGGGTATATCTCCATTTTTCAAATAGAGAGCAAATGCTCACAAACACTTCACAGCTACAGGTCTACTAGCTGCCATTACCTACCCTCTTGAGGGGTTACATTCATAGGAAACTTCAAGCAATTTGCAGTGCTGTGTTATTGTGACAGCAATAAAACCCCGTGACATGCACTGCAGACTGGCAACCTCTTGCTTGCAGCTCGGAACAGGCAGAAGCCATCCTGGCCGTGTTAGTCTCTGCTCTGCTGCAGATGGGAGGGCAGGGAGAGGAGTTACATGTAATGGTGGGAGGCTTGAGATGCCTACAAAATGTTTTGTGCACGTTTGTTGTATGCATTTGTTGCTGGTGTAAATTACTGAAATACCACAATGAAAATATTTTCTTCTCACTTTGAGGACAAGAGTATATGGTCCAGTCACAGTCTGTAATTTTATCTTTCAGTTGCCAAGTACAATGCAGAATCTTAAGGCAGTGTTTTTTTGCATGTTTCTGAGATTTTTTTTGGCAGCATTTATGCCTGTAACATTTTTAACACTCCTGAAGCATTTTAAGAAGAGAAAATACTGCAGTGGTTTTGTTTGAGTGTTCCTCTTACCACATGTAACTGTTTCACTGGCTGTGTTTATTAGTTACCAGGGCAACAGTTTCAGATCTAGCATGATTACCTGTATCATACCCCTCATCAGAGATATGGGCAAAGTTTGGAAACTTCTACAGTGAGGAAATGCTGCTAGTTGCTAGGAGGCAAGAGTTTTCAACATGCTGATATCACATGCTTTAAAAATGTCAAATAATCAGTTTGCTTAAAATATCTTTTACTAAAAATATATTGCAGTCAAGAAAATAGCTGCTTCCTCAATGCATTATCATAGTTCTATAGATATGCTCATTCAGAGTAAAATAAGATCTTTTTAGTAAAGCCTATCAATAGTTATTTAAAGCCAGCTATACTGTTGAGCCATAACTCAGATATGAAACAGCCCATACCTGTGTCCTAAAAAATCTAAGTTCTGAGATGCACATTCAACTCTGTTGTATTAATGTCCTTTGTTATTCAACTTAAACATTCATTGAGATTTACAGGAATCTATTAATCCTATATGCACAGAGTGGAGAAAGAAGAAGCTGTCACAATATCCAGATTTCATTAAGTCAAGTCATGAAGAGCCAGTTGGGAAATCTTGCAGACGTGACTGCTCTGGGGTCACAAGACAAAGAGTGAGCAGCAATTTAGGCTGCGCTGTGTCAGTGACAGCAAATGTTAGCAAGATTTTCTGAGTGAAGTATGAACAATCGTTTTCACACAGCTCATCCTCTGTAAGAATATGCAAGTTGCCATTGGTCATGGATCTCAGCACTTATCAGCCATTGCTTTACAAACAAGCTTTAATACTATTATATAAGGTCTGATCCAAAAAGTATGATTGTTAATATTATACTGTCTTTACATTTAGAAAGGGAAGAGCACTAAAAGTAACCGTAAAGTTTTCATTTTGGTCCTTTTTGCAGCAATTAATAATGAGAACCAAGTTAGGGCAGGCACAGTTATACAGAATTATAAAACTGAATACTGGCAGTTGTTTAAAAATGAGCACTAGGGAAATTTTGATTTTTCCCGTTCTTTGCAAAAAGTGGCCAATAAAATCCCAACCTAGGTTATGAATTTCATTGTGGCCAGTGTGGAGGTGTTTTGATCAGCTTCTCCAGTTTACTGGTTGAGGACGTAGGTGGAAGATTTCCCCTGAGCAGGAAATGTTCTACGGCTACCAGTATAGTACAAACATCTCTGCTACTTTCTCCATGGACTCTACCTTTCCCAAGAGTGAACCTTGGAAGCAGGGAAACAAGAAGGAAAAACAGAGCTCAGCTCTGTCTTCCTGTCTCACACAGGGAAGTATTGCTCCTCTGTAGATTTAATTGCACCAGGTACTGAGCAGCTCCCAGAAAATGAACTACTCCCTGCTGCCTACAGGTCCCACTCATCACAGTATCTAGCATTGCTGTGTTGTACAGTCATGAAAGAGCTCAAACGCATTCATCACTTTACTAATTAAGTAGTTGAAAAGCTGCTCTTTCCTTTCACTTTGCATCTACATTTTGAAGGGGTCCTACTGAAGCATATCTCCTTCGCTGATAACTGTGATCTTTGTAGCCACCTTCATCATCTTGAACCCGCTTCTTCGGAGTCATCACTATCTTTGTCCATGACTGTTTCCTCCATGTGGCACGTTCCTGGTTTTGTTATGCCATTAATTCACCCACCTTTCTCAGTTCTCCATCAGCCATTTGTGCAGGCAACCTGCCCCACCACTGTTTGCAATACGTGCTGCTCTCCTCTGGTACCTCGGCTGCTGCACCTCCTTTCAGAAATTCTAGCAGTAGACCTTGGACCTCTTGTTTTAAGTCACCTGCTTACTTCCATCACTGACAAATAAAGCAGCAGCTCCAGACTGATGATGATCCACTTTTGAATGACAGAACTGTTTTGAACAAGCTGGCAAGGATCAATAGTCTTACTTCTCAATTTTATTTCTAATTCCACTGTTTTTTTGCAGTTGATGCATCCCATATTCTGGAGAAGCATGTTGAAAGGGAGCAGGTTTCTCTCTTTTTTGCCCTCCAGTTTCACCTAAAAATTTTCTCCCCCCCCCTGAAAAGTAAGAGGTAGGAGCTACTATGACAGCCTGTATGAGGCAGCTTCTAAGAAAAAACAATCAACTCTCAAATCCACCTTATTTATGACAAGTTTCTAAGTGGCTCCACAGAAACATGATTAACTCCAGAAACAATCACAGAAACACATTCAGGGTTTTTTTCTTTTTCTTTTTTTTTTTTTTAATGTTTCATCTTCACAATCTAAAACTGCAAACTGAGGCATAGGTGAGTGTCTACTTGCATGTGGTGGGCAACCCTCATAATAGTGTGCAAGATACTCTGGTTACTGTATATATATATCTATATATGCAAATGTATCCGTCTAACATTTGTTTTAAAAACAAACTACTTTCCATGGGCAACAATGTGTTTGAGTCTTCCTTTTCAATGTAGCAACAGCAATTTCGTTGTGTTGGGGCAAATGAGAACTGTTTCATCAGTTATTTCCTTCCTTCCTGTTCCACCAATGGTGCAGGCTTTGAAATGACTTCTGAAAAACATCGCTGCACACTGAAATCATGAAATGATTAAGCACATAAAACTGCTGAGGGCCATTCGCACCAGCTGGACAGCACACATAGCCCCACAATGGTATAAGCCCCTTTTGCTGCCCTGTGTTCCCCTATTCTCTCCTGTGCCCAGGCCAGGTATAAGCCACACCAATCTATTTCAGGTTCCAGCCTGCCCTTGGGTGCTGCCCTGACCTTCATTGGTAATGCAGGGCCTGAGGAAGGGCAGTGGGGCTGGGAATTTCATTACTATCTGAAAGGAGCCCTTGACCCCAAAGGATTCACGGCAGGAAGCAGGTCCTTCTCCTCAGCCCTCACTCCCAGGATGTTAGCGCTGCTGGCAAGCATCAACCCCATGGACACCTCAGAGGGCTTCAGAGCCACCTAAACCAGGGGGTGGTTCCAGTCTCCGGGCCTAAACCCACTTTGGGGTTTAACGAGCAACTAGCAAATCCGCATTAAGCAGCTGCTCCGGGGCCACACAGTGGGCGAGTACTGTCGGCCCTGAAAAGGACGGGCAGACAGGTGGGAACGAAAGAGCAGCGGAACTGGCGGGCGGCGCTTCGGGAGGCCGCGGGGAGGGCCAGGCCGGGCGCCGGCTGCCGGAGAATGGCGCCGCTGCGGGTGCTGGAGCTTTACAGTGGCATCGGGGGGATGCATCAGGCCTTGAAAGGTACCGGCGAGCGGCCGCCGCCAGCGCGTCCCTCGGTGCTCGCTGCCGCCGCAGCCCTGCCGTGCGCCCCCGCCTCCTCGGCGCCATCTTTTCGGTGGGATCCCTCCCCCTGAGGCGAGGCTTTGGAGGGCGCCGTCTTCTCGATGGGGGGTGAAGAAGGCCCTCTCTTCCCGCAGCCTCTTCCCCACCCCACTGTGTCGCTTCTCCCCCGCTGCCTTGCACAAGCACCCTGTGGAAGGAAGCTGTAGGGCGGGAGGCTGGCCTAGGGCCAGGAGGCCCAAGCTCCCATTGCAGGGGCAGGGAAGTGACCTGATGGCAGTGGGGTTGGTGCTGCTCCACAGGCCTGCTGCCGGGGGCTGTGTGGAGGCCAGTTGAAAGGGAGATGTGTAACTGGGTTTTGGCTAGTGATCCGTTTGTGCTAGGGGCCTGTGGCTATAAACTGAGCAGTGCTCGAGTGCATTTGTAGCCTGCTGGATGGCCTTAGGTATTTAGCATACTGGGATGGAAATCAGGGATCCAGATGCTCCTGGGAAAGGGTGTGGTTTTGTGTTCTTTAGTACGTGCTTTCTCTCAACACTGGCACGCTCTTCCTGCAAATAGGGTTAGCATTATGGAGATATACAGGATGGTAATCAAATTAACCAGGGTATTCTGTAGACATGCACATGGACCTGGTTTTCATGATATTTAGTTAAGTAAACAGCTGATATGTGAAACAGTGTGAGCCTGACCATATGAGGTTGGTATAACATTCTGTAAATTGGGAAACTGAATATGGAGTTTGAACTGGTATAGAGAGTTCATGCTAGACTGTGTGACCAGATGAATGTTTGATCTGATACAAGGAACCCTGGAGCTCAGCTTTCTGAACTGTTAAAAGGATGGCTTGGGTAACCTTCAGCAGGTCCTGTAGCCTCTCTGTGACCTGGCTTCTTCATATAAAAAATTGAGTCAGGGCTATTGATTTCCTTTGTAAAGTACCCTGGGCCTTGCTACTTTGAAGTCCAGGTTTCAACACACATTTGTATAATTTATGAGAATCACCACAATAATTTTAACTGTAAATACAATCCTTCAAATACTTCAGCCTTCATAAGCATTAGCAGCCCTTCTGTTAGATTCTACAAAAGAGAGCTTTGGCATAAAAATATCAGGTGAAAACTCACCTGTTATTTTGTTTCCAGGGAACTGTGTAATATTAAAAGGTTTGGCTTACTGAGTAGAATCTGTTTAGCATTGTTTATTTACTTAAAACATATAATTGGCAGTGAAGCATTTTTTCTACTATCAGTTTTTTGCTTGAGTGTGTGTATATGTTTATGTATTTATAGTATACAGATATACACAACATATCAAAATAGGTGCCAACATTGTTATTGTGAATAATTCTAATCACCTGTTGTAAGGATGCATTTTCCTTATTTGCAGAGACAGAATATTGAGAGCAAACTTTAGCTACAGATTTTGGAGTTTTTGTGGAATGAGAAGAGGGTGTTGTATCTACTAATATAGCTGTAATGGTAATACTCTGCTTTTCTAGTAGTCTTGTTTCTGAAGTGATGGGGAACTATCTGTGTTTTATTGGCAGTTTCCATATTTTCATAGAAAGTAGGCTGGTTCCAGAACCTTAGCCTACACCTTGGTCCTTCACTCAGCTGTTTGTCCTGGCCAAAATGGGACATGTGTGGGAATGTATGTGGCATCTCTTCACTGAATATTATCTAGCTATGTTCCTAATGTCGTAATAGTTGTTTGATAATGTTCTGCAATAGCAAATTGTAATGTCAGATGTGATATCATGTGTATGGCCACTTAAGAAGGTGTCATTTGCAACACAACAAATACTTGTAAGGATAGAAATATTGAGAATGCACCCTTTGAAGTTTATTAGATACTGTAAACTTGTATCTAAAAGATACATTGATTGAGTGATGTTCTAGAGTATAGTTACTGTGCACATGAAGGCTTGAGATCATGTATCACCTTTTGTGCAGTTTGTAGGGTGAGGGAATTAACCAGAACCCTTGTATTATTTCCTTAAATGGCAAATTTATTTCCAGGCCTACTGTTTCTGAACTTGCCAAACACAACTGCATCAATGTTAGTGAATGTTGTAATTTCAGTTCTTCAGGGCTTGCTTTTGACTGAAGAAATTACAATAGATATGAATAGTGAGACTATGATTCTTCTGTAGTAGCACCAGCCAAAGCAGATGAAGGGACGGTGTATAAGAAGAGACAAGTTGTTATTTGTGTAAATGACCCTAGACAGCACTAAATGGTTAAATACCAATTGAAATTTGCAAAGTGGATAGATAATAGCTATTTACATTACAGTTAGTATAACTTCTTTTCAAATCTGGGTGCTTATTTTTCTGGGAAGCGTATGAGAATTCAGCCCATAGGCATTGTCTTGTCTTGGAAAAAATTCCATACCATACACTTCTAGATAAAAGTTTTATTTTGGGTGTTGTTGAAACTAATAATCAGGCCATTTGAATAAAAAGGATTCCATGCAGTTTGCACCAAGTTAAGCATTTAATGACAAGTCTTCATACAAAACTGGTTTTGAGAAATTGTATTGCATTCAGTAATGCTGATCTAGTCAAGCATTTTGATCCCTTCTGCTGTTTTCACTTTTTAAGTCTCATAGACATCTGGATTCAGTTTTCTTACACAGTTTCTAAAGGGACAAAGTGAAGTCATGGGGGGTTGTTTGCTTTTATGTGGAAATGGGACAGAAAAACGTCAATGTTCCTCTGTAACTACTTTAATAATAGGGTTTCTTATATGTTTTTGGCCTATATATGGATGTGAAACCATGCTGTTTGGAAATGTCTTAAAAAATGGGTTTTTTTATATAGTTTAGCAAATGGCAGATTGTTTGGCATCTTCCATTAAAATCAAGTATGGAAATATTAGAAGGCTTTTTTCTTTGTTTTGTTTTGTTTTCCCTATATGAGGAAGAGGCTTGAAAGAAAAACCTTCTATTTTCCCAGTACTTTCATAAAGCAGGTACACGAGAGATGAAGATGATGTGTAATACTTTATTTTCCTGGTATGGTTTCTAGTGAATCTGTATAGCCAAGAAAAATAGGAACATGTAGAAAAGAGAGAGCATGGAATACTTAAGTGGAAGCACCCCAGGAAAGCTACTTGTTCTACAAAAGGCATTCTGCAGCTTTGGCAAGTTCTGGCTCAGTTTTGGTTCCTGGCTGTGTCATATAGCCAGTTTTGTGGCCAGTTGTATTTAACAGAGCTATCCAACCTTCCTTTTCTCTGTGAAATTGGCAGTGTTTTCAATTGGCAAATAGGTGTTTTTGAGGAAATGTGACACTATGTTTTCTACCTGGAAGCCCTTTTTGGCTGTGATCTTTCATAAACTTAATTTAGGACAGCATGTGTACTTACACTCACAGAATGGGGATGTTCATTGTTTTGGCAGCTGTCATTACAGTAGAATGCATTTGGCACCAAGTAGTATGCAATTAGTTTTAGAGATTGTCCTTGCCTGCAGTAGGAAATAATTAAATTTTAATAAATTCGTGGAAGCTTTTACTCTCTTGAAAGTACTTCTTTAGTAACAGTACATAGAAGTTACTAGTACATAGTTGAATCAGGCCCTGTTTGACAGGGAAAAGAAGGCTGTTCTTGAATTAGGTTTCAGTTCAGAATTGAAGAAGACAAATCTTAGGCATTGTCTAGCTCTGCATTGATATTTGAGTTGTAGATAATTCAAGATATGGAGAATTTTGAATTTTAGATACGTAAAAAGGTATAATTTAGAAAGTTGAGCTTGATTAAGATCAGAAGTCAGCTGGTCTGTTCATAATCACACTCTTGAAAGACTGAAGCAGATGGGAGCGCATTTCTTCCTTCTTTCTACCCTGTGCCCTAAAGTTTGTGAGAATATAAAGGTTGAAGTTTAGATCCTATATGTCTAAACATACAATACTTTATATGTGTGTGAATGTATTCTTTATATATCAAGTACAGTTTCTGCAGTGAAATATAGTGGTTTAGTTTTAGAAAGCCTATGGCTACAAATTCATTTCCTTAGCAACTTTCCATGAAACAAACAGCTTGCTCTACCTCATTCCCAACCAAAACAAACTTAAACTGGCTTATTAATTTAGGCAGTATTCCCATGAAAAATGGGTTCCAGGCCTTTGCTGCAAGCATTTGTAATCTGCCAGGTCACTGAAAAAAAATGTCTCTGTGCATAAAACATGAAAGGACATATTTTACAAAATACTGTGATTTTGCAGTGATGAAGTTGGTGGCATTTTTTCTATACAATTGTTGTGTTTCAGTTTTACAGAGTAAGAATTTGAGTCTCATGTACTCTGTCATCTGTGTTTATTGATTTTATTTCATTATGTTTGTGGATTGCACAGCATAATAAACTGGTGTTTGAAATTACACAGAGCATAACTATCTTACGAGGAGAGGCAAAGGAGTCAAAACTGTCAAGCAGCTTTGGGATTCGGCACAATGCAAAGCAAAGATATGGCTGTTTTGAACAGGTTTTTACACCTAAACTCATTTTGCTGTAATTGTTCTCTAAAATACAGACACCTTTAATACAGGATGTTGCCAGTTCTGCTGACATGTAAGTATGTCATTTATATAGCTGACCATGAGCAAATCCTGTATAAGTAGAGCAGTGAAAAAAGTCGCTAAGTATCCTGCAGGAAGCAACTATCAATGATAGTTGTGTTTGCTGTAGCCATGGGCACTTCAGCCTAATCATTTCATCTTAGAGCTGACAACTCAGAAATAAAATCTTTGCTCTGGTTTAAAAGGAAATAGGACTAACAAAACATGTGACTAATCTTCCCTTTTCCATCTGTTTCCATATACCTGATAGAAAAGATTTTGGCTCTGATTTTCTGATAAAGTGAGATCTGCCAGGCTGTGCCCTTGTTGTAACACTGTGCGTTTCATGTGCTATGTTGACATTGATGATTCTATTACAAAAGTACAATGGTGAATATAAGCAGATCTATGTTAATGTTAAGATCTGCCAGAAACACATAGTAAAGGAATTGATTCTGAAGTGGGAAAAGACAGATACTGTAATGTGAGAAATTTTATTTTTGGCATTTAAAGATGAGACCCATTGGGTTTGTTTGTTTTTTTTTTCCAAATCAGAAAGCTAATGGATGTATCCTGTTTTCCTTTGTTTCCAGTGCCACACCTTGCAATCATTACCGCAGCATCCCTTTCACTTGAGTGACTGCTACATAGCTAAAATGACTCGTAAGCATTGTGTGTGAAATGAAATAGGGAATTGGGACCCAAAGTTTGATTGCTGCCTCTTTAGGCAATTTAAATAACAGTAAAAGAGTTTCTTCTGTGTGGATCCTAGCGGTTTTAAGCCTCAAGTGGAGAATCATACTTTGTTAATAGGAGGTATAAATTTGAGTTCACCTGCTTTCAGCCAAGAGAGGTTACTACAATTTAATCTGCCTAAAAATAAGTCCTAACACCTCCCTCAGTAACTTCCCCATCATGTCTGTAGCTTCCGTTTGAGCCACATCTCATTCAGGTATGTGGAGTCTTGGTGGTGTTGAGGAATATTGTAAATCAAGTATCCCAGCATCTACTTAGTTTCACTTAGAAAAATATGTGTTAGTTTTTCCTTAGTCTGCATAATATTAAATTGTTTAATTTAATGAAACACAGTTAACATAGTGCAGAGTTTTAATTCTCTTAAGGGGCTTTGTTTTGAAAAATTGACAGTTTTTCTGAGGAAAAAAAAAAAGTTTCCAGAGCTGTGTCTGTTTCTTCTGCTGTATATTTTGGGGAATTGGTTTAACCTCACTAAGTCAGACGTTCAGGGGCCTTTTCATATTTATTAGCTGCTTTTGTGCCTTTTGTCAGTGGAGATAGTTAAATATGGTCTTGATTCTGTTGTTTTTTCGTCTTTTTTTTAATGATACATTCCTACAGTCATTTTGAAGTGATAGAGATAATTGCTTTAGCAAAATTGAATATCACTGTTTGACATCAAAGTTATGTAAATTTCAGGGGAAGGAGTTCTTTAAAAATGTTTCATTTTAACATTGTTTGAAATTTACACAAGCTTTTCTTTGTTAAGTTGGATGTGTGAGATATGCTTGTCTGCTCGAGCTCCTTCATGCGTTTCTAGGGTATTTCCGCACAAATAAGCTTAATCAGCTGTTAGAGGGAGTCTGTTCTGTAACAGGAACTCCCAAGTGAGCCACAGTTTTTGAGTGAAAAGCTTTGAAAAAGTTATCAGATCTTTGAATTGGGAAGAGAGGATATTGGATGAAATAGTTCAGGAAAAGTTCCTGTGCCTTTTACATGCTGGTTAACATCTGCGGTTTAGACTGAGCATTGTATTGCAAGGGATTCAATAAATGGCTGTTAGCTACATGCTCGCTTTCAGTACTTCCAGGCATTGAGGCCTGTGAAATCCCTTGGTGCAAATCCCCAGTACTTCTTTCTTTTGTTGTTTGTATGCAGGGAGAGATTGGATTGATGTTAGTAAAAAGGATGAGCATCTGAGTCTTGAGTTGTGAGAAAAAGTACACTGCCTGCCTTTCCAGTTGTAATTTTAAAACTATGTGTTATTTTACATAATAATTTGAGGTTCTTTGTTTTTATTTTTGGAATTCCTGGAGCACGTAGTAAGGACCAACTTGTCAGGATGACATGTTTTAGGAACTGAAAGAATAAATGAGAAAAGCAGTCTCTTAAACAGTACTTGAAGTTTGTTCCTGTTAGGTGCTACAGCTTTGTTTTAGGAAGGTAAAGATGTTGGCTCTTGAATATGCTTGTAAATTGAGACAGTCAGCCTGTTAAGGGACGTTCTCTTCACACTAGGTGTCAGTGTTAATATACCTGTTCTGTAATCTCAGGTGTCATTCTTGTCCTCATGGACACACCTGTGTTTAATGCTTCAGTTACAATTTATGGTCAAAAAGTCAAGACAGTAGCTGCAAATAATGATTTGTATGTTGACCCTATTGAGTAGCTGGTCATCTGTAAGTCTTTTTCTTGTGAAACTTTTTTTTTTTTTTTTTTTTGTCCTCTATTACATCAGATAAGCTCAGGAGAACCAGGCTAGTCTTTGTTAAAATGTGTGCTACAATCTTACCAATAACCAGATTTCATTCATCTTGGTTTGAATAAGATGACCTTGAAAACCTGAAAGATAGTAGATGGGTGATAACCGCATCACCCAAAATTAAATCCACTAGCGACATCACAGTTGTTTTTTCATTCTCTCAAACTGTAAATAATTAGCTGAATAGCAGCAATTCGTAAGATGTCTCATGAGTTCATTATTAATGTGTTACTTGAGCATGTTGTGAGACTTCTCAAAGGCATATGGCTATTTGCCTTGTTTCTTTTGGTTTTCAAACGTAGTTTATAAAGTGCCTGAGTTTCATCTGTGGCTTTGTAATGTGACCATAATCTAGATTTCCTGGTGGTTGAAACTAGTCTTGTATATCAGGAAATACAGTCACTGTTTTCTGCCTGTGGCTATAACAGTGAACACAGCCTATCTTCCTAGATAAAAAGCCTCAGTGAAGGTATTGTCACACTATTTATTACTAACCACATGATAAGCAGTGGATTAAACACTGTTCTTTTCATTGTCTTTAGCTTCTGCAGAAACTATTGTTTTGTTACTCTATAAGTTAGCCATTACTTGTTTACATTCTTTTAGTGTATTTTTCTTTCAGGATTTTATCTGTCAGTAGATTTGTTACACTGTGTTCTCTTCTTTTCAGTTATGCCTCTAAGTGTCCTGAGGTACTTCCTTTGATGCCTAGAGAAGAGGAGCTGCCAAATGACCTTCAAGGCATTTGGTGTTTTGACTACCTTGAACTCAAAAGGAGGCAGCAGTTGTGTTCAAGGCCTGAGATTTTTGCTTGAACATAAGCACAGTTGATTTCAGGCAACTTCTTAAAGTTATATTGCAAGAGTAGATATACTTCAGACATATTTATTGATGCAGTTTTTTTTCACAGTGAGAAGTAGAATACTGCTGAAGTAACACATTTAGTTTCTCTAAGTTGTCAGTGGCTGGAGGGCTTCAGGCAGTGGCAGGGGGGGCTCGGCAGGTTGACTGTATTCCTATAGCTGAGGATCTTGATGGCCACAGAGACCAAATAGTTGGAGGAGGGAAAGTTGTAAAGATGCACATGTTTGGGGTTTATGTATGGCTGTATCTAGAAATTATAAAGGGTGCAGTTAGCTCCCGGTTTTGGATATATAAGGAAGTATTTCCCATATGATTAGAAACACAGTATATTTTTCATATAATTAAAGGCAGCACAGCAGAGTTTGGCCATATAACTTCCCTTTTATTTTTGAGCATAGCTGCAATGCAGCTGAACAAACGCGTTTTTCCAAGAATAGCAAAAAGAGGCTGCAGTTTTCAAGTTCTTTTTTTAATTTTAGAAAGCTGTGCATCTGCGGAAGTTGTTGCTGCTGTTGATGTGAACCCTCTTGCCAATGAAGTTTATAAGTACAACTTTCCCAGTACACCATTATGGGCAAAGACAATTGAGGTGAGTGGTGAATGTACTTTTTACTCTAGTCTGGCATTTGTAGTAGTAAGTTCTCATCCTTGTTCTTATCAGTAATAAGAGAAACATAAATATTTAGTTTATGTTGTTATGAATATATCAGTTTTACAATAACTTTGATTTCTTGTGCTGTGGTTCTTTGTCAGAGTTAGAGAGATACCCACACTGCAGTCTTTTCCTGAAAGTCTTGACTGCTGTATTAAGGAAGTGTATGTGAATATCAAGAGGAATGTCTGTCACCAATACAGGCATGAAAAAAAAAACATACATGAAAATATTTTCTTTTAATTTAAAAGTATTTTGAAAGAATTTAATAAAATTACTTGGAGGCATGGCTTTGTTTTGTAGTTATAGTTGATCTCAGTAAAACACAAGAAAATATACTGGATGGGACAGTCTTGCATTTTTTTTGTAGGCTCAATAGGTCAAATGTTTTAGGAGTTCTTTCCCTTGTCCAAATTATTTGAAGAAGACTGTAGGTAAAATTGGATTCTGTTTTAATAGTTGAGGAGTGAGTTAGGCATGGTGTTTGTTCCCTGGGTTTAGTTAGAAATTATTTTATGCTTCTTGATCTTTGAGTTTTACAATGTGACAAAGATATTTAAGACACCAGCTTATGTAATACTTAAATAGGTGTCTAAAGGTTAAATGCTTATTCAGCACTTAGTAATAGCACTCTAAACGACAGTTTAGTTTTATATGGGGAAAGAAGAAGGCTTGACCATGTCTTCTTACAGTAGATAAGCACAAATTACAGTCAGTAAGATCTTTAAATTTATTTGGCCTCTTAATATGTTGTCCTTCTAGTGCTGGTTAAAATTTAGTCGAGAGAAACTTCTAACCATGTAATTAATTCATGGCACAGGCCTTTCTTCTCTGAACAGACGTACTTTGTAAGAGTAGAGCTTTCAGCCATGTAGTATATTTGAGGGATTTTTACTGGATAAAAACTAGAATGGAGTAAACTTCACAGAATACATGGGTAGTAAGCTCCTAAGAGTTAAAACCTCACAGTTTGGACTGGTAAAAATGATGATGTTTAACACTTGAGATTCTTTCCTGTTCAGATATTTACCTGTTTTAAATATATTAATACTGGTTTTGATGTACAAAGGCTTCATATCTGAAGAATGATACTTTATTTGGAGGAGGGATGGGGAGACATAACTAGTAAGTATTTCAGTGTGATCTACTGAAAGAATCACTACACACCTCTTCTGAAAGAATAAATATATAAAAACCTCAAGTTTACATATAGATGCTAACACCCTTAGTGGTTCTGGTTCATATTCAAAGCAATTAATGCATATTTGTATTGTATGATTTGACAAGGTAGAAAAGATTTATATTATTAGGTCAAATAGGAGATGAGATAGTTTTTTGCTGATGAAGTGTATAATGGGAGTAAGAGGAATAGTTTCTTCTGAAAGATGACTTGAGAGTTTCATGTGGTTTACAGCACTCAACATTCTTCTATTTTTTTCCTTATTCAGGGCATAACACTGAGAGAATTTGACAGATTGTATTTTGATATGATTTTGATGAGTCCTCCGTGTCAGCCATTTACAAGGTAGTTATAGCACACTAAAGTGCAGTTACTACAGTATGTATTGTTAAAGGAAAAATATTTTCAAGAGTGACACTATGCATGGTTCATCTGTGTATCTTTCTGTTCTAAGCAAAAATGTTGCAGCTCTGTTCACTGAGATGTTTATTGAAGTGGGAGAAATGCAGAAATGTGAATCTTAATTATTGATCACATTTCTTGTAATCTGTATTTATACTTTGAAAAGTGCACATGCACACAAATAGTTTATTCTGAGGAATATTACTATTTTAGCCAAGACTAGGAGGGTAATAATGGCTTTAAAATGATTTTGTGACTAACGTAGAGAAATATCTTCTTGATTAAGAGCTGAACTTACTGAGAGGTTATTTGTCAGATTGGTTTCAAATTCATATCGTTTGACAGCAGTGACCAGTGGAAGTAAGATTCAAGTAACAGTACTCATGAAAAGAAGTAGCTTTGTGAAAAAGTCTGTGTATGGTGATGAAACTGCTTGTGTAAGAAAGTACATCTTTTTGAGTGCATTGATATTGAAATCTTTCCAAAGTAGTGCTCATCTGTAAAAACATATTTTTGCAAATCCATGATGTATGTAGGAATAATTTCCTTCTTAAAAAAAAAAAAAAAACCAACAACAAACCAATACTGTGAAAAAAAAATCTATGTCTGTCTAATTTAAAGACATGTTGAAGCTCTTCTACCAAGGCTTTCTTCTTTTTCAAGAGCTAATGCAAGTGTAAGTTAGGGAACACAGTCCTGGAATCATTCTATTATGTCATCATTTTTATAACCTACATGAGCTGTCCAGTTTGATGTTGCAAACTTGTTTACAAAGTTGCTCACAAGGGGCTCAGTCCTGCAAATTATGAGCACTGAGACTTAAGTCATAGAAGTCATTTAGTATATTCAATGTAAAATAGTGGGGTATTCCTAGGAACCCAGTGGAGTTCTTTTGTTCTTTCAGAATCAAGTGTGTTCAAAGGGTTGGCTGGACAAGACCAGAATGCTGAACATTCTGCAGATTGGGGAGTGGGCTTCCTTACTAAATACTTTAATTTTAACTTCCCTGTGAGCTAATGAACTCCAGGGACAGATCTTTCATTACTTACAGCATTCCTTGGGACACTGCCTCTGCAAGCAGCTCATGTGTGTACATGATGCTTTTGCAGAGTCCCTTTTTGAAACTGAAAGCAAAACGTGTCAGCATTCTGTAGAAAAAGGCAAGTCAAGTGTCAGTCTGCTCTGAGTAATACACAGATGTTTCTTGATTCTTTCTTAGAATTGGCCTGCAAGGTGATATATCCGATCCACGGACAAAAAGCTTTCTCTATATCCTTGATATTCTCCCAAGGTATGAATGAACTATTGCCCCAGTTCTTAAGGCCTTTGTAGTAACTAAGTAGGTCTTTCATATTTCAGTGAGACAAGTAATCTATAACATTTTACAAGGGTACAGCTAGTATTGTGTTGTATTACTTGTTTTCACATGAACTTATAATACTTGTATTTTACTGTTGCCATTATCATCACATAGCTACTGTATATGCTTTAATTTATCTGATTTGCTTTTTACTGTGTTTCTGTTTAAACTGTGGCTGTATTATAAATTAAGAAAGTTATTTTCCTTTCAACATCAAACTTGCACTGGCTTTATGTAGAGGCAGGAGCAGGTAGTATAGTAGTTTGCTGATGGGCATTGTGGAAACATGAAAATTATTTGAAATACCAAGTTAAGAAAGGCTTTAATTCAATATTTAGTCACTTATTCACTAGGTAGCAATTGAAAGTTTGTTTAAATATGTTATTGACGGCACAATCTTCTATCCCCTTGTTTTCTTTCTTCAACTATATTCTTTTTGGTGCTCCTTTTAGATACCTTGGATCAGATTATGGATTTTTGGTTGTAGTACAATCCCTTGGTTTGATAGTAATACTAAGGAATTCAAATAGCCCTGCATTCCTTGAACAGTGCCTTTGTCTTTCTGCTGATCTGTCATTTTGGCCCAGTTAAACCCCAGTTCCTAATAGCCATAATTATTTGTATTACTTTTATTATGCTTTGTAATGCTTGTAGTCCTTTTTGGGAAGAAATACAAAGCACTGTAAGAACCTTTCCTGGGGAAGTGGAGCAAGCAGTTACTAAGGGAGATTTATCCAGCAGAAATCTCTGCCTCTGGATTGAGATGTTCATTGGGTACCAATTAGCATAAGCCTGAGAATTTCTATCAGTTACAGTCCAGCAGACACTTACCATTCCTGCAGTCCTGTGTCTGCTGGAGCTGGGGACAGCTGTTCTCTAGATAAACATTGGGGTCTCATTGGTTAATGTTGCTCTCAGAATTGGAGGAGGAGAAAAGGAGGTTTGGTTGCCTGTCTCTTTCTTTCTTTGGGGTTTTCTTGGTTGGGTTTTTTTTTTTGGTTGGTTGGTTCGTTTTGGTGTTTGGGTTGTTATTGGGTTTGTTGGTTTGTTTTTTTTTGAGAGCTTTCTGGACTGAAGGAAACCTTTACCAATACCATCCTTTCTTTCAAACTGCTGTTAACCCAGGGGGAAAACAGTCTTCTTCCTTCTTCCAGAAGAAATTTTTTTTCAGCCATCAGGTGGGACTACCTTTTTGCCCTTGTCATCAGCAAATATACAACACAGACACAGAAGGGCTGAGTGGCTTGGCTGGGATCACCTAGGAAATCTGTGGCAGGCAGAGAGCACAAAACAGAACACAGTATGGATTCTGCAACCTTGCAAGTTAGACAATAAATAGGTAAAAAGAAGGATTATTACTATTTCTCCCTGGCCTCTGGCAGAGGCATGAAAATAGGGAGATAATGTGGGCATCCAACAGCTGTGAAGGATGTCTTTTTTTGCAACAGGGAATATAAGTCAGTCCTCCAGACTGACCTTTCAAAATGAAAAAAACAGCAGATAGTGTGTAAGTTAATAATTTATATCTTTCTCATAATAATATAGTATATAATAGTATGGAATAATAGTACCTTCCTGACCCTTAAGGGGATCCTGACCTCAGCATTCCTTTCTGCTAAACTGAGACACGATTAAGAGGCTGGGGACATTGCTGTTGCGCATGAATGTGGAAATGTTGCTTCCTGGTTACTGTGGGCTTAGCTGGATAAAGGTCAGAAGCTTTTCTTTCTCAAAACCAAAGCTTTAGACACTGCAGGACATATGTTTTCCATCATGATGATGCAAAGGAGCTGGGCTTGGCTGTGGCACTTTATCTCAATGCGCCACCAGACCCTGTGATGTCCCTTATCTCCCTTGGGCAGGTTGCTTGAACGTCTGTAATATGTTCAAGATGGTGGCTTCTGCAGAGTTTCTCAGTTCCAATAGATTTATGTTTTAATGAGATAGCGTTTGTGTATTTTTTGGATGTGGCGTGTTTGCCAGACATTGAGTATGTAGTATTTTAGTCCAAAAAGGGGAAAATTTTAATATAGGAATTATCACTTTGGAGTCTAAATTGGTACAACGTGAGTTTTTAGTTTATGGAAGCTATACGATTTCTCATCCTTGGCTATTGCAGCCTTTTCTAATGAAATGTCACTGAAATGAATCTCAAAGATAACCTGGGAAGACAAATATTCGAGATCTGGAAAGGACAGTTTCAAGTTCTGGAAAGACCTGGGAAATCTTTGGAGCACCCAGCCAGCAAACAGAGTCTGACCCAGATGGTCCAGATACTGCCTGTTTTTTGTGTCCAAGCCATAGCCCAGGAAATCTAATGCTAAAAAAGTTCCGCTTTTACAGGCACATTTGTAGTGTTTATACCTGCCAAGTACTTAACACACTCTTTGTATAGTGATTACTTGTCTTGTGACCTGCTGATCCTGCATGAGCTCTTGCATTTGAGGCTATGTTCTGGATTCATTAATTTAATAATAAGGTTTAAAGTAGGTGACAATAATGTGTGGATAAGCATACCAGTGGATATGTTCCCCATTCCTCTGCGGGGAATTTGGCTGCTGCTGTTTTTTTTTCAGTTTAGGATTTTTTTTTGTTTTTTTTTTTTCAGCATTGTTTTCAGTATTTTTAAATTTAATGTAGTATCTTGTATGTTTCCCAGTTTCTTGTGAAACAACTTGTCCTTAACTCATGTGAATGTGATTGATGGTAGTTAAGAACACACTAAAACAAATTCTGCTGTGATTTGTACCAGTGAAAGTCCAAAGTCACTTGCTGGTGGCTTTTGTATTCTGTTCCTATGTGCTGTTTTCAGATCCCAGTGTGTGGCAGACATACTATGTCTACGTTAGCTTTACTAGAGAATTAATCAGTGTCAAGGAGTGTTCCCAGAGACTTATATCATTTGTGCTTCTAAATTGTTGTAATGGTCACTGGTACAGTTTGGGCATGTTCCTTTCACCAGAGATTTAATATGCTGGTTTTGGAATGAGCCTATTTCCACTGCACTTATCTTGCTAAACCTCAGATGCCTTCTTTCCCTTCCCCATCAAAATGAAAAAGTTAAGTGTAGAAAACAGAATATCTGCAGTTTGAGCTCTAACCACGTATTTTTAAAAACAGTTAGATGAATACTGGTTCTGATGTGTTATCACTAAAGCTAATATGACATTTTGACATTGGTTTGAGGTTTAAGCACTTTAAAACAAAAGTTTTCTGTTCCATGGCTAAACACCCCAAACAGTTATCTTTCCTATTACAAACTCAATCTGTTGAATAATAAGATTATACTTTAGGAAATGAACAGTGGTAAGCATTTTCAGAAGTACATGCATGGGGTACCGGAGGGTACAACAGTCCATCTTAACATAAGTGGGTTTTGTTGGGTTTTGTAATCACCAGCAGTCCACATTTTTTGTTCAGTTGGGAATTATTTCTGCTAGGCAACCTTGAAAGTTGAGATACTTTAAGGATGCTAAACTTTAACAGCTAACACGATGTGGAAATACTTTGATCTTTCTTGTAGCTAAACAAATCTGTGAATAAATATAATGTAGTTTACATCTTGTTACTCCGATTTGTGATTTTATTTTTTTTTCTTTTTCCCCTTGTAGACTTCAGAAGCTTCCAAAATACATACTTTTAGAAAATGTTAAAGGATTTGAATGCTCTTCTGCAAGGTAAAGACTAATTTGTGCCGGTTTTAGTTTTTAATAAAGGACATTTTTCTTTAGAAGGAGAAGGTGTAATTTTTATATCCTATAATTTAAATTAACAACATAAGGTGAGATAGGACAGATAGCAGCTGTATTGTTAGTTTTGGAATGAAGATTTTAGATTGTGAAAGGAATTTGATAACTATTTATTTCTCTAAGCAGATAAAATCTTGTCACAGTTTGACTCCATTGATTTTATTTGATGAATCTGTGTCATTAAAAAAGAGTAAATATTAATTTTTCAAAGAAAAATAACAATAAATATAGCATTCAGGTTTTGGGGTTTTGTCCCTGACCAGGAGCTCATGGTGTCTTGTGTTACAATCACAGCACAGTATAGGGACTTTCTTCAGTACCTTTCTTGATAGTATATTACCACTGGTTCAGGGTTTCCATCCAACTGTCCAGATATATAGTATGCAGACTGTATATAACCTTTGTCTGAAATGTGGAAGAGGAAAGTTGTCAATAAGGTTACCTAATGACAGGAGGAGCATTCTCCTCTTTTGTGGGCAAAGTAGGAGTCAGGATCGAGGTCTTCCTTCTCATTTCTGGCTGGAATAAAGTAGAATTTTTCTATAGCATTCCTTGAAGCATGAAGACAGCAGCCACCATGCATATCGTGCTCCTTAACAAATATGGCAGACAGCTGGGAGGCATGTTCAGCTCTCTTACTGGCTAAGCGTGCAGCAGTGTGCTGTGAACAGCTGGACACTCTGCTAAAGGTGCAGGCTGCTTCTGTAGACCCTGCGAATCTCCAGTCTATGCCTGGATGCTGGCCAGGGTTTGGAACAAGTTGTAGTTCAGAAAACACCCCTGTCAGGATGCTTGCTTTCTCTTAACAAGACCTGGGATGCAATGTGACTTACAGTGCTAGGTACAGCTCACAGCTCTATATTTCCAGCCTTGTGTGATCTTCATGGAATAGAAAAGTCTCTTTCAAGAAGATTTTGGTATACTTTATAAAGTCGTATCTCACTTATCAAAGCCACCAATTTTTGTCATCCCTTGAGTTGGCCCTCTTGTTATGCTTAGCTGATGACATACATATGGACAGAGGGAAGTAGTGAGCTATTTGTAGTGGTTTTAATCTCCTGGTTTATAATTCACAATAAAAAGATTGTTGCGCGCTCTGGTTATTTTCCATGTGGACACACTCTAAGTACTTTTCTAAAGGTGATATTTTTTTGAAGGGATGTTTGCACTGAAATACCTGTGAGATACCCGTGTATGTGTAATAGTAATTTTTTTGCTACCGTAACACTGAACTTGTATACTGTCTCCTCAAGTTCAGAAATGGATGACTTCATATCTGAAATTCTCTGTCCAGTTTTTCATTGATTGTGCTGAATGTCTTGGCACCCAAGGTGTTGCATTTAATGTTTTTATTTAGGATAAAAAAGGGTCTAAAGATTGTATAAGGAGGGTAATTGATTTTTTATTCTTTTTCTGCCAGAAATGAACTTTTGCAAACACTAGCAACATGTGGATTTACACATCAAGAATTTCTCTTGTCTCCAACCTGTGTGAGTACAAAAATTGCTCCAGTTTCATTTAACTGTTCAAACTGCACTGAGCCCAAGAACATTTGAAAATGATCTGTTGTATTAGAAGAGAGAATCATGCCCAGAACTGAACATACTCTTGGATGAGAAAGCTATTTGGCATGACTTCTGATTTCTCAGCATTATACTGGCATAATCATACTGCTGTTACTGTTCAGAGTCTAGTTCCATATTGTTGTGCTACCATTTGGTATTTTTTAAGAAGGCATGAATTTACAGTCTAACCAGGATGGTGGTTTTCCCTGCAGGAGCCTCATTGCTTCAGAAGCGCTGATGCCTGTGGATTTTCCAGCACAGAAAATGTGACTGTGTTATTTGTGGGAGGTGGAGCTTTGTTTGCAGGTTTCCCTGGCAACTGAAAAGAGTTGAGGGAGATTTCAGATTGTGCAAGACTAAATGGAATCAGTGAACTGCTATATATATCTGAGAGAACCTGACAGAGGTTAGCTTAAAAACCAGTTGTGGTGCATTTGTTTCATTGTTAGCTGTTCAAAAAGGCAACACCTTTTTACTTTTTTATAGAAAAAAGTATTACCTGTCCCAAGAAATAGTGCTGCATATAATTTTTCTTCTTACCTCTCATGAAAGTTTATTTTCCTCTTCATTTACAAAGTCAAAAGCATGAGGTACAAAGAATAATTGTCCACTTGTTTCCTTAACAAAACCTAGTTCTGAAAGTGTTAAGTGTTTAGGTATTATCAGTTAATACCAATACCTATGAAGTTGTAAAATATATTAGTGTGTAATAGTTCTGTTACTGTATATAATGGCAGATAACTGGTATGATACTATAGACCATTTTTTGTCTCTTTATCACATGGACTTGTGGATTTTGCTTACAGCTTGGCATTCCCAATTCTAGGCTGCGATACTTTCTAATTGCAAAGCTTCACCAAGAACCATTCTTTTTTCAAGCTCCTGGTCAGGTGAGTCTGTTAGTGTTACTTGAATTTGCTTTGTGTCGTGAAGATTGAGAGTTAAGTTTTCAGTTTAGTAGTGTGTGTTAATGGTGAAGAGAGGGATAAGTGATAACAACTGAAAAGTTAAATTCTATTTTTTTTCAGCATGGATACTGAGTTTTCTAAGTACTGAAATGCATGCCAGTTGGTTAGAGGGGTTTAAACAGTTGTGGGACAATGGCTGACAGCGGGCTAGAAAACATTTCATTCTGCTTTTTCACACCCTTGGAAAAGTCTTTTCTTCAAAGGGAATTATTTGTGGCTGTTCCTGAAACCACTGCTGGTAGGTGAGCAGACCTTGGTGCTAATGTGTTTTTTAAATCTGCATGAAAATAACATTAAACAGTTACTTGCTTTATTCTGAGCATCTGTGAAGGAATTCTTACTCACTGTAGAGTTGGCTGTCAAGTTGTTTATCAAATGCAGTTTTTTTCTCACAATTTGTTCTTAGATATTGACAAGATTCCCAGATAAGGATCTAGAAGACTTACTCAAGGACAAAGTTGCTGACAAAGTGGGTGAAGCTTGTTCTTCCTTGTGTTCTGAAGAGAAGAATCTGGATCCAAACATTGGTCCCAGTTGCAGCAGCAAGAAGAGTTTACCAAAAGGGGCCTTTCTGTTTAAACTTGAAACAGTAGAAGAAATGGAAAGGAAATATGATCAGGACAATGATTCCTCTATTCAAATGCTTAAGGCTTTCTTGGAAGAGGAAAATGAAGAAATGAGTCAGTATTTCATACCACCAAAGTTCTTGTTGCGCTATGCTTTCTTATTAGACATTGTTAAACCCACCTGCCGGAGATCCACATGCTTTACAAAAGGGTAAGCTGCAAAGAAAATGTCTTGCTGAATCATGTCCTGAAATTTTAAGTGATTTTTTTTTGTTTCCTTTAAAAATAAGGAGAGTCATTTCATCAGAACCAGCCAGGCCTCTGAAAAATAAATCCTCTTATACAGTGTGCTCACTGGTCTGGTGGAATACTAGCATGAGAATCTGTCTGGCAGAACATCATGTGCCTACTCCAGAAAGGCATTCACAGAAGACAGTGCCATTCGTTGTTGACCTTCACAAAAGCTTAATTACCCCTGCGGAAATATGGTTCCAGTAGACTGATATAGTAGTGATTCATTAATGAATTTCTTTATATTGCTCGTTGAAGTTACAGTGTCATGCATGACAGATCCATTCCTCATTAAAACTCTCCTCTGTATATTTTATTGATTTCTTGGATTTTTCAGCTGTGTAGGTCAGAATAGCTGTGGATTGCTCATAAGTCCTAAAACCAGTTAGGCTGCTGCATTACAAATCATCTTTGATGGAGCAGAACGTCAGTGCTTTTCTGTCTAATAGTTATGTTGATTCGTACATTGCAATTTAAAGTTTGACAGCTGGAAGTTGGTAAGTTCTGAAATCTCACAGTCAACTGGTCAGGAGTGTTTCCACTGAATGCATTTGCATTGGAAAATGCCAGTTGGGGCCCGGAACTTTCTGGGAAATGCTATTATCAGCTATATTTTCAAATTAGATTGGGTTTTTGTTTTGACTTCTCTGAATGTTTCAACAAAATGGTGTAGTTGATGGCTTAGAGCTGATGACAACTTTATTTTTAATTCATAGAAATTAGAGTTCCTGCAGGTTTTTTGATTTTTAACTTTTAGACAATAAAACAGCTGAGAAGAGAATGTCAAAAGTTTAAAATATATGTAACAGGAAAGCCCTCCCCACCACCTCCCATTGATACATGCCTTTTCTGCCCTCAGTCTTTTGAGTTGGGGGGGAGTCAGCATCTCATGGGATCTGTTTCTTAACTAGAGTAGTCAAATAAAAATCTTAGGCCAGAATGATCTCTTCTGTATCTATTGTATGCTTTGAGTGTCATAAAAAATAAATTGGCCACTTGTGGCTTCACTAGAATACGTCATGGTAGTTTGTGGTCATGTTTATCAAAATCACATTGAAGGTGGCTCCAGAGTAGCTAATATGAAGTTTTTATATATAGCGATGGGAAATCTGATGTGAACCTGACTGTTGTACTTTTGCTGATGTGGAAGGAACCAGGCCAGATAGCTGTGGTAGTTCTTCTTGGCTCAAAATGTAGGAATCTGATTTACTGCTTTTGTTCCCCTTTTTTAAGAGCCTTTTCCCCCTTTTTTACATTGTATAATTTACAGCTCTGCATTAACAGAAGGATTATAATTACAACTGAGGCTTCATCCAGGTCACTTTCTGAGGCCAAGAGTGAGTTTCTGCTGTATGTGTTCTAGTTCTGGTTTTACGTTTTTCTAAAGTATGACATTTAGGAAAGAGGACCATGAATGGAGCAGAACAGCACTCTGAGTAGTACAGAGAATACCTCTGCTGAAATGCCTACCTTGTGTCTTTCCTCTAAGTCATAATGACCATCAGCTTTGAGGATGGGAGAAAAATTTCCCTCAGTTCTGATTGGTTTTCAGATATTTCCATCAAGTTTGATGTGATGAGAGTAATCAGGGTGTGCCTTTTCTGGTCCGTACTAATTCATCAGTATTTAATCAGTGCTTTTTGTCTTTCTGGTTTGTCATACCAGTATGTCTTCTAAAGGCTTTGGTGGAGTATAGGGCAAAATGTAATAGCTTGTGGTGCATGAGGGATTGAGCAGGTGATCTTGTGTTCCCTTCCAACCTTGGACTTCTAGGCAATTGGAAAATGATTGTTGAGTTCCTTAAGACTACAAATACTGTGGTTTCTTTTAGGAGTATGTTTGTAGTGTCTGAAGTTGAGAGAGGAGATTGTCCATTTTAAAGGACAGAGCAAATGAGAACTACTTCTTTAGATACGATCATTCTGGACTTACAAATGCTTGACACTATTGTCAAGAGAAGCAATACCTTCTAAAATATTGTAGTATTAGAGAAACACTCTAGTGTTGTGAAAATTACCTTTTTGTTAGGCATAATACAGGATGCAGTGTACCCAGAAATAATATATCATGTGTATGAAATTAAAAGCTTCTTTTGAAGCTTACAGAAATTGAGGGGTGAAAAAAGCTCTTGAGGCAGATGAAAATTGAAGATTGTAATTTCTTAAGGCAGCTTCTGTCATTATAATTGTAATGAAATGTCAGAAAATCAATGCATTGGTTTTTACTGTGGCAAAAATTCCCATCTTTAATTACCTTCCGAGTATAAGGTAGGAATGTTAATTTTTCTGTAGTCAGCAGCTGCAATAATAATTAATAACAACAGAGCTAACATTGGCCATCTGCCCACATTTGTGTTAAAAATCCCACCACCCCCACCCCTCGTCTGCTCCCAAACCACTTTTACACCAACTATATTTTTTTTCCAGGGTGGTGGGTGGGGGCAGAATTCTTTAGTGCAAATTATTTAGGCTGGAGTATTTTTTATAACATAGATCATATTAAAAGATTCTTTTCCCCCAATAAAACTCTGAAATACTACTTTGAAATTTGTCCTTATTTATTTATTTTGGCTCAGATATATTAATCTGAAATACGGTAAAATGACGATGATCAGGATTCCTCATTGCTGTGTGTGTTACAGGGAATTTTCAGAATGCAACTAACCAGTTGAAGGTGGTTTGATTCCATGTGGTTTTAACGTGCATCAGTGTTTAGGGCCTTTTGTTCTGATCCTAAGGAAGATTTGCAAGCACTTTGTTTTAAAATGAGTGTTGCTCTCACTGGTATTGGCAGAGCTGCT
This sequence comes from Melopsittacus undulatus, assembly GCF_012275295.1. Taxonomy (NCBI): domain Eukaryota; kingdom Metazoa; phylum Chordata; class Aves; order Psittaciformes; family Psittaculidae; genus Melopsittacus; species Melopsittacus undulatus. Next base: position 118,603,089 of record NC_047527.1, read on the forward strand.
CATAGGCTTTTCCAGCTAAAGAAGAAATTCTCATGATTGAGTCATGCTGGGTCATTGTGTCTGTGCTGGAAGGAAGAGTATTCCTTTATTCATCATGGAATTAGAAAGGCTTGAAACAAAAATTATTCTGGGGCCTTGCATTAGAATGGGCCCCAAGTGGGAGGAAGAGACCTTTATACTTGTCTTTACAGATGCACAGATAAAACTCAAGAAGAGTATGTTCAAATGATTGATGTAGACCACATCCCTCTAATGCAGGGGATCTCCTGAAGTTCTTCCACAGTGCAGAAGCCATCAGTTGGCTTGACCCAGTCTCTTTCTGTTCAGAACATTCAAACACTATCGTAGTTAGACCAGCAGAGCATGTTTCTGAAAACTCATAATTATGTTTAAATGATAGCCTGGAGGAGACTACAGGGTAAACATGTTATGCAATCAACCACAAAGCATCCAAAAAGCTATCATATGGTTTTAGAATACAAGTTTGCTTACTGTTCAATTGGATTTAGGGTTTTTTTCTTTCTTTTGTCTCTTTCTTCTATTGCTCTGCATAAATGCCTGGAAATCTCCCATCCCTTTGTGGAAAATCCACATACAACCAAATGTTAAACCTGAGTGAACCCTTTCATTCCTAATGGAGTGATACAAAAGGTGGAGGCTCACACTTAATGGTCCTCCTTCGAATATGGAGAGCCAGTTTGAGCCTCTAGAACCATTTGGCCTTTAACACATTTTGCCTTAGTGTAAAATTGGTTTGTGCAATGTAGCTGGCCCTTTCTGGTGATACTACACTTGAATTCCTTGGCCTTGTATAATTGCCTGGTTTCCTTATTAGTGTGGATAAAGCCTTGTGCTTTACATTACAGGCTGATCTCCAGAGAGCGTGGTCAAAGATTGCAACACTCCATGGGACAGCATTGTTAATAACAAGGCCTTTTGCATTATCTATCCAGGAGGCTTTTTGTTAGTCAGGGCAAAACAACCTCAGCAACCTCCCTGCATCTTCACAGTTGTCAGAACTACGAGGTCTGATGAAAATACTCATTTGTTATTGTTGTTTTTAAGGTATGGGCACTATGTAGAAGGGACAGGCTCAGTTCTACAGACAGCATTAGATGTACAGGTAAGAATGTGTAGACTATCACAGAATCATAGAATGGTTTGGGTTTGAAAAGGTATTGAAGATCACATAGTTCTTTTTTTAAAACTTGAGACTTATTTTAAAACTTGGGGCTTTTTTTCAGCCTTCTGCTTTGTTGTTCTTAATATTATAACAAAAAAGCTTTTTAAACTGCATTTTGTGGGATCTGAGTTTCCAATTAGTTTACTTTGTGTACTTAAACAACAGTTTATTTAGATCAAAATTATGTTTGCACCTCTCTGTATGGGGAATAGTTCCTATTATTATCTGTGGTGTCATACAGAGGTTTCATGGGTTATGTGAAGACATTAAGAATTACTAATTCTATGGATAAACTACAGTACAGTATCGTGAATCCAGAGCCATTTTTTGTACACATATGATCCAGTAAATAGTCGAATTGTTTGAATAGTCAACATGTTTGAATTTCAAATGTATTATTTATCTGGGAACACATAGTATTTTGAAAAGTTCTACTGTTGATACTAAGTTCACCTCAAAGTAAACTTAGTACATCTATGCTGTTTACTCATATATGGCATTTCTAAGCATAAGAAGAATGCAGCTCTGAAATTCAGGATAATATTAATGTGAATGTATTGAAACAGCTGTGTCCATACAGCTCAATTTGTGTAGATGGTGTCCTATTGAGTTATGTTAAGTCACTATCCTGTCATTAACAAATGTTTCTAGTCCTTTGATTGCCTCATGAAACATTGGTGTAACATGGGACTGGAGGAAGAAATGATGAATGCCCTAATGGCAACATTGATTTCTTTCTTGCAAGTCTGTAAGATGAGATGTTGGCTGCAAAAATACACTACCAGTAATACTTTCAAGGGTTTTTGTCTTTGGTCAAACTGTGATAGTTAAAGAAATACTCTGTTAAGATGTGACTTAAATTTTATATATTTGGCCTGCATTGGTAATATCTGTTGTTTTGGATATTCTTCATAGCTTGAATCGGTATTTAAACATATTGAGGAGTTACCAGAAGAAGAGAAGCTTATGAAATTGTCAACATTAAAACTTAGGTACTTCACCCCAAGAGAAATAGCAAATCTTCATGGATTCCCTTCAGAATTTGGTACGTGCTGCAAAGTACCCATTTCTACATCATTATTTAGAAATGCCAATGCACTTTTTTTACTGCAGAGTAACCCATGCTTTTATTTTGCTTCCCTTCCCCATGCTGTCCCTCCCCACTCTGACTGTTCAGTTCTTATTATTGATTCTTGTTACTTAGCTAACTCTGAATTTCTCTGAATTTGCACTAGGTTTTTATATTTTATAAGAGGCAAATTCTGCGGTTAGGTTTATCTTCATAAACTAAGAAAAAGGTTTTGGCATGAGAAATGCTCTGTTACTGAATGGCAACGAAGGAATATCTTTGTTTAAAGTTCAAACTATTTACTCAGCAGCCAACATTACTCACAACTGGTAAATCAACATATTCTGACAGTTTTAGCAATTCTATTAGTGGTTCTCAGTGTTTGAGCTGCTTCCACACATTTGCAGCTGCTGACCGAAAGGGAAATTCAGCAGATACAGATACTTCTTTGTTCAAGAATAGCCAAACTGTTCAGTTAATGATCTCTTAAGTCATCTCTATTTTCCAGAAAAGGCAGTCATAGCCCTTGGTCACTTCATTGTCTAACTGGTTTTGTGAAGATGGAGTCAAGGAACAAGACTCGGCAGTACCAGTACATTGGACGCAGGTCAACCAGAATTAAGCCTGAAATAAATTCACCAGAGCTGTAAAGAAAAGCAAGCAAGAAAGTGTAGCTGTTACTAGCTGCTGCAGGCCTTGGCCTGCTGCCATCACATCAGCGCAATTGTCTCTCAGCAACACAAGCATCCATAGAATAAGACACCACTGACCTGGAGTAGTTTGTTATGCTTTTCTTTGACTTCCTTGAAGACTTAGGGCTTTGAGAAGTGCTAATAGTCCTTAAATATTTCTTGATTTTGCAGTTTTAGCTTGTCTTCTCATTCATTCCTTATGTTTATATTCAAAATTACTACATTCAAAGAATGTTATCAAGGTTGTAATTAGAATTACCAGCACTAACCTTATTTGTGTCAGAATATTTGCAGGACTGTGCTGTGTTGAGTTATATGCCAACATAAACGATTTTTTTGTTGACTCTCTTCTTTAACAGATTTGTTCTTTTTGCAGACAGCCTGAGGTTTTTTGTTTTGTTTTGGTTTTGGGGGGTTTTTTGGTTTGTTTTTTTTTTTTAGCACAGCTCTGTTCTGTATTGATTTAGGCTGATGAAAAGAAATGAGCTAAACAGGGCTGGATTGGGCTTGTATAGGTTTATCATAGAATCATAGAATAGTTAGGATTGGAAAGGACCTTAAGATCATTTAGTTCCAACCCCCTGCCATGGGCAGGAACACCTCACACTAAACCATGTCACTCAAGGCTTCATCCAACCTGGCCTTGAACACTGCCAGGGATGGAGCATTCACAGCTTCCCTGAACAGCCCATTCCAGTGCCTCATCACCCTAACAGTAAAGAATTTCTTCCTTATATTTAATCTAAGCTTCCCCTGTTTAAGTTTGAACCCGTTACCCCTTGTCCTGTAACAGTCTACAGTCCCTAATGAAGAGTCCATCCCTAGCATCCCTGTAGGCCCCCTTCAGATACTGGAAGGCTGCTATGAGGTCTCCACGCAGCCTTCTCTTCTCCAGGCTGAACAGCCCCAACACGCTCAGCCTGTCTTCATACGGGAGGTGCTCCAGTCCACTGATCATCCTCATGGACCTCCTCTGAACTTGTTCCAACAGTTCCATGTCCATTTTATGTTGAGGACACCAGAACTGCACACAATACTCCAAGTGAGGTCTCACAAGAGCAGAGTGGAGGGGCAGGATCACCTCCTTTGACCTGCTGGTCACGCTTCTTTTGATGCAGCCCAGGATATGGTTGGCTTTCTGGGCTGTAAGCGCACACTGAAGCTGGCTCATGTTCATTTTCTCATCAACCAACACCCCCAAGTCCTTCTCTGCAGGGCTGCTCTGAATCTCTTCTCTGCCCAACCTGCAGCTGTGCCTGGGATTGCTCTGACCCAGGTGCAGGACCTTGCACTTGGCATGGTTAAACTTCATGAGGTTGGCATCAGCCCACCTCACAAGCATGTCAAGGTCCGTCTGGATGGCATTCCTTCCCTCCAGCGTATCAACTGAACCACACAGCTTGGTGTCATCAGGAGACTTGCTGAGGGTGCACTCAATCCCATTGTCCATGTCACAGACATTCATGCTGTTCAAGATCTCTGAGCACAAAGTTGCTTATTTTATTTATTTTAATGCAGCTTGTGTTTTCGAAATGTTAAATCAGTCTTTGCAACATCACTTAGAGGTGTAGTAGAGTTAATATTGCTTGTATTTTACAGAGGGGGGGACTGAGACACTGAAGAAATTTATGTTTGGAAGACTCCATTAATTTAGGGTGATGAGTTTGTGAAATCTGACCTTTACTATTTCAGAGTGCTTGGAATGACTCCGTGCTTTCTCTGTTAAGAGCTTATCTTCAGGGACAGCTGTGAGGTTCAATATATTTGCAAACCAGAACTGAACTCCGAAGACAAGTCATACTCCTGAATTTGAAGAGCATCCAGAGCATCCGTCGTGAAGTGCTGATTTAGCAAATTTGTCTTTTGTGACCCAGGAACTGAGGAGGGAAGGACAGGGATAGATTCCACCTCTGAGGGTAGTACCCTTCTGCCTGAATTATACGACCTTCTTTACAGTTCTTGCAGTTCTCTGCCTCTCTATACTACTTTCCCAGCTTTCAGAACACATAAAACAAGCTTTCTCATCTAGTGGTTTCCGCTCACATTATACTCCTGATTCATAGGCAGACCAAGCTTTTCCCAGCGCACTGACTCACAAGTCTGACATTTTTTCCTTTGCGCTTAATCTAAGACATTTCCTACTTTGTACTTAAAAACCCCAAGGTGTTACTCAGCTTTAGGCTGATTGAAATCTTTGGTGAGTTTATGTACTATAATCTCGGGTACTATAATCTTCTGAGGGTTTGCAAACTATGGGGTGGGCTTTTTGAGAGTTGCTATAATTATGGCTACACAAAGGGTGTTTGCCTGAAAGCATTTCTTCCATGTTAAATTTCAAGTCATTATTGTGAAGTGTGGTATTTTCAGAGAGAAATATGGTGTAACTTCTCTGTCTCCATGTTCTGTAGTGACAGCAACATTTGGGCTGAAATTCTAAACAACAGAAGTCTTGGAGGGGTACCCACTCTAAGTATATTATTGATCTAAGAGCTAAAGAATGAGAAAACTATAAGTGGAAAATGAAGGGAACATCAGGAAACTTTGTAACAGAAGCTATTTCTAGATGTAGCTAAAGTATTCTTAGAAGGAACAGGATTGTCTCTAAATGGTTCTATATTTTAACAAACTGATGGCCTTTTCCAGTATGTGAGATACAGAGTTAAAATTATTGTCTATTCTTAAGAGATTTATTTGTGCTTTTAACATCTACATGTATAAATAGTGATTGCACTGCAGGTCAATGAAATACTGCAGTCATTTGTCTTAGTTGCTGCTGTTGTCCCAGAGCAATACCATTAAAAGTAATCAGAGCATTCTTGCACCTGTGACCTGCTTTTATGAGGGGGATGTCAGGTTGCCTTTTCCATTTTTCCCATTTGTGATGTATGTAAGCTATTAGGAAACAAATGGCAGCCCCATGGAAAACCAGCTCAGTGTGGTAGTGTGTATTGCAAAGACCACATCATCAAGTAACATGTGTAACTTAAATGATACAGTGAGAGCTGTGCAGGAAGTGCCAGCATAGTGTGAGTTGTTAAATCTGACCTTCTGATATAGGCTACTCTTGAGCCAAGAAGATAGAAGGTGTGAGACAATGTGTGCAGGCAGATGGAGGAGGCTTGAGGTGAAGGAGATGGGAGCTCTGAAAATCAGTTTAGGCTTTCAGTTGCCAAGAGGCAGAAGGAGAAACAGAAATTTTCAGGGTTCTGGTAAGCTTCTTGGGCTATAAGTAAGTGCACGTGTGTATGCATAAATACATAGGTATTTTTGTGTACTCTTTTAGGATGTGTAGATTCTGTACCTTATTCAGTGATGTAACATGAAAAACTTTGTCTAAAGAAGTGTGTGGTGGAGTGCAAGTGATTGTTCCAAAGCAGGAACGGCTGCCCAAATGTGGGTGCCAGGAAGGAGGGCAGAGTGGATGGAGCTGGCGGAAGATGTGTTTACCAAAGTAGTCCATGTTTGAGGAATTAGTAACTGGCACAGAAGGATGGAACAACACCTCCCAGGCACCTCCTCCTTAGCTTTCCACCCCTGGCTCAGCAACTGTCCAACCATGTTCTCTCCTGAGCGATTCCTGGAAGAGAACTTTTTCTGAAGTGCTGTGCAGATTCCAGAACGCACGTATCACTACTTGCTTACAGTGTGCCTGTGCATCAAAGCTAAACTGACTGGTGATTATCTCAGAGTCAGATTTAAGTGTTTCTTCTTGGGGAATGATCATATAATTGAATGTGATCAAGTTTCAACAGCTTGGCAAATGTCCCCAACAGTTGAATCACCACTGTTCAGCTTTCACTCAGGTTGAAGCTAAAGGCACTTTAACTCACAGCTGGAGTAAGCCAAGAGTGCAAGCAGTGACGGTTACAGCTGAACAGCTTCTACATACTCAGAAGTTTGTTCACCTTTGACCGTGTGCTCAATACACAACAGAGCCCTTTCACAGTAGTGGGACCATTTTATTTTTTTCTGAGCCTCCCTTCTTTCTGCCAGCCCATGCACTTAACCATGTGAAGGACATTTATGATGCTGTCTGTATTTCTGAGTGCATTTGTCAGAGTCAGCATTGAATTACATGGAAAATTGTTCAGCTGCTTCACCAGTCACTGAATAAGCCTTGCTTGTAGCTTCATCTCTACTGGTACATTGCACTGCGAGACTCACTGGATTTGTTTGCCTCAGTTGGTTAGAGGGACTCAGAAGGGGAATACAGTATAAAGCTCATTGAGAAATGCAATTTAGTTCATCTGCAGAATCATCACATTTTCTTTCTGCCATGGCCACAGTCTTCTGTGGATGTTGGGCTGTGTTTGAGGTGCTTCTGGCCCTCCCTGCAACTGCTGGATGTTTTGTACTATATGAAGAGGAGCTCAGCATTAGTTGTACAATAGAGTAATTTTCTGAGGCTTCTTGTTAAACCTGAGAGCTGGCAGTGCTGCTAATGGAAGAGCTGATCAAAATAATAGAATTGTAATTCCCTCAAATCCCATGAGCTGGTTGGGATTTGATTTTGTAACTTTGTGAATGGTAGTGGCAGGGGAGGGGGTGAGCCCTGCTGCAGTCTGTGATAACTGCATTAAGATCTGTTCCCTGAACAAAGGAGTAGACTAAAAGCTAGGAGCAAACCCAGACTAATGATGTTGCACTCTATGTTTTTGTTGTAGGCTTTCCTGACAAAGTGACAGTAAAGCAATGCTACCGTCTTCTGGGAAACAGTCTCAATGTACATGTAGTGGCAAAACTCATCTCCATTCTACTTGGATAATTTAGACCCTGAATCTGACGAGTACAGACTGGTGACAGAAAATACTTCCATCTTTCAAGACAAAGCCGATGGCAGCTGAACAAAAATCACATATACCAAAATATCTGTTCTGACACTTTGAACAGTTCTGATATATTTTTAATACCTTGCTTTTATGGTGGATTTGCATTGTAGGGGTTTTATTTAAATGGAAATGTACAGGACTTAATTGCTTTATTTAAAGTTCCTTTCTAGTTTGCAGAATGAAAAAGAGCAGCATTTACATGTACCTCAAATGAAAATGGATAAGACTAAACCATCTTTGCAGTACAGTATAAAAAGGCTTTAAATGTCAAAGCTGTTTTAATTAGGTGCAAAGACCAAGTTCTACATATAGTATGTCTTCATCTGTAAATATCAGTGATCCATTCTCAAAAGATTTATTGTGTATATGATCTGGAATTTTGATGTGTTTTTTCGTAGCTAACGAAACTAATAAATTTGGTATTTTGTATATGATTTTTAAGAAGACTCAGTGTCAACCTCTCTATACACTTGCAGGGTTCTGGAGCCTAACTGTATTTGTCTGGAATGACTTGTTCAAGTGCAGCTGAATAAAATATTTCAGCATTATCACAGCCTTGACAATAACTTGCCTATTTCTGTTTTCGCTTATATTATTCAGGATTCATTGCTCTTTAACAAAGATCTACACATAAAGGACAAAAATAAATAAATGAACTAAAAACTCCATGTGTGACAGAGAACAGAGATACTGCAGCTGTTCTCACCTGAAAAAGATTATGAGCTCGATATTGTTATTTTGTGCCATGCTTGGTCTTGTGCTCACTCCTTGTGCATTTCTTCTTCAGACTTGATTTGCATGCTTGTCTGTTAGACCAGGAACCAGGAAGAGCTTGGGTTGACCTACTTCGATCTGTCTTACTCTCCAAGAGCATTTGGGTCTCCTGGGAAGTTCCAGCTGTAAAAGAGAAATGGGAATGAATTCTCTTAAAAGAGCTCTGGACTAGGCTCTAGAGAAGGATGAGTTCTGTCTCTCTTTACCCAGTCTCTTACAGTACTTAACGGCAAAAAAGTACCAACGTTAGGCTGTGCCTACTAGAAAACTGCAAAAGAACACGTGTGGTTTTGACAGTGTCATGAACCAAAGTTATCTATTTATGTGGTGGTTATTGTATAGATTTGTCAGCCAGATCAATAACTAGCTGCTATATGGTCTTGTTCTTGTGAGAGACACAGAAAAAGACAGCTCTGATGCTATCTAACATGATCCAAACATTGAAATGAAAACAAAGGAGGCCAGTTTTATGTATAAATTGGGATTCTTTTCTGCTGAACCATGTAAATAGTCTGTTCATTTTGCCTCACCATAATAATATTTGGTAAAATGTTCCCATTAACAATTAGTTTTCAATTCCTTAATGTGTAAAACATGCTTTAATGATTTGCATGCCACTTGGAAGTAAGCAGTATTAAAGCATAGATTGAAAGTTCCCTAGCTGCATCTAAAACATGTTGACAATGAATTTTAATTCGTTGTCCTATGTTTTTGTCCATGCATTGTACTGGTGTAACTCCAACACTTTTAAATTACAACCTGGCATTTGGAAGCAAAGCATGTTGATGGTACTGATATATTTTGTGATACCTAGGCAGTAATCAGTGGTTCTGATTAGTTCAAATGTTTGCCTTGTATATATTTTTTAAAAGAAACTAATCCCATTCTCTTTGTAAATATGACACTTAGAAATGGGATTCTATTCAGAATTAGTATTTGAGTGGCATTTTGATTGTTTATTGATCTTGCTTACCATGTGGCACTACTCATTAATGGTACGTGTGTTGTATGTAAGATGAAGCATGGGGAGGAGAAGACTGGACAAGTCCATGGAACTAAAATCCTTTGAGAGTGCTGAGTGAGTAGACTTCTGGCTGAAGAAGTTTCCAAGCTGCAAATAAATGGAGGCTAAGAGAGTACCTAGGAGAGGTATTGTATGTGCTTGCCTCTTCCTCTACCCATTTCCTAACTCTCTGCTCCTGGCCACTGTTGAAGATAGGGTACTGACCTAGATGGATCTTTTTGTAACCCAGGATGATCACTCTTACCTCCTTATATTTGTATGGTAACAGAATGCCAATGTTTGTAATCACAGCATCAATGCACAGCGAATTATTTATGGACTTGGCTCAGATCTAAGCCTCTTGATAAAGCAAACAGCACAGAATAGAGTGAATCTGCGGGAGGCTGTGCAGACATGTCCATTCATGGCTTTAGGGTTATTAGTGGTAAAGGGTGACTATGCAAATGGAAATCCCTAAAAATAACTCTAGTGTATGTTAAAGCAATTGGAATGTGCTAATAGGGCTGGAATAATCAATAGAAAAGAACAAAGCCAATGTAACTGCCTGGAAAACTCTTCATGAACCTAATTTCAAAAAAGAATGAATCAGAAAATAGGAAGCATCAAAGTAGTTGGTGGTTTGTAGAAACAATGTGTAGGAATTCAAATCAGAAAGACAGAGGAACCAAAATAGTAATGTATGAAAGTAAAAACCTAATTTATGTTGTAACTGCCTTCATTGTGATAAAGGAGCCCAGGGAGAATTGGGACAGTAGATCAATTCCAGCTGAAGTAGCTAAATAAATCAGAACTCGTGTATTTGTTACTTGCTATTAAAAACCAAAAACCTAGATTTCCGGGCCAGTTAGTTTAACTTCATAAGCAGGTAACTTATTAACTCCATCAGCCATGTTGAGGGAGCAAAATCTTGGGCAGATGTCAGAGGGCAGTATGCTGAGAAGTAAAAGAAATCCTTAAGGAAGAGTGTGGGAACTGGAGTTGTGCAGTGGCTTTATCCCCTGGGGAAGGTGCTGTGGCCATAAAACACTACAGACACACATAAAGGAAGGAATTATGAATGCTTGTAAGTAAGGGGCAGAAAGGGTAATGTTATTTTTCTGAGCCACCCTTGTTTGATGTAAACCTTGTGGTTCCTGATCCTCTGTATAGGGGCTAATAATCAGCTTAATGCTTGGTTGTCTTAGAGCCATAGGGACACACAGAAAGTGCTGAATTCAATGCGGAACATTGTTTACACCAGCAATTTGCACATTTGTACCATGGAGGTAACAACTGTGCTTCATATATCACATGTCACTTCTGAACACTTAAATATTATTAAAAAGAGGAAAGATGAAAGAGGATCCAGTGAAGTGAAGGTGGAAGTACTCGGAGACATGACCTCAGCTCAGGGAAAACTCAGGTATATATGCTCTATTCAGGATTAAACCAGCAGCAGGACTGGATTTATAATTTATTTCCAAATATTTGAATCATAACATTGAATATCAGGGTTTAGGTTTTTTTGCATCTGTAGAACAAAATAACGGTGTACTTGATAGTCTTCCATTAAAAACTTAGCCAAGTTGGGATTCACATCAATATGCTCTTCTCCCATATAAAAAGGGAGCTTTGTCAAGGACTCATGTTCTGCATCTGAGGTGACTTCCTAGGTGCAATTAAAGCTTACTGAATTTTTGTCCATAACCTGAGTCAACTCTTGTCTTTTACAGCGAATACTTGCCTTTGCAAGCCATACTGCTGGAGAGCCACCATTTCATTTCACACAGCTACACAAGATGGTGATAAATCATAGTTCATGCTAGTACGGGATGAACTTCAACCAGAATTGGCTAGACACAAATTCTCCGTTGCTTCCTGCCAAATCTGCACACAACCTACACTCTTTAGAGGTGTTTTCTCAGCCATCACGTCAGTGAGGTAACGAATGATCTGTCCCAGGAGGAGGGGGTTTTGCCAGCTCTTCTTGTTACAAAGAACAGTGCCTATTCTTGTGCCAGACATTTGCAGGGTTTCCATTCTGTTCCTCCAAAAATTATGTCTCAATCCTATGTACTTTGGTAAAATTAAAAGGTGTGGACCTATGTTTCCTCCTTAAGATGGTTTATAGATTCCCAACTTGGCCAGCCTAAGGTGCATCCATTAGGAATAAAAAATAAGTTAACTAAAATCTGGCGGGTATAATGAAATGGAAAATAGTGTGTCATGCACAGTTGACAGAGATGTCCAGAGCTCTCTGTGCATAGTCAAAGTCACCTGGTCTTCAGGTCAACCATTTTCGAAGCTATAAAGCCTGCATGAAGAGAAGGTGGATTTCTTCCTCATCGCAGTAGTTTTCTCCCCATTCTCTGTGGCTTCTTGCTCATTGGTCATTTGGTATTTTGGAGATAATTAATTGGAAATAGAAGCTTGAATCCAAGACTGACAGGCAGCAGAGAGGGACAATGCGTGCTCAGTGTGTGAAAGTTAATAGAGAAAAGGAAGGAAGAAAAGGGAGGGTTTTGTGGGTCACAGCCAACATCCAGGCTGAAACTGGTCAGCATACACTGGACTTTGTGAAAGAAAGTCCCTGAAGTATGCATACATTCAACAGTCTGCTAAGAAGTGCAGGTGTAGTTGGCTCATAGTTTCTTCAAGTTGACACTTAGCAGTTATAAAAACAAGATAAAACATAAAGAGAGGGAAAAAAACCCAACCCCCAGGCAGGCATCAGAACTGACATGAAGAATGCAGTGAGCAGTAGTTTAATAGACAGTACCAGGATGCCCAGAGGCAGAAGGTGTCCTCTCAACTAGACAGAAACGTTGATAATTTGTATGTGCTCTCCTATTCCAGATCAGTTTTCAGAGGAAAAAGCATAATAGTAAAAAAGAATTATGGAGGTTAGTTTATCAGTTGGTGTAAAATATCAGAGCTCATTCGGATTGAATGGACGAGGGATAGTTTTCAACAACTGAGGATACAGTTCTCTATTTTCACATAAACACTATCCCCTGTAATGGTAAAAGGCAACACATGGAAATTCCTCCTCATGTTCTGGCAGCAGCACAGCAGATAGACTTAGTCTTCTGGAGCCACAGGCTGCTGTGGAGCTGGTGAACGTCCAGAGAGCTGGGCTGATGCTACTGCAGCAGAAGGTGTATGGGACAGGCTGTCTGCCGTGGGTTCAGGAGGAGCTTCACACTGCCCTTCCAGATCTCCAGGCAGCAGCAGTAACTGTGGGGTAACTGTTGCAGTATCCTGCACCACAGGGTGTGTGATCACAACCAAGATGGTCAGCAGGGACATTCTGTTCTGAATTCTGAGATGTTTCAAATAACACATTTAATAAAATGTAATGAAAGTCTAGATTTTCTGCAAACAACGTGGTGAGATGCAGCTGACACAGTCTTGCACATTGTAGTTATTCACAGTAAAGATCAAGTTCCTGTCTGCGGCAGCACCACAAACATGAGCTGTCCTGGCTTCACCCCCATTTTCACAGTCCACAACAATCTCTATTGAGGTGACATGAATATTTTCTGTTGCTGCATCCATTCTCTGCAAGGGTGCATTGACCTTGTAACACTTCTGTGTGTGAAAACTAAAGTTGTTCAGTCCCCCAGCTCCAGGGCATCTCCTGTGTGTCTGTGGGACATCTGTAGGAGACAACTGCAAACTGGATGAAGCAGGAAGACTGTGCAGGGTTAGGAAGTGCAGGAGCCTCCACTAAGGTCTGGGGCATGAATGATCAGTGAATGGTGGCCACTGTTATTTTCCAGCAGGATCAGTTACAGCTGCTCCTTCTCTTCCCAGTAGAGATTTGAAATATGAGCAGTCTGAATGAGTTGTCTATTAGTAAAAAGTAAAATCTAAAAGAATGGTTGTGGGCCTGGAGACACAGGTAGCTCCTAGCATGGGGAAGGAAAAGATACACAAAGCTCCCCTAAGCAGAGAGAGGAAAGCACAGCAAGTTCTTGTGCAAGGGGAACATGGAGGCTCTGGCAGAAGCAAAGAGGAGGTGGGCATGGACTCTCATTCCAGCAGCAACAGCCTGGGCCTCAGAGATGAGTGCCAGCAAGCATCTGGTGAGACACTTTTGTGAAGCCTGTGAGGTACTGCTGTGGGGTGGAGAAAAATACATATTGAGAGTTAAATTTTGGCTGTCAGAACATATTGATTTGCATTTTTCAATCACTTTTGAGTCTCCTTTGAATTCTTCCTTGGTCTTCTGCACTGTCTATTGCTGGCCCTGAGTTTGGGAGCCCTAGTGTGTGCAGTGAAGACAACTAACTGCAGTGTGTGATGGTCTCCTCAGCATCTGGGGACCAAGTCATCCTTGATTCAGAGCAACCATATTTGGTTAAAATTGTAGTTTGCTGTTGTAATCCATGGGATGCTGTTTGGTACTGTGAAGTTGTTTGTGTCATCTGCCAAATAAATCACTGCCTGGAAGCTCCTCTTTCAATACAAGTATACTTTGCCAGCCACTGTGGTTTTTTTATGTGGGTTTGGAGGGGTTTTTTTTTGGGTAACAGTCTAGGTCCTTTAGTGCTGCCAAATAATCTTTCCTTCACCCATGTGGTACAGCATGTGAGAAGAGCAAGCCATTGCTGCAGATTCCCTATTACTGGAGCAAGCTAGCTGCAGAGTCTAGGGTACTTAGGGGTGTTCAGCTGTACAGAGGTCAGAGACATCATGCTAAAATACAGTCAGATTTCAATTTCAATTTCAGTTTCAGTCTTTTGAAGCTTCCAAAACCAAGAGAAAGATGTATTCAGTATCTAGAGGATTTGCACGCTGTCAATCTTTAGTTGAGGTAACTGAGACAAAGTTCACCCTTGCAAGACAAGACTGCAGAATGGGCACCTTGTGAATAAAGAACTGTGTGAGAGCAAAGGGCACCCTTGCTCACAGCAGCACAATTCAGCACTAGTGGTTTCACTTCAAGAGCAGGACAGCTGGAGAAGAGCAATGCTTTGGGCTGCTCCTGCTCCTGGGCTTTTAGTTGCATTATTATTACTTTCTGGATTGAGCTGTGAATCAAACCATTATGAGAACAAGAGGCAGAAGAGAACCACTTATGAGGACCAGTAAGTACCATTTCTTGTAAACGCATTTGTCAGATGATGGCTTCTGAGTGCCAGTAATGGGAACAGAATGGCTTTACTGCACCTCTTTTTTACATGCTCTTTGGCAGATACATGTAACTAAATGATCTCTTTGTTTTTTTTTTCCAAAACACAACAGGCCTCGTTTGTCCTCCGAGCAGGGTAATTTAGTGTTCCATGCTGGCTCCAGCAAAAACATTGAGTTTAGAACGGGACCATTGGGGAAAATAAAGCTCAATGAAGAAGACCTTGCAGATCTCTTTAGCCAGGTGATATCATTACTTTTGCTTGATAAGTTTTTGCTTTCAGTTTTGCACTGTAATAGGTTAGTTGTCCTAGTAAATGCTTGATGTGGGTTTTATGATTGTTATTTTCCATTATCTACATCGATAGTCCAATATGAAAGTAAGCTATTGCAGACTTGTAATCATGCCAGTACAAAAAAGAATTAAAAGATAAAGTTGTGTATGTAACAGAGGACTATCTATGTAAATGTTCTTTATAACAGTAAAGTTAAGCAAGAACAAAACTTTCCTAAGCTTTTGAAAAGATAAAGCTTGTTTACATTTGCAAGCTTTTGAAAAAGCTAGGCTTGTTTCACATTATCTCTCTTGTTTAAATTTAGGTGAGACAAAGTAACACAGAGATTCAAGAACTTAAAAAAGCCAGTGGTGCCTCTCAGAACATGTCCCAGCAGGTCTATCTCCTGACCTCCAGGGTAAGCTGTATGTTTGTGTTACCCTCCTCCAGCATTCCCAATTTTCTGTTCCACGGATTAACATCATTACCTGTTTCATTTTAGTATTTCTAGACCCCAGGGAACAGACATTCCATTCCATAGGTGAAATAAGCTATAGGGGTTTGCAGTGGAAAGACCTGTGCAGTAATTTTGTCTCTTCCCCACTGCTAAAGGTTTTTCTCCAACAGAAGATTTTGAAACCTTTGACCTGGTTCAGGTGTCTTTTGTTACAGTGTTGCCACAAGTTCCTCATAGGAAAATATTTTATAGCATAAGAGATCTACCTTTATTGTGCTAACACATATCCAACATATTCCTTGGTTCAGTTTCAGCTTGCTGTTTGTGGTTATAGCCCACTCAGTTATTGTGAGCCTTTCCTTGGCTTTTGGTATGTTGTCTCAGACCTCCATTCTTCATGTGCACGTGAGCACCTGAACAGTCCAGCTGCAATATTCATGTTCTCAGTGCTGAGCATCTGAATGGATCTTCTCAAGACTGAGTCTTGGCTTTTTGAGTCCAAACTGGGATGTATTCAAGCTGTCATTTTCTGCACAGCCAAAACCACCAAAATCCTAGTGAATGGGGCCTGATTTCATAGACTCATAGAATAGTTAGGGTTGGAAAGGACCTTAAGATCATCTAGTTTCAACTCCCCTGCCATGGGCAGGGATTTGAACCTGATTGTCAGGTTGCTGGTTTCACATACCAGCTATTCTCACAAATCATTTTATTTGACCTCCAGCATTCAGCAGGTACCTCTGTGTTCACTCTCATGCCAAGCAAAATGTATTTGCATTTCTCTTGCAGATTGCAAGCCTTGATAATCAACTTCAAAGCTTAGAGCAGGTAAGTAAATGGGAAGCAAACTAAACATCAAAAAAGAAAAACCCAGCCCCTAGTCAATAAAGTGCTGATTAAATGCAATGATTAAATAGCTAAATTATTTCCTTCCTCTCGTGAGTTACTCAGGAAAACTGTTTTTGGTAACAGGAGGTAAAAAAAAAAAGCCAAGATTTGTGGAGGAGGTGAAATATCTTCTTACAAAACATAAACTGTGTAGGAGCCTGCATTTTTTAAAGGAAAAATAGTTGTAGACTCAAGAACAACAATGTGATCCCAAGGACAAGTAAACTCTTCCTTCACTGATCTGTCAAGATGAAGACTGAGAATACAAACTGGATTTTATATTGTGCTGGAGATAACTAATTTTCAACTGTGACTTGCTTTGTCACTGATCTTGTGATAAGCCACAGCTAGAGCTGCCATTAGAAGCAGTTGTCAGATGAGTTACCCATAGAATCAAAAAGATGAGATATCCCTCCATCTAGTCTCACAGTCTGCTGCTGCTAAAAAGCAGTCTCTATTAATAATTGCTTGTTACAGGCCTTTTCTCATCTTAGTGTATACAGCTGGCTGTTCTGTGTAAGACCAGTCATATCAGGCATTATTTTGTACAGGCAGAAGTGAAACAGCTCAAAACCTTTACAAATGAGCCTTGCTGAAAAGTAAAAAGAAGGCGAGGAGGACACAAAGAATTAAAAAAAGAAAAGAAGTTTGTCTTGAAAATAGATGCTAATAGAACCCCAAATAAGCAGGAACCTTATTTTCTGCTCTTTTCCTGGGTTTCAGGCAATCCAGAGGAAAGCCTGCAATAGTAACCCCTGTGAGAACTCTGGGACCTGCATAAACTCTCTGGATGGTTTCTTTTGCCTCTGTCCCAGCAACTGGCAGGTGAGTCTTTAGCCTCACTCTTTGAATAGTGTATATTTTAACTGTAAGGACACTTGGCTCAGGGTAATTTCGACGAAGCATAACATCTTAAGATTGCTCAGGACAGGGTGAGTTGCACTGAACAGCAAAGTAGCAGTATCACACTCGTTGTTTGGTTAAGGGCAACACGTTTAACTTCTCAACAATATCAATATATACCAAAAAAGATGAAGTCTGAACCATCAGGGCAGACCCTGCACTGTTATGTGTGTGTGATGGCCCATGAAGTCAGTGATGCTTGGCAGTTCCCACAGCAGGGAATTAGCTTTTGGTTTTTGCTGAGCTGTGAACTGAGCTGCATGCCTTGCTGTTGATCTTTCACAAGGATAGAGAATGGGGGAAGAGGAGGATATTTATTCAAGCTCAGACAAACAGGACAAATAGGGGTTTAAGTAATCAACCCCATTATGAGTTTTTTAAACCCAAAGACTTCACTGGCAAAGGCTTTAATGGTGCTGTTATATGCACTAGAAATGGAAAAGTTGTACCTTCCTCACAAAGTCTCTCAGCTTGAAAGCTGTCCCAGCAAGATCTAGGTCAAAATTGCTTTCAGTCTTAATCAAACAGTCTGAAAGAAAGTCTTCGGAGCCCTTTGCTAGCAAGTTTGAAGGAGGGGGATGACTGTACTGTGCTGTCCATATGCTTTCTACAAGCATCTGAAGTATTTTATCCCCCATCTGGCTGATAATCAGGGTCACAGAAACACAGCTGAAAAATGATTTTGTTATAATGTATCATAAGACAAGTTGTGTTGATAGCAGCCCATGGTTTGTGTATCTCTAGAAACTATATTAAACATTGGCTCCATGGTTTGCTTCATTTCTCAGTTATTTGGAAAATAAACTGGTTTTCCATTTCATCTTAGGGCCTCCTGTGTTCAGTGGATGTTAATGAATGCCAGATTTATGCTGGAACAGCGTTAGCCTGCCAGAATGGAGCCACTTGTGTGAACACACCAGGCAGCTACAGGTAATGTTCCAAAACTAGACACAAAAATCCTATGTAAAATACTCTGCTATTTTGTACCCCATATCACACCTGCAGCACAAGTTTTAGGAATAAGTCTGTTTAATACCTATGCACTGTAATCCCTTTCAGTCTGAGAGAATATAAAATCCTTAATACACCATACACCAAACCTGCTGCAGACACAGAAGCCCCCCTGATGCTACTGCCTGCTGTGACACAAGAAGAGCAGCAAGAATTAGGTTTATTACAACAGTGCTGGGGAAGAAGGCTACAAACTGGAGGCTGGCTCCAGTGACCGGTCCCTCTGCTTTAGGTGTAGATGCTTTAATAGAAAATTGCTGGGATATAGACGAGGCGGTTAGAAGTTGCATGTTGGTCAGCAATCAGCACTCATCAACATGCCCACCTAGCACAGCCACATTATCATCCCTCTGTTAGCTCCTACCCCTTGAGACTAAGGGGCATGAGGAAATGAAGGAGGTCAACAGTTTTGGCCCAACAAAGGCTTTCTGTTGTTGGAAGCCTCCTGAATATATCAGTACCTTTGGTCACTGGCATTCCCAGCAGACTGCATAACCCTGAGAAACACCTTCACTCCTCCAGAAATGCAAGCACTGCCGATACTGCAGCAGAGCAAGCAACACACAATGCTGCCAGGGTGAAAGGAAGAAGGAATGCTGTGTGCAGCTGGTTGGAGAGAAGGGTGCCTGGGCTGCCTGTGTGCAGGCCCCATAGGCATGAAGTCCCTGAACATATCCTCTGGCTCTGCTGAGCAACTTAGGAAATGCTGTTGTTTACAGGGCAAGCCAGCCTGAGTGTTCTGAATCTTATTTGCTAAAACATCAAATAATCTGGTAAATGACTAACTTTCAGATGTAATACAAAGCTATCAATGTGCAATGGGAACAAGCAGGCTGGAGAGTGTGCCACAGCTTTCTGAAAGGAGTTCTGACTCCTGCTTCAGCATGAAAATCTTAGCTCCCACAGATATTTGCTTGGAATCACACAGGCTTATAGTGCTTTGCCAGCTCTTGGAAGAGCCTTATGCAAAGAAAGTTCTCCTGCAGTGCTCCTCACACTTAAGCGTTAGCACAGAGCCTGCTGAGGTGTCACTGGTATGTGATCCTTCCTGTCAGCTTTTCTTTGATTTTAAACAGTTGCCTGCAGCTGTCCACAGCACTGACATTTGCCAAGGAAACTACACACAAAGCAGCCTGCCTTTACCTATTGTTTCTTACTGAGCTCAGGGATGTGAGCTCAGGTGTGTGATTAACTTAAGGTTTGTGAGGACAAACCCTCTGCCTTTCTCACAAATGTAGTCATTGTGTTAGTACAGCCATGACTCCTGTAAGTTTTTTCCCCAATGTAATCCTTGTCTTCCATTGTACTTGCTGAAGCAGTGCCTCCTGAAATGAGCAAAGACCTCTTCACCAGTCATCCAAATCTTAATATTACTGCTTTTTCATTGCACCCTCAGGATTATTGATTGGTCCTTTCCCCAGTCTCACTGTACTGTCTTCACAGGCTCCCTTCACAGTCTCCTGTACTTATTTCTGAGTACTCCCCAGAGGCTAAATCCAAACCCAGGTACAAGTTGACACAGCCCTTTTCAACAACTGTGAGAACATTGCTGCTAAATTTTCTGGGATGCAGCAACCCAGGTATCCCCACTCCTGCTGTAGTGTAGTTACATTCACCAGTGTGAGGAAGGAAAAAGATGATATTTAACTTCTCATCAGATAACACCAGGGGCAGGACAGGTCTGCATTAGGCACTGTGAAATGGAGCATAATGCAGTCTTCACTCCCTCTTCAGATTCTTCACCTGCATGCTTCAAGCCGTAATGCAGGAAAACGTTGAAATATGAAGAAAAAGAACAGGTATCCAAGAAATGCCTTCCTGAAAAAGGAAGACGTTTAAGGAGACATTGCATCAGTTGGGTGAAAGGTTGTAAGAGTCCCCAAGTCTATCACATTTTTGTGTCAGAATCCAAATAACAGGGGCCTCATCACAACGTGCTGTCAGCGATGGGAGAGAACTGGAGCAGTGCCAAGCAGCCATGCACCACAATCTGACTGAAGCTCCTTGCAGTGTGACTTACTTCTTCAAGCCGTTCTCTGAGCAACTTCAGAGGGGTAGCAGGTTAATCTTTGTCAGACCAGGC